>NC_138566.1:17597265-18222265 GCF_947561715.1 Ascidia mentula
TGAGTGCTTCGCCGTCCCATCGAAGGTCCGAATCTTCCGATGTGGTTTTTGGCGTTGCGGCGTAGTTGTCGGAAGATAAAGAAAGTCACACAGAAGAGCAGGTACACCGATATGGTTGCCATGACGAGTGATGACGCGACGCATGCGTACCACACCACATCCGTTTTTCTTCCATCGTCAGACATTTTTTGTGGCTCCATATGAGACTTTATGCAAAATATTCTTAAATTTGTTAGTTAAGAAAGTCTCTGTCAATATCGAAATCAAGGTTAAAGTTTATAATGTCAATCCGCGTAGCTAATTACCCACGCACAATAATTCATGGTAGCTTAACCTAACATCTATCACTATGGTCGCAAACCGTACACAGTGCATATTTTGCTGCTGCGTTGTTGGTAATCAAATGCAAAAGTTTATTTTGTTATAAAATGTCTTGCAATAAGACGCAACTCAATACATAGATTATCATCATTCTCATTATCTTTCATGTATACATGTAGTTCTGTATACCATTTAAATCACGCTGTGCTACTGTAAAACAGACTGATTGATTGTCGCATCCGTTCATGATACTGTCGAGTCTATGCTCGACCAAACCGCACATACAGTACACACGCATCACAAAACCGGCACAAAATGAACATTATCTTGTCATTAGACACCTTTTTTCCGGGACGGTTCAAAAAGTCATATCTCGGTTTGTTGTTTTTAGTGTCGTCGCCCACTGGCGAAAGCTAGGTTACGTAGGCTTACTGGAAAGTAGGTTGCAAACATAATACAACAGGCACAGGATGGCGAAACAACAACGTGACGTCATTTGCGTGTGGCAAAGTTCTCCGCGTTACAAAGTTCAGCCAACGAAGAAGGGAATTACCGCGCACTTTTTTACATTCGCTTGTGCAATATTGTCCATATGTTTATGACGTAATGTTTATGTAATTTCATAACGCTATTTACAGTTTTCGTGTTTTAATTTAATCGAACAAATAAAGAGTCGATGAAACTCTTTTTTGCAGCAACATGTATTTAATTTTATTTTGATTTAAAACAAACAACAAAATTTACATACTGAGATTCGAAAAAGTCAAATCCAACAAGCTTGATTTAAACACGGTTTGTCTGATAAAATCAATACGTTTCGTATCGTATTTGAATGGTTCAAAAACTACAGAAAAACCTTCATTTCTAATCTCAAATGCCACTTTCCAAACCTCTTTTACGCGGTCGTAAAACGTGTTTTTACAATAGCACAGCAATACAGAAGACTTGCCCATATTCTACCACAGTCTGGTTTGCGGCTCGAATGAGCCAACTTGTTTATAACATACTATTTCATATTGGGGTAGCCTGACAAACGTTTGTGACTTCTGGCCAACGGAAAGGCATGACAGACCGACTGCCGTGCGCCAAACCACCATGTAATCGGTTCGAACTCATTAACGAATCAACGCATGCCCGTATAAGTCGATTCCACATTACTACACAGCAATGTTTCCATAGTCAGACGGGTTTGGATCATTAACGGTTGGCGACAAACGAGGACAAACAATGTTTACCGCGGAACAAAGCGCGAGAAGGAAAACCTGGGAAACGACTGCGCCTGATGCTGTTTTTCGTACTAGTTCTATCCTGCCAGCATTATGTGTAACAAAAATATTATATACATATATATATAAGTCCATACAAAGCTTGATAATGAAGTTTAAAGTGATAAAAACAGGAAACGCTTTATTTATTACTGACACATAAAGTTGTGTGAATATGACTAATTTTAGTATCTGATAGACTTAATTTGCAAAAACTGGACCAATTTTCAATGTTTGCAAATTCATTTTGTATCGTACATAAAATACAAGCGTAAATAGTGGGAAAAAACACTTAATACCAATGCCCCCAAAATATCCGATTGCTGTAACACATGAGAAATATAATTCAGCAGATTTATTGTGACCTGACACCTAACCGCAATATTTCTCCAATAAACTAGACGAGAGTGTTAATTTGCTCACGTAATAATTACCGCCGGCGACGTCTGGAAAGCACAGTCTTAATGATCGAGAGATCAAACAAGTAACATGACACCAGCATTGGTGCAACAGTGCCGGTTGTGCACGGGCTCAGCCCACTTCCTTACGCTGAACACGCGGCTGTGGCGCAAACGTGGTTTGTGTGATGTGGGCGTAAAACAGAAAGAATGTGGTGAAACTAATGACGAACAGCATGCAACGTGCTCATATCGGTAAATATTTATGCTTGGTCACCGTGAAAGATTGTTTGGTGTTTCACATGACCACTATAAACAATGTTGCACACAATTGGAAAATGACATTCTAATTAAATTCCTTGTCGGACTTCAGTACATAACTGTTGCAAACTTTTGTTTTATGCAATTTGGCAACAAAAATACTGTACCAATTTATGATTTATGGAAGACAAGTAGCTTAAATTTGTGCAAAAGGGTTTTGTCACGGAAATAAACCAATAGGCGTGATAAGCACGCAAATAAGTTTTGCTAATGTTTGTATTTGTCTTTTTTTATTAAATATTGATTTCTGTGAACAAATCTTTGTAAATTATAGTTACGCTAAATGTGCTACTGGAGCACTGATGATCATACGCGTGACTTCTGGTCCGTAGCTGACAATTCTAGAATTAGTTGTGTGCATTTATAATTACATCATCTGGCTTTTGTTTTGATCACGAACAGAAATCAGCTCCCCGTGAAAACAATTTGAACTAAAGCTACATCGAACAGAAAATCTATGATTTTGTTGTTGCCTTTACTTCGCTTCGCCACTGATTTCAAATGAAGGCTAAAACTACTTCGTGTCAACTGCGTTGCTAGAAGCCTAATAAGTATAATGGTTCACAATGTTGCTAGTCCTTTTGTTTAAATTTAGATTTAAATTTGCGACATTTCGTACAAAGCTTCGTACATCCTAATACACAAAACACTTACTTTAAAACACAAAGGCACAACTTATGCGTATGCTGAATGCTGTAATTTCCAATAAGGCGGAATCAAATTAAAGTTGAAACCTGTTACGGCATACGACTCAATACAAAACGATACGACATGTGTCTGCATGCTCTCCAAGTGTTAAAATAATGCGACAATATTTGTTCACCACGCTATGTCGTTTAATCCAGGAGGTGTCTATTTTCAATATTGTTGTCTTCCTTCGTGATTCCAGAATCAATAAACATGCAGAGGATGGAACTTATGATCAAGTTGGTGGCCTGAAAAAGCACCAATCCTAGCCCACCCAAGTGTTTAAATACGACGCGCCCGATTTTCCCATAGAATATTCCCATTGGTGTGGTAAATCCTATCAGCCAAATGCTGACAAACATTTCGTCTGCTCGTGAAGTAACTGTGGTCACCATCTCGTAAATAGCAACCATAGCAATTTGGGTAAAAAATCCCAAGGCCACGTTACAGAGAAAGATTACAACAACTTCCATGAAAAATACACTGGTTGCAATGCCTACAGAAGACAAAGCTACCAACCAACAACTGATTAGTGCTAAGCGTTTATGATTTTGACACTTGTTTGCAAGTTTGGCCGCAGGAATCGTGGAAAGAAGACCTCCGATAGCGTATGAGCAAACAACGTATGCACCCAGAGCGTTGGTATTGCATTTCAATCCAGTTTTTCGCGAAATGACTTTAAAAATTTGCGCCATCATCGTGAACTCCACTGTCGGTGATTGAAAGACTATTCCGAAAACAGCGCACAGCAGGAGAAAGCTGCAATTTCCTAAAACGCACTTGGTTTGTTTACAGAAAGTGATTGAATTTCCTTTACATTCTTCTGTTTGCTTTCTCGCCTGCACTTGCGACGGAGGGTTGGGTGGCAGGCTTGAAACCGAAACAGCAATTACTACAAGTATGATGAACGCAACTGCACAACAGCAGCAGTATATATAGAACAGAATTCCGCGATCCTTGTCGATTGTTGGGCTTCCATAACCCAAAGTTGCGTTGCTGAATGTGGAAGACAAAACCGTGGCGGGGATCACAGCTCCGACAGCGTATCCAAAAAACAAACCCATAACGTTAACGCTAATCGCTGTTCCTACCTCAGTGTCAGCGAACCAAAGATCTGCAAATGTTGACGGAGAGGCCATTAAAACCTGCGCCGCAAAGCCATTCACAGCCTGGCCTGTAATGGCAAGCCAATATAGTTTGTCTGACAGCATGGAAATAGCGAAACAGGCGAAAGCAGATGTCAAAGCAAACGCACAGGATATCATTAGCCATCTGAAACCGATGAATTTACGCTGAATTAGCCAGGCTAGCGGAAGAGTAAGGATCACAGGTGCTACGTCAAATGAAAGGGTCATCCAATCAACTTGGGTATGGTTGACGCCAAAATAGACGACAAAGAAGTTGCTTATCTGCCCGAAACACGAATACGAAAGTCCCGAGAGACATTGAAGGCCTGTGATTACAAGCAGGAAGAGCCATCGTCTTTTAAACAGCTTTATGCTACTACAGTTATATGTGTTTTCCATATCAAGCATCTGTTGAAATACAATATGTTTTCAAAATATCCTGCGAGACTATGTGAGAAAACGCTCTTGCGTTAAGATGAAATATTCTTACTGTTTAAATAAGATCTTCCCTGCTTATCAACTAATATTTTCTCGTTTCGTTTTCAACGAGAATGTATTGCATATTTTTTATAAAACGTAATGCATGCTTTATCTCAGACACTTTATTCTGCAACACCTGCGTGTTCAAACAAACCTGTTTGAGGGACTTTACATCAACCTTTTGTTGACGCCGGTATCTTACACTCATAATTAATGTTTGGGTCTCAACAGGATGTAGGAAATTGTTATTGCGCTTCACGCACCTATTTCCTGTTAATTTCAATAGAAGCAACATTATGGGCAACAGGCTATAATCATTTCTGAACGTCCTTTTTTTCTGCGTTTCACAGCAGCAAAACAAGGCGACTAACAGGGGAAAATTAAACCACAACTACTGACGTCCTCTCATATATTAAGCTTTATGATACAACGGAGCTTTAAACTGACAGCACATTGCATGGACATTTGGTAATGATTATATAACTCTGTTAAGATAACTTGCAATAAACATTCCTTTTTTGGGAACAGGATATGTTGTGTTGTTAATCCCAAGAGATGTAGTTTTTTTTGAGTTGGTGTGTACAGACTGTAGTTATTATGTATTAAGTCGTTTTTTTGGTGTCGGCTGGTGTAGTTGGAAGTTTTTTTGGCACAGTTACTTTTGGCTGTGACGTACGAGAATTCTCTGGACGGGAGTTCTGTATATTTTTGGAGCCACATTGTCGCATGTTCTGAAAAACGACTTGCTGGGAACTCAGCCAGAAGGAGCTTAGTTGCATTATTTCCTGTTTCAAAGACCGCCCAAATCACCGCCCAAGTTTAAGCAATTGGTATATGGCGACGGTTTACTGTTACCTTTGGGCTTGCTTTTCCAGTCTTTTTGGAGAAATTTTTTCACATCGGTAAGATATCAAAGAGTTGCAATAAATATTGCTATGGATTTGTACAAAAAATATTTTTGCCAACTATCTTCTAATCGCGGCTAATTCGTACTGCTAATTTAACAATTTCCGAGATAATATGCACCACAGTTGAGTACATGGTTATCGAGTAAACAAATAAATTGCGCGCAATTTCCCCCTTAGGAATGCAATTTTAATGTGTCGGAGACTGTGAGTTTCATTTTTTAAACTGTATAACAACTAAATCCTTCAACGGTATAGAAATGTCCTGTGAAACAATCTAATCCCTAAAGTGGACAGAATCTAGCCCTTGATGTGGCACTGTCTTAAAACCAGCGACAGCAATTATAGCGGATAGCAAATACTTGAAACCAAGTGTTTCTGATTACCGTCAGTCGGTTTATTTTTAAAATACAAAAACTCGATTTCGCCTACTTAGGCATCATTAGTTTCAGCAAATAAAATGCAATAAAGCACTCGAAGCTACCTGTACACAAAATAGGCAAGCAAATAAAATAAAATATAACCAAAATGGTGAACACCGTGGCCCCTATACCACTGCATCTACTCAACTACGAACTGCACTATTGTGCAAGGACTTCTAACACCGAAGGCAGAAAGACAAGGGAGTGCGAATCACGTGAGCACGTAAAAGAGTAATGACGAGTCGCAGCATGAACGCACGACGTCATTGAACAACATTAATAAGCAATGGTAAAAGATGTACTTCATCCACAAAAACACACAACAACATCAAGCAAAACTAGCAGCAATTGCTAACGAATTCGGGGGAGGATCATTTTCTGAATGTTTATTGAGGCTTGTGTGCGGTTCAGCCATTTTGCTTTGCACACATCCAGCCTTTCGGCCATTGTCTGTTCTACGAAACAATTTAGTGGTGAAAAAGATACAGGAGCATGCTTGCTAAATTTTAGTTGCGTTTAGAGGACAACTGAATGGGAAGTTGTTATATTATAAATTAGGATTGCATTGTTCAACTAGTGATGCCCAAAGCTGCTGAGGAAATGCCAACACAATTAAAGGAGCAAGATACTGCCTAAATTTGTGCCCTTTTGACCAAGCATTTTGGCTATTTAGATGCTGTTTGAAAAATGGTTTGGGCCATTGTGTTGACTAGCGAGTTTTGATCAGCTTTCAGTTTCGCTGCTTTCACCTGCACTAATACCCCACAAAAGTACGTGAACTAACACGAAACATGACATACGAAGCAGTGGTTGTAATATGTACATTGTTTAATAAGATGTATTTAGAACGCAGAAATATGCAGTTTTTGCAAGAAACTTAATCTTTACATTTGATACGATATCGGGAAATAAATGTTTTTCTTTCTAATACAGCAACATAAATGTTCAGCAGGTCAAATTGAAGTCTAGCGAGTTCACATTATAAACAAAAGCTACATCAGGTGACTCATAATTGTGCACAAAAGATTAGCGTACGATATCAGCTGAGCTATTGTTGTAGTCATGGTCCTCAGTTTCAACCACTTCGACGGTTTCAGCTCGGGCATTGTATCTGGCCATTAGATTGTGTCGAGTGGTTGTATTAGACCGTGACGTTCCCGTACGTAATGGCTGTGTTTTGGACTCAGAATTTCTCATGCATTTTGACAGCAAGGGATCCAGTACCTTTGCGTAAAGCAGGGGGTTGAGAGCGCTGTTAATTGGAAGCAATAGACAAGCGCTCAACACGTAAGCATCATCAGACATCTTCACTCCTACTACACTTAAAAATCCCATGACACAAATCGGAATCCAGCAACAAAAGTTGGTTAATATCAGGACGGTGATCTTTCTTTGCATCTTTGAGCTGAAGTCATTGGTTCGCGTTTCTTTCTTGCGATTGCTTTGCTTGAAAATAAGCAAATAGGCAACCAACATATACATAAATAGAAAAAAGTTGGTTGTGATAAGAAATGTTGAATATTCCCAAGCAAACTCTCCGGGCATTGCATACAAACGAGGCATACAAACACTCGTTTCACTGTAGTATCCAAACTCTCCATTTACAGAGCTACGGGGAAATGCATTTCCTAAAATACGCCTAACGTCGTGCCAAGACTTTGGCTTGGAGTGCGATATCTGTTTGGCAAGTAATGTCATGTTTTCCCTTGAAACAATGTCCGTATCATAGAAGTTATTCGGATACCAAACATCAGTGACAAAGTACTCTGAAGTCCCATTCAACAAGGGAATGATTGCCAGCAAAACAGCTAAAATCCAGCAGAATACTCCAGCAACAATGATTTTGTATGCTTTAACATGCCTCATCTGGAATGGTTTGTAGGCCAGTAGAAGTCGAAATGTAGTCATAGCTGTCATAACAAAGGCTGAACCTTCCGAGGATAAAACTGCCAATGCTCCAAATGCAGAACACATATTACTGGACCTCCACTGTTTGTCAAACAAGCAGTATGCTCCCGAATATGAGGTTGCTTTTATAACTATTGCCAGAAGATAAACACCCATTAGAAGGTCGGCAATGCCAAGATTTAGAACAAACAAGCTAGTGTTAATTAAATTTGGTCGTTTTTGTTTGATTAAACCACGGCTGGTTGTGAAAATTACAATTATGTTTCCTACTAGTGCACAAATGCCTGTTATCCAAAAAACAGCTTTATACCAGCGGCTGGCAATCATTTCGTTGACATTGGCAAAAGCATCACCTTTCAAGTTAACGCATTCGTCACTTCCGTCTGCACAATCTTTTATTCCGTTTTGCACTAGTCTTTTGTCAATAGATAGGGGTTGTTCGTTAGTACAGTAAAACCGGGTGCTTTCACATTTACACTTGATTTCATCTGATTTGTCGTAACAGTCAACGATGCCGTCGCAAACGTGTTTCTTGTCAATAGAAAACCCTACTTTATTCTTGCAATGGTAGCGGACACTCTTACATCGACTCAAAAACTCATCTGACTTGTCGTCACAATCAATTTTTCCATCACACACTTTGTGTTGGTCTATGCTTACTTCGCCACTGGCCAAGCAGGAAAACCTATTGGGGCAGTATGCTTCACCAATAATTCCAAACTCAAGGTCACTGGAAGATCCATCACACCATTTGGAATAGTAAAACTTGGCGTGTTCCCTTTCATAATATCTGAACGACATTTTCATAATTGTATCGCATATGGAGTCGTTACTGGAAATTTGTTCAGTGTAAATTTTGTCGTCGGCCACACATTCATTTGATTCTTGTGTAATTGAACAATATTTCGTATTGAGTTGATTTGCGCATTTCACACTTGTGTTGCACAACACCCCCTCTTGGCCCACGCACGCTATACGGTCTTCACAATTCATTTGTCCGAAGGGACAATTTCCTCGTATGTTGCGACACAGCGTTTGATTTGCACACAGGCATTCATCAGAAATGTCAAAGCAATCCACAATACCGTCACAAACTTGATTACTTGACACTATCAGCTTTCTGTCCAAACATTGAAAACATCTAAACTGACCATTTTGGAAACACATATCAGAGTTGTCAGAACATTGGGCAACTGAATCGAATAAGTTGGATTGGGGTAAAACGCAAACGCCTTTTCGTGCAGTTCCAGAACATTTAAATCCAAACCCTTGACGAAGCTCGTCACTTTTGTCGTTACAGCTTTGGTGATGATCGCTTTGTCCATCGCAAAAGTATAACATTCCTATGAGCTGCTCATTTTCACAGAAAAACACGTCCCGCCAAGCATCTCCAGGATTTCTACAAACTGGTGTTGTACACACTACTTTGACAGGATCGCAGGAACTTTTGTCAGTAGTGCACCTTTCGTCCCGAACACCATTGCATTCTAAAGGAGTATTCCAATGACGCACAAGGTTTCTGACTTCTGTTTCTGTCGGGCATGTTATAGCAATTACAGAATCACATGATTGATATGTGATGTTAGAGGCCGAACAAACTTCTTCACTAGTACCAGAGCAGTCTTTTTTGCCATTACCTATCATGTCAAATGGGATGCATTTTTGATTTGGTGAGCATCGTTCGTTTAGGGGATCACATGATGGGCATTTTACAGAAGTGCCAGAGCAGTTGCATGCATAATGAGTTTCATCAGTATTGCTATCACAGTCCGGTTTTCCGTCGCACACCAAGGATCTATCAATGCAGTTCAAATCCTTTCCAATGCACTCTTTCGATGCAACACAAGCACATTCAAACATACCTACCGGACATGTGCAATTAACCTCATCACTCCCATCGCCGCAACTGTCGAATTCATTGCAACGAAAAGATTTGTTGATCCAACCGTGGCGATAGGTGCAGTTCTTTGTTTTGTAACAAGCACACTCAAACGTATCAGCTGGGCTTGTGCAATTAATCTCATCACTCCAGTCTCCGCAATCGTTCAATCCATTGCAGAACTGGTCATAGGCAATGCAACCATCATGTAATGGTAAACAGTTATTGCTTCTGTAACACGGACACTGAAATTTGTTTTTCGGACAAGTTTTGCAGTTGACTTCATCACTCCAATCTCCACAAGTATTATCCCCATCGCATACATGTAGTTTGTTGATCCAACCACCAAGGTGGGTTGTGCAGTTTTTGGTTTTGTAGCATGCACACTCAAACTTATCAGCTGGACGTGTGCAATTGACTTCATCGCTCCAATCTCCGCAGCTGTTGATTCCATTGCATTGCAGTTCTGTTTTCAGGCAACCTTGTTGAGTGCAGTTTTTGGTTTTGAAGCATGCGCACTCAAACTTATTTGCTGGACACTTGCAGTTATTTTCATCACTTCCATCGGCGCAATCAATACGTCCATTACATTTGTCACGTTTCTGTATGCATCCCAGCCCTCTGGTGCAGGTGGTGTTAAAACAGTCGCACTGAAATCGGCCGGGGGGACAAATATCGCTCAGCTCATCACTCCAATCTCCACATGCGTTGGCCCCATCGTGCACCCACATCATGTTAACACATCTCGATCGTTTGCAGTTACCGGTCTTGTGACAGGCACATTCGAACATTAATGCGGGACAAGCGCAGTTGGAAGAATTATATGGCTCTTCACAAACCGATAAATTTTGCTCTCCTGAGAAAAAAAAACGGATTATATAACTGCTCTCTTGTTTGTTATGCGGTGTTTTTTTTAGTAGTTCTATTGGATATAACAATAATTTGTTGAAATAGTGTAAGAACTAATGATGCTATTCTTAGTGAAGCACAATTTCATCAAACAATCTGCGTTTAGACTTGGTCTTTTTCTAGTAATAAACATCGGACAACGTAAAAGTTTATCAACTATCAAACACAATTTAAATCACTTACGCAAATCAATCTTAACTTACTTGCAATAGGGAGCGGGGCCAGACTAGTGTTTTCACCCGGGCAATTACATTCCGCCAAACCGATGAACAGAATCACCACAAAAAACATTTGCATTTTGTTTGCACTTTTTGATGTTTAGTTTAAAGATTACAGTAAGTTTCCTGCAGTAAAAACGAAATTTTGCATCAGATTGAACCGATAATACTGCCTTGATTTTGGCCTGACATCTGCCTCAGTTTACGAGAGTTAGACAATGCCATATTCTTTACATCGCAAATTTTGCTTAAGGGTCAATTTCCTGTTATTATCATTCTGGACAACCTTTTAGTATTCTGTGAGGTCAAAGAAAGTTCTAAACTACGTAAAGTTAAGACTCCATTGTTCCAACTGCACAATGACGAAAGGTTAGCAAAACCGTTCATTGTTCGTAGAGTTTTGGATGCCCGAAAATAAACATCGTTCGAAACGTCAAGCAAAGTTAAAATCCGTAAGGCCTTTGTTCAGTCCACTGCTCAGCTGCAACGACGAAGGGTTATCGCAGTGTTACGATCCTTGTCTTGCGAAAGTATGAAACACAAATAATGCAGAACAATGTTATGAAACTATCAGAAGTTTCAAATTGAAGTCAGCTGATTTATTAGCAATATTAAAAAGTCGATTTCGCATGCACGGGCATCCTCAATTTCTCATTCAAATTGGTGTCGGTACAATGGTGGCACGTTTTATTTGTAAATAATATAGTAAACGTCATATAAGTTCGTAAAATCTTGTTCTAATATGACGAAACTCAAATCTCATCGCTTCCCATATCACCCTTATTGAAGCGTTAATTTTTTGGCAATTATCAAGTTTCTTATTACGTCTCGTTAACACCAGCTAGTTGCGAGTACTCAATGCATGATTTCCTTGTTGAATGCTTGCCGTGCGCGCGATCTCATGCGGAAGACATCTCCATGAGACTCACACATTCCAAATACTTGATTGTACTCAAAACATAGGCAGCTGTTATCCAAGGATAATTTAAAAAAATGCAATTGAGTTTGTTTTAATAAAAAATCGAACCATGGATAGTGCGCATGTCCTTGTCAGATCTAATATAAAAACGATAAAACGACTTGCTTTGTAGCTGTAGAGGAATCTAGCCCTCGGTTAGGCATTGTTTTATTATCTGCGACAGCAAATTACTTTGGTTCGCATATATCATGAAGCAACAAGGCTCAGATTGAAGTCAGCAGATTTATTTGTAAAAAATCGATTTCGCTAAGTAAGCATCGTCAGTTGTGTCAGTTTGTACACCTTTCCAGTTATGGTTTCCAAAATCGAGGTTTCATTTACCATGGACTTGTGGTGGCCATGATGTCCGCATAACGCGCATCTCTCGCATGGGTAGCTGCCCGCAGTATTGTTGCTGTCATTATTTAATGCAAGTTGTCTGTAATTTATCGGCGCCCACCCATCGAAGCCTGTTTCTCAGTGACATTCGTTCAACAACCGGAGACAAAGTCTTTAGATGTTTGTGAGGCCAAATGGCTTCATATGACGCAAGCATCTATAAACATCCAGAAAATGAATTTACCGAGAATTAGATAATTTTTATTGCATTTCGATTTTACCTTTTACTAATTATATCCCATTTTCAGTCGCATTCATTGCTTCTGGCACACTCGTTTGTGTTTCAGGTTTTTACGATCACGTGTGAGCGTGTTATTTCCTTATCTCCGCTATCACCTTCTGTAGGTTCGTTACTACACTGTAGTTCACAGTGTGAGCTTGAGGTGATAGCGTAAAGAAAAGACTCTCAGTTGCAAGGGTGATTTTTGTGTGCATTTTATTGCTTTTATTATTACCACTACGTAATTTTTGCAGAAACTGACGATGCTTACTTAGCGAAATCGATTTTTTACAAATAAATCTGCTGACTTCAATCTGAGCCTTGTTGCTTCATGATATAAACGATAAAACGAACAATGTTTGCACGCCAGAATTTTCAACCAAAGGCGCAAAATCCGAGTAAGGAATTAGAAAAAACAAGCTTCAATCGAACAATATTGTTAATATTTATATAAATGTACATATAAATGTCAAAAGTCGTAGCAAGCAAGTGGCTGTGCATCACGACGCCAAACACTGTAACGGATTCCTGATTTTCATGCTCTAAATGCTACAAGCAACCACAAACTGATTATTTTTTGGAAAAAGCAATAATGTAAATCATAAGAAAAAATATAATTTCACCGACTTACATTGGTAAGGCAATTACTTGAGCATTCTCCACGACTAAAAAAGGACTCAGCATTAGGCGGAATAATTTGCTGAAAACCATTGACAGTGTGACCAATTTCAAACATTCCGGCATCGTTTTCTCTTAATTCGGGAGTGTAGTAAAATCGTAGTCCGAACGAATCAGTTATGTCTGCAATTTAGTTTTTTTTTATGCAAGTGGAGCTAAGAATATGATTTCTTCTGTGAGCTACATAAAGATGGTCACTGTTTCTTTGTTTTAATGAAAATATTTCAACTCATATGCAGACATACCAGATTTTACAAACGTTTTTATTAAGTGCCAACTTACTTGTCTTGACTGCTGGGTTATCGTAGTGGGTCTCCAAGACAACGTACTTCGGAGCGTCTGGAGTTCCCAGCGGGAATCCAGTGTGTGTTGGAAAATGGAAGGCCTAGGAAACAGAATCGTTTGAGGATTTCCACTCATGCAGTAACAAGCTCGGTGCTTCCGATTGCAAAGAGTTTCTAAAACTTTTGATTGAAGATCTCTAAAATTTGCAAAAACACCTTATTTTACTTACCCCGCCCCCAATAGCCCAGCCCATTATTGGAAATTCGCAACTGGAAAAGTCAGGTGGCATGTTGGTTTGATAACACTCCTCGTCTGAACCATCCATGGTCTGGAAGAAAATGCAACGAGACGGGCTAAATCTACTTTAATAACAGGAGGAAACACATAGGGTCTGTACTTTATCATAGCGTTCTGTGCATTAGAAATTCATCGGTTACTAACAATGTTGTCGTCATCGGTGTAGTGTTGGACTAATATGTGATGTACGTTAAGCTCGTGTCCAAGCTGAATAATCGGTTCCACCTAAAACAAGTGTTGTTATTTTGACTGACAAATGACGGTTGCAGTATGAGCACCTTGACTATGTGGTGTTTGGTGCAAGTTCAGGTAGTTTCGGAAGACGTCCGTTGTAATAGGTGTCAACAGCAGGCATTGCAAAGTTGTCAGTTAGCAAGTCGAAACTTAAAAGTCTTTCTTTTTCTGGAGTGTTTTGCTCAATTCGTTTAGGCTCCAAAAGGAGCAGGCTTTTAACCCCTACACAAAATCGCAAACACATCTACGTGACGATCGCCCAGTAAGTTGCCAAGACAAACCAGAAGAAAGTGCATAATGTTTCTACGTACCAGTTATACAACTAAATTATTGTAAAAAATCTTTTGGTTAGATAATATGTTTACTGCGTTGGGTTCGTTCCGAATGTTTTCTATATTTGTTGATGGTTTGATTGCAGTGGCGCAACTAATTGAAATATTTAAACAACATTATTTCATGAACCTCTTCGGAGATTTCAGCCCACCTCTCCGTTGTGTATGATGATAATATACCGTGGTTAAATCATCGTCAGTTGGGTCATCTACATCCCAAGCGAATATTATTTTCATTGTGTTGGACTGCGGCAAAATACATCATTTCATTATGGGTTTTAAAAAAAACTGTTGCTGAAAAATTATAGCTTGATTTGTTTGCAGTTAAAGTTCTCAACCAATGCTCCTTGATAGTTGATGTCATTCGAGATTTTGTGGTCATATGAATAACTGTAATAGTTAAACCTTATATTACACATATGTTTTGCAATACAACGTTATCGGAGTTTCCATTTTTGAAAAAAGTATTTTATGTTTTGATATTTTCAAATTTTTGCTGAAACCCAAAAAAATTGTAACGGAAAGGTAAGACCAACCGTAATACCCAAGTCCTCACTGTCACAGGTGACCAGATGACGTCGAAATTTTATCAAAGTCCATCCTGTCTTGTTTAAAACCTTCTAACAAATTAACATACTGAGTTGCGTCCGTGGGTGGGAAGCCATTTGACTGCAGACCATGTCGATCCTGTGTATTGTACATTAAATGCAACACAATATTTGCTTGTTATATTATAGTACTGCTTTCGGTAATTTAGGGCACGTTGGTAATAAAAGTATGATATTATGAAGTGTAAACTTGTACATGTTACGGCTAGAACAATAACTGTGGCTTACCGTCACAAAAGCGTATCCGTTTTTCACCCGTCCTGCTATAATGTCCTGCCATTGACCCCGTGGGTGAAAAGTTTTATTCTTGCAAAAGCAAAGAAAGGCAAGTTTTTTACTTACTTCAAGCAATGGATAGCACATAGGTAGACTCATATGTATGGTAATATCGACATAAAATCAATCACGCCTGCAACATTTGCTTTGTTTGTAAGTGCAACGAAACGCCAGCAGCAAACGACACGTCACCACATACGTCAATTTAGCATCTAGCTAACTGGCACTGCCTCGATCAGTGACTTAACTGCGGTTTTTGTCACGCGTCCGATAGTACTCAAAAAAAGATGAAAAAATCTCAGTCACAATGACCTCAAGTCGTGAGAACGTCGCCGTGCCTCAAGTCGTGAGAACGTCACGCTTGATCACTGGCGTTGCTTGTGAGGTGACAAAAGAAGTATTTACCAACGCAGCAAATGCCCCATAATGTGGTTCGTAATTTCGCAAAGTTGCAGTGTTTTTTTCACTTTTTGGTGCAGTTTGGTGGCATGATTGATTATTTTGAAAGTGGGGCCGAAATCAAATTTGGGTGGGGCCGATGGAATCGACACTCAACCATGCAAGTTACGTATCGTGTCACGTGACCACCATCTAGTTACAAGCACGCGAATTCGAAGATATTTCTAACGTAATTATCGCATGTTAGTCGTTGTGCTAAATTACAAAATATTGTATTTATTGATTTACTGTCTATTTTTACAATGCATGCATATCAAGGTTATATGATAGTAAGAGTTATTTAACCTATCGTGGCGGCACAACCTGTTTTACATACTTATTAATGTAAATACCCACAATGTCTAAACATTATCACTGAAAACGTCCTGAAAATAAATGAATAAATTATAACATACGGTAATACAAATTTATTGTCGACCAAATATTATACAGTTGCCAGTGAAATTAGCAATTAAACTTATGCCAATATAAATCATACGAACTCGCTAACACTTATGGTTTTGAAATTAAATGTTTGTTTGTATTTTTCATGTGCGTGGAAGCTTCATCAAGCTTTATTCATACACTCAGAACAATTAATCCAAATTAAACATAATTTGTCTGTCCTAAGAATTACTGAAATAATGAAGAATGAAAAGGAGCCATAAGTAAATTGCTATTATAAGATCGTAAAACTTTTGGTTTGCAACTTCAGACATGAGAACAAAATTATCTGGTGGAAATCATGTTTACTAACAGAGAAAGGCATAAAATGACAAAGGTTGTGGTTCCTGTGGTTTTTGATGAGCCACTTGTCGTGTCAATAGCTGTTTCAGCTGATTGTGTAGTGGTGGAACTGTCAGTTAAAATAGATTCTGAACAGTTGACGGAGTCTTCGACGTACGGAAACTCAATTTTGGGAGGCTCGACGTTATAAGTTACCTGCGTGCGCAAAGGATTTTATTTTAGACTTATTTTGACCTAAATTATTTCTCTCTGACTTTTTTGGGGTTGTCACAATCTAAACAAGGCACTCGCAAATAAAGAGGTTTGAGTTGAAACACCTTCGGTTTTTATAGTTACACCGTTTTGTGCCATTGAGATACCAATTTTAATTATTTCAGGATATAAACTCTTTAAAGGTTCAAATACTCACGCCAGGTGGGATATTTCCAGTCGAATAACAATACTGTGACCTCATCATAGACTCCTGCGCCAGACTCAGTTCATCGGCTGTTTCCTCGTTCCATGGACGCTTTAAACAATACCTTAGATTATAATGCTGATGGATAGAAAGCACCGAAAACAGGCCTCCAAGCTTTTTCATTATGTTTTGCTGTGATTTCAACAACCGTTTTGTGATGTCAACACACAAGTGGACTTCAATGATATTTTACCTGGTCAAATGTGATGCAAAGTTATTGTGGAACAAAATGTGGTTGGTAATTTTGCATTTTGAGGTGCAGTTACTTACCGAATTGACAACTTCAAATGCAGTTTGGTTGGCGTATTCAGGTGGAGCAAGCACCATAAAATTCTTGAGGCTAGGAATAGGATCATCACCAAAATGTCTGTAAAAATTATTTGGCCAAAATAAATTATTGAGTAATGAACGTTGACACATCGAGTTAAAGCAGTTAACAGACATTATGTAGTAGCGAACCTACACTAGAGAGATGAAAGACCGAGGATATAAAAATGTATACGTTTTAAACATATTCTTACTGGACTTGAGTGATGCCAAAATAGGCCATCAGCTTGTACAAATCCGGACCCGTCTCGCAAAACGCCAATTTTATCTTGGGATAGTAGTACACGTATGAAAGGCACATTTCCTTGTCGGTAGACAACCCACCCTAACAAACACAATATCATAAATTTGGTTTCGTTATTCAATACAGTTGTAAACGTAGTTTATTATCTAGTGTTGTCTTACCATTGTTATTTCAGTTCTCTGTTGTGAGTTGTAATTGCAGACCATCTGCAATGAATCTCCTTTCATGATGGTTCGCTCGTTTGCCAATTGCCTTGTTTCCTGAAAGTTAAAGTCGTACGATGTGTCCTTGGCCAAAAAAGGAAGTTCCGTGCCATTCCTAGACCATAATTTTCTTCAATTAATCCCATGATTATGAACGAATTTTTTTGAAATATAGTGTGGTGGTCGTAGTATGACACATTGTTGAAAGAATAAGCTAGATTTCTCATTGCACATAAAAATATTATATTAAATATAGGATAGGAGTAGCTCAAAGCTCGTGATTCCCACCTGATATGCCTGAGGAGAAGTTCCCTACCAAGCAGGTGGCTATGTAGCAAGACACCAAAAACATTAAGCGAGTCTTTACTTTCGTGCTCCAAATGCTGCATGAAGAGAAAAACCAATTAAATAACTTTTCAGAAAAGGCATGTAAACAAATACGTTTCCTTTACGTAAATATGCAGTGTATATACGCTTGCGACAAAACAAAAATTTTTTCAAGAAAAACATTGCTGAAGTACATTAGAAAGACAATTGCTAGAGCATTCTCCACGATCAAGAAAGGACTCCGTGTTTGGGGGAATAACTTGCTGAAAACCATTGACAATGTGACCGACTTCAATGACACCGGCGTCGTTTGCTCTTAAATCGGGTGTGTAGTAAAATCGTAGTCCGGACGAGTCCACTATGTCTATAAAGTAATTTTTGTAAAGGTACAGTAGCAGACATGAGCTATGTTTTTTCTTTTGTACAATCTAACCTGTCTTGACTGCTGGGTTATCGTAGTGCGTCTCCACAACAACGTACCTAGGAGCGTCTGGAGTTCCAAGCGGATACCCAGTATGTGATGGAAAATTGAAAGCCTGTAACAATTTCGCTTATTTATTTTGTTACTCTTTGGTATTTTGGTGTAAGTACCAAAAAACTGTTTGTCAAGTCCGAAATGTTGTATTAATTCCAAACTTTACCTACCCCACCTCCAATAGCCCAGGCCACTATAACAAAGTCACAACTGGAAAAGTCAGGTGGCATATTGTTTTGATAACACTCCTGGTCAGTCCCTATCATGGTCTAGAAGAAAACACCGGTGTATAAAATGCTTGCCAAAACATGCACATGTGATTGGATTGAAATTTAATTTACAGCAGCGAATTTCACTTACAATATTGGCGTCATCAGTGCAGTGGTAGACCAAGATGTGATGTACGTTGAGCTCATTACCCGGTTGAACCACCGGTTCCACCTGAAACAGTAAACGTTATTACTGGCAACTCAACAGCACTTCAACTGCAGTATAACGTGTATTTCTGATATAGGCTATACCTTCACCATGTGTTGTTTGGTTGCGAATTCGGGCAGCTTCAGAAGTCGGCAATTATAATAAGTATCAACTGCAGGCATTGCGAAGTTATCGTTAAGTAAGTCGAAAGTCAAATGCGTTTCTCCCTCCGGGAATGTGGTTTCGTCACTTCGTGTGGGCTCCAGAAGAAGAAGACTCTTAACTCCTGCAAAAAAATACACACGTACCACAATTGTACCAATTTACCCCCAAAAAATCTTTTTACTTAACATAACGCAGTTTGTGTCCATATGTTTTTTTATAAAAACGTTTGTTTCAGCGCTGATACGCACATCTTTAACGTTACGACGTCTTAAAAGTTACGACAGGTCAATCATTGTCTGCATATCATGATGAGGACCGATCCAATGCAAACGCATGGCTCATTAATATCTTTAACGGGCGCTATACGAGGAGAGGTCAATAAACTTTTAGAGATTCCTTTGTCTGCCACTGCGGCATTGTTTTCCCTGTGTGCTATGGTATGTTTTCAGGGGGTAGATCGCGCCCACCTGTATCATTGTGTGTCATTGTTTGTTGTAGTCTTACCTCTTCGCTGTGTAGTGTGATAATCTGCCATCGTCATTTCCGCACCAGCTGGATCATCGACACCCCAAGCGAAAATAATTTTCATTGTGTCGGCCTGCAGCAAAATTCATGTATGATGTCCACTTTTCAAAAAACGAATCTCATTAGTTTTTAAACAAAACAACCACTAACAATCACGATTATGGCTACATTTCAGGAAACGCGGTAATATACACTACACAATCATTTCGCCCACAGCTCAGTCATCATCATAAACGCAAGTTGTCTTTTCTCATTTCCAGATTATTTACAAAATACATTGAAATTCAGAAACCGTAACAAACAAGTAACTAACTGTAATATCAATATCCTCGCTATCGCAGGTAACGAGAAGGCGGCGAAACTTGATCACAGTCCATCCGTCCTGTTCAAATCCATCCACCAACTCGACGTTTTGAACTGCGTCCATGGGTGGAAATGTATTTGTACTTAAACCGTGGCGATCCTGTATGCAGCACAGTATATGTCAGGCATTGTCTCTAATTCGGTTAGTTTTATATTTTGCATAAATTATAGTAAAATTAATTAGGGACCTTGATGTGGAAGCATTAATATTACTCCGCCCATAGCTTACTGTCACAAGGGCGTTTCCATTTTTCACCCATCCGGTGATGATGTCAGCCTTTATCATTGACCCCGTGGGCGAAAATCCAATACCTATCCAACCAGTTGTGTTCCCATGCAACTGCAAAATGATAAAAACTGAATTAGGAATTTTGGGCCCTAAATATCTTTAAATTAAACTGAAAAACGGCAGAACAATGTCATACGATTGCAATGACAAAACGACAAACGCACCAGACACGACTAAAAAATAGTAGGCCTATTTTGGGAATATATTCACTGTTCGTTACCTCAAAAGTAATGCAAGATTCGTTAAAATTCCAGTACAAGTGTAAAATCTCCCCGCTGTCTAGCAAAGCATTGTGGTCAAAGTTTTCTGTTGTGTTCAATTGGCACCTAACCAAGGCGGCCAAACCTAATATAGTAACAAGCACGCGTTGTATCATTTCTAGTGTTTTAACTACACCTAAAAAAGAAACGCCTTGGCTCAAAATAAGATAATGTAATGTTTTCATACAAGCTACAAGTAATTATTGAATCAATTTTGTTCGCTTGTCAACAAATCTAGATGCTCTTATAGGTAACGTTATTAGTAAAAAAAAGAATAAGGCTCTTTGTTACGTTAACCTATGCGAAGCTGAAACCTAAATAACGGCGATACAGTTACAGGATACACTACCGATTTTTTGTTATATTTTATTCAGGCATGCAGCCAACATCAATGTGCCGCCTCCACGACCGTAAATGGCAAATGTCGAAAAATCTCAGTTTTTACGCATTTATGTGACTTACGAAATAGTCACGTGGCACGTAAAAGTTCAAAAAAGTTTTCCTTTGCCAGGAGATTTGATCAGACAAATAAATGGGTAAACGGCGCCGTAAAGTTTTATGACGTAAGGGCATCACGCCATTTGCACACGCGGTTGCACGTGATACTCGAGAAACGCCTGGAGGACAAAATCGGATTATGTTAGACATGCTAAAAAATCGATGGATTTAATATAAGTTGTTTCAATATCGAATTTAAAGCATATACCGGTTTATAATAGTATATAAATAAAAAGAGGAAAAACCAAAAGTGTTGGGCACTGTGCACATGTTGGTGTATTTTGATTCAACACCAATTCTAAAGTTGGAATTATTTCTGCATGGCGGTCCGTTTTGCAAAGTTACTCAGTGATTATACCAGGTCGCCGACAAACAAATTAATCTTGCAATTTTCCCAAATGACAAAAATTTTGCTTTTCGTTAAACAAATGCTAGCATGACACGCATTGCATGTCATACGAAAATGTATGTAAAATTAAGGCCAATCATTTAGCAGTGACATGGTCTGAATATTGAAACCATCCAACGACCTCTCGTTAGTGTCAGGATACAGAACCTTCCTTAAGTTTTGGGAGTGATCAATACTGTTTCCGTCACGCGCATATCTGTAATTATTAACTTCATCACGTGATGGCTGTGATGTCTCTCTGTGTACACAACCTAAATAAACTTAGGAGGAAAAGCGAATGCAGTTGTTAAAAGATCCAATTGCTTTTCTGAAAAATACAATTAAAGTATAAAATTTTTTAAATCTTTTCCACTGACTCATTCTCATTTTTATAACATTTATTGCGCGACAGGTTTTTTTATATCCCTTTGTAGGGGATACGGAGGTTGGAATGTGTGACAAAGTTGAAACCTTATTGTGTTAAAAGCGAGAGTGACGAAGTTGGCGCGTTTTTCTCCCTGCATGTTTGTCAAACAATATTGGGACTGCATGGATAGCGAAAATAGCACGATCACGAGAATGCTAAGAGTAATTGCATCACATTTATTGGAGATGCGTAAAGTACGGCTCAGAGAGGGTCACAGAAATAAGCGTGTCAGCAAAATGTTAAACTTAATTGTTTCTAAAGTAATAGTTCATTACAAAATAGATCCATTGCGTGCAAACATAACATACATTGAACAAGTTATTTTTGAAAATATAGCTCAAACAATATCCTATGTCGACAACTAAAACATCCTTAACTTGACCGCAGGTAAAGGATAAATATGCTTCAGCAAATCTATGTTTAAATTCCAAGTTCGATCATTTGGGACGATTAGTGCCATACAACTTTGTCTGATTGGTAAAAAATAACATATTTAGATCCCTTTCACCCAATCGACCTTTGGTCTCACGATGCGACTTTGACCTACAGGTGAACTAACCCTAGTGTTATCGGCGCTTATCCTGTAATGCAAGCAAGGCAAAAAAATCGTTTTATCACCCAATGTTGAACGTTGATTGTCGAGAGTGCGTCGTTTTTATACACATAATCTGTTTGCATTTGTTCATTCAGTGCAGTGAGTTGAGGCATTACGCAAAGGTTTCCCAAGTTTCACGATTATTATTTTTGTTGCATATGGCCATGTCGACATGACGGCGGTTAACATTATGCCAGTTGTGAATAGGATATGTGCGAACCTTAAAGTGCATATGACACGTAAAAATCAAACATGTTAATAATCAAACTAAGAAATGTTCATAACTTTAGAACATTTCGACGACTGGTTTCTGATACGACGACTGGTTTCTGAGATACAGCTGATCAAAGTCGCACTTTTGCCGCTGCGAACGAAATCATGCGAAAGCGAGATATTGTTGCGTGACGTCATAGAAGGTGCTTCGGTCGAGCGCGAGTGCTGGCAGCAAGCCTTATGCGTAGAAATGGAAAACATTGTAAAACTGATTTAAGCATAATATTGCATTAAACAGGGGACAAAAAGTGAACAAGTGCAATAAACGGATTTTGATGTTAATTTAAGCTGAAGACAGATGGCCGCTGTTCGACCTATTATGTCTAATTTAGTTGTGCAATAATAAAACAGTTACTGGAACAGGGTGTTCTTGTTGTTACAGCATTTATGATCGCAAACGTGATACATGAACTTTTGAAAACACGACAGAGACAAACCATTAGTTTAGCATTGTCGTTTTGTCCACTCACAGTTATGTCGTTTCTGCTATACCCTATGGTCTTCCGTTAATTAGGGACGAATAAGCCTTCGATTCGTGACGTCACAATGCCAAATTTTTGTGTGATGCAAAACCCTGTACTGACCTTTAAGGTAACGTAATCTGTGGATTCTCCTATGTTTGAAACTATTCGATATCTACAAAAACAGGCGCCTTCTCCTATCTAAACAATGCATTTTTTCGACGCAAGCGCCTTATGTGATGTCCTTTTCTCCTCAGCGCAAAAGGTTTACGATTTTTGGTCGCCGTTACTTTTCGTGCAGTTTTCTACATTTTTTAGTTGACGTAGAACCGTAAAACTTTGGATATATGTTTGTTGTAGATATACCTTTAGTTTTACGCAAAGTTGTTATGGCCGTGGCATATGCACTTTAAGGATATGTGTGAACGACAGCTGGACTATACATTTATGCGAAAAAAAAAACGATTTCTGACAGATCGAAAATACAAACTGTTATGGGTTTAGACGGTGCCTGACAAGATTTATTTGTGCGTTTCGTATTCATGTCAATTAGGTGTGAAAAAGAAATTATGAGCATGTTTTTGAAAACTATCGCGGTTTTGTGCCTGGCCAATTTGGCCTCATCCCAGCCCAACACAACGGAGATCTTTGAACACAATGCTGTATTGGACAACGGGGAAGTCATGCACTTGTACTGGAAATTCAACGAGACCTACATTTCATTTGAGGTTTACCGAAATGCTGTTATTTAAATTTCCATTCATTGTATTGTTTGTTTTTTATATTACATCACTTCATGGTTATATCGAGTATAATTCGTTTATATTCGATGAAGTTAATGAATGTCAAGAGACAAGCATGTTAGTGTGTACATCAACTATACTATATATTTTAATCGTCTCTTATTCGTACCATGACTTCCTATTACATGCAGTTTTGCCTTATACATGTTTCCATTACGTTTTCACGAAGTTGCACTTCAACGTTTATCCGTCAGATACACGGTAACACCACGGGTTGGGTTGGAGTCGGAATCTCACCTGGAGGTAGCATGGCGAATTCTGACATTTACGTAGGTTGGGTGAAGAATGGAATACCAACTATAACGGTAAAGAGATATAGCGCGAAGTGTTTATTTAGCACTAAAAACTATTGTTAAAATATGTTTAGTTGTAACTTAAACCTTAAATAGTTTACTCGATGAGCTAATCCGCTTCGATATTTTGTTTGCAAAGTAAACATTTGAGTGTTGGGTAGTGTTAGCACGCTATTTGCATTTTAAAGTAAATATAAACCAACGCAATAGCTGGGTTTGGACGCATTTCCCAAAGAACATTACGACATGTTTAAACACAAGAATTCGCCGCTTCTGTTCCACAAACCCATTTACTAATCAAGAGTTAAAAAAGCTGCATTTATAGTTTAGGCCTATAGTCTGCACTACATTTTCTATGTTATTAACTGAAAGGATCGCCATGGGCTGGAGACCAATGGCCTTCCTCCGTTAGACACAATTGGAAACGTCGAGTTGTTGGAAGGTTTTGAGCAGGACGGATGGACTGTGATAAAATTCCGTCGCCTTCTCGTCACATGCGATAGCGAGGACTTGGATATAACGGTTTGTAAAAAGGCAATAGCTTTCAGGAACCAAACTAAAAATGTGCACCGATGACCAAACAGTCATTCTTGTGTTCTCTAACGTAGTGTGGCGATTTGATTTCGAGGAATAGAATTGACATGGTAGATACAATATGAAGGACTGGAATTGGGATCTTCTTACCGGTCATTGTGCATAATATTTTACAAATTTTAGGCTGATACTTTGAGGGTGATATTTGCATGGAAAAGTGACGATCCGTCTGGAGATGATTTAGCTGATGGAGATTATCACGGGTTAACTCGGGGTAAATTACACTTCATTTTCAACTATTTACTTAGTTAAAATTGTATGCATTTGTATACCATTGTATACAAAGCGACTGGTTTGTTCATAAAATCATCATAGAATTGTTCCTTCCCAGCATCAAATATACTTTTACAAGGTGTAAAGAGTTTGATGCTCTTGGAACCAACAAGAACGGACGAGAACATGTTTCCGGAAGGTGAAACGCACTTTACCTATGACCTGGTCAACGACAATATGCATGTTCCTGCTGCGGACACTTATTACAACTGCCGTCTCCTGAAAATGCCAGAACTCCCGACAAAGCACCACTTGGTTAAGGTAGAACAGTTCCACAAATTGTGCATTACCAAAAATATTCATATACCTAGCTCTCGTGCGGTGATTTTAACCTCGATGTACTTTAATTGAATGTAAGTTCACAAACACAACTAAGTTTTTCAAACAGATTGAGCCGATTATTCATCCAGGACATGAACTCAATGTGCATCACATGCTCGTTTATCAATGTACAGACGAAGCAAATATTGTAAGTATCTCGCAATACCTAATACGTGTTTGCACAGTTGTAACTCAAATTTCACATTCCATGTGTTGGTTGTAGACGTCTGTGGATGTAGACCACGAATGTTACCAGAGCAACATGCCCCCTGAGTACCAGAGTTGCCAATTCGTCGTGGTAGCTTGGGCAATAGGCGGCGCAGTAAGATCCTACATCACAATTTAAACAAAACTTTGTACTAAAATGAATTGATGGTGTTTCAGGCTTTTTATTATCCCAAACACACCGGATTCCCGCTGGGTGTTCCTGGAGCTCCGAAGTACGTTGTGTTAGAAATGCATTACGACAATCCAGCTATAAAATCCGGTTGGTAAAATTTATTTCGATAACTTTTTCTGCTTTCTTAACTAAGACACCATAGTTTCAAATACATTTTACGACTATTTTTATGGAATAACTTTTGAATTCATAGCCCTGTTTTTATCAGAGGTTTTTATGTTGTTTTTCTCCTCAATACAAAGGAACAATTCACCTTACATTTCTTTACAAAAATATTAGACATCGTTGATTCGTCCGGCTTGCGACTTTACTACACTCCCGACCTTCGGGTTTACGATGCCGGAATAATGGAGGTGGGCCACATTGTCAACGGATACGGTGACATCATCCCTCCCCACACTGAGTCATTCCTAGATCTGGGCCAGTGTTCCAGTAACTGCCTGAGCAATGTAAGAAAGGCATATGAGCGACCTGAAGGACTTGGCGCGATGCTAAAATATGTACATCTCTTTGTAAATACGCGAGCCATGCTGCTGTGACAAAATTTTGAATTTATTTTTCATTTGTTGTCACAGCACATCAGGGCGCAGGGCCATGAATCGATCAATGTGTTTGGAGTCGTGATGCACAGTCATCTACTTTGTAATGAGCTGACACTTCAGCACGTCAGGTAGCTACTGCTATTAAATAAGGAGATTGATGCAATTTGATTAAATGTTGTAAGATGTCATATGAGAAGGTAAATATCTTCGACCTAAGCAATGAATTTACATGAACATACATCAAGCACTTTACGCACAGAAACGGCACCGAATTGCCGAATCTAGCTAAGGATTCTTCTTACGACTTCAATTTCCAAGAAGCGAGGTTTTTGCCCGAAGAAAGGCTTATTGTGCCTGGAGATACAATGCAGATGGTTTGCAACTACAACTCTCTTGAAAGAACAGACATAACAATGGTAGATTTACATTTTGGGTCTGAAACACATACATATAGTACACAAAAAAGGTTTAGGAAGAAACAGTCTCTGACTTTGATCACCAATTAACATGTTTTTCATAACACAGTACCTTATAATCCATATGCTGAATTAATTGTATACAGGGGGGATTGTCAACCAAGGAAGAGATGTGTCTTGCCTTTGTGTATTACTACCCCAAACTACCACTGACTTTTTGTCAGTCTGCACCAAATTACTATTCAATGATGACGTACTTCGGTATTACTGATTACGAGTAAGTAAAACGTTTATAAAAAACCATGAATTTTTCTGCAACGATTCGAATCGAGAGATCCTGCGCAGAAAAAGAATCGGTAAAAAAAAATTAACAAAAAAAAAAATAAACGCATGGAGTGGCGTAATTTACACTAATTTAAAACTTGAAACAAGTTTTTATAATTTACAATGATCGTCTATAGCGATATAACAACTTATCAATCACGAGATTCTCAGCGGCCTACATTAGGTGTACATTTTATTTGAGTGTCAGCATTTTCAAATATATTTGTGTTGCAAAGATACACCGAAAGCGATGGACTACCAAACCTACACGACATATTCGTCACCTCCCCTCTCGAACATGCAAACAAAACTGCATATGAAGTTGTTAACTCGGTAATTCAACTTTTGGTTCAAACCACCGCTTTAAGGGAGAATTTGCAATATCTTTTGTAAAATATCTTTGTCTTATCACTGTAGAACAATTTTAGCCTATATCATTTCAACTTTACAGCAAGGTAGAAAACGAATGTTTATAATTTGGCTAGAAAGATGTGATACATTTTTTCAAACAACATCGGTTTAATACGCGACATGCAAATCTTAGAACCAAGTTAACATTAATGCTCTTATCTTTTTTCTTTAATTGTAATTCAGCACCATTGGGATCAGGAATCAGCCGACGAATTCAACGCAGCTGTCAACAGCATGATACAACAGCAAGTATGCTATGCTCCAGGCCCGGCGATACCTGGGGTCAGTACACACAGAATACAGATTTCAAAATTATTGTTAACGGTGCAAAACTAATCCGCTTACAAAACTAAACCTTTACGTACGATTTTTGCAAAGCGATGCCCTACACTGTAATTCATCTGAATTGCAGATAAGGCCTTTGATTCCACCCCTAAACATTAACATACCGTACGTTCCGTTGAAAAACAACTGTTCCGACTCATCATCTACGACTGACTTGGCCCATACCACCTCCGACCGTCCACCCACAACGACTCCGCTAGGTGCTGTGGAGACGACCAGCGCCGCTGCAATGATTTCGGGAGCCACCTTTTTTATGCTTTTGTGTCCCCTTGGTCTTGCGAAATTGATGTTTGCATAGAATAAGTTTGCAATACATTGCAATGGCTAGTAATTTTTATTAGATTTAAGTTTAAATTTTGACATCAAGCGAAGAACTCCAAGAATTATTCAACGTTTTTATACGATCCTGACAATACATACTCTGCTCCATGCTATATATCGGGTCATTAGGTATAGATATATGTTAAATATATGTGTCAGTCTCTCCTTAAAGCGTATCCTATAACAGCGAACATATCTCAATGTAAAAACTTATATTTAACATATATATATATTTAGATTGGACCAAAAATTTTAAGGAAATGGAAACTGCTTGGGTGAAATCGCTTATTTAGTGCTCGTACGTTTATTTATCGTAGCACCATGTAGAAAGAATTTTTTCTACCTTCCCTTTCATAGGTCGTAGTCACAGTTTAAGTACATAATTTCCATTTGTCACCAGCATTAATTTATCTCAATTTTGTAGCTCACGTGGTCGTTGGATGTTTGCGAACAAACAATTATATCATCGGTGGACAAAGTAAACTTGTTGCGGTAATCGGCCTTCGACCCATGCAGTGCTTGCACGAATTTTTCTCACTTCGGTCCTGTGATCCGGTCGTATAAATTCGGAAGCCAGCGACAAAACAGTCGTCACTTGAAACAGCGACAGTTCAAAGTTTTAATTCTTGTGAAGATATTTATGATTTCGTAACTCATGCGACGCAAAGTTTTCGCACGATTGCAATCACGTGTAGCAAATAGACAGGCTATGTTTTACTATTTGTCAGTTCACATGGATTAACCGACATGTAATTTTGTAACTTTCATACATTAGTCAAAACAAACGGCTAAAATGTTCAACAAACAAAAACATGTGTCATAATGGACCGCTGGTTCTACAAACGTTTCGCAACCTGTGGGCTACTTTGTCGTATTCCTTTGCTTACAGACAGGAAATAAGCATAAAGATGCTGTTGAAAATAGTGGTAACATTATGTTTTGCCAATGCGGCCTGGAGTCAGCCCAACACCAGCGAAACATTTAACAATTACGCGGTACTTGACAGCGGGGAGATCATGCACTTGTACTGGAAGTTGGATGATACACACATCGTATTTGAGGTAAACAGAAACATGTTCTTTCAAGCTTTTGATTCAAATGTTTGTAGGTATTAGGGTCAGGAGATCTTTCTGCATAAAAATGGCACCTACTTTGAATTACTCTACAGTAAAAGAGTTACATATAAAGGAAATTCTGTAGTACATACCATAAAATTTTAAATGTCGATTTTCGCCAAACACTAACCAAAAAACAACATGTTTAAAACAAAACTCTTCAGAGTAATTGAAATATTTGAACACATTTTGTTGGTTTCTGTTCAACATTTTAACACAATGTTTTCGCAGATACACGGTAACACCACAGGTTGGGTTGGAATTGGAATCTCACCTGGAGGCAGCATGGTGAATTCTGACATTTACGTTGGTTGGGTGAAAAATGGAGTACCAATGATAACGGTAAAGTTTTTATTGCAATGAAATTGACTTTCCATTTTCAAAATAAAACGTAAAAGTTTTGAAGACAAAGGAACCATTGTTACCAATACCTGCACAGCATTTATTACCTCAGTGTCTGTAAGATATGTGCGTGAAACCTTCGTATATTCCTTTAATGCGACCTACTAATTACACAGCCCCGCCCAAAGAACATACTGTACAGCGCTTATAAATCATGTTGGTCATATGATCGAAGAAAAGTAAATATATATCTTGCCAAAGAACAATTTGCAAACAAAGCTTCGGTTGGGAGCACGCTTAATCATTGTTTACAGAGAGAGAGAGATACAGAACAAACGCTTGCCTGTGATGGTTTGTGATCTGCAATATATATATTCGCGAGACAAAACTGCTGACGTTACAAATTCAACTATCTTATTATTTATGATCGGTAGGATCGTCATGGCGATGTCACCAATGGCTATCCACCGTTGGACGCAATACAGAACGCCAACTTGTTGGTAGGATTTGAGCAGGACGGATGGACAGTGATTAAATTCCGTCGCCCACTCGTAACCTGCGACAACGAGGATTTAGATATAACGGTGATTGAATGACAACATATCACTCGCGTTTTATAGTATTTCATTATATTAGTCCTATAGTTGTGAATTGATTCTGGGAATTAATTTTAGTCCTATGGGACAACAAATTGTTTAAATATGTGTAAATATTTACACCTATATGTAAGTATCCTGCAGATTAATGATTTTCTGAATGTATACCATTGCGTTAACTAGTTGCTAACGTTTTTATAGGGCGATACTTTGAGGATCATTTATGCGTGGAATAGTGAAGATCCCTCCGGTAATGACTTAGAAGGAAGGGATTATCACGGAACTTTAACCCGGGGTAAATACCACTCTAACGCAATTTCATTTTTTACGTTGGGCCAAACTTTCTAAAAATGTTTCGGCCATTACCATAATTACTTGGAAAAGGTGTAAAGAGTTTGATGCTCCTGGAACCGACAAGAACGGACGAGAACATATTTCCGGAAGGTGAAACGCACTATACCTTCGACCTGGTCAACGACAATATGCATCTTCCTGCTGTGGACACTTATTACAACTGCCGCCTCCTGAAAATGCCTGAACTCACGACAAAGCACCACTTGGTTAAGGTACAACAGCTAAAACATTTGTGCGTGTGATCAAAAACTTTAACAAAGGCAATTTAAATACCTTGTTTCTGTAAACAGGTAGAACCAATTGTCCAAAAAGGACACGAGCTCAACATCCACCACATATTGGTTTACCAATGCACCGATGACGCAAATATTGTAAGTGACATATGCATGTGCAAAAAATCGGAATACTGATTAAACAACAACGCCAATAGCAAAAGCGATCAATTGTAGATAGATTTTATCTAAGTAGGTTTTTAACCGCGTGGATTTTTATCTTAATGCTGTTCAAAACGCTATAACTGCAAACATTGTTAGGATTCAGAGAAAGTGGATCACGAATGTTACCAAAACAACATGCCACCAGACTACCAGAGCTGTCAGTTTGTCGTTATGGCTTGGGCCATAGGTGGAGGGGTAAGGTCTTTACTTAGAGCAATACAGTGGAGTTTTACCATACTTGTTGTCACAGGCGTTTCATTACCCGAAGCACACCGGGTTCCCGCTTGGAGTTCCAGGAGCGCCCAAGTACGTCGTGTTGGAGATGCATTATGACAATCCGGACATGAAAACAGGTTGAGTTCGCCAATTTGTCCCACCTGACGATAAAAATTTATTGGCGTACGTGTCGGGATATTGCTGTATTGAATTGGTGGATATTGTGTCAAAGAATTTTTATTTACAGACCTAAGTAGATATTTCAAGATAAAAAATTATATCAAGCAAAAACGCTTTAGTTCTAGTTTTCGGCAAACGAAACTACTAAAAGTTTTTTTCGTTTTTTATCCACTGTTTAGATATAATTGACTCCTCGGGATTGCGAATATATTACACACCCGACCTCAGACAATACGATGCTGGAATAATGGAGATAGGTCACACAGTCACCGGGTTTGCCGACATCATTCCGCCCCAAACCGAGTCGTTCCTTGACGTCGGCGAATGTTCCAGCAACTGTCTAGGCAACGTAAGTCTTTTTTATCGGTGGGTTTATAACAGGGTTGCAACAGCCCCCAGGGTTTCACTGTGACCCATCGAGGGATCCATAAATTTTTTCCATAGGAGCCAAAAATATTACTTCGGCTGAATAATTTGGCGATTCAGGAATGGAGTTTTTATTTTAACCATAAATTAAATGATGCCAGAAAATTTGCTTCTGCTTAACTGGAAGTCTCAAAACTCAAGAACACATTACCTAAAACGTCTTCTTCCAATTTTTAATGCGGGATGTCCCGCCGTTTCAGTTACTGCTGTGCTAATAAGATTTGTTGTGGCTTTTTAAATAATGTTTATGCTGTCGCTAAATGTCCGCAGGAGGTCCACGGAATTAAAACGTGTTGAGAAACCCTTGGTTAATAATAATTTCGAAGTGTCGTGGTAATTGTTTTCTGTAAAGTTTCAGGAAATTACATGCTTCAATACCAAAGGTATGAAAATATTTAGACCACTTCCAACCGACGGGTAAATTGGCAGTAAATTTTCATATGTCTCTTTCGAGGTTGTAAATACTATTTGAAATCGTAGAGGCAGACTTTTATGTTATAGTACATTAAAGCGGAGGGTCTTCCATCGATCAACGTGTTTGGTATTCTGTTACACAGTCATTTACTTGGAAGAAATCTAACCCTGAAACACATTAGGTAATACCTATAAAAAAACATTTGCTAAATATAATGATTGGTTTTCTTAATACATCGAAAAACTCAATTTAAAAGTTTATTAATTGATTAATTTATTTTTATTTGACTGCATTGACTAAACAAGTCAAATTTGTCATAAACAAAAGGAATTTTCTCGACGCTTTTTATATTTTGTCGTATAATGTTACAAAGAATTTCTCCATAAAATAAAATCACCAATATTGTACTGTATTCTCTGACCTCTCAGAAATGGCACCGAACTTGCGAATTTAGCAAAAGACTCTTCCTACGACTTCAACTTACAAGAAGCAAGGTTTTTGGCCGAGGAGCGCTCAGTCCTAGCCGGAGATGCCATGCAGATGATTTGTGATTACAATTCCATCGGAAGGGCAGACATAACAATGGTTTGTTACCTATACACGACCCAATTATTCTGCCAGTAGTGCTAGCTTTGTAACTGCACTCGTATTACATTTATTTTGAAACATTACTCATCTAAGTATAGTAACAATTTTACCATTTTAACAATTCAAGGGTGGATTGTCAACCAAGGAAGAGATGTGCATGTCTTTTGTGTATTATTACCCCAAAATTCCATTGACATTTTGTCAGTCGGCTCCCAACTGGTACTCGCTAATGACGTACTTTGGCATCACCGATTTCGAGTGAGTACATCTAAATCACAAATCACTTCCTTAAACATCAGGAGATTGTATCATCTGTAAATCCCTAAATAACTGATGTTTTTCGGTAATACACATTTCATATATATGTGGTATCGGGTAAGTAATTTTTGTTACAGAAGATTATATAATAAGAAAAAATGTTTATTTAGATACGTAGATGACAACGGTGTTCCAGACCTGCACGACTTTATTGTACTAGCCCCTCCGGAATATGCCAATAAAACTGCGTATGAGGTCGTAAATGACGTAAGTGACATTTATGCTTTTTACTTTTGTGTGCATCTGATTTTTGAATGGTCTCCGACTAAATTATCTTCGTAATTTTAGTGAGAAAATTTGTTGTAAAACGTTTAAACAAAGTCGAGTAAAATTAGTATCGAATATCTGACGGTCTTAAGCTTCTCAATCATGTTTAATTACCTCACACTTCATTGGTAAACCCATTGACTTAGTATAAAGTGTGTTTTACGTTCATTAAACATTACGAAAGCTGTGCTAACAATATTGCCTTAGTTTCAATGGGACGAGGAATCAGCCGCCAAGTTTAGTTTGGACGCCAAAAGCATGCTTCAATCCCAGCTATGCGCATCAACATCCTCGGTACCAGACGGGGTTAGTTATATACTTGTGTTGGTAATGCCTGGTTCACAATCTGGGCGTTTGTTCCTCTACAGATAAAAACGTTCATAACTCCTCTCACAATCGACGTACCCTACGTGGATCCGGCAAACAACTGCACTGAAACATCCACGCCATCCGAAGCCGCAAACATTACCAGCAGCTCCAGCCCCGATCATTGGAACCCCTCAACCGCCGCAGATGATACCAATGCTTCCACTCAACAAGATGAGGTTACCGACCCCGACATGACAGATGCGAAAACAACTACCCCGGCAGTGATTACCACCACAACCCTGGGTTCGGTAGATACGACCAGCAGTGGAAACCAGCCAGCTGTATCCAAATGCATCTTTTTTTTCTGTTCGCTGTCTCTGATGAGCCTCTTTCTTTCGTAATTGCTCCAAATTCCTCGCAGCTGATAAGTTGGTTGATTTTTATTTTAGCGAACGATTCAACTGCGTTTTAATTGAATTAATTACAATCCCGAATTATGTACTTTAATTTTTTTTAAATTCCACTTTCCCATGAACGTTTTGGTATATTCCTTTGAAAAACGCAGAAAATGTTCACCGCATGTTGGCGCTAGGAAGCCTTTAGTTTTCAGTATTGTAGGCAGGTGATGGGCAACATCGGACAAGCGCTTCGCACGTATACCAAGTAGAAAACCTGATCGATATTCATGTCCAGGATATCGTGAATCCAAATGTGGTCAAAAAAGAAAGTCTGCCAAGGCAATTCAGGATCAGCATTTCACAAAATATCCTACGATCTTCTGCCGTATAAACAAACCATGGTGTTAAATTATATTTGTACTGAAATTAAGACACGAAGAAAAAAGTTCGGAACAAACGGATCTTGTAAAACCACAAAAGACAATCCCGGTTCGCTGTATCCGATGAAAAACAAGTATCCCTTGTCATTAACAAAACATTATTCGTATGCCAGAGGAAAGTAGTTTAATCAATGAACTTGACTACGATTCACCAACCCTGAGCCAATACAATTAATTGATTTTAGTCCCTTGATGTAGCACCGACATCACTAAACACGTCATTCCGACGAACGCGACATTTCACCGATCGATAATACAGCTTTGTAAATTAGCCGACATCTTAAAGAGGTTAGTCGATATTGAAACTTAAGTGGGAATTTAGTCGGTGCCCGTCCTTAAAAATAAAAATAAATTAAAGCACAAAGAAGATTCGTTTTAGGTTTGCACTAACTGCACAACACTGTTCATGCGAACGAATTCGATGCTAAAGGGCGAACGCAGCTAAGTTGAAGAAAAGGCAGTTTCGGGGAAAAAAACGCGGCCGCAACTGTATATAAGAAGCGAGTTTTTAAGCTCCGAGCAGAAAACAGTGGTTAACGTTGCTAGTAAAAACCTAAACAGCAATCATTCGACATGCGCCCACTTGTATTTGCATTGTTAGCAATCACATGTGTTTGGACTTTGGGTGAATCGGCCTCTGTAAAGGATGGCAACGAGCTTGAACTTCAAAACATGTCATCGTTGGTGAAAAGGTGAGTTTTCTAAGACTTTTACTTATCACATCGGAAAGTTTGAACTTCTAAATACGACAACTACCAAAAGTTCGTGATATCACCAATAAACTGAGTTATTGCCATTTTTTAACCAATATTCGTCGTTTCTGGCGTTTCTCATCTCTAACCATAACCAACAAGTAACAAATTGTGTTTTCATTCAGAATACGTCGGAACGTTTTCCTCATAGAGCGACGACGATGCGGTTATCGTCTGAGAAAGCAATGTTACATCCTTGCATACCGCTGCCACGCCTCTGTATTGGTGAAACGGAGCGTTAGCGAAACTGAGGAGTCTTACGATGAAGGAAAACAGCATCCTGTGGCCGCCAGTCGCAAAACGCGATCGCTATCGAAGCATCGGAGACGACGTTTTAGGGCAAACTGCCGGATTTGCAGCAATCGGTGCTGGTAGATTCATCAGCGTATTTCCGATCGTGGGACGACATCAGAGTGTCCAAGGCATAGGGCCGAGATTTTCAGTTGTGTGTTTTAAACGATTTTGTGGGATTTTCCTTTCAATAACAATGAATGGAAATCTATATGTTGGAATATGTATGCTGTGTAATTATATTGCATTTCGATTTCAACATCCACAAAGCGAAAGAAACATTTTGGCAAAAAGTACATAACCAACTTATGCCCAAAATATTTGTATTCGTTTTATAGTCGCCGTACATGCGGCGCCAAAACAAGTTAAAGAATGCATAATGAAATGCATCACAAGTTCGTTGAAACTATAATTGACGCGGGTGACATTTCCAACTTTTGCACAAACTCAACCGCAAGGTTTATATTTAAAGGTCGTTCTCGCAACGTACATATTTATGAATCTTTCTTCACATTTCTTCAGCATTACAGCAATTTTGTATTTCAAGTATTTCACCACATATTCTTGTATTGTGTTTTTCTACTTGCTACGTTGTTTGTTTGTTATTTTATCGTGTTTAGTTTTGTAATAAACCGAAAATTGCTTCGTTATACAAAGAAAACATTTGATTTTGCTAAACTATATGGGGCAGTGAGTAAGCGAATATGCTGCTCGAATTCAAGACAAGGGCTTCTCCAGTTCTTTGCTTTTAAGACGCTCAACACACACCACAATAAAGCCTTTACGGTCAGCTGACGTAATACGCGCTAAATAGACGAAAATTTACTTAAGGGGGCTCAGTTAAATCCCCCATGACCTTCGCAAGCTGTGAATTCAATGCTCTCTTTCATCGACTGCCAATGAAAACCATTGGCGGTAAAAGCAATTAAAGGCGCTTTCGTTTTATTCCGAAAACCAAGCTCTTCCTTGAGTATTGACGTCATCAAAAGGCAATTACGTAATCGGACTCTTGAAACCGCATAACGGGGGAGTCATTTAAAGTATTTAGATGATATCAAAGTTGCCACGAAAAGTCAACTTTTTGTGGGCGAAATTGTACCGTCTTAGGGGTTTCAAATTTTTGGATAAAAACAACAATTTTCAGCTATTTTCAACGATATCGTATAATAATTTACCAATTTTCGGATGTTCAAAACGTGAGCACTTTGTGTTAGAATCGAGCGGTCTGTACGTTTTCAAAAACGTTCATACTAAAGTTGTATGTATCTATTTTACGGTAAATGTAAAAAAGGGAATTATCAAACATGCAATACAAAAATTAAATCAACGCAGCAATACCACTCTGGGTTATATTAAAATGAGGGCATGGAATATTATCAACTCAAAATCTCGAAGGAATGCCCTGATAAATGATCCACTGCAGACTGAAACTTTTCAAAATTACGCGCATATTAAGCGCAACGATAATGCCGAGATTACAACGAGCTCCGCACGATACGGTCCGCTTTTATCGACGGAATCTTGCATTTCACGCACACTGAGCTTTTACCAGAAGATCGCAGGAAGTAGAAAATTGAATACACAAACACAACACTTCTCAGTGCGTGGCCCGTTTTATTGACAGGCGGTTCAGAATAGTTTGGAGCTTGTACAGCACACATACTTTGGAATAGAGAAATTTCCAATAAACAACAAAATCATAACCTTAATTATTAGGCACAAATATCGTAGAATTTCATTTGTTGACTTTTAAATACTTTTCTCTTATAGATGTAGTCAGTTCCTCCTTCGGCAACATTGCAGGGAGGCAACAATAATGGAAAACAAGTATGAAAGGCGCTTTGTTAAGTGGCTTAATGTAACCGCAACCTTCCTACTTGGAATTTACCAACACTACGCGGGTGGTTTGTAAGAGTATCCGATGCCCATCCTAGATTCAATTAAGGGACTGCAGCCTTGCTCTGACAGTTGCTATAAACACAATTTCACTTAAACCAACTGAAAAGTTTAAGTTCAGCTGAAGGATCGGAAATGTACAAAGAACTTTTGATGTCCATCGCAGGTAAACAACTGTAGGCGTTCAGTTGTGCCGCTGGGTCGCATAAAATTTAATCCCCGTGAATATTTAGACTGGTCGGTTCGACTCTTCAACGGATATCGGGGCGTTTTGCGCACTACTGGGGAAGAGATACAAGCGCGTGGCGGATAAGAAAACGGACAAGTCTGTAATCTCGAGACGATCCCTGGCTCAGAGCCCGACACGCCAACGGATCTTGTCCGTATCGCCTGCGCCCTCGAGACGTCAAATTTATTTTCGTGCTAAGGTTTAGGAAGTAGATTCCCTGGGGCTTGCAGGCCACTAGGTCGCGCCGTGGTTTCTATGTTTACGTGATAAACTGAAAGCACATAAAGGTTTGTATTATAGAGTTCAGTTATGTATAGTTGCCTGCGTTTTTGTTAGTAGATGCTAGTATGCACAAGCATATGGGCACACATACCTTTTATGCTGTTTCTAGATAAAATTTTCGAGTTATAAAATGTTCCGTAATGCTATAAACAAGTCACACAGCCTAGACGTATCAAGCCGTGCTCCATTTGTAAACTTCACTATCATTTCTCCGGCTATGCCATAACACGCATTTGACCCCAATAAACAGAAAAACAACCAATACGTCAACTTCGACCGATTCGTCCATGACTCAGTGCCCGTCCTTTACTCGTTACCTATGGGTGGTGCCCACACCCGAAACGCAAAAACCACGCACAGATAAGATAGCCGCAGATAACAACAATCTAACACACACACCCAAAATTCTATATAGTGCACAGATGTGCAAGATCGTGGCGGCACAGAAAGTGACATCAACATTTTAATACGAAGCAGTGCAAAATTCCCTGCGGGTTGGTTATATTCCCTGACAAGTTCTATTGTGGTTTCCCAACAGCATATATATTTTTTAATAAAAGTTGCGACTTCTGAAAACACGAGCGAAAGTTTCCGCCGCGTCGGCCGTTAGGAGAAGTAACCGCAAAGTGCCCTCGGCAGCAGCGGCTGAACGCGAGCAATAAAGCGAAAACGGATAGACCGCAAGTGGGTAAGATTACAATCATCGGCACAGTTGGGTGCCTTTGCCTGATGCAAGGAAATTATTTTGACATTACCTTCAATATAACATAAAATTTCAAACGCAGTTGTTGGATCATTTGTTATACGTTTCTTACTGCCATAACTGCATGCAGTTTTGAAACTGATTTTGTAAGGGTTTATCATCGTTACTCTGAAAAAATAAAAGAATGTATGCTTATTGAACGCATATGTGTCCGAAGGCCAATATGCATAACATTTTTAAATCTTTGGAAATATTGTACAAAGCGGAACCGCGTAACATGTAGGCTTACAAATGCAACGAAGTGACTCACGAATCGATAAATTGGGGCAGCAGTTGGCAATCAAATTGAAAGAAACTTAAGTAGAAGCCAACCAGATGCGCCTTTGTTGCTGGCTTCTTTAGCATTTTATTAGATTTCTGGACAAGTTGCGTATTGTTGTGTGGCGACATTTCACTGTATTGTCTTGCAAGCATTCGATATCCTCGCGTTTCGGAACAAAAAAGCAAGTGTAAAAAACACCAGGAAAAAAATCATTAAACAACAAGGGCCAAATGCTAATGCAGTGTTTCCCAACCGATGTGGCACGCGACAGCATTCTCGGTGGTACGCGAGTACTATTCCGTAATTTGCGAAATAGTATAACCTCGTCGGAAACCTAAATGATATATTTGCACTAAAACCAAGTAGAAACATTGGCAAAATATTTGTGCGAGCGAAGCAAAATCCATTGTACCCATCCAAAACGTTAACTTAACACACGATTTCAATTGGATGGCCTACGTTCTTTACGAAGGCGACGCTACCACTTATGTTTTGACTACAAAATGATCTGAAAAAGTCCTATTTTTTCTACTATCTAATTCTTCCAGGGAAATAGCAGGGAATTCGTGGCCGCAATTGCATCTTTAGGATCCATTCCTCGGGAAATCTTTAAGCGCGCTCCACCAATTCCCAATGCCATCAGTAATAACTTGCTTACGACAACATATTGAATTACGCAACGAAATATAACGTAAAGCACGCAACAGGTATCAATTTGATTTGCGTACAACGCGGTGCTCAGACGCACAAACCAAAGCGAATTCACGTCATACGTGTTTTCTTTGTTTTAATTGGGGTGCGTAACCAGGTGCAAGCGTCTCATGCAGTATAGTGATTGACATTTGGCAGAATCTCCATAAATGGAAAAATCTCCGTTCCTTTCATAGAGAACCTTTTGCACTGTAAAATTAAACAAAAGAAATCTTTCAAATCCCTCCTCACTTCAGAAGGTTACAACACACGCACAAAACACGAATATGTACAACATCTGATGAGAGCAATGGTAAACAGCAACAGGTTTTGGATTTGCAGACGATGATGCATACGCACGCAGGTGTGCAAAGGATTGTCCAAAACCACTTCGTTAAAGGTTATTATAACGTCGCAGTGCGTGCTCGCCACAAACAGAGCTTTGCGGTATTTGTATCTTACGCCCAACGTATTGCATTGGAATCACGTTTTTAAAGAAATAACTTAAAATTAGACTATTAGGCCACAATATATTTTTAATAAAACTGTTGGACTTTAGAAGTACAGTACCAGTGCCATGTTATTGCAATCATTTGTTGGTATTGGGTTATAATCGGTAGAACATAATATAGCAAGCGCATGCAATAAACCATCAAAATTGGGGTCGGTAAGTTCAAACGTATCGAATATAATTTTGTTTACTCCGGTAGGCGATTTAATTTGTTTGGCTTACCCGAAATGTTTAAGTGGCTGTTCAACGTCATGCTGGGTGCCCAGGGCGGAGTAATCGATGATTGATTAAATACAGACAGAAGCTGGGTTACTGAAAGGAGGAAACTTTGGCACCTTCCAAGATATATTGGGCAACTTATCTAGTATCTGTATACGTGGCATACATAGCTGACATGCCGCCACTGTCTGACGTCGACTATTTGTTCGAAATAAAATGAAGAATTTTTGGACATGTTGAAATAATTTGTTTGAATCAATCTATTAGCAACAAAGCATTTGTTCTATGCTTTATTGTGAAGCGTTTTAAGGTGGCAATACTACTGAATGCAAATTATTTTATTCCCAAACGTTGTCCAAACAAAGACTCTCTTCACCATTCAAGCCTTTACATCTGCTTGTGGTTTAGATCGCAACCTCTAATGTAGCAATAGACAACATTGTGAGTTGTAATGCCTTAAAATACATAAACAGCCTTCCCAGCACGACCGGATCTCTTCGCTGGTATTTGTAACCTTGAAATTAAGCCAAAGCTGCATTTCTTACGAATTCGGTTTTAGGTCTTACGAAGGGTCGGCGAGCCTTTGCCATATTAGTTGGCAAATGCCTATAATCTGATGCATAAAGAGAGCGGACAATTGCAATTTTATTTGTTGAAAAATATACAGACGGAGTTAATGGTGGGGAAACGTGAATCTATTCTGGAGTAGAAACAAAAGTTTTGTTTGGGCGTATGTTTAATCTATAAATCATTGGGTACTTTTAGTACACGTTTTGTTTATTGTTTATCTTGCTTGAAGATCAATTCGTGTGACCTGCGAAAACCAACTCCTTAGCATCCTTCTCTGAAAACTTTACCCCTGTTACTTAACAACTTGCCTCAACTTTGACTCACGGACCAGGACTTTTGGAAAGCGGACCAATGGACCATCCATGTTAATATAAACGGAGAAAGAGTGCTTGCAACACAATCTATGAACTAAAATTATGAACAAATATGTGACTGAAAAGCAAAAAAAATCCAATGAATTTACATGCAACTGCTGGATGATAAGAGTTTTTAAGCGGCACTAATTTTTACCAACAGGAGGAGAACGATTAGAAGACCCAAAGGACAGAATTTGCTTAGCGGACCGCTCATGTCTGATGTAGCTCGAACGCAACTATGATTGGAGAAAAGGCATTTTTGCCGCAAAAGCGGATGGCAATAATTCACACCGGAACTTCACTTTTGAGCGTATATTCAAATAAGTTTGCCGCAAATATGAAATCAAAATGTAATGCAGTGGAAAGCACTTAACAAGCGGAAGGTCTTATGTCGGCGCCCAGCACGAATTCTTTTCATGAGGTTGAATTGCTGGTTGTGCTGCTTGTCACTTAAATGTCAAGACCATAAGAAGAATTACCATACAGCCAGTCATTTTATGAAGTAGATAAGTGTTACAATTTTTGCCTGTGTGTGATATCTATTAAATTTTTTTTATTTGTCCACCCGAAGTGTGACTTTTGCCTGCAAACTAGGTAAATCTTTAAAAAAAAAAAATTAGTCCCATGTAAAGCGACATCATGTTTACTTGATTTAGACACAAACATGTATTGTTTTAATACTTGGTTACGAAAGGTTTTAATGCCTATACATGAACGTTGTTCCAATAATAGGGTTTACTTCCTTGCGGCACTGTCTTACCACTGACACCTGCCGGATAATATTTGCTTACAATCGTCTTTAACTTCGGGCAAAAGGCCCTTTTTTCAAAATGAACATTGTCAACCATACAATTATCTTGCTGAGAACCGATAAGTTCCCTTGACTATTTGGTCAAACATGACACGAAGTACTGCGAAAGATTTTATATCGATAACACGGTAGAAACAGGTAAATAAGCGCAGCGAATAGTAAACACAGTGATTTTCTTGACGACCAACGCATATCACGCTTAAAAAATACAAAAACACCCAAAGCTGACATTTCAGACGTAAATGTGAAGTTGCAAAGCGGTTGGAAAACCGCTGTGGCAGTCCTGTGTGTTTTGAATCTCTGTTGTTATGTATATGGGGCAGAATGTTTTTCTAATTCAATAAATAGGCAGGGGCTTGTGCAGGCGTAGGGTTATTACAACCCAGCATATTGAGATGCAGTGCCGGTCGTAAGCGCTAAGAGGTTACATGAAATTAGACTACCTACAAAAGGTAAAGACAATAAGATTTTCTAGAAAAGACCGAGAGACTGGGAAGGGGGTCGATTTTCTATTCAGAATGTTTGAAATCGGCAAAAAACGACTAATACACAATGCGTTATTTCACTCTTGCTTCACCGTAAAAGACGACCTTTACCAGTAACAAATTCATCCACAAAAGAAACAAAATTGCAAAATTGTAAGTCCAGTTTCTCACTATTTGAGAGTATGGCTCCAGTTAATCGGGTTGTACTTGAGTTGTTCAGAGTCTCGTTTATTTTCTATTCCTTTCTGCTGACGTTTCTCCCTCCATCGATTCTCCATCATCTGAAAACAAACAGCAAAGTTTAACAACACTTTTCATAACCGCGTAAATTTGCCAGGGGTTTATATTAGGACTTTTAACTGCCGTAAACTTGATCCGATCAGTTTTACGATCTTCAATTTAAAAATGTGTTCCTCAAATCCTTAGAAACACAAAAAATCAGTTGGTTAAATGCCAAAACTTTCCTCAGATTAATACCCGAAGTAAATATATCACAGCTGAGTTTGCTTAAGGAACTTCGTCAGCTCGACACGTAAGCGCATATTGTCTAAACCTAAGAGTAATGTGGGGACACTAGGACAACATTTAATCATCGCTGTACAACAATCACCTCTTTGTTTGCCTTTGTGTATGTCACGAGGAAGTTGAATCGGTTTTGCCGTTTCTCAGCATCCTCCAAGCAATCGCGACGGTCCCTTTCTGACGTCATGATGCTTTCGTTGACCGCTTCGTGCCATTGGTGACTCCGCATTCGTTGACGGTCTTCCATTTGCGTTTTTAGAGTGGATCGGATGTTTGATCTGCAATCGCGCAAGAGAAAAGTAATGAGCTTTCAACGCATTTGCTTCTCAAATTATGTCAGCGCCGATGTAACTTTTGAACAGAAATAGATTTGGACAAACGCACAGCAAACAAAACTCAACTGTTATCGACAAAAGCTTTAGAAAAACACGTGTATATAACTACATTTACTACGTTTCTGCATATGGTATGATATACAGCACTATGGATTTCTAACCGGTAATTTTCCCTGACAGCTGCCGTGCCGTAAACAGGTTTCCTCCACTCGCCGTGTTCCCGCTTCCACTTTTGCTGCTGCATCAGAAGGCACCTCCTTTGCATGTGAAACTGCGATTCTTCGGTTTCGAGGAAAACCGTCCTCTTCGGAACAGTCGGTGGATGCAACACGTTGATTCTAAACATGACGTTGTAGTTGGAAAAGGTGGTTGTTAATTACTCCCTATTTGTGCAGCGACTACGGGAAACCATGTCACTGGATTCTTGGCATGTTTCAAATGTTATGTAAATAGGATTTGAACGTTTACGTTTAAAAGTGGTTTCCTTTCAAATAATACAAAGCAGTTGGCAATGCCCTGTTTTCGTATTTTTTTATAACAAACGACACAGCCAATTGTCGATTACTTTCTCCTTGTTGTAGCAAAGATATACGTGAAAGCTGTAGCAAAGCTATGCACGTGTATGTGGTGAAGAGATTGAAATTAACAGTCGCGCAAGTAACGTTTATATCCCTGTAAATTTGCAGCGAAAAGTTGATGGATAAACCCAAGGCATTGCTGATGGTCCAACAACAGGTTTACGAGCCATCCCTGAGGTGATTACAGTACACTGTGAATACCCTGGACTATGTTTTACAATGGGACACGCTTGTTGCCTAAACTTGCGCCAAATCGTTCTCATTCATACGAACAGTGTAACTCCAAACCTAGCGAAAACAGACAATCCCTTTGTTGACAACACCGTCGAATCAAAACACAATTACACGCGCGTCGTTAAACTCCTTTCACAAACCGCGTGTAATGCCGAGCTTACAAAACTGATCAAACATATTAATCTCTATCGTGTAACCGGAGACCGTGAACGTTTTTTTGTTGTTTGTCAGACAACGTATCTATAAACGTCCACATTTTGTTAATCTCCGTACATTACTGCTGAATAACCAGTCTTCGGATTGATAGCTGTATGTGGATTTTGTTATTTCTACCGTACCTTATTGGTAAATGTATTTGGATTTAAAACATTAACCTATGTCTAATGTATTGAAATGACTAAGGTAAAATAATTTCTTACAAATCTACTTTTACACACACTTATTTTAAAGTTCAATGTAATTCCAGAAGAGTGATTTTCCTACACGATTCCCAGGAATTAAAAAAATGTTGAACATGTTGTGGTATAACATCAATTACCATCCCCAGATTTTCATAATGTGATACTCGGTCAGATTGCGACTCACCTTTTAACTGGGTTGAGATCCGACAAAACCGGGGCGATTAACGTTGAGGGTGGGGTGATGCTGGGTAACCGGGTGGGTAAGTTGGCGCTCCTTCGGTGACGTGATCGACTTTCCCTTGATGAGGGAGAGCTTGTTGCTGCTGGCAGTGTTGCCGACGCCATGTTTCAACCGGTAGTTTAGGATTCGTTTCAGGTTAAATATAAACAATGTTACACTACGTCATTCTGCAAATCTGCAAACGTATTTATTGGCGAAATATACTACATGAAAGACATGTTTTTTTGAAGATAAACTTACAAAATCTGTGTCGATGGGTTCACTTAATAAATGTAAATACAGTGGATTGGTTTTGTATAATAAAAGCCCTACAGGTTTTTGCTTCTGCATCAAATAAGTGTGTTTTGCAACAAATGGTGCAAACGTTACTTCCCTTAAAAAAACTCAATTTTCATGCAATTCACTTGTAATTTAAATTATCCACTGCACCGTCATCAATTTGTCAGGACACATTCCTATCGCTCTGTGACCTCTTTCAAGTTAAAACAGAGGCATTACAACAACAAAAGCGCGCGGCAACAGTGGCCACTGCACACCTAATCGGATTACAGTCCTTCTTAACTCGTCAGAAACTCACACGAGAGGTCCAGTTATCTTCAACGACCCGAGTGAAGACGCATCTTTTCGGGGAAGCAACAGCACTCGACGCTTTGAGTCGCCCGGCTCGAAAACTCGGATCACTGGGACGCTTCGTGACGTCGAGCCCCGTTAACGGCAGTTGTTTGCTTTTCAATCGGCGGCAAGCGAGAGTGTCGAGTGAATAGGGCACAAAGCGAAAGATTAATGCACTCGACAGGGCCCTGACACACTCAAGAGGCTTCTCGGAGACTCGCGACGCCTGTAAACGGCCCGGTCGCCTCCGTGTTCATGGCTTTCCTATAAATGAAGCATCACGAGGGGGGTATATAGGCTACTTGTGCCTTAATCGCATAGAGAGCCTCGTTGTACTTTTGTTACTGTTTTACCTGCTCGTTGGGTCAAAGCATTCGCGGCCCTCAAAACACTATGTATGTACAGGTGATATGTATGCACAAAAAAGTATTATTGTGGAGATTATTGGCACGCTCTACAAGCAAAATTCTCCATAATAAACATAGCCCTACACTGACAAGTCTTTTCGTGCTCAGGACTGTAGGCACGTTTTATGACGTGTCGGTCGCGACTATTGCTTTTTTTAAGTAAAACTATTTTGTTTTTGGTGACGCCATTACAAATACATTTGCTTCATTCAAGCCAGCACAGAGCTGGGTATTTGCAACCTTCTGCATTATGTCAATGACATTTTAGCCCAAAGACACTGAAGAAAAACTTCTCTATTCTCACAAAAAACGCTCTCTTCTTACGATACTGACAGCTTGTATTCCAGTCAACCAAGCTTGAAAATTGTCTACCATGACCCAAAATCTTTGCACACTCAAGTGGCTTGACACCCAAAATACAAGTTCCAGTGAGCGAAATACCTTACCATAGTAACCAGCTCATGGCTTAATTATCCGCCAGTGTATTGTGCGCGCCGGCTGGGGGACGTCTCGGCCTTTCAAACGACCTTGTTCGAAACAAAAGGCTTGTTTAGGGCACACACAATGCAGCGTGTGTCGTGTTACCCTATGGGGATGAAGCGGATCGCCCAATGTGCGAGCGATGCCTTGGGATTGTGGGCAGTGGACGTTCACTCATTATAACAAAGGTATTTTCAATGATAAGAAAAAGTTCCACAAACTAGGCCTTATAGTTTTACCCAAAACTGAAGGGTTAATCCATTTTATTGCCAGAATGCCATGATAATAAAACATATAGGGAATGAGCATATTACCTGTGACACATTTCGCCAATAAAATATTGAAAACGAATTCGGCAGAATTTTGGTGCAAAACCTAGACCATCTGATGTCAGTTTAATTTACGCAATTCTTGTGCAAATTCGACTCTTCCCAAATGCCTTATTGATGATTCCGGCTATTTTGTTTTGATCATTGGGCCAGAAACGCGCAAGGGACGCATAAAAACAGACTTCTCGGGCCACCAATGACTTTTATTGGCAAGCTGACATGTAAGCAGCAAGATAGCAAGCGCACTAACTACAAATAATCAGTTGTGCAACCATGGCAACGCAACACAAAGTAAAGTAGTGCGGACAATGTTCCAAATTGACATATTTTCACTTTAACGACGAAAATGGGAAAAAACGTGGAAATGTAGAGATTCGGGAAAAACAATGCTGTTTGCAAAGCAAAATATCGATTGTGTAAATAGGCTGTATATACGCCACAACATCATCAGGAAATCGTATCGCGCACCTATTTAAAAATATACACCGGCCAGAAGTTTACAACCGGGGTCGCAACCATCCCTGTGCGTGGGGTGACAAATAAAACGGAATAAAATACCCTTTATTTCAAGAATACCGCCTGCGCGCGCGAGCAATAGAAAGCAAAAAATAAGAATGCAATGCTTATGTGATTTTTGGGGTTATTAGTTACCATTAAACCAACAACAAGTTCCAACAAAGACGAGCGACAGCAGTAGCAAACTCGCTCTGGAAACTAGACTCGGTGTCATGGTACAAAATATAATGTAAGAAACAAGGTAGAGTTGGCAGTATTTCATCAAACTAACCGAAACCAGAAACCTAAAAATTGACTGTCTTATTAAATAGTGTTCGTATATAGTACAGGGCATGCGACAAAGTGCACGATTTTAATACTTGAGGACAATAAAAATAAGGGAATGCAATTTAATAAAATGGACGGGAATATTTTCAAAGGCAATAATAGTTTCAAAACAGATAAGAAACGAAAACTTGCTACGCTGCAAGTTCCTTCGTTGTAACGGAACGACCGACGCGACCACTTTAAAACATTATAAAAAATACTTGATGCCGTACAAAACACGGAGAAATAAATAAGATCAAAAAATGTTGTTCGAAAAAAAAAGACTAAAACGAAAGAGGTTAAAAGGCAAATTAACATAATAATTACGCTTATAGTTTACAATTGCTAACGACAAACATGTTTCAATTCTTACATTTACTAAGCTGTATTCAACTCTTACCCTTACATATGCTGTGGAGAGTAACATAAAACGCAAACATTCACATAAGTGTGTTTTTTCAGCGCTTTCAAGGCCAGCGTCTAATTAGGCATTCACCTACCAGTGAATGAATAAGTGGAGTTTTACTAATTTTTGCGACTGACCTCAGTTTGCAGCTTCGCAGCGGCAAAAGGAAAGCAAAGCATTTATCAAATGTGATACTTTTTGCGACAGATTTCATGTGGGTTTTACGGAAAAGCGAATGAAAAGCAAAAATATGGCGAAAAATATGGCGAATTTGCTACAACCTGTCCTCCGGTTGGAAGCCGTGGTTGGAACAGAAGTCGGAGGTGAATGGGATGCAGTTGATGTATCGACAACCGTTGCAGTCGGTGATTGGGTAGATGTAGAAGAAGAAGATGAGGGCCACGAAGAGTCCGATGAAGAGACAGGAACAGGTGATGACCTGGATGCGCTTCCTGTGTTTATCGAACTTACTGAAGGTGATGTATGGGAGGAAGATGAAGGAGAGGAGCTGCGGAAAAGGAGGATGGGAGTTGGGATGAGGAGGACCGAGTTTCGATTAAATATTAGAAATGGTTGTAACGCATATATTCAGCTTTTCAAATCAGTTCTTATCAACCTTTCAGAATTTGCAGATCGGTAAAAATGTAAACAACGTTTGCGGCGCAGTGATTTGATAAAATTGTGATGAACGGAACGAGTTGAAAAAAAGGTATTTCATAAAACAAAAGTGTGCACTTGGCACAAAAAGGAAATCAATTTAGTGTAAAAAAAGGTATTGGAGGATCGGCACAAAAAAGGAACACTGATCTAAATTATTAACAAACATTTTCCAATTATGCTATACTATCAGTTCATACTCGGCCGTCTTACTTTAAAGCCATGCGCAATGTCTCAAAATGTACTGCATTAAGATGTTATAGCAATCTGATATATGTATAAAATGCGTCATGTTAAGTAAATACTTTTCTGGTTCAAATTCCACTAAGAATAACTTTACGGCAAAAAAACTTACACTTACCAGCCCAGCAATGAAACCGAACATGTGCGCGAAGTTATCGATCCACGGGAGGGCGCCAAACACAAAGAGTACAGTTGTTATGGCGACGAGTTTAAACAGGGCCCGAAGCGGCGATTTAAGGAGTTGCCAGCTCTGGAACACTTCCACAAACAAACAGGCGAGAATTCCGAATATGGAACCGGCTGGGCCGACCTTTAACAATAAACACATGAATAACCTTAAATTAGAAAACGCACAGAAACAAAAAAATAGCGTGTTTTTATGCGTAAGTGGGGTTATATTATGATAAGGTTCGTGCTCCCATATATGCATAGCATTAGCTTCCTGGTTGTCAATGGACTATTCAGCAATTTTTAGGTAAACTTACAAATTTCTGTGCACATCAACAAATGGAACCTGTTTTTCAGTTTTATAAAAAAACTATATTTGTAAAAGGCAACAAAAATGTCAACAATACATAACAGAAATCTACCTCTGCTCTGTAGGGTAGAAATATGGCTGAACCGAGGTTGCCAGTTATGCCGCTGAACACGTATATAATACTGATGCGATGCCAACCGGCAAGTTTTTCCATGTCCCTTAACACTGTCATCTGGAAGACTACAGACACAAGACAGTGCAGCAATCTGTAAGCAGAATATCAAATAAAAGACAGTAAGTATATTTTTACCGATGCAGGCTTGCCTACACAGACGGGCGATTGCGAATTTTTGTGTGTTTTGAAGTTTTATAACGACATCTGTTCAGTTTCATTTACGTTTCGATTTTTTCGTTGAAACTCTCTCTCCTTTCAAAAAATACAGTTTTTGCTCTCATGAACATCAAAAATGCTGATTTTGTTGAGCCCGAAATATTTTATATATACAATACACTTTTTTCACACCGTGTGGGGCACATTTTCTTACAAAACCCGTTTTACGAACCCGGCATGCAGAAGAACTGGAAGCCACAGACGGTATATCTGGTCGGGATATTCCGGGTCTCTGAAGGGGATCAGACCACATGTGTCCTGCATACAGTTGACCTGAGAGCACAGACTCGCCTCCGAGTGGTAAACCCCGTGTTTGTATCGACAATACTGCTCTGTCACTATCTCGCACCTGGATACAAAAGGGGGTCTTACTTTGCAAAATATTTTCAGCTTGATATGGTAAAAAAATATTCTGTAAATAAATAACATTGAAGGTGTAGTAGTGGATAGAATGTTACAGGGACAAGCAGCTGCAGGGGCGCATGCCACATAAATCAAGGAATACGTGCCATGAAATTTTTCTGTATAGAGGTAAAGATTTAGTACTGGTAAAGACATCACACTAGGAAAGTGACGTGCCTTTAACTAGAAGGACGAAATTGCATGTTTATTAATTCAACTGACAAGTGTTTATAGCAAGTACCTGGCTTCGTTTCCAATGCAACAGGGATGACCCACCACGTTACACCTCACGTTATCCAGTGTGCTGTTCTTGAAATCTTCTTGTGGCAGTGGATCCGTACATATCTGCCGAAACATGGAAAATATGATTGCCCAGAAAGTTGCAATTACAACTGCATCAACAGCTATTTTCCAAAAAACCCTTATAATATAATAGACAACACTTGTTGAAATAATTATAACCAGTTGTTAATTAAGTGGCCAAAACTTGTAAATAAGAGCATGTCACCAGTTTTTCAAATTTAAGGCCTCAAGTACATATTCAAAGACAAACGTAATGAAAACGTAAGGACGACACGTAAAGTTGTTGCATTATATATACATAAAGTCAATATTCCAATTCTAAGATATTCATAACATTAGTTATGTTGGCAAAATATGTCAGATTTTTAACACACAATATACGTCAATAAATATGCTAAAAAAGCGGTGAAACATATTGTAATAAATTTGTTTAGGAGTTTGCAAGTTTATATAGGTGGGAAAAACCGACCGGCCACTTGGTAATGTCGTCAGACCATTGGTCGGCGGTGGAGCTGGAATGTTGAGATCGACAATATCTGGGATCTTGGCCACACACGGAACCAGAAGTTCGCGGCTGAAGATTACCCGGATCTGGTCGGGAAAAAGTAAATTTAAACAAGTTCCCAAAATCTGCTTGGTATTGGGTAACGAAAGCTATGTATGCACACACACAAAAGCATGAAGTCTCGCCATATGGCAGACGAAATGTCGTTATTTATTCAAATTAGTTTTGTAACCGTTTCCAGTATCCAATGTGTTCACCTACATTGCAACCAAAGCAATCTCAACGGCCAAACACGTATCGATGCCGCTTACTGCTTATACTTCGTAAGTTCAATCAGAGTTTTTAAAACCGAAACGTCGCACGAAACCATTCATTCAAGCCAGACCTCACTCACGTACGCTAGTTCCCTGAAATTGCTCAGTGCGAACGTCACCATTCAGCGGAATAGATAACGCTAATGTATAGAGTAAATTTAAACTACACGAAACTACATTTTTTTGTAAAAAGGGGACTGAAGACTACAGGTCGCAACGACCATACATTCAATTCGTACTACAAGCGGTTAAACTTACCTCCATAAAGTGGGGGGTCAAATTCCGGCCACTTTACCCATTTAGCAAACGTGAACTGTAAACAACAACATTGAAATTATTCAAATTGTTTAAAGTTCATTTAAAAATGACAGAAACACTTTCAGAGATTGAATGACTTCAAAAAAGATTATTGGTAATCATATATTGAAAAGTGAAGGATCCAAATTGTAATGAGAAATATGATTGTAAAGGGTTCAAAGATGAACACAAACACGAAGCATTTACGACGTCACAATAAAAACACCAGACAGACTTGTATGATTCATCCCTTGACTGGGCAACAAGCCATCTAATAGTAGCACTAGAAACGGATGAAAAGAGTTAGCACACTTACAGGGCAATCGTTTGATTGAATGCATCCAGAATTGTCATTCCTAACACAACAAGCCGACCTATTTTCCGATTCTCGTTCTTTTTCGATAAACGCCTGAAGCTTTGGATCCAGTCTCATACAAGGGGAGTATTTGGCACCCAGATGAATTAAATCTTTCTGCACAGCAAAGAATAAAAGTCTTGCATCAACTAAAATTGTCTTTTTAGGAATGTATGGCGACCGTAGCTGTTTTTAGCTTGTGGCGATATGCGTGTAGGAAGGGCATGGCATACAGTTACCACAAAAAGCAGGTGCAGTAGCAACTTGCTACAGGGAAGTAAGGTACCTTAGTACTGTCAATTCTTATTGTACATCAATCATACACTAACTTAACCAACAGATCTCTACTCTGCGTAGGTTGTTTAATGTTACACAGTATAACAATCGTTGGAAACAGGCATGTATTCTTATGTAGCAATAAAGTGCATTCGTTGCATGGAGATAACACAAGATTGGCATAATGTCCATGAGTTAAACACGTACATACCTGGACACAACAACTGTCATGTGTGTCTTGTTATAGAAAAGTTAGGTAACTTGCCTGTGCTGATAAACCTATTGCATATCACACATACTCCCCCACAAATACATTTCTTGACTGTTACGGTTACCTAATTTTCAGAGTAAGCAATGCAGTGAAACAGACATATGCCATGAGGCCTAAAAGTTTGGAAAATTACCCAATTATCTTTTTGTGTCTTCATGTGCATTGTAAACTACTTGGCATTAGCACTGGGAAAACAAAAATTGGAAAAAATTAAACTAGTGGACTCACAGTTCGAGGACCAATCCAGAAGTTCTGTGGTTCCTCAAATACTTCACTCACTTTTGATAGAGATTTTTTTGTTGTCTGATAAGAATTTGTAAGAAATTATTCAACAATAAAAACAGAAGAAGTGCAAGAAATGGAGCAATGTATCCATGATTTGTTAAATATTGAAAACTTGGAAGCATGTCAAAAGATTAGTTAATTCTGCGAGGTTGACCAACTGCAAACAGTAAAGCGACATGGAAGTCAAACAGTGGCGCAAGTTTATTTCAGAAGTTGTATCCAAAGAGTAATGACACCCATCTACATACTTACACAATGAATCATTAATACCAGTTACGTTCCTATTTCAACAAAGACCAGATTCCACTTACAGTGAATTTCTCCTTTGTGTAGGTAAACCCAATGGGAGCGATGCCATACACAGCAATTGAAATAATGCAGATCACAACATGGACAAAGGTGATCCAGTAGGTAAAATAGGGTCTGTGTATAACAAATACAAATAAAGACAACCATTAAACCAAATTATTTAGCACTGTTTCATAATACTGGTGTTTATTTTCATATCCACTGTGGTTACAATATACACATTGGGGACAAACAGTTAGTGCTGTACAACCTCAGTTAAGGAGACTGGTAGCTACAGATTTGTCTTTATGGAATATACAATTATATTGACACAATTTAACTTTAGAACAGTTTCCAAATTAAAAAAATAAACAATAGGTATAGATGTAGATGTAGGCTTGGAGGGAAATTATCACAAGCAGCTTTCTTTCACAAGACAAATCATCAGTCCCGTTCAATAAACATTGAAAACAATCAAGGAAAATTACCTGTGATTGTCAAATCTATCCAATTGTGTTCTAACATTGCTGGGCAGTCTTTTACGAGTCAGTCTTCTGTTTAGCCAACGGCCAACCAAGCCAGTTCCATACTGACGTTGCTTCCTACGAAAGGCTTGTGACAACACACGGTTAACACCAATTTTATGCCCGCGCTTTCGAGATTCTTCAGCATCCATCTGCTGCACTAAGTCATTACGCCGATACGAGATTGCCCTGTAATGTAATAAAGGGTTTTCACAAAAAAGTAATTTTCAGCTTATCACTGAAGCATATAATGCAATGCCTTGGCTGCTTGCCAGTGAACTTTATAGGCAAAGCAAAAATGCAAACATACATTCCACCCCTACAAATGGTAACATGGTCCGCACTGAATCAAAAAATACCCATGTTACATGATTAAGATTGCATAAAAGTGAACTCACCTTTTACTTGGATATTCATCTGTTGTCGTTTGATCAAAAAACACTTCATCAGCAATGGACTCATCTTCAAGAATAGTCGGCATCTGGAAAAAAATTGTTAATTTGCACACACACCATAGTGTATATCATACAATGGGTTAAATATTTAATATCTCAGTAACTACCTCCCCCAGAAAGCTTGTATCTATTTCCTGATCAGACTCTTTTATGTCATCTTCTGCCAGACTGGGCAAAGCGAAACTCCGCTTGTCTGCCCCAAGAGGGTCGGATGACACCAAATTATTCATTACTGAGGTACCCTGAGCACAAAAATATTAAAGCCATGACGTTGTGACATAACATATAGAATATTGTGCATTTATAATGTATTTTTGTCACCTTAACTACAGCACTAAGGACTTTCCAGCTCATTTTTGCCACCGATTCCTTCCTCATTCGCTGACTTGTGTTTCTCATACTGGGGGCAAAGCGCATGCTGGCAAGAGATCGTGCACTTGGTGTAACAGGTGTGTAAGGTGGAGTGCTTACCGCCATTGGACCTAAATTAAAATTAACTGCTTATTCTGTGCCATTTATCAAAAGTTAAAATCAAAAGTAAAACCGGTCTAATGTGATTATATTACTTGAGTAAATACTTGAATGACCAAAGAACAAAATTAAATGTTATTATTTGAATATGCTGCACAATCTATACAAGTTGTATAGATAATAATAATACAACACTAAAGGAAAACTCAACAAATAAAAAAGGGTAATTGCAAAAAAGGGATATTTGTCAACTTATTTGAAGCTTGAACACACAACTTACCTCCAAGAGAGGGACCAAATTCTCCCTCCTCCGGTGTTCCAACAGCCGAGTTTGTAAATCTGCCTCCTCGGAATCGAGCGTATGGGTCATAGATCTGATCAGTTCATCAAAGTTTTGTTAGATGTTGTTTTTAACAGAGTGCATAGTGACAACATGGCATACCTGTGGTATTGACGGAGATGTTGACTGGCTTAAACTACCATCCTCCACTTCTTGCTCAAGTTCAGGTTTTAGCCTTCCATATTTCATGCTGCAATATCTGAAGAGGAAAAAAAATATTTACCGAAAGAACAACTCTTATCTATCAGAAAATTTCACTATAAAAACCTCAGATGACGCTTTCTCCACTTTTCATGATCTTCATTACAGTTTTTGCCAATACCCACAAATGTCTCTGTAGCCTCTTTCATTCTTTTTGATCCACTGTGATGCAACAAAACAATTGAATTCTAATTAGTGTTCCTGAAGTGGAAAAGAACCAAGATGTGCCAAAAAAATTAAAAAACATGGTTGACAATCAGTGTCATTATGATCTTTCATTTAAAAAAGGTGAAACATAAATTTTGTCAATAACTGACATCAGTGGCAGATTCTTGCAGTTGTTTTAACATTTTCACACACTTAAAAAGTGTTTCTATATTGATGGGATCATTACCTTCTGATCATTGCAGTACGTTGAAGCAATGAAGTCTGTCGTTGCATGGGACGGCGAGGTCTTGGTGGGGGCCGATGTCTTACATTGGAAGCTTCATTTGCTGGCATGCTTTGGCTGCGATTATAGGATGGAACAGCGCTGCCAGATGCTTCATTCTAAATAAATGTAACTCAGGTTAATCTCAAACCATATAATACCTTGAAACATCAACACAACTGTCAGTATTGAAATAAATCTCAAACTATTGCATAGGAAAAAGGTAGCATCCACAATTTGTTTTCTGTGGAGTAAAATGGGTTGATTTGACCTAACCTAGTTAACTAAATATCACAGTAACAAACATAACCTACATTTTATCAATTTTTTTTTGTCCATTGTGTAAATCTATTTTTAAATGCTTATACACATAATACGGTAAGGTCTAACCTTTTCCTCTGCTGAAACAACTTCATGATGTGTAGAATCCACTGTTTCGCCGGGTTTAGGAATATTAAGCTGAACAAAATCGTCGTAAAAGTAGGCCTAGTGTAAATAACAAATCTTTTCAACGTCAATTAAAAAAATACCTTTAAATTGTGAATGTTTCTTCCGCTGGTAGAGTTGCGCGACATGGTTATGTAACTCTCTTGCCATGTAACCCACTTTCGCCCAGGCTTTTTGTTGTGCCAGAAATAGAAAAACGATAAACATCAAATCATTTCGCAGAAAACTTACTGATCCTGAACCAAGTGTTGTCATGCGTGACGTAAAGATTAATAATTGTTGATTGAAATTAACTACGTATTTTGTTTTTACTCAATTTCATTTGAAAGAGTGGTACAATCAGTTTAAGATTTATTGTTGATAATTACCAACCGGCACTCTGATGTTCGAAAAGATGGTTACGTCATTGTATTTATAAGGACTACGTAAAATATTATTTTCACTGCGAAAGAAAAACATCTCCCCTGTGGTCTGAGGCATCTAAGTTTCACTTTTGTTTCGCGGGAAAGGTCTGTGGTTCATTATTGTTGATGCGTTTTCTTTACGATGAAAGTAAAGCCTGAGTTGCCAAACATTGATATAAAAATTCCAACAATGAGCGCTACTGAAACGTTTGCCCAGGCGGTTGAAGGTAAAGTAGGCTAAATGAACCTATGTTCGGTTGAATAGATTTGTTGAAGGGTTTTTAAATGTTACAGGTTTTCAAACAGCCACAACGGATCCTTTGTCGGAACAGTTGGAGTTGTTCTTAAAACACGTTGCAAAAACTGGGGATATCATGTGAGGATGCTAATAAAAATGCTATAAGCTCCTGCAAAGCTAACGTTGTAATTTAATCATAAACATTGAAGTACGAGTGAATTTAAAGATATCTCTTAATCTACAGATTTCCATGGGAAAAGGTGCAACAGATATTTATTCACAAAATGAAACTGGTGCTCAATGACTTTTATCAAGCAAGTCCATATCAAGGCACCAAGGTTAATCCAAATCTTGAAAATGATAAGTTTGAAGATATGAGGGAACGAGTTGTTCAGCTGGCAGCTGAGTTTGACTGGTGGGTTTGGTGTGACTGGTCCTGATTTGTATCTGCTCTAATGGAGTTTTATGCATACTTGAACACTAAAATTAATTGCTAGCTTATTTGCAGGCCTCTATAGTGGTAAATGTGACAAAAAGATATCTCTGTTAACTTTTTAGTCCCCCATTTACGTTCCAACGCCTGTGCGAGCTTGTAACAGACCCCAAGAGAAATTACACAAAATGTGAAAAGTTTATTCGTGCCATGGAAAAGAATCTAATGGTTGTTAGTCCCTGGTCTTACTCAACAAGGTAACATACGTTTTGTGAAACAATGCTCCCTTCTGACCATGTTTGCCTAATCCGCAAATAACTCTGTTGTTCAGAAGAACCAGTGAGTCATCTGATCAAGTAAATGGTGGGTTTGACATGCGGGTTGTGAACTCGACAACAGAAAGGTAAGAAATGCACAATGGGATGTTTTTTTACAAACCACAAAAGCCTCACTGAAAAAGCAAAAAAAAATTATCTGTTTTTGAAATTTAATTTTGGCATTGTTGAATGACAGACCATGGTCAAATTTACCACCTTCACCTATCACAACCAATGCACCAACCATTCCCACAATCAAGGTAACAGACAGTGAAGGTGAAGATGTGAGTGAAGCAGACAAGACAGAAACTGAAACGACACCTAAAAAAATACCCGAGGGCGAACAACATGCGGAAGCAATTTCAACTGAAACTGACACAACACCCAATAATGAAATGATGGTTGTTGAAGAGGCAAAGAATGAAACTACGCCAGGGGACAGTCCTACTGAAGACAATAAGAATACAAAAACTTCTGCAGAAAAGACAGAGGATTCCAAATCTGAACCTTCAGAGGAAAAGATAGAACCTTTACCTGGTAGGATGTGAATTGGTTTGTGACCTTGTCTTGAAAATCAAACAAAAATATTGCCATTTTTTCAAGGTGTTGGAACATTGGTGGAAAAGTACAATGTTAACAAGCAACCAAACGCTGATGGTGATGTTGTTAGTGTAAGTATGACAACCAATTTTGGGGTAAATGAGTATTATATAAACGTGTCATGCAAAAATCCTTAAAATTATTTCCTGTGAAATGCACGTTGTTTGTATATTGGTATTGACGTCAGCACCGTAACACCATTTAGGCTGACAGTTCTGGTCAGAGCGATTCGCTTTCTGATATCACAAAGACGGCCGATGCCACCACAGATGAAAAACCCACACAACCCGCCGACGATCCAGTGACGTCACGCTCTCCCAAACGCAAGCTCAGCGATGAGGATGCGACGCCCATGGATGTGGGCAGCCCCACCAAGCGGCCGAAGCACGATGACGAAAGCAGCGGCGAAGTCCAACCAGCCATTGGCGAAAGTTAATTTGGTGCGAGTTTGCGATCGAAAAGTGGTCGTAAGTAGATTTGCATTGACTCTGATTACTGTGGGGATCGCGTTGCAGCTCTTTTTTGTGATTGTCGACGACTCGCGGGAGTGTCACGTCGTACACGTAATAAAATGCTGCCTGACGTTTGCCGTAAATATATATGAAAGATTAGCCCACTCCATTAAAAGCAGGTTTGATTGCACGAAATCTAAAAAGATGATAATTGCTTGTCTAAAAATCACCGTGCGCACTTGTGTTATCTCGGGTCAAAACCTCATTTTTCACCGACCATAATTTTATGCATCTTGTCCCGTAACTATGGTTACTGACCTAATAGTTTTTATGTACTGAAGATCGGATCTGGTTATGCGCTGTGCGTTAGATAGGAATGTAATTTATTTGAGGTGCCGATGCTAAAAAGCAAAAAAAGAACGAATTGAGAAGACAACAGTCAGATTGCGATGAAGCAAGTGGTTAAAATCGTCGAAACCAAAACAGAAACTATTTTTTTACATTATATTTAAAATTGGGAACATACAGGGCAGTTGTAGTTATAGCAAATATATCAACAAGGAATAGGACGCGTTGTTCCTAATTCTGTTTCAATCCAGATGCATAAGACCTCGCTGTAATTACAGACTCTTTCATAAATAATATAGTATTACCAGGGTTACAAGTACTACTACAAAAATATGTTATTTTGTTTTCGAAATGTGGCCGTCAGTGTGTGTTTCACATTCGCAATCAAATACTGCACCGAATAATAACATTATCGTGGAGTTGGAAAGGACAGAAAACATAGTGCCATATGTTTTACTTGGGCGTTGCATAGCATGTTTTACTTACCCGAGCAGCCAGGAAATTCGAAAGAAGTTACAATTTCTTGACTATGTTTATTGCATTTTTCCACTTCAGGAATGATTGGTGAGAAGTTGGATGGTAACACAGAACGTATTCTAATGCAGCAGTTTTGTTGCATCTCGACCTCCACATGTTGATAAGTGCTTTTTGTAGTTTGTCAATTGACCTAAACGAGAAGTGCAGTTCACTCACCTTTAATATACATGGAAAAATGGTAAGTTTTTCAGTTTTCTGAAAGTAAAATCGCATCAAAAATTAATGTTCCGAAACTTTGTACATCGGAGAGAATGAGTATACAAGCATGAATTATGCAGGTCTAATCACATAAAAAGAAATCCATATTTCAATGTATAGGGTTAAGAAAAATAGGCAGTGGGCCCGATTACCAACATATAACAACACAGTTTCCAAACCAAGCTTATTTTCTTGCATGGCCAAAGCGTTTATGCGGCATTTAGGGGGAGACCGGGGATAGCTCGGACGGTTTTGGGAAAATTGCTCATATTTTTTTTAAATTATGAACCACATTCTTAAATTTTATTTTGTTGTAAGTAGTAAAGCATTGCTCAAAAAACAAAAGGTTTTTCGTTCGTTTTTGCTCACTAAAAATGTTTATTCAGCCCATTTTTTAAACAGGTCTCAAATGTCCGAAGTCACCCCGGTACCGGGGTAACATCGGACGTCACTGGGGATATCTCGGACAGCAAGTTTTAACAGACGTTTTTTTTGTATATTTAACAAATAACTGATATCAAACTTGGCGCAATATCAGCATTGGGGCATTAGCGCATAAAATATCATTCAAGCTTTCAGGAATCGGGGCGTGGCCACTTATCGTTTCGACCCTTCCACACGTTCATGCTTTGGGTAAATCGTATACGTTTAACGGCAGCACGGATATCATAGATTTTAGAGTCAACAAACGATTTTTTATCTTGACCGATAATTTTTCATAAAACTCAAAAATTGTTGCCTTCTCGCGATTTTTTGCCATGATGTCCGAAGTATCCCCGACCACGTGACGACATAGAAATTCTTAAACTATGGCCGTATTTTTAAAGGTTACACAAAATCATCATTGGCCTATCCAAGAATACATATTTGATTATGCAATCAACCCAAAATTACTGCATTTTGATTAACTGTGACAGATATATAACCATCCACATACAAATTGAAAAACTTGGTTTCACTGATAAATTGACTTTTTCGATTATAACTTTTTAAGCAGACATGATTTAATTCCAAAGTTCCTGTTAACGTTTGATGGAGACATAAAGCTTTTGTAAAAGTGTCTTAACAATACCTAATTGTGACGTAAAATACCTGGTCCGAGGTATCCCCGTGTCCGAGGTATCCCCGGTCTCCCCCTACGCACTGGTCAGAAAACAAACTGGACTCACACGCAAAAATCCTGCTGCCGTTTTGCTTGCAAAATTATCGGCAATTCCGCAGCAACAGCTTTAAAGTAATCTGTAAATACGTGACTATCGCAAATTAGGTTTTCAAAGGTAACGTTTACTTTGAAAAAGTGCATGAGTCATTCTGTACGATTGCTGTGTTTTGTTTCAAGTACAGGGCCTCTTTGAAAATGGTCTGGCTTTGACCGGTAATGCCAGCAGTGAAGTTAAGTGCTGTATCCAGGCTTGAGAAAATCGTAGAGTAGACAAATTTTTCTGCGACGGTTCTGTGAACAACATTGTTTTGGGAATGGTGTTGTGCTTATTTTCAGCCCACGGCGAAATAAATCAGTACAATTTATAAAAATCTATATGCATGGTACTTCAAGCGTCTTGAAACATAAGAAAGAGTACATCAAGTAAAAACATAGTTGGCCTGTGCCTTAATCATACTTCCACAGCTAGTATGGATGTTCACAAGCAAGAATATATGTTTTATGGCATGTATGGGCAAAGCTTTCACATGATAAGTGAGACGCAAGGACTCCAAACTTGAATCAAAAATGGTTGGACAATATCCCTCTACACAAGATTTTATCAAAGCGCTCCAACAAACAACTGCTTCCTCCATAATTCTGCTAAAACAATAAAATAAAAAAACGTTTACAAATAACTTTCTTCTAAGTTTTATCATAAAACATACACGTTTAGGCAAAACAGACAACTTTTTGTATGGTATCAAATTATTCACTTGTATTTTTATTTGCACCATTATCGTTTAACTAATTAAGGTAGTCGCAATGTGGTGCGTTAATACTTAAGAATAATTCCTTACACAAACTACTGTGTTCCTTGGTAGGGAAAGCCTGTTGAATATAAGTTGGCGCATTGAAGATCTTTGGCGAAAGATTCCTTTAACGTACATAGTGGCAATCTGGATGTCTGAAAAATGAAAAACAGTCGTGGCCTCTTTTAACAAATCGTGATTTAACCCGAGTTCTTTTAAACTTCTGGGAATTGAACTTATTCTCACAACATTATAAATATTTTTCCATACATACGTCATACGTGAATTATTTACTGCAAGTAACTTTTCAGTAAAATCTCCCCACCATTTTGTTGCACTTTTGCCGGACATCCGCTAGGTAGCAGTGGTGAGTTGCAGACGAACGTTGCGCAGGACATGTTTGTGTAATTAATTAAACCATATTCGTTTGCAAGCTGAGGACATGAGGGTTCGACGCTCGTGTTAGTGTGATAGTCTGCAAACAGAGTAGTTCCTTTAAAGAAAAAACAGCTGTTCCGGCAAGCATTAAGTTAATCTTGCTAAAGATTATTGCTTTAACATGACAAAACAGTTATGGGTGAAGATTAGCTCAACCTTGTTCTGTGTTAAAAACAACTGATTGACAAATTTGTCCAGCTGGACATATTGTTCCTCTGAAATTGTCGGCGGTAACGTTTCGATTAAAGGTGGTTCTTCTTCCTGTGTGACAAACCAAACCTGCTGAAAAAGAACCCGCATATCATTAACTTATAAAGAACCAGCATAATGGTCATTAACTTATAAAATCATTACATTATAAAACCTTAGTTACACATATTGAATATATGCTTGCTTGTGCACTGCTTTTATAAGAGACTGACTGTAAACAACTTTATTGGCACGAGCTTTCGCGAGATTGATCTCGCTTCATCAGGTGCAGCAAGAAGAAATTGACATATTGAATAATAAGATTTTACGGTTTCTTGTACTTTTGTGATAACTATTGGACCCGCGAGTACAACAAACTTGGTGTTTCAGCCATTACCGTAACGTAGGCTAAAACACGATTGGAAAATGCCAAAAAGCACGATTGAATGCGATCTCACCTTGGGCGGGCCTAAAAATGATGCCCACATTTATCAAAGAGCCACAAACAGATTGCATTGTATATCGCATCCAAATAAACTGAAAAACTGTGCATAAAATTAAACAAAACATAGTGTTATTAGTTGCTTTGACAACAATCCAAACTGAACTCTGATCCCTTAACTGTCAATCAACTGAAGGTTCCAAAGAAAAACAAGATTCTGCCGCCAGTTTAATAACGAGGGCGCGTTGATAAAGGAAATATTTAATGCAAAATACGTACGTTTATAACCATTATCGTTCAGTTGATCGCCTGCTCAAGACAAACCCCAAAATCAATTTTACTGCAACTCTCTCGATAGGTTTGTGTCCAATTACGCCAGAATTTTTCAACAACTCCTCTGCAAAGTTTTTTTTTCCTCAGCCGATGTTTGGTCGAACGCAATGATAGTCAACGTGGTACAAACGTATTAACCATGGTGCAAGAACGTCGACACTTAGACCTTGTTCATAGTCGCAACAACACACGTAGACTCGACTAGAAAAAACTCACACCCATCAGCGCATGTTTTATATGTGGGTCTTTTGTCGTTTCCATATTACCCCAGCGAAGCATGCCAAGCAGCCGATGTACATGTACGCATGCTAATAGAGCCCGTTTAATCGCACATACACAAGCACGTCAATATTAAATAAAATAAAGCAACCGCGCATGTCTTCTACCGGAAAACATTTGCATTAATAGTATGCATATCACATACGGGGAGAAGAAAGGCAACGTACCGCAGTAACACTTTTGGATTCTAGCATGCAACGCGTGCTCTTACGTCAACTTATTGCGACGATGTTATCACTTAAACATAAATCTCACAGGGTTTTAAACCATCGTTATGTATTATCCACCATCACTTATCATTGCAGCCAGCTGACTGAAGGCAGCCTTGCAGGGTAATTAGCCGGGCCTACACAATTCCTCATTACAGTTGTATATGACGCCAATCTTTTGGTTACCAAACTTGATACAACCCCCGGGGTGATTGGGGGCAAGTGTCAATGCTGTTTGCCCATTTGTCTCTGTTTGGACAATTGTTTGACATCGTTTGCTGCCAACGGGAAACACGATTTATATTTTCATTACGACATAAACACATTAGTTGTTTAACACGTGCTTCGTGTTAAAAATTAGGCCAATAACCAGGTGCTTGTCAATGAAACTACTATGACAAAAAACATTTTCTGCATTTGAGTGCAGCTGTAAGCAGTTTCCGAAGAGTTGTCATCGAAAGTGTTGTCTTGTAGTGAACCTGTAATGAAAAAGTACTCAGTGAATGTTCTCCGTGTTTTAAATTTTACTTCAATTAAGTTAAACATGTTTTCTCAATTTTTGTTCGAATGATCCCAGCGCAAAGCAAAACGTATTTTTGCACAATAAAACCAAAATTCAATGTAAACAAAAACGGATGGAAGGAATTTCGGATGCCGCTCTACTTGGTATTAAATTGCTCACCGTCACAACGAGGTAATTCATAGTTCGTCAGAAAATCCTCGATTGTGTTTACTACGTTTCCGAGCTTTGGCTTGAGATAAGCATAGCCTTCTGCTGGCAGCATTTGCACAAAGAAATCACCAATCATTGACTTGTTGCAACGCGTAGCCCAAATTTCTAAAACCATTGCTTTTCCTTCTTCGTGTTTGCTGGCAAAATATTGCTAAATTTTATGCTAATTCTATTCTATTTGACATCACCATGAAACTCAACATGTATATTCAAAGGATATAGAAGCAAGTTAGATCAAAATTTAACTAATTGATCTAAGCTGTAAGCGTTTGCGACACAAAAAGCTTTTTATTAGATATCTATTCGGAACCTCTTTGTGTTATTAGCCATAGAAGATCTTGTACAGCAAACAAATACATTATACCTGCACCAGGTGCTGTGACTTTCTGCATTAACCAAACTGGGAATAACTCCAAGAAACCACTCGAAAATATCTGTGGCCACTCGGTTGTCGCAAACTGGATTTTCGTAGGTCAAGTTTAACTCCATGTAGTTGATTATAGGAACGATTTGTTGGACGTATATAGAGTTTTTCTGAAGACAAACTGCGCTGATAATTTCATTTTGTGTTGCCAGATCAATGTTCATTAGTGCAAATAAGGACGCAACGTTGCTGAAGATCATCGTGTACTGCGGAATTATCTATCAGACAAAACAGTCTTATGTTACAAATATAGTTTTTTTACCTATTAATGCAAGTTAGATTAAGACGAAAAACTACAAAGAATAAGGGAATATTGCAATTCTGTAATAAAGTGATGTTGATTTTATGATGGTAAGTAATGCCCAGTTCTTTCAAAATATACAGAATTTAAGTTGTTTTTGAGGTAAAATTTAAATCCCGTTATTTAATTTGACTATACCTACACGTTACTGCATGCTGGTGCCAAGCGAATCGCATATAACTTATACAATTCAAGGTAACATTTTCCGCGAACCAACAAATTTTGCATGATTTGTAGTTAGTGAAAGTTTTCTTCGTCAAAATATATTTAATGATATGATTTTATAGATTTTTGTGTGCATTTTATTGCTTTTACTATTACTACTACGTAATTTTTGCAGAAACTGACGGTGCTTACATAAGCGAAATCGATTTTTTTACAAATAAATCGACTTCAATCTGAGCCTTGTTGCTTCATGATATATGATTTTATAGCATAATTTACTTTCAATCACTTTGTTTTATACCGGGTAAATATATGGAAGACCCAAAGGCAGAAGGTCAAGATCTGTGAGACAAGGTCCTTGTGCACAAGTATTGACGGTTTGTACAAGACATTGAAATCCGGAGTCTATATTAGCCCTGCAACGCAAAGCACAAGTGACCAAAAATAAGTTACTTTGCATAATAATTGCGCCAAAGTTAATATGACACAAGTTTGGTATAAATGATATTACTAGGTGTAATTGAGAGAATAAAATGGATCGAAATCACCAAAGTATAACGACAGACTGTCGCCGGACGAAAGAAGATGCCACAAGATATCAGTTCATATTTGAAGAGTTTTATTGTACGCCGCACACGTACCTACACCTGCTGACATCGGAGTAGGGATAACCCCCAAGTAAGTTTGCCCAGCAATTTGTGAGCTTGTCCAACAATTGCGTGAGTGTACAAGAAGGCGTGATACGGAGTTCTGCATGAAAAAACATTTCTGAATTTTATCAATCTTTTACCAGACCAAATATGATAATTTTACCCCACGTTTAGAGTTTTACAAAGAAACTTGCGACCATTCTCGTATATTTTCGGGGTCGGTGAACTTTATGAACGCAGTATGCCAGTTTACAAACCTTGTAAAAATATTAATATCCTTGCGTGTCTAAATATTGGTGCGCAAATTATTTTAATGCGCTAATTTGCATTGAAACAGTATTGTAATTGGTAATAAGTTCGTCTTTAGAGGCGCTTTGAATGATTATCTCGGAATTCACGCGCACCTTGGGTTTCCGACTTCTGTCAATATATTTCTGTAATTTTTATTATTTTACAATTGCTTTGAATGTATACAGACACGCTTGTTTGAACAAACAAAAAAAATGTACTTTCCACTAATTCAAGACGTTTTAAACACCATCAAAACGCACAAACAGACACAATTACTCGAGAAAAACTGCCTGGCCACAAACCGTATTCTGAGTTTGATCGACATATAACGGGTGATGCGAACTTGTTGCAGGCGTCAATGTCACAAGACAAAGATGTGCACCCGGTTGTGTCCAAAACACCGAGCAAAAAACCCGACTCATTACAGGGAAAGATGTACGAAGGATCCGAGCAGCCGGCTAGCTCTTTGATCACTAAAACCAGCACCTTTTATATGCAAAATATGAATTTCGTTCTGTGTTGATTTTACAACTGTTACGTTGAGATTTTTGAGTATCAAGGAAAAATACTTTATGTTGAATGTTTAAAGTCTCGAAGCAATTTTCCTTTAATACTCACAGCTTGGACGTTGCGCAATCAGGAAAATTTGGTAATGTAATTACTATGGGAAAAGATTAAGCAAATTCCAATTTTTACGAGGATCACATCGCGTATGCAAGCACATTGGCGTGGAAACGAGTAGTAAGTACTGCTTAAGAAATGCAACCTGACATTCCGCTCATGCTTGTTGGATAAGAATTCAGAGTACACATTTCTGTTTCGTTGCATATCTCCCCATAGAAAAAGTTGTTGATGGGCCGTCCGTCCACCAAATCACGCATGCCCGAATAACATATCAGTGCCTCTGTGTAAACAAAGCATCAGCATCATCAAGGTAAGCATGTAGTTCTATTTCTTCTCGTGTATCTTCCGTTTACAGGTTATAGTACCTCACCCATCTCAAAAGATAAGAAAATTAATGTCTTTATCACAGTGTCTACACTTATGACAACACAAATGATGGTTTACTCTAAAAGCAGCCTACAGAAGAAGTGACGTCAGAAAAACTGTATTCACTGCATTATAATTGATGTGAACGCCCGGTTTATGGAAGGGTCGCCTTTTACGTGATGTAAATAAGGTAGCCTTGCATTTGATATGATTGTATATAATACACATCCGTTTATTACGTGGCCATTTGTACTTTCTTACTACTTGAAAATATTAGTATTGTTAATGATAAAAAAAGTTAATATAATTCGAAGTAAATTAATAATTTCACATACAATAATAGGACAAACGCGTACCTCCAGACACAAACAGGACAAAGAGTATTAGCAACCTAACCACCACAGCCATTCTTGCTTCTAGAATATCCTGTATTCCTAGTCTGATGATCTTGTTTCTAGTTTCAGGGAAAAAAATAAAAATATGAGAACGGGCTAGTCACAATTTTTCACGATTAATCAATAAACATATTAAAATTGTTACGTCATAATACACCTAGTGATGCAATAAAAATTAACCAAAAATATATTTTCTTCAAATATATTCGGTCCGTTGCATTGTACTGAGATCTACAAGTTACCATGCACATGTCAATATTCAAAGTAAACTATTTTGAGGAAGCAGTGTGCTTTTTCAGTCAACCATACTTCAGTTGGAGACCAATGCTCTTCAAAACAAATAGAAACTTCCCTTGTAAAGTCATCCTATGCATGACGCGATGGAAACACTACACTTTGTGAACTTCAAAAAAGGCATAATTATTGACAGAGAACCCGACAGGTTTAAAACAATGTGTTTTGAAATCCGTTGACATAATTCCGCATGCGTCATTGCTTGACAAAAAAACACATTGTTTTTTTCTATATTCCGACACTTCGGTACTTTAATTTGGACCCAGTTTTAATGACACTTTCTAATATCCACCATCTACAGAACGACAAAACTATTTTATTTGAACTATTCAAATAAAGGTGGCTGTACACAGAATGCGTATTGCGTTAACGTACGTAAATCGCATCCGAAAACGGAACGACAGATTACGCACGTAAACGGACCGAATTTTCGTTCCGAACCATCCGTTAAAAGGCACTGTACACAGAATCCGTTATCGTACGAATTTACGCTTGGTTGCGTATGTCAACAAAGGACCGATGACTGCTGCTGCTGCGCACATGTACAATACAATTGCAGATCAGTGATTTTCCTTTGGTATCCTTGCTCAAAGATGGCGGATACTTAGATCAACAATAATGGCAAACGTTGAAACTGCAACTCAAGTTGTTAAGGCTACTGTGGTTTTACATAACTGGTTGCAGAGCAAAAATTTGAAGAAGTCTTTGGAAACTAGGGAATGCAGTGCATTGGTGCCTATGAAGTAACTGTTGAACTTGTTGAGGGAGCTTGACGACAAGAGGAAACTGTATGTCTTCCCAACATCAAACATTTCACCACCATTCATTGTATGCAAGGCAAATAAGAGACTTGCTGAAGGACTACTTCAGCAGCAGCCAGGGGGAAGTTGCTTGGCATTACAACATTTTTTTTCCCTGTTTCACAGGGAACAACCCTTGAGTAAGACCGACTGCTTTTCTTTTTTATGTTTATTGTTTTTTTTTGTAATAAAATAACAGTTAAAATGTTGGCATATATAACAATGCAAATTGAAGAGGTATTTGAAGGAAATAAAAAACACTACAGATGAATAGAACAGAACACTGGCAGTAAAATACTAAAGAAAGTGAACAGTGAAATGAAAAGAGCAGTACCAATACTTGTGTTTCAAGTAAATTGCAGTCAAACATGTGAAAAAGAACTGAAAGCAGTTTGATATTTGCATATATACAATGAATACAAAGCTATACAATCTCTGCAGTTTCCTGCATCTCAACTTTGTCATAATCTGCCAGTATTACAGTAATGGCTACAAAAGCTTTATGCATGTTGTTTGGCAATGCATCTAATTTTTGTTCAATAATTTTGGCACAATGGAATGCTGAGGTTTTTTTAGTTGTTCAGAAATCAAAGCATTGGTTGTGTGCAAAGTTTCACCCAATTGTTCCCATGCAAAATCATTGCAATTAAATGATATAAATTATTTTACATATCCTCTTGTTAGGTTTAAATAATATTACCGATAGATCCACACCCGCTGCCTTCCTCCTCTTTTTACCAACTGAACTGGGTGAACGACCAGTTAATGCTTGTGGATTTTGGTTTTTTTTGGGTTTCTAAACTTTCAGGTGTACCAATTTCATGTACTTCGGGCTGTTTACCTGAAGTATCAGGACTTATGCCTAAAAAATACAGGACCTTGTCCTAACAGTTTATTAACATGCTGTTGATTGTATTACCAATGTCTGCTGCCTCACAAAAAGCAGAGTAAACTTGTTGTTCTGCTGTCAAAGTTGGGTCCTCTTGCAAAATGTGAGACTCAGTGCTAAACATGCAGTAAGTTCAGATACAACCAAATAAGTTTAATAACAATATTGCATGCGATGCTTTGTATAATTGTCCAAAAACATCATTGATGAAAAGTATGGCCAGGTTGGTGTAGGTATGTAACCAGATCCACTTGGTCACTGCTTCTTTCTTTTTGCGTACATACGTATCTCTTAGGTTTCTCCATTTTTCTTTGGCACTTTTATCTTTCAAAGGCAGGCGAAAACATTATCTTTGCTTGGACAAATTGTACAACAATAAAATTTCGAAGTTTCATAATTTTTGTTACCTGTTATACCACACGCTTTGCCAACAGCATCCCATGCATTTTTGAAAATATATTTTGACACAATGTTTTGTATTTTTTATATCATATAAAGCTGGTCTTTCACGGACAAGTTCAATCAGTTTTTTTCTTTACTATATTCCATTTTAGGGGCCTACCAGTTGTTATGCCATTGTAACAGCTATTATTACTGATAACCACTGCCTCAAAAAGATATTTATCCCAAACAAGGGTAAAAAATCAACTGTTGATCTTAAAAGTACCATTTTAACCTTTCAAGTATGCATAAATATTACAAAAACCCACTTTATTAAAGATGGGTATATTTTCACAGCAACAAAATCGCATGCGTACGTGCGTAAAAATCAAACATGTTTGATCGCGTCGGATGGCCTTGCGTTAACGCATGGTTCGCAAGTTTCGGACGTTACGCATTCTGTGTAAAGACCCCGTCGGAAGGCGACGGACCGAATTTTTACGCGCGTATGCGCTTACGGACGAAAACGGACCGAAACGCATCCTGTGTACAGCCACCTTAAGTCATTATTCTGATCAATTCAGAGTTTTTAGACCCATCGTAGTTCGTCGCTAGCTTTTCGCAACATTATTTAGCATCTGCCAATAAAACCAAACACGCTGTACAAAAACATGTATAGGCACTAGTGAATTTATTTTTTACACAAGATTAATAATACAAGTAAGTGACAATATCAAGACCTTGGAATTATAAACAAGCGAAGACGACAAACTATATGAATGCATTACGCCAAAGCAACTAGGTCAATGAGGAATAATTTCTAACAAAGGTCTTTGCTACAGGTCATAGTTACTGCGCAAAAACAGCAAAATCGATGAGTAAAATGAGTTTTAAATGTGGGTGAGCTAGGAAACATTCCTATTTGTTGGTTGCTTTTGAATCACCAGAGGGTTTTCTGAATGACTGACAGAGCAGTAAGAAATAAGGTCGGCAAAAAGACTTGTATATTCCCGGCACCATTACCTCCATCACCACCTCCATCACCACCTCCATCACCACCTCCACCTCCATTTCCATTATACGCTACACATAGTATGTTGCGTTATAATGTTTATTTGAAGTAATGTCACAAAAGGGATTGACTTTTCAATATGTCCCCAAAGATTAAGAATAACCGTTAAACTTGTTAAACTTGAGCACAATATATGTTTGTATGTTGATGTTCTTATTCGAACCTTATAATTAACTCGTTGACAATAAAATTTTTAATCGTTGCGTTTTGAAATATGAGTCTTTTGATCTCGCTTCTGTTTCTTTCTGATAGCAATGAGGGACAGGGCGAATTTACCATGAGCCGTCACAAATCCACATACCTATTAAACGCAATACACACAAGAAACTGTACTTACATTCACACCCAGGAAACATGTATCCGTCAAAAAGTTCTTCGACTATATCTATGCCCTTCAACATCTCGTCAACTGTATTGGAATATAATGGAGATAGTATTGAGTGCAAGTAGTTTCTCAGCTCAGTTTTGTTGCATTCAGTTCTCCATACCTCCAACAGCATATTTTGCAATTCTTTAATTGGCCTACAGAGATTTTCAAATGTATTTAAGGGTTGATCTAATAATTGCGGGCTTCTATTATTCAATGCCGCCATTAGTCACTTATTAAAAGTTCATAATGTTTTTTGTAAAACACCGATCAAAAGAACCAACCAAAGAGTTTATTTATCTGTGTATTGTATTTTGGAGAATTAAACTGATCGTTTTCGGTCAAAATTGATTTTTATAGACTTCAAAACATTTCAAATTTTAATTATTTTTTTTACAAATAGGGCATTTATGTTTTTTTTAGTTTTATTAAACTTTTAAAAAAGAGCTGAGGCGATTTATCTGATGCAAAAACTCACCCGCAAAGGTCTACGTGACTTTGCGCACGAAGAAGTTTGGGAACTTCCAATGCAGCGGCGTCCAACATATCTCTCAGGGCCTGTTCGTTGCACACACTCTGGGAACCCACGTGGATATTAACACTTGCGAGCAGACCTGTAATGTTATGGAGGTACGCGGAGTCGCTCTGCAAACAAGCCGCTTTTGTGATTTCGATTCGAGTTTCCGCGTCGTTGATTTCCATAAAGTTAAAGACTTCATTGAGATGAGTGACGCTCTCAGCAAGCTCAATGATTTGCTGGAAAATATAATATCATGTTAACTTATGAAGTCGTGGAAGAGGTTTAATGTCGTTTGGGTGTGTTAATGATCAACCAAACGTGGTTTGTCAAATTTTACGGGTTGGATATATTTTGCCTTCTGCATAAATTAATTTCTACTGTTTTCTATAATACCACAACAGAGTTTAAGAAAAGAAAAATCGGAAACTACGTTGATCGATAAATGTGCCTTTTGCAAATCTCTCAAAACTTGCCACGAAAGACGGTGCATTTACAACAGTATTGGTAAGTATTGGCCATTGAAACTAAATTTTGCAGTAACATGTTCCTGCACGCACCTGAAAAAATTGATGTGGGGGCACCCCGAAGAAACTAGACTCAAGTACATCGAGGGTGGTCGGACAGTATCCGGAAAGACAAAATTTTAAATCAGAAATTCCACACGCCAACCCAGCGTCAATATAAGTTCTGAAAGAAAGCGTTGCAAACGGCTGTAGATACTTTTCAATAATCACATACGTATTTCAATGGAGCACTTTTGCTGAGAGATGAACTCTTTTTGTGGAATTCTTACTTGCAGTGTCCAGTTCCCTGATATGGGTAACCCCCAAATAAAGGATGCCAGCAGTTCAGTTCCAAAACGTAAGAATCCCGAACCGTGCACTTGGGAAACATTTGAACATCTAAATTACAGTAGTAAGGTTATGAAATACATAAGTTTGTTGTTATTAGTTTGGCTACCATAGCAAACGCATGAAAGGCACAACAATTAACGATTGTACGTACACAACATAGCGTACAGCGCAGGCTAAATATAGTACAGACTTTTGTAAATTCTGGACTACAGTTCAAATCCGTTTTTTCGGATCTTTTGATCCGGCCCAACAGGGGTTGGTATTAATATTGCTGAAAACACTGCTTACATTACCGTTGAATCTTATTTGATTGAATATTTTTTGCGTTTCGGTTGCAACCTTTAAATTATTATGCAAATAGTTTAGTTCATAACACGTAGCTTAAACACTTCTTGTCAACTTACGCGCTAGGACTATTGGGCCGAGTAAAAGTTTGGCCACCCTTGATCTAACACCACTTACCATTGCTAGCAATATTTCCAGGACAGTCGTTAGGCTTTAGAGGTTCGTTGCATGTGAATTTGTCACAAGTAGACCAGGAGCAGTTGTGAAAGCTTGGTGCTACCCCGTAAACGTTTGCCAGTTCAGTGCAATTGCGGTTATTTGAAAGAGGGGTGCAATCAGCGAATTCTCTTGTAACTGGAAAACAAGGATGAAAGTGTGGTTGCATAGCACATTATGTGCGTGGTCCTGATTAAGTCTATGTACGGGTTATGTGCTCACGAAAAGAAAACGAAACTCGTTCTAAAACGGTATCGAAATTGCTTTAAACCACTGTAATTAATCGATTTATAAACATTAAACCTAAGTTTGTTTAATTCAGGTTTCTCATACCAAAATTTCAGCTGGTGTCAGCAAATGTGCAGTTAAGATAGAATAACCATAAAAGTATAACCTACGCAACTATATTCATAGTTTCATCGGTCAGCCATTGTAAAACGTTGTACCTACGTATTAAGATTAGTTACCCACCATTTTCATTTACATAGAAAACAACTCCTAGGCATTGTTGATCACATTGGAAACCCGCATAGCTGTCGTTCAACACGATTCCGTATTCGTGAGTCCTTTGTCCCTTATAACAGATCGTTTGGGCTGCTGAAAAACAACAACAACGTCATACACATGAACAAACGTTTCACTAGCGAAAACCTTGTGTGAGAATTAGGACTTTCCATACATACATCACAAATTGCTATAACTTACCGTTCGTGATTCTTGAAGTGGTAAGCAGCATAAAACAAACAGAAATCACCAGGTTTGCAACTCCTGACATGATTTAAAATACAAAAATCGTTCTCTTTTGCCTAAATCTGTTTGATCTGGTATTAATTGATAAGTTATCTTTTTCATCACAAATTTGCATTTATATTTAACGTAGGTTAATTTAAGTTGAATACTTTACTTAATCCTGTTGCGTGGTAACAGTCACTTTCAGACTATCTGGCGGTTTCAGTGATACACGTACTAATATCCTGGGGTTGAACGATGGGTTTCCGTCTTCTAGGCATACTTAGAAAAGTGCAAACTGGAATCGATGCGACAACGTCCAAATGAAAAACGTAATAAAATTATCTGACAACGTTTTAAATCGGTAGGATTTGCTGTAGCTTTACAGTGTAGTAATTTATATGATGCAATTAACTCTTTTTAAGCACGATAAAGTACACCAAATGTACACTTAATAACCCCGATTGTCGCTTGTGATGCTTTGTTGTCATCCAGGAACGCCATTATCCTCAAACGGGCTTTCCCGGTGGTCGCTGAAACACGCTTTACGGCCAATTTTATAGGGAAGTAGCAGTAAACTTAAGATTGTCCTTTAGCGATGTCTTTGTCATTGTATCGAATCACCAAATACCATCAGCCTCAGCAAAGAGTCAAAAGTTCAAACTTCTGGCTGGCATGACGTTGAGAACTGCAAGCAATGGAGTGTTTAGGGATGTACTGTCGTTCGCAGTATTATAGCTTTGTCGTTTGGCCATTGTAGGAAAAGGTATTAACTTTGTGGCCTCAAACAATCCTATCACCTCTGATGTCCTTGCGCTGTGTATTTCTAAACCGTTATTGCTGACTTGGGTCGTTGAAGTACTCTGTTCCTCAGGTCTATAATGTTCCATTACAAACAACATGATTATAAACAGGACGAAACAAGTTTTCCAGGTTACATCATTTTACTAACAAGCATAAAACACATTATAAATTGTTCAACAAAAAAAAATATACCAAAATCACACGCAGTTGCGATAATGCCACAAAAGGTTTGGTGCTAGAGACAATTTAAATCGATTTCCCACTGCAAATTATTCAATAATATAAAACATAGTCAATGCTGCAAGAGCTATTGTCGATATCAGATAGTATTGCATGAGGACTTCCATACGCTCAACACCTGTTGGAACCACATGTCCCAGGGGGGTATTTGAGACATACTTATCGCACAAAAGCGCGTAACCTTGTAGAAATTTCAAGATCGCTAAAAGACCAAGCTACCGAAGTAAATGAATCGACTTAAGTCAACTTCACCAACAAAATAAGTTTATATGTGTATTAAATATGGCAAGTTTAGTAAAACGTTGATTGAAATAAAAAAATTGAATGGTTTCTTCGAAAAACTGGTTTCTAGATCGCATTTGGTCAAACTAAAAAGTTTAACAAAACCGACATATCATCTATAGTAACACTGGCAGGTGGGAAGCAGTGTGCAGTCTACCGGAACATACCACAGCAAAATGTGGTTGAGCATGATAAAAAGCAAATATTTAAAAAGTGTTGCTAATCAAGTTTGTCACGACCTGTAGAAGATAATGAAACCTTTTGACAGTAAATGGTGTTCCGAGTCCAAATCTTAGGTATAAAACTCGCTGATGGTAAAAACTGACCATCAGCGGTCATGAAAATAACACAGCCATGAAACTTGATGAGATCGAACTTTATTATCAGGATTAAGTGCAATTAACTTCACAAATCAGATACAATTAAATAACAATCTATATTTCCAAATAGAAAGAACCAAAAGAAATCGTTTGGCGAGACGTCGGTAACGCGGCCAGTTCTACTGCTGCCTTCACATGCTATTTAAAAAAAATACTTGGGTATTCGCATCCCATACGCTTAAAATTGCACGATATATTGTTAAGTTCAGCATACGCATTTCGATCCAACTTCTGATCGACTCGATAAACTAGCCTGTTCCTCTTTGGTCGACATCGAACTTTTCATTTAAAGAGCTATGAGAATGCAAAGCTGATGTGCCTAAAATGCATCAGACATCGCATAAATGAGAGTGATATGTATTTGAGTTGGTAAAGACGAAGTTGCAAATTCATACAGCGGCGTTTATACATTGAAAAGCCACACTACGGAAAATGTTTTCCGATTTCTGGCGGTACATATTAAGGTTTGAAGGCATAGTCCAGGGCCAGTGCATCGGTTACATGCCTTAAAGTGATGGTAATATGTTAGATTATAGGTTTGGTGCTGTTGATGTGTGAAATGGTTTGAGTGATGACTATATCAGCAAACTTTCCGATATTTCCGGGCGATTCTGCAAAACACAACAGGGAATTACAAAAAAGTATGTCTCGTCATGGTATTGCCAAGTATCCGGAAAACCGGCTTGATAAGATAACTAACTAAATAAAACTCAATACAAAACTACAGGAACTTTAATTAAATCATCACAGTTTATAAATATGGCAAATATATACTAAAATAGATATCATTATACTAAAACGTACATTTGCAACCAGGGATACCAAACGATATAATTAGTTCCTCGGCTATTTTTACTGCCTTAACAATCTCGGGAAAGAGTGGAGAGTAGTAGGAAGGAATTAACGGTCGAATTGCTTCGATCACAGCTGCTTTATCGCACCTCGTCTGCCACATATTGGCTACCATCTTGAGCAACCTCTTCAAAGGCCTTAAACAAAATCAGCTGGTTAATATTGGCAAAACAACTCCATGATGTTTGTGAAAATATATTTTTTAAAGTAAAATTTAAAAATGTGTGTTATAATTCGCTCGCGAAAGTTCGTGCAAATAAAGTTTTTTAACAGTCATACTGTCCTTAACAATGTGCCCGCAATTACTAGTGTTTTATAATGAACTCCTTCAGTAACTTTAATGTGGTATTCATGCATGAAGTCAATGCTTGTCGCAATGCAGAAATTAATATTATGTTCATGATTTCACCATATTTCATCCACATATTGAGGACGGTGTGGTGAAACGGAATGCAACAAACATTAAAGCAAATGCATTGCAATCTTATTCCTCATGTTTTTTTTAATGCTGTGTTGTCAATAGATTACATAGAATGCTGGCATTACACAACTTACGTGCAGAACTCTTGGTGTGTTAATGCATTCAGAACATTGGGAATTTCGGCCATTCCAGCATCAACGAGATCCTGGACTACTTGATTATCACACACTGGGTTTTCGAAGGTTAGGTTTAAACTAGATACACCTAATATTTGCGTTAGATTTTGCGAATAATACGAATCTTTCTGAAGGCAGGCAGCTTTCACAATCCCGTTTCTTAGGAACTCATTCATTTGCCCAGCTTTAAGAAGGTCATCCAGAGTGCTGAAACCGGCAGATGCCTGAATAATTTGCTGTTGCACAAATATATGAAATGGTTACTGCTTGTTTTATTTATGTTTAAATTGTATGACATATAGCAGCTCTTGAAAATTGCATGTTGTAATAAGAGGAAAAAAATATACATTGGAACGCACTGTCATTTGCATATTACTAAGGCAAAATTTATTGAGTGTTATTGAACCTTATAAATTGGGCGAAGTGCAACCGGCAAGGAGTCGAGGATAGTAGGACAATACCCTTTGAGGCACGTTGTTAATGCGCTGACTCCACACGTCATTGCGGCATTGATGTTTGCCCTGAACAAACAATCTCTGTTGTACAATTTAAAACACAATTTCATGCAGAATTGTAAACGTGTGCGCTACAAATTTAAATTTGACATTGAAAATCCTTCGAAAGTAAAATTGTTTTGCATCGTATTATGTTCTGTACTGTTCGTGAAAATAACACATAAACCTGTCTTAGAAACAAGCAAGCCATCACATGGATGAAATCTCATAGACATACTGGTAATACATATATGAGCATTACTTACACGCACTGCTTGGTTCCCTGGTATGGATATCCGGCCAAAATCGGTTCGCTGCAATCCATGACTTTGGTGTATGAATCCCTGACAGTGCACCTTGGCAAGATTTGTATATCTACAAAATGATATCAATTTTGGGTTTTCAAGTAAATATAAGTTCGTATGTGTTTTGCATAGTTTGATTGAAACGAACATCATAGCGTATACGAAATTACTTCCGTTGTCAAATAATTTGGTTGAAAGAGCACGGATGTAACTGTACAAATCAAACCATTTAGTTCTGGGTAGTAAAATGGCATGGGCTGCGACAAACCTAAGGTTATTTAGTCGCGCGCCAATACTCTGTCTGAATATATTTTAGCCATAACATCCTTTTTTCAATCAAACATTTGTGATCTGGCACTGTTCGTCTTCCTACCGTCATCGGCAACTTTTTCTGGGCATTGATGAATAGACACCAATGGTGCATTGCAGGCAAAGGTGCTGCAAGCTCTCCATCGGCATTGAAAGTAGTTTCTGGCGTGTTCCCTGCTTGCAAGTTGCATGCAAGTTACGGGAACTCCAGGCAGGTAACAGCCTGCTGTTTCACCAATAACTGAAAATATACACAATGTATTTGGAAGTCCTCAGCGTTGCTGTGTCTTTCAATAATTATCATTACTGCTTCGACGGAACCAGCATAATGTATACAAACATCACAACATCTATTTATATGCAACTTACTGAAGCCCAATTTGCCGTCAAGGCCGAAGTAATAGTTTTTTTGACATTGGTATTTTGCTGGACACACGGTTCCATGGTAACTGTCCCCATAGACTTCATCATCTGATAAGGAAGTAAATCTCCTGCCGCTGTAGCAGACAATTTGTGCTGCAAATGGTCGAACAATGAAGATTAGCTTTGTGTTTTGTGTCTTCTAAATTTGTTTGTTGCAAAATCAACTATTGACCTTGCAGCAAAACTGAACAAAATCGTATATCTGCCATGGTCGCACATACGGACTAAAAAGATTATGCCTGAATCATTAATGCTGCCAACTGCATTCATTTCTTTCAAGGATAAAGGAAATAAAGACTGTGCGTCAGAAAGAGGAAACTTGATTCATTATGAAATGTATTTGGGTTTCCAAGAACGGAACATGCCCTTTCAGCAATAGCCCCTTGCGACCTTTCAGTTTGTCACGCGTTTCGTGTCTCACGGTCGTCCATTAGTCTTTAAAATGACATTTGCGTTCACTAACAAATAATGGCATTCCAGAAAATTGCAAGGATAAAGGAAATAAAGACTGTGCGTCAGAAAGAGGAAACTTGATTCATTATGAAATGTATTTGGGTTTCCAAGAACGGAACATGCCCTTTCAGCAAAAGCCCCTTGCGACCTGTCACTTTGTCACGCGTTTCGTGTCTCACGGTCGTCCATTAGTCTTTAAAATGACATTTGCGTTCACTAAAAATTAATGACATTCCAGAAAATTGCAACTGATTTACCATTTGCATGCAAACTGCCACACATGTTCAATAATGAATGCGGACCTGCACCTGTGCATCAAGTAAACGGTTAGAGCAGACGATTTTGCACACATCGCTACAGGGGTATGCTACAGTAAAATCACCAGACGTTAACTTTTGACTATACTTAAAGCTGGGTGCGTAACCTAAACAAATGACGTCTAACCTGCATCCTCGGGAATTTGGGAAACGAATGAAGAAGTCATTAGAGGAACGGATGAAGAGGCCCAAGTCGATGTCGATGAAGAAGATAATGTGGAATCGGTGGTTAGACTGGGGGTTGGGGTGGATGAAGTTGGCAAAGTTACACCTTTTAAGTACCACAGATTTTTAAACAACTAATTATTGTATTTAAAAACACCTATAAAATTTACCCTGGCAACCTGGAAAGACAAAAGATCCAAGCAGTTCTTCTGCAATATTCAGAGCCTTTTTCACTTCTGGAAATAGCGGAGAGTAATAGGAAGGAATCAAAGTTTGCAGATAATCGATTAAGGCCGTTTTGCTACATCTCGTGTTCCATATCTTTATCACCAATTTCAGCATTCTGTCCATAATTCTGTCAAGCGATAAACATTAAAAAATCCGTAATTACGACATTACCAAAAAAACAAAATATTTCCATCGAATCCAGACATACGAACATCGAAACCTAGACATCAAAACTTACACGCAGAGCTCTCGGTGATGTCGTGCGCCAAGGATGTTGGGGATTTCCGCAACTCCGGCATCATAAAGATCCTGAATCACCGAGCTGTCGCAGACTGGGTTTTCCATGAACAAGTTGAGATTTTGGGAAGCGAGATTTTCAGTGATGTTTTGTAAATATATGGCATCACTCTGCAGACAAGCCGTCTTAATAATTTCGGTCCTAATATTTGTGTCCCTGAGTTGCACAAAGTTGAAGAGTGAATTGAGCGTTGTCATTGACCCAGAATAGCCGATGATTTGCTGTTGAAAAAATATCATATTAATAGAAAGTCGCATAAAAAGTGCCTTTAGTGGAAAACTGCTTCCTTATAGGTTCGAAAAAATTAAGAATCGAAAACGAGGAAAAATTAGTTGTGAAGTTTCATTACGTCTTTATCACAAAGTACGATCGTAATAGATTTGTGTCGCTACGAATAATAACGTCCTTTCATAAAACGTAGATAAAAGTTTGTTTTCACCTTCGACGTCGGAACGAGACCTGGATACAAAAATGGAATTTATAGCAACAATGGCATTACTTCGGTATTACCTGGTAGACGGAACGTAACTCCACAGGAATCGAATCTAAAATTGTCGGACAGTATCCGGAAAAGCATGTTGTCGCCTCCCTCATTCCACAACTCATCGCTTTATCGATGTTTGCTCTGCATTTAAGGCGGAACAATTTAAATAAAACACATTTGGAAAATTGTACGTCTGTCTGTGACAACCAAAAAAATTGATTTTTTACCAAATATGCGTTTTTTGTGTATCTGTTAAAGTCATTCTAAAAAATAGTCGACAATAAAATGAATAAAAGCCAAAACTCACAGACATTGTTGCGTTCCTTTGTATGGGTAACCGGCTAAAAATTCATCTAAACACGACATGGCCTTGGAATATGACTCTCGGACAGTGCACATTGGAAGAACCTGTATATCTAAAAAAAATATGCAAATAAATAAGTTCAGGAACCTCAAAAAATCGTTTCAATATTGTAAAATTCTGCACTATTCGTACGAGTGCTATAAATCAAAACCTACCAGTCTGTGGGACCGGTTCAGGGCACCCGCCGGGTGACATTGGTGCATTGCAAGCAAACGTGTCGCAAAAACTCCGAGTACAGTTGTGATAAGATGGAATGTTGTAACTTTTTGCCAGCTGTGGACAAGTCGGAATGGTACCATTGCTTCTATAGCAACTCCCAATTTGTCGCACACCTGTAGATAAAGTTAAATAATAACCACTTCCAACGTGTACTTTGGTGATTTAATTTAAATATAAGGTTATCAGAAACAATTCCTCGGAAATTTCAACACACCTTCTGGGCAACTTATTAACCTTAACTTAACTTATGAAATGCAGCACTTGTATTACAAAAACTTATAGAGGTGTTGGGGTTTTCGATACAAGGCTGTTGGTCGACACTTACCTACACCTGCGGAACCTTCATCTTGATGAAAAATAGAGTTCTGGCAAATTTCTCCCACTGAACATACAGCTCCCATGTAACTATTGAATGAAACTGTTGCTCCATTCGATCTTCTTTGCCCGCTGTGACATACCAGCACTTTTGCTACAATGAAGAAAAGATTTTGTTTTTAACAATAGGTCAACGAGCATAAATCTTAGTAAAATGTTCAAAATATTTTTATTCCTATGTGCGCTACATGACATAATGACGGCTAACCTGCATCCACGGGATTTCGGGTTACGGATGAGGAAATTATTGGAGAAACGGATGAAGAGTCCCGAGCCGATGTCGATGAGGAGGATAATGTGGAATCGGTGGTGGTACTGGAGGGTGGAGAGGTGGATGAGGTTGGTGGCAAAGTTGCACCTTTTAAGTAACACCGATTTTTATGCAACTAATTATTGTATTTAAAAACACCTATAAAATTTACCCTGGCAACCTGGAAAGACAAAAGATCCAAGCAGTTCTTCTGCAATATTCAGAGCCTTTTTCACTTCTGGAAATAGCGGAGAGTAATAGGAAGGAATCAAAGTTTGCAGATAATCGATTAAGGCCGTTTTGCTACATCTCGTTTTCCATATCTTTATCACCAATTTCAGCATTCTGTCCATAATTCTGTCAAGCGATAAACATTAAAAAATCCATAATTACGACATTAACAAAAAACCAAGATATTTCCATCGAATCCAGACATACGAACATCGAAACCTAGACATCGAAACTTACACGCAGAGCTCGTGGTGATGTCGTGCGCCAAGGATGTTGGGGATTTCCGCAACTCCGGCATCATAAAGATCCTGAATCACCGAGCTGTCGCAGACTGGGTTTTCCATGAACAAGTTGAGATTTTGGGAAGCGAGATTTTCAGTAATGTTTTGTAAATATAAGGCATCACTCTGCAGACAAGCCGTCTTAATAATTTCGGTCCTAATATTTGTGTCCCTGAGTTGCACAAAGTTGAAGAGTGAATTGAGCGTTGTCATTGACCCAGAATAGCCGATGATTTGCTGTTGAAAAAATATCATATTAACAGAAAGTCGCATAAAAAATGCCTTTAGTGGAAAACTGCTTCCTTATAGGTTCAATAAAGGAAAAAATCAAAAATCGAAAATGAGGAAAAATAAGTTGTGAAGTTTCATTAAGTCTTTATCACAAATTACGATCGTAATAGATTTGTGTCGCTACCAATAATAACGTCCTTTTATAAAACGTAGAAAAAAGTTTGTTTTTGACCTTTGACGTCGAAACGAGACCTGGACACAAAAATTAAAGCAACAATAGCATCACTTCGGTATTACCTGGTAGACGGAACGTAACTCCACAGGAATCGAATCTAAAATTGTCGGACAGTATCCGGAAAAGCATGTTGTCGCCTCCCTCATTCCACAACTCATCGCTTTATCGATGTTTGCTCTGCATTTAAGACGGAACAATTTAAATAAAACACATTTGGAAAATTGTACGTCAGTATGTGACAACCAAAAAAATTGATTTTTTTCCAAATATGCGGGTTTTTTTGTGCATCAGTTAAAGTCATTCTAAAAAATAGTCGACAATAAAATGAATAAAAGTCAAAACTCACAGACATTGTTGCGTTCCTTTGTATGGGTAACCGGCTAAAAATTCATCTAAACACGACATGGCCTTGGAATATGACTCTCGGACAGTGCACATTGGAAGAACCTGTATATCTAAAAAAAATATGCAAATAAATAAGTTTAGGAAACTAAAAAATCGTTTCAATATTGTAAAATTCTGCACTATTCATACGAGTGCTAAAGATCAAAACCTACCCGTCTGTGGGACCGATTCAGGGCATCCGTCGAGTGACATTGGTGCATTGCAAGCAAACGTGTCGCAAAAACTCCGAGTACAGTTGTGATAAGATGGAATGTTGTAACTTTTCGCCAGCTGTGGACAAGTCGGAATGGTACCATTGCTTCTATAGCAACTCCCAATTTGTCGCACACCTGAAGATAAAGTTAAATAATAACCACTTCAAATGTGTAGTTTGGTGATTTAATTTAAATATAAGGTTATCAGAAACAATTCCTCGGAAATTTTAACACACTTTCTGGGCAACTTATTATCCTTAACTTAACTTATTAAATGCAGCACATGTGTTACAACAACTTATAGAAGTGTTGGGGTTTTCGATACAAGGCTGTTGGTCGACACTTACCTACACCTGCGGAACCTTCATCTTGATGAAAAATAGAGTTCTGGCAAATTTCTCCCACTGAACATACAGCTCCCATGTAACTATTGAATGAAACTGTTGCTCCATTCGATCTTCTTTGCCCGCTGTGACATACCAGCACTTTTGCTACAATGAAGAAAAGATTTTGTTTTTAACAATAGGTCAACGAGCATAAATCTTAGTAAAATGTTTAAAATATTTTTATTCCTATGTGCGCTACATGACATAATGACGGCTAACCTGCATCCACGGGATTTCGGGTTACGAATGAGGAAATTATTGGAGAAACGGATGAAGAGTCCCGAGCCGATGTCGATGAAGAGGATAATGTGGAATCGGTGGTGGTACTGGAGGGTGGAGAGGTGGATGAGGTGGATGAGGTTGGTGGCAAAGTTGCACCTTTTAAGTAACACCGATTTTTATGCAACTAATTATTGTATTTAAAAACACCTATAAAATTTACCCTGGCAACCTGGAAAGACAAAAGATCTAAGCAGTTCTTCTGCAATATTCAGAGCCTTTTTCACTTCTGGAAATAGCGGAGAGTAATAGGAAGGAATCAAAGTTTGCAGATAATCGATTAAGGCCGTTTTGCTACATCTCGTTTTCCATATCTTTATCACCAATTTCAGCATTCTGTCCATAATTCTGTCAAGCGATAAACATTAAAAAATCCATAATTACGACATTAACAAAAAACCAAGATATTTCCATCGAATCCAGACATACGAACATCGAAACCTAGACATCAAAACTTACACGCAGAGCTCGTGGTGATGTCGTGCGCCAAGGATGTTGGGGATTTCCGCAACTCCGGCATCATAAAGATCCTGAATCACCGAGCTGTCGCAGACTGGGTTTTCCATGAACAAGTTGAGATTTTGGGAAGCGAGATTTTCAGTAATGTTTTGTAAATATAAGGCATCACTCTGCAGACAAGCCGTCTTAATAATTTCGGTCCTAATATTTGTGTCCCTGAGTTGCACAAAGTTGAAGAGTGAATTGAGCGTTGTCATTGACCCAGAATAGCCGATGATTTGCTGTTGAAAAAATATCATATTAATAGAAAGTCGCATAAAAAGTGCCTTTAGTGGAAAACTGCTTCCCTATAGGTTCAATAAAGGAAAATATTAAAAATCGAAAATGAGGAAAAATAAGTTGTGAAGTTTCATTAAATCTTTATCACAAATTACGATCGTAATAGATTTGTGTCGCTACCAATAATAACGTCCTTTTATAAAACGTAGATAAAAGTTTGTTTTTCACCTTTGATGTCGGAACGACACCTGGACACAAAAATTAAAGCAACAATAGCATCACTTCGGTATTACCTGGTAGACGGAACGTAACTCCACAGGAATCGAATCTAAAATTGTCGGACAGTATCCGGAAAAGCATGTTGTCGCCTCCCTCATTCCACAACTCATCGCTTTATCGATGTTTGCTCTGCATTTAAGACGGAACAATTTAAATAAAACACATTTGGAAAATTGTACGTCTGTCTGTGACAACCAAAATAATTGATTTTTTTCCAAATATACGTTTTTTGTGTATTGGGTAAAATCATTCTTAAAAATAGTCGACAATAAAATGAATAAAAACCAAAACTCACAGACATTGTTGCGTTCCTTTGTATGGGTAACCGGCTAAAAATTCATCTAAACACGACATGGCCTTGGAATATGACTCTCGGACAGTGCACATTGGAAGAACCTGTATATCTAAAAAAAATATGCAAATAAATAAGTTTAGGAAACTAAAAAATCGTTTCAATATTGTAAAATTCTGCACTATTCATACGAGTGCTAAAGATCAAAACCTACCCGTCTGTGGGACCGGTTCAGGGCATCCGTCGAGTGACATTGGTGCATTGCAAGCAAACGTGTCGCAAAAACTCCGAGTACAGTTGTGATAAGATGGAATGTTGTAACTTTTCGCCAGCTGTGGACAAGTCGGAATGGTACCATTGCTTCTATAGCAACTCCCAATTTGTCGCACACCTGAAGATAAAGTTAAATAATAACCACTTCAAATGTGTAGTTTGGTGATTTAATTTAAATATAAGGTTATCAGAAACAATTCCTCGGAAATTTTAACACACTTTCTGGGCAACTTATTAACCTTAACTTAACTTATGAAATGCAGCACTTGTGTTACAAAAACTTATAGAGGTGTTGGGGTTTTCGATACAAGGTCGACACTTACCTGTACCTGCGGAACCTTCATCTTGATGAAAAATAGAGTTCTGGCAAATTTCCCCCACTGAGCATACAGCTCCCATGTAACTATTGGATGAAACTGTTGCTCCATTTGATCTTCTCTGTCCGCTGTGGCATACCAGCACTTGTGCTACGAATAAAAATAAAATATTTGTTTGGAAATTTTATCCAAAGGCATTTTGTAAAAAAAACTGATAAAAGCACCACTTGACAGCAAATCATAACGACATTTTGGGATTTAAAATAGTAGAAATTTCCGTCAGTGACATCACTAAAAATTCATATAACACTTGCCATGTGAAATGCATGAGATGAGAGCAATCACCAAAAAAATTTCACAATTCATTCCCACTGATCTCTTTGATGGCGCTGCTTAAATGAAATGCTGCAATGCTCAACAATAACATTTCCAAATTGCGAGGCAAAATTCTGCAGAGAAAGGATATTAGTTTGGCACGACTTTCCTTTTTTCAACTGCTTTACCGCCTTGTGTGCTTTCCCTTTCGTTTGTCGTTATGCTCATTTTCACCATGTTTGGGTATAACACCACCAAACGGCTTAGGACAATTAACACAACGGTGACGCATTTTCTGCTTTGAGTTAGTCAGGTTAAATGGTAGTGGCTTTCACATATAAAACTGCCATGCTCCACATGAGCTCCACATGAGGGAGTGTGAAGTTCATTGAGGTCGTGTATGCCAACTTTTCCGTTTGTTTTCACTTTCGCCCTAACAAAACATTGATTGCGTGAGCTCAGAAACTGATCTACCTTTTCCAAATGAACAACTCTATCTAACACGATGCAAAGTGTTTTAAAAAGTTTTTTGTACTGACAAAATAATAATTATTGCTTAAAATGAATTTAAACGTTCCGTATTGAAATAGATCAGAATGGCTTTAAGTAGAATCGTTTAGTCTTTGAAAATTTCTTTCACACAATATAACTTCTTGAAGTAAAAGGTACCCCCGGTCAAGTCATGACGTCCTAGTGCACTGTAGCAGAGTCCAGACATGGACACTGCCACATTGTTATCGGGGTCGCGAGGGAAATGTTTTAGAGCGATGGTCGTGCTACTTTAAAAGGTCGTTGAAATTACGTAAACGCTCCAGGGGATAATTCTTGCACAAACAAGTAATACAATACAATATTATATATATATATATATACATATATGTGCGTGTGTGTGTGTGTGTTCACTACAGTATGTACACAAATGCTGCGGACAGAAATTTAGCAAGAAGTAATAAACACAAAAGAGCAGCAAATTCGTTTCTAAACACAAACAATTTTTTACACATGAATTCATACAGGACCCGACATGATTTTAGATAACGTCGTTGTCGTAGTGCAAAATACTAAATAGGCGGTATCTCACTTTTATAATTAAATTTTATTATTCTTTCTTTAGCGATTAACCACACAATGTAAAGCAAAACTTTCCCAACACTGATTTATTCTGTGTTTGTTCAAATTATCGTCCTTACGCTACCCGACCTTCAATATTTTGAGCAATTCATGCTAACCCACATCACCATACTCGCGAAATAAAATATATGGCATATAAATTAGTTATCATCAAATTTTCCAGAAGCATACTTTATTATAAGCGCTAAATCTCGTGTTTAACTTATCTACCACGAAATCTGATATTGTTAAGTCAGTTTGCTAAAACGCTATACTGATCGTCCCAAACACCTATTAGAAGTGATAGGTACCAACATTTTGACCCAAAGGTTAAACCGGAATACAACCTGTCTCATTTGAACGAGTTTGGAATCAATTCTTTAATTTTATTGTTTTAAAGAATATGTTTGTTGTTTAATATGCAGTTACCAACGTTCTTGCGCAAGCTACTCTTTATTAATATGTCATATAAAAAAGTTAGTAGTGTAATTCAATCAGATACTGATAAAGAGTGTGTGTATTCCGGGAATACAGGCATATGCGACATATGTGCTCTTATAGTTCTTGTATTTGAGAACTTGTCGTATATTGTCGGCAAATGAGATAAGAAAATTGCAAAATAAACAATAAAAGTACACTGTTGCATTAATTAATTCGCAAAAGCTTGATAAATTGCTACAACATCATCGCAATTTATTTCCCAACACAATAATACGTATTGTAAGAATTATAGGGCAACTGCAGTTAAGGTCGCCACACCAACAAAGTACATCAATTGCTCGAAGAACATTCGTTTCAACCCAACGGCACCCGACGTTGTGCTCACAGGTGCTTTGGTCGCACCAACAGTCGTTTCTGTTGTCAGACCTGAATTTGCAGAAAGAACTCAATTCGATGTAACGATTATGTGTATAAGCTAGCTTTTCATTTTTATGACTTGTAATAACTCAGTAACTCGACAATATTATTTCTATCAAACTTACTCTGGCAGCCCGGAAAGACAAAAGATTCCATCAGTTCCTCGACAATATTCAGAGCTTTTTCAACTTCGGGGAACAGAGGAGAGTAGTAAGAGGGAATAAGAGGTTGTAGAAGTTTAATCACAGCTGTTTTGTTGCATCTCGTCTTCCACATTTTCATCGCCATTGTTTGCAGTTTGTTTATTGATCTTCAGAGAAAAAGTACCATTAAAATGCATTGGAAAAAGCGTGAGTGCTAATGGATGGTTTCAAAATTAATTTGTACACATATATTTGTCAATGTTATTTGTCAACCCATAAAGTCTTACTTGCACATCAGGTCGTGACTTTTTGCGCCAAGTATGTTTGGGATTTCCGCGATTCCGGCATCAAAAAGTTCCTGAATCACGTTGTTATCGCACACCGGATTTTCAAAAGTCAAGTTAAAATTTTGGGTTTGGAGTAACTGCGTAACATTCTGAAGATAGAGAGCGTCGCTTTGCAGACAGATGGCTTTGACAATTTCGGTCCTCATTTTGTCAGTGAGTCGCATATTGTTGAACAGCATATTGAGTGACGTCATTGACGCAGAGGCCCGGATGATATTCTGTGAAAAGATATTCGCAAACACGTAAATGTTTTGTGAAGAGAAAAACTTATGGCACAGCACAGAAATTATGAATACATTTTAAGACATGCTTTATATTTTACGAGAGTTAATCGGAACAAAACTTGCCAATGGTAAGTCAATCAATTAATAAAGGTGCTACAGTCATGCTGAATATCAAAACAGGGTTCGTAGGGTGCTATTCACAGAAACTGGGAAAGTTTTAAACCTCAGTACCTTGTAGTTCGAGTGTAACTCAACAGGAATCGAATCCAAAATAGTGGGACAATATCCAGAAAGACAGGTCGTCAACTCTCTCATTCCGCATGCCATCGCCGAATCGATGTTCACTCTAATATAAACAAATCACCATATGTCAGACAATTTTAAAAGTTTTTTTTTAATTTTATTTTTGTTGCGTTTCTCTGCATATTGTTTGAGGTAAAAGATTTTGTTGAATAAATAAATATCAAATGAATAAAAACAAAAACTCACACGCATTGTTGCGTTCCCTTGTAGGGGTAACCGGCCAAGAGCTTATCTGCACACGACATGGCCTTGGTGTAAGACTCACGCACAGTGCACATCGGTAAAATTTGTATATCTAAAAGCATAATTATATTTAATTATTACGTGAAATAAAATGTAAACTGCAGCAAGGGGTTAACATAATAAAACTAACCAGTTGCTGCGACTGAGTCTGGACATCCATTGGGCACCAAAGGAGCGTTGCATGCAAACGTGTTGCAAGAATTCCACGAGCAGTTGTAATAAGATTGTAAGTTTAACGTTCCAGCTAACTGCTCACATGTCGGAACAGAACCGCTGCTCTTGTAGCAACCTCCCATTTGTCCAATTGCTACAAAGAAATAAAAACAACAAATCGTAGCCGACCGGAAGAGTTGTGTAGTACATTCGAGCAAAATATTTTAATTGACATTAACATGCAGGTAATTTAATTGCGACGACGGACAAGAAGTCACACTCGGCGTTTTTCAGGCAACGGCATATTAACTGAAAAACGCGATATGTTTCATGGAATTTTCGCAAATAAATGGAGAAAAAATTAAACTACTGGAATTTACGGCTCGGATCAGCACATCACATATTAAATTTTATGTTACTTACTTTGCACGGATCCTTGATCAAAAACAAAAACCGTGTTTTGGCAAATTTCATCCCCGGAACAAACTACACCCATGTAATTGTTTTGTGATACACCTGCGGCATATGATTGTCTGTGTCCACTGTGGCATACCAGGTCATGTGCTGTAATCAAAACGATTGCAGTACTGTACATGTTCATTGATGTTACCCTACACTACTTTTTAAACTGTCAATATGACACCCACCACCAGCCGAGGGAAACTGAGAAACGTGTGGAGTTGTTTTTGGTGACAATGAAGAGGAAATCCATGCCCATCTCGATGTCGATGTAGCTGGAAAACTCGTTGGCAAAGTCGTGACGGTAATCTCTTCAAAACTCGAAGGCGACACTGATGTAAACGACGAGGTACCTGCCAACAGTTAGCGAAATGGTTTGAAAATAATTCAGTCCATTCTGATGGAATGACTCATGCACATCGTGCCGCACAAGAACGACATGCACAAAATACTGGTTCCAGTTATGCAGTATAGCCAATTCGTTGATTGTTCTGGAGGCATCGCGAACATTTTTGTAGTCGCCCATAGGCTCAGCGTATATACAAACAAGCAAATCAACTTACCCTGGCATCCTGGAAAGACAAAAGATTCCATCAAGTTTTCGGCAATATTTAGAGCTTTTTCAATCTCGGGGATGAAAGAAGAGTAGTAGGGGGGAATAAGAGGTCGAAGAAGTTCGATCACAGCTGTTTTGTTGCATCTCGTCTTCCACATTTTCATCCCCATTGTTTGCATTTTGTTCATTGACCTAGTAAACAAGTACGATTTATGTACGAAAACTTGCAGTTAGAAATTATTTTTTTAAGTGCGCAAAAAGTGCCATAATATTCATTGAGAGCTGCTGACAGGATGTACACACTGTTTCCACATGCAATGTCCCATTGTTTTTAGTACATTTATTTCATGTTAAACGTTAAACCATAATTAACAAGAACACCATGGCTTACGTGCACAACTGGTCGTGACTTTTTGCGCCAAGGATATTTGGGATTTCTGCGACTCCGGCATCAAAAAGTTCCTGAATCACATTGTTGTCGCACACTGGGTTTTCAAAAGTCAAGTTAACATTTAGGGTTTCAAGTGACTGCGTGACGTTTTGAAGATAGAGGGCGTCGCTTTGTAGACAGATGGATTTGACGATTTCGGTCCTCGTTTTCATGTCAGTGAGTCGCACATTGTTGAAGAGTGCGTTGAGTGACGTCATATACGAAGATGACTGGATGATTTGCTGTTTGAAAGAGAACAACACGATTGTTTTGTGCTGTGTTTTAGTGGAACAATGATGCATAGAATAAATATAGAAATATGAAGCATCAACAGAACTTTTATCTAGTTATTTTATCGAGTCAAGGTTATTGCGATGCTCAATCGTGTAAAATATACAATTACTACCTGGTACGTCGAACGTAATTCGACAGGAATCGAATCCAAAATGGTTGGGCAGTATCCGGAAAGACATTTAGTCATCTCATTTATTCCACAAACCATCGCTGAATCGATGTTGGCTCTAAAATTATAAATGCGTGATGTTGGTATTTGTGTATTTGCTTTATATGCGATACCAGCGTGGAATAAGAAAGGTTGAACAAACAATACACCACTTAATAAACTCACACGCATTGTTGCGTTCCCTTGTAAGGGTAACCGGCCAAAAGAGCATCCAAACACGACATGGACTTGGTGTAGGACTCACGAACTGTGCACATCGGCAAAATTTGTATATCTATATCCAAAAATATACGCAATTGAACAAGATTTTTAGATTCTGCTTTTAGCATAATATGTCGTCACTAGTGGTGACGTAATTACGCCTTTTATATATCGAGCATTAAAAATTCTACCATTTTCTCCGACCGGCTCAGGGCATCCTTTAGGTACCAGAGGAGCGTTGCAGACAAAGGAGTCGCAGGAACTCCAAGTGCAGTTGTGATAAGACGAGATGAAGTAACTGTTAGCTAATTGAGTGCATGTCGGTGCTGAACCGTTGCCTCTGTAACAACTTCCCATTTGTCCAACACCTATGAGTTCAATTGTAAAAAAAACTGGTCAGCAAAAAATTCGTCAAAAAAAACAAAATTCAAATCAAAGTTTGGGTGGACGGAACGATGAACCATTTTCTTTCACAATGCCTTAACAGTTTTGTTCTTGTTACAACTGTAGTTCATGCGGAACACTGCCCAAACAGACAAAAACATTTCAAATCAAATTAGCTTGTAGACTTCAGCTGGAACTACATACCATTTTTGAATATTTTTCTCGTTTTCCAAATGTGCGCACAAAACACAGTTTCGTGAAATCGTTACACGTATTCCTACCAATACGTGTTCTCTCCACAATCCCTGAAATGCTTACCTACACCAGCCGAACCTTCATCGTGATAGAAAACTATATTTTGACAAGTTTCTCCAAACGAACAAACTGCTCCTTTGTAGGTGTTCATTGAAACCATATCCGCCGTCGATCTCCTCACGCCGGTGTTGCAGACCAGCACTTGCGCTACACGAAAAATATTTAAAATTTTGCATTTCTTCACGTTTTTGTCTTTGAGATTAACATTTGTTGATTTTTTACTCTCACAAAAACACTTAATAAAACCTACCTTTTGTGAAGCACCAGAAGTAAGCAAACATCCAAAAAATGTGTAACTTCATTTTCATTCTATAACGTTGCGAAACTGGCAAACCTGTTGGTAAAATAACTCTGTTGCTCAGTGGCAATAATGTTTTGATTGTTGGTCACAACATTGGAACAGAACGAGTTTCAATGTCGTGAGTAATTCCTTTTTTCTTGGCCATCAATTTGTTTTTACCTCATAGGCATATGCGACAGTACCAAGACATTGCGCAATTGTGAGACCAAATGACGCAAAATTAGCCTCGGAAGCAGAGTCCCTCTAGTTACAGTCACATGCATGTAAGCGACAATGTAATATTACTGCTCTAAATGGGAAAATTCACGCAATATTTCTCTTTTGTCATCCTTCCTTTGTAATTGCGCTGATCTCTATAAAAAAGTAGTAAGTGGATTTGACAGAAAGGACAGTCCAAAAAGTATATGTATTTAAACCACTTATGGAAGATGTAGTCATTTCATTATATTTTTATCTTTTTAACACTGCCAAATACCCAACCTTGCAATATTTGGCCACTAACATTTCCGTGAAGTCATTTCATTGACGTTTTTTGTTCTTGGTTTATTTCTCTTCACCAAGCACTATGGGCACCAGCATGGTAACGGAACATGGCAATCACGCATGCAGTGTCGTAACGGAAAATATTGCGTGACATCTCGTGTATCGTGATAGCAATCGCAGAACGTGGCGTCAATTTCCTGTTTGGGGTTTCTGGAGGAGGTTTATTTCCCAGTAGCGTCATGTAGGGGGGTTAACAGAACACTATAAAGGATTCCATTTGATGCTATGTGGTTTTAAGACTAAAAGCGTAAATACCAAAGTTAGGAAAAGAAGTGTTAATGACTCACAACAACTGTAGTTATATGACAAACATTTAACCCGAAAGTGGTCGTCTACGTAACTTCGTTTATTGTTTGATGTCTTTTAAGCTTGTATACTTTGTACTTTTATACGCAAGCTGCATCGACCAAAATGTTCACATTTCCTTGAGCAAAAACAATATTCGGAGAATAAACAAGTTTATTCGAAACAAAGTATTATATTTGATTTCGGTCATGGCAGAGGCCACTCTGTGTCATAATAACTGGAAAAATACCTTTCGTGACCACTATTATTTTGGAATGCGTCATGAATTGAGGGCCGTGCGAACTTACAGTGAGGAAATCCCGATTTCTGGCATTTGCGTGTTGCCACGTAATTACTTCTCGGTTTCGATTGTCGAGACGCCGAAAGATTAATGAATTTTTTACCAGGAAATTTGTTTGACGTCGTGATGCGTGGGTTGCTGCATTTGTTTGAATAACAAGGGTTTCCTTATCATCTGTCATAGCCAACCGCTTGTGAAATATTGACAAGAAGGTCACAAAACTTAAAATTTTATTTAAAAGTTAAATGAAAACATATAGCATGAAGGATATTCGCATTCGTCAAGAGTGTTGAAATATGCACACCCTTCATGTAAATCCGAAAATTCTGATTCGGTGCTTTGTAAGGCCTTTGTAGCAGGTATGTAAGACCAAGGTTTCATTTCTTTTGGTAATGCAAAACCAAAAATTTAAGAATCGCACTGATAACATTCTTTAATTTCTTCCTTACGTTGACATCCCGGGTAAGTAAACCAAACAAACTGTTCTTCGACAATGTCAATTTCTTTCTTTAATTCTGGAAATAATACCGGTCTGGAATCATGGCCAAAATTTTGCTCAGTTGCGGCAGTTTTATTGCATTTCGTCAGCCAGACGTTGTGGTCCATTGAAATCACTCTGTTGATTGGAAAAAAAGAAAGAAAGAAAGAAATAGTAGCAGGGTGGAATTTGTGTGTGCAGTTAATCGTATTAGAAACTGAAAAATATTCGAGACCTTTTAGGTCGAAACAGTGGCCGTCTGTCTGCAGCTTACACAATAAAAAAATATTCCTTAGAGAAAATTAATAACGCTCGTCGAGACTCACGTAAATATTTTGCAGACATCTGCTCTGCTCTGCACAACTCAGCCTGTCATGTATCTCCATAAGATTTACAGATTGCTTGCACTTCTGCTTTAGTAACTTACCTGCACAGTTCCTCGTGCGTTTGAGCTTGAAGAAAATTTGGGACTTCTGCCATCACCATGTCGAACAAGCCCATGACTGCTTGATGGTCACAATCAGGGTTTTTAACCACGACGACAGATCCTTCGAACCAGCCGCTGGCGTTCTTGAGGAGGACAGAGTCTTTCTGGAGACAAGTCGTCTTTGCTATTTCTCTCCTTGTCCAAGTGCCATTTTTGCTGGAAAAGTTCATTCTCGTCCTCCTTAGGATTCCTTCGAGCGATATGTCTCCATCGGCGAAAGTAATGAATTTCTATAAGGTTGTGTAAATACAGGATGCCATACATTGGTCGGTAACGCCAAAATGAACAGTTAGGCACCATACTTGTTCATGTTTGTTATTAATATCAGTGTTTCCCAAAGTTTATAATCCAGGGAACAAAGTTATTTTACGTTGACAAGGAACCACCAAAAAGTCAGAAGCGTCAAGTATGAGCTTGACTATAAACATTTTTCATCAAAATTTTTCTTTGATTTCATAAAAAATGTCCGGTAGGTTTTGCTAAAAACTAGATAGTAATCATGAAACACTTCATTGTTTGATGATAAACCGACTTTGGGCACCGCTGCCCCATTTTAAATAAAGGCCATAGGCGTTTTAATGACCATAAAATGTACAACTTTTCATTGTTTTTGAAAAGTGAGGTGTTACTAACCTGAAATTCGTCACGCAAAGGAATATTGAAATGATCTAAGAAGGATTAGCAATCTTCTGAAATGCAATGTTTAATTTCCCTCATTGCGTTTGACAGCATCGTGTCGATACTTGCTCTGACAGAAAAGAGACACACATAATAGTTTCAACTGAAACTGGATAAAAAATGTCAACTTGTTGTTCAATCAATCAACTTCACTTACACACACTCTTGAAATCGTTGGTAAGGATAACCTGCATGGATGGTCTTCATTGCCTTAGCGTAAACCTCTCTTACGGTGCACATAGGTAAGATTTGGAGATCTGTGAAGTGCAGATTAAACTAGGGTCCTATTTTACAGATAGTTATCAATCTCCAAAACATGCAGAAGAGTTGCTTAACAAGCACCACACGTTTACCTGTGCACCTTCAGTTGGCATTGTCAAACAGCATTTTTGACGTGTTTGGTTTATTCTGATCAATAAAAACATTGTTATTTAACCAACACAAAGAACGTTTTAAATCATTTAATGTTTGGAAGGCAAATGAGTATTTTGGACATTATTCTACACCTTATAAAAACATTTCAGAAAACTGAATGGAGTATGTAGATTTTGTTTTTAACTACATGGATATATAGCGATATAACAGGAATACCGTTTTGTGGTGTGAATTTAGGGCACACGTGCGATGATACCGGAACGTTGCATGTAAAAGTGTCACAAGGGGACCATGAACATGCCCACGGATTTCTGAGTCCCGTTCTGTGCGAATTTCGTTTGCATTTGCCTTTAGAATTGTCATCAGGTGTGTAACAGCTTCCTTCCCTTGATAAAACTTTTTATACAGTCGTTCATTTGTAGATTATATTTATTTTGACTTATAAACCAATGTTTGTGGGATCTACTTCAAAATTTATACACGCCTAGTTGTAATTGTATCTGGTGTTGTCAAGATATACCTTCTGGAATGGTTATTGTTAGCTAATAGTGACGAAAAACTCAATTTGCTCGACTATTTTAAAAAAAATGTCGAATAACAACTTTATTAGTTCTCTTCCCTGTTAAAAATTTAGCCAAATTTGCCAATTTCAGTGTGTGTTGAATTGCAAATAAAATAACTTAAAGAATATGTTTACAGCCCCACTTTTTCTACCTATTATGTCTCATCAGTGCGGCTTGGTGAGCGACGAGTAGCTCTTTTTATGTGTCTGCATCCGGTGTAGCAAACCGATGTTTTTGCATTTTCACACAGTTTTTGTGAAAAAAGCTTGCTTTTAGGGGTATTTGTATCAACTTTTTCGGCATTGGTAGCCGAAAACATTGCCAAACAAACCATGAAAACCTTCATCTTTGGTTGGTTGAACAACATTTTTTTTAGTTTAGTCCAAATAACCTTTGACCTCGTTGAATAGTAACACATTATCGTCTTTGCGCTACCCGACCTTCAATATGTTAATCTAAATTTGGAAGAAAAACAAGCCAAGGAGTTCATGCTAACCTGCATCACCATACTCGCGACATGAATTATATGGCATATACATTAGTTATCAGCAGATTTTCCAGAAGCATACTTATTATAAGCGCTAAATCTCGTGTTTAACTTATCTGACACAAAATCTGATAATGTTGAGTTAGTACACTAAAACGCAATACTGATCGTCCCAAACACCTGTTAGAAGTGAAAGGTACGAACATTTTAACTCAAAGGTTAAACCGGAATAAAAATCTGTCTCATTTGAAAGTGTTTGGAATCAATTCTTTAATTTTATTGTTTCAAAGTAACATACAAAAAGTAGATTGCTTAGGAATGCACAAACTACAGCCTAAATTTCGGCCTCTCTAACTACGTTTGCGCTCCTACAGCGAACCGGACAAATTGCCTTTTTTCTTTTACTCTCGTCCCTCGTGGTTTATTCGCCCATTGTGTCATTCCTTTAGTTTGTACCTCGAATAAACACCTCGCTACATTTGGTGACCCCGAGCATGCAAAAACGTTTTTTGGACAGCTCAGCCACGAGTTTGGTTTCGGCAAGCCAAGGCGCAGTTTGCTCTGAACAACATCACAGGCGATCAGACGAAGTACTATTATGTCGTTTCGGCGTTAGATCAGGACACAGCAAAGCGTCTACTCAACCTGCTGATGGACAATCCGCCGAATGATGACAAATACGAATCAATAAAGGCACGATTGATCGACACCTTTGGTCTTACGCGTTCGCAGAGGGCCAGGCAGCTACTGCACATGCCCCCTTTGGGCGATAGAATGCCATCCGCTTTAATGGATGACATGTTAGCTTTACTTGGTGATGAAAAGGAATGTTTTGTTTTTTAAGAACTGTTCTTGGATGTACGGACACGACTGATAGGACTCTTAGCACGCAAAGCTGATGCGATATGGACAGGAAGTCAGCCGTCTACGGATTTCGCACTTTCCAACGTGCGTCGCTGCAAACCTTTCCAAGTCTTCATCAGTTTTGCCACAGGTTATGCCCGATCCGAAGTCGCTTTGTTTTTATCATCGGGTTTCGGCAAAGATGCGATAAAGTGCCGATCCCCTTGTGCACTGCAGGGAAACGACGAGGCCGGCCATCATTAGTTACTACGATGGCCGGCGCAGTTAGTAGTCTAGCCGAAGTTTCCCGGCCGTTACTCGGCGCTGATTTCCTGCGGGCAAATTCCCTTCTGGTTGACCTCAAGCACCGACGCCTAATCAACGCCGAAACTTTCGTCAGCAGTAAACTGGGCAAAACTGCGCAATCGGCTCCCCACCTTGACGCCATTTCCGCAGGCACATCGGTCTATGCTCGAATGTTGGCTGAATTCCCAGGGATAGCTTCTCCCCATTTCTCGCAGTCGCTTCCTAAGCATGGAGTTCAGCATTTTATCCCCACCAGAGGACCACCCGTGCACTCTCGCGCTCGACGACTTCCTCCCGAAAAGCTCGCCCGCGCTAAGAAGAAATTTCACAACATGCTACAACTGGGAATTATTAGACACTCATCCAGTCCATGGGCTTCGCCCCTGCACATGGTACCAAAGTCGTCCGGTGGGTGGCGCCCATGCGGCGATTACCGCCGTCTTAACGCTGCTACCCAGCCTGATCGTTACGCTATCCCCCACATCCAAGACTTTTCGGCTCGTTTGGCCGGATGTCGAGTTTTCTCCACAATTGACCTTGTTCGCGGCTATCACCAAGTTCCTGTGGCACCGGATGATATTGCGAAAACGGCGGTTATCACGCCTTTTGGCCTTTTCGAATTTCTTCGCATGCCTTTTGGGTTGAAAAACGCGGCACAAGCCTTCCAGCGACTTATGGACACGGTATGTCAATTCTTGGATTTTGTGTTCGTCTACCTAGATGACATACTCGTCGCAAGCAAGTCCCTCTCCGAGCACTACGACCATTTAAAACGCCTTTTTGAGCAGATTTCAGATCATGGCCTCGTCATTAACCTCGGCAAATGCCAGTTTGGAGTATGCAAAATTGACGGTGCCCGACCTCTTCCCAACAAGGTTGAAGCCATTCAGAATTTCCCGCGCCCTACTACCATCAAAGGACTCCAAGAATTCGCAGGTATGGTAAACTTTTACCATCGTTTTATTCCTGGGGCTGCACGCATAGTGTCACCAATTTACGAATCACTTTCGGGCAATCCTACAAAGTTGATTTAAAGTGACAAGCTAAATTCGGCTTTCTCAGAGGCAAAAGTCGCCCTGGCCCGTCCCACACTTTTGCACCACCATTTGTCCGATGCGCCGACCGCTGTGACTACCGATGCGTCACAGCATTCCATTGGAGCTGTCCTCCAACAATTTATTGACAATGCCTGGCGCCCACTGGCCTTTTTCAGCAAACGTTTACGACCACCCGTGCAGAAATACAGTGCCTTTGACAGAGAACTACTCGCCTTGCACCTTGCCATTCGTCGCTTTGCTCCCACAAACGTTAAGCACGACCCCGTACGTTTTTGTACGCACAGGTGGACACCGATCCCCGCTTACACCGCCATACGATGGCCCATATCGCGTCCTTGATCGCAATAGCAAGACTTTCACGCTTGCCATTGGTGGACACAATCAGGTCGTTTCCATCGACCGTGTGAAGCCCGCACATGTCGACCTCACACAACCGGTACAGGTGGCTGCGCCTTCTCGCCGGGTTGACCCCCGACATCAACGCACCACCCACCGCCATCCAAACCGGGGCTGTCCGAGCCGGATTCGCAGAATTCGACTCCGCCTGTTCTGGTTCCACCCGAACCCTCGCATACATCGCTGGACCAACCGGAGCACCAGCCCAACTTTTCACATTCAGGCAGATACACGCGCACGCGTCGCCACATTCGCATTCCATTTCGTTTTCAGTGTTGATATATGTCCGTTTCTAGAGGGGGGTCATGTAGCGGCCCCTCTAACTACGTTTGCGCTCCTACAGCGAACCGGACAAATTGCCTTTTTTCTTTTACTCTCGTCCCTCGTGGTTTATTCGCCCATATTGTGTCATTCCTTTAGTTTGTACCTCGAATAAACACCTCGCTACAACAAGTTTGTTGTTTAATATGCAGTGATCAACGTTCTTGCGCAAGCTACTCTTTGTTAATATGTCATATAAAAATGTAAGTAGTGTAATTCAATCAGATACTGATAAATAGTGTGTGTATATTCCGGGAATTCAGGCATAAGCAACATATTTGATCTCGTAGTTCTTGTATTTAAGAACTTCACATATATTGCTCGTCCGCAAATGAGACACGAAAAGTACAAAAAGAACAATAAAAGTACACTGTTGCATCAGTTAATTCGCAAAAGCTTAATAAATTGCTACATCATCATCGTTGTTTCCCAACACAATAAACTCAAATCCACATGTAATTTCACATTGTATGAATTACAGGGCAATTGCGGTTAATGTCACCACACTAGCAAAGTACATAAATTGCTCGAAGAACATTCGTTTCAACCCAACCGCACCCGACGTCGTTTCTGTTATATGTAGAAAAGAATATCAGCTTGCTTATTATTTTTTATGACTTGCAATAACTCCGTAATTTGATAATATCAGATCTATCAAACTTACTCTGGCAACCAGGAAAGACAAAAGATTCCATCAGTTCTTCGGCAATATTCAGAGCTTTTTCAACTTCGGGAAACAGAGGAGAGTAGTAAGAGGGAATAAGAGGTTGTAGAAGTTTAATCACAGCTGTTTTGCTGCATCTCGTCTTCCACATTTTCATCGCCATTGTTTGCAGTTTGTTTATTGATCTTCAGAGAAAAAGTACCATTAAAATGCATTGGAAAAAGCGTGAGCGCTAATAGATAGTTTCAAAATTAATTTGTACACATATATTTGTCAATATTGTTTGTCAAATTATAAAGTCTTACTTGCACATCTGGTCGTGACTTTTTGCGCCGAGGATATTTGGGATTTCTGCGATTCCGGCATCAAAAAGTTCCTGAATCACATTGTTATCGCACACCGGGTTTTCAAAAGTCAAGTTAAGATTTAGGGTTTCAAGTGACTGCGTGACGTTTTGAAGATAGAGGGCGTCGCTTTGTAGACAGATGGATTTGACGATTTCGGTCCTCGTTTTCATGTCAGTGAGTCGCACATTGTTGAAGAGTGCGTTGAGTGACGTCATATACGAAGATGACTGGATGATTTGCTGTTTGAAAGAGAACAACACGACTTTTATGTGCTGTATGTTTGTGGAACAATGATGGATGTAAATAAATAAGGAAATGTGTAGCATCAACAGAACTTCTATCTAGTTCTTTTATCGAGTCAGTTTAATTTCGACGTAAGAATGAAAGCACAACCGTGTTAAATGCACAATTGCTACCTGGTACGTCGAACGTAGTTCGACAGGAATCGAATCCAAAATGGTTGGGCAGTATCCGGAAAGACATTTAGTCATCTCATTTATTCCACAAACCATTGCTGAATCGATGTTGGCTCTAAAATTATAAATGCGTGATGTTGGTATTTGTGTATTTGCTTTATATGCGATACCAACGTGGAATAAAAAAGAACAAACAATGTACCACTTAATAAACTCACACGCATTGTTGCGTTCCCTTGTAAGGGTAACCGGCCAAAAAAGCATCCAAACACGACATGGACTTGGTGTAAGACTCACGAACTGTGCACATCGGCAAAATTTGGATATCTAAAAGGTATATGCAATTAAACAAGATATGGAGGTTCTGGTCTTTGCATAATTTGGCGTCACTGGTGGTGACGTAATTACGCCTTTTATATATCGAACATTACAAATCTTACCATTTGCTCCGACCGGCTCAGGGCATCCTTTAGGTACCAGAGGAGCGTTGCAGGCAAACGAGTCGCAGGAACTCCAAGTGCAGTTGTGATAAGACAAGATGTTGTAAATGTTAGCCAATTGAGTACATGTCAGTGCTGCACCGTTGCCTCTGTAACAACTTCCCAATTGGTCAACACCTGTGTTAAAATGTAGAAGAACTGGTCAGCAAAAAAACACTTAAATCTAAAAAAAAAAAGTTTTTAAATCAAAGTTTGTGTGGGTGGAACAAAAAACCATTTTAAATTAAAAACTGTTAGCTTGTAGATTTCTGGAACGACAAAATATTTTTAAATATTTGAATATTTTTCTAGTTTGCCAAAGACGCACTAAAAGCAGTTTCCTCAATCCGTAGGACATATTTTGACCAACACGTTTTCTTTCCACAATCCCTGAAATGCTTACCTACACCAGCCGAACCTTCATCTTGATAGAAAACTATGTTCTGACAAGTTTCTCCTGACGAACAAACTGCTCCCTTGTAGGTGTTCATTGAAACCATATCCGCAGTCGATCTCCTCATGCCGCTGTTGCAGACCAGACTTTGCGCTACACAAAAAATATTTTAAATTTTGCCCTCGTTTAATTTTTTGTCTTTGAGATCAACATTTGTTGATTATTTACTCTCACAAAAATATTTAAAAAACTTACCTTTTGTGAAGCACCAAAAGTAAGCAAACATCAAAAAAATGTGTAACTTCATTTTCATTCTATAACGTTGCAAAACTGGCAAACCTGTTGGTAAAATAACTCTGTTGCTCAGTGGCAAAAATGATTTGATTTTTGGTCACAACATTGGAATAAAACGAGTTTTAATGTCGTGAGTAATTCCTTTTTTCTTGGCCATCAATTTGTTTTTACCTCATAAGGATATGCGACAGTACCAAGCATTGCGCAATTGTGAGACGAGATGACGCAAAATTAGTCTCGAAAGCAGAGTCCCTCTAGTTACAGTCACATGCATGTAAGCGACAATGTAATATTACTGCTCTAAATGGGAAAGTTCACATAAGATTTCTCTTTCGTCATCCTTCCTTTGTAATTGCGCTGATCTCTGTATATAAGTTATAAGTGGATTTGAAAGAAAGGACAGCCTAAGCAATTATACGTATTTAAACCATTTATGGAAGATGTATTCACATCATCATATTTTTTATCTTTTCAATACTGCCCGGTTACGGTCTGACAACCTTTCAATATTTGGCCACTAACATTTCCATGAAGTCATTTGATTGACGTCTTTTGTTATTGATTTATTTCTCTTTACCCAGCACGAAGGGCACCAGCATGGTAACGGAACATGGCAATCACGCGTGCAGTGTCGTAACGGAAAACATTGCGCGACATCCTGTATATCGTAATTGTAATCGCAGAACGTGGCGTCAATTTCCTGTTTGTGGTTTCCTGGAGGAGGTTTATTTTCCAGTAGCGTCATGGGGGGTTATCAGAACACTAAGGGTTCTATTTGCTGCTGGTTTTAAGACAAAAAAACATGAATACAAAAATAAAAAAAGAAGTGTTAATGACTCACAACAACTGTAGTTATATGACAAACATTTAACCCGAAAGTGTTCGTCTATGTAGGTTTGTTTATTGTTTGATGTATATGTAGCTTGTATGCTTTGTACTTAATGCAAGCTGCATCGACAAAAATGTTCACATTTTCTTGCGTGACCACTATTATTTTGGAAAGAGTCATTAATTGAGGGCCGTGCGAACTTACAGTGATGCAATCCCGATCTGGCATTTGCGTGTTGCCACATAATTATTTCTCGGTTTCGATTGTCGAGACGACGAAAATTAATGAATTCTTTACCAGGAAATTTGTTTGACGTCGTGATGCGTGGGTTGGACTTTGGATAGTTGCTGCATTTTTTGAATAACAAGGGTTTTCTTATCACCTGTCATAGCCAACCGCTTGTGTCATATTGACAAGAAGATTATAAAACTTGAAAACATATTACATGTAGGAAATTTGCATTCAGCAAGAGTATTGTAATATGCAAACTCTTCACATATATTCCGAAAATTTTAATTCGGTGCCGAAATTTTTACTACTACGGATTTGTCATGTTTGTTGCAAGTGACAAACGTTGGCATTTCACGTAGTGATGCTTCAGTTTATAACTTTCTTTGTCACAAGCCCTTCCAGGAAATATATTGCAGTTTAACTTTCACGAAGAGTTTATAACTGCACACACGTACAGTTTCCCGTTTAATTGATGCGAGATTATGCAAACCCTCCGGATTTTCCATCGCAATGTCATCACAAGGGAAAAACCCAATTCGATGACAAGTTGGAAATGTGGCAACAATCAAAAAAAGGTGTGATCTGACGTAAAATGTTTGGTATGTGCTGTTGGATCACCGCAATTTTATTCGTTAAGCTTAATCTCGACAAATTGTGGCCCTTTTGCCAATAAGACGTGACATAAAACATGTTACAACAAACATTCGTGAAAGGTGAAAGACTCGCACAGGCTATGCAAGGATGGTGGTTTTTAAACGAGCGTGACATTATGGCAAACTTGTCAAAAAGTACTGGGAATACGAAATTACTTGTAATGCGACATTATCTTTTCGTAGGCTGTTATATTTGGATAAACGCATCGCTTAAAGTATACTTAAACCTCTATCAATCCCAGCAAACATTTTCAGAATGAGGAATGCGCAATATGAGTATGACAACAGCATAAGAGGAGAAATCTTTTGTACTCCGTTGTCCACAGAAGTCTCGCTGGTTGTCTCGCTCGGAATAGATGCTGCATTTAAAAAACAACTTTTGGATAATTTGAAACTTTCTGTTTTGCAATCGAGCAAGTACAGAGATAGAAATCAATAAATTTATTTTACAAAGTTGCGTAAGCAAGTATAAACACGTGTTTCAATAGTCATAAATTTTGATGCTTCACCTAATCTTATGGTTTATTAAGTTATTGCTATGATGGCATTGTAGCAGGTAAATTAAGAAATGCACTGATAACATTTTCAAATTTCTTCCTTACGTTGACATCCTGGGTAAGTAAACGAAACAAACTGTTCTTCGACAATGTCAATTGCTTTCTTTATGTCTGGAAATAAAGGAGAATACGGGTCTGGAATCATGGCCAACAATTGCTCAGTTGCGGCAGTTTTATTACATTTCGTCAGCCATACGTTGTGGGCCATGGAAATCAGCCTGGTGATTAGACTAGAAGAAAGAAAGAAAGAAATAGTAGCAGGGTGGAATTTGTGTGTGCAGTTAATCGTATTAGAAACTCAAAAATATTCTGCTCTGCACAACTCAGCCTGTCATGTATCTCCATAAGATTTACAGACTGCTTGCGCTTCTGCTTTAGTAACTTACCTGCACAGTTCCTCGTGCGTTTGAGCTTGAAGAAAATTTGGGACTTCTGCCATCACCATGTCGAACAAGCCCATGACTGCTTGATGGTCACAAACAGGGTTTTTAACCACGACGACAGATCCTTCGAACCAGCCGCTGGCGTTCTTGACGAGGACCGAGTCTTTCTGGAGACAAGCCGCCTTTGCTATTTCGCTCCTTGTCCAAGTGCCATTTTTGCTGGAAAAGTTCATTCACGTCCTCCTTAGGATTCCCTCGAGCGATATGTCGCCGTCGGCGAACGTAATGAATTTCTATGAGGTGAAACATTGTTTGCGTAAATACAGGATGCCACACATTGATCGGTAACGCAAAATTGAACAGTTCGGCACCATACTTGTTCATTTTTGTTACTTATATCAGTGTTTCCCAAAGTTTTTAATCCAGGGAACCAAGTTATTTTACGTTGACAAGGAACCACCAAAAAGTCAGAAGCGTCAAGTATAAGCCTGACTAAATATTTTTCATCAAAATTTTTCTTTGATTTCATAAAAAAATGTCCGGTAGGTTTTGCTAAAAACTAGATAGTAATCATGAAACATTCATTGTTTAATGATAAACCGACTTTGGGCACCGCTGCCCCATTTCAAATAAAGGCCATAGGCGTTTTAAAGACCATAAAATGTACAACTCCTTTGAATAGTGGAGTGTTACTAACCTGAAATTCGTCACGAAAAGGAATATTGAAATGATCTAAGAAGGATTAGCAATCTTCTGAAATGCAATGTTTAATTTCCCTCATTGCGTTTGACAGCATCGTGTCGATACTTGCTCTGAAAAAAAAGTGACATACATAATAGTTTAAACTGAAACTGGATAAAAAATGTCTACTTGGTGTCAATCAATCAACTTCACTTACACACACTCTTGAAATCATTGGTAAGGATAACCTAAAGACACTGCATGGATGGTCTTCATTGCCTTAGCGTAAACCTCTCTTACGGTGCACATGGGTAACACAAACAACGTTTTAAATCATTTAATTTTTGAAACGCAAATGAGTATTTTGGACATTCTGCTACACCTTATAAAAACATTTCAGAAAACTGAATGGAGTATGTAGATTTTGTTTTTAACTACATGGATATATAGCGATATAACAGGAATACCGTTTTGTGGTGTGAATTTAGGGCATACGTACGATGATACCGGAACGTTGCATGCAAAAGTGTCACAAGAGCATGCTCACGCATTTCTGAGTCCCGTTCTGTACGAATGTCGTTTGCATTTGCCTTCAGAATTGTTATCAGGTGAGTAACAGCTTCCCCCCATTGATAAAACTGTCAAGATCAAAATTACATAATGAAATTTACAGGAAAATGCTTTTGATACAGTCGTTTATTCATGGACTATATTTATTTTGACTTATTTAACTAATGTTTGTCTCTGGTACGTAATAACAGTTGCCAAGCAACAAGCACAATGTCCAGTACCAAACACCGTAACTATACACTTTGCAATCAATCCAAACTTTTGAGGAAATGACAATAATGCCTCGTGCACGAAATGACGTTAGTCTTGAGCAAAAGAAACATAGCGACATGTGTGAGGACTTGCAGCATGGAAAGGTTTCTACAGCTGATAGTCCCTTTCGCAAAGTTGGACATTTTTTTACCTCAATTGGACAAGTTTCGAAACATGTATATGGGCGTATCATATCATCCAGATATCCAGTTATTCCACTCCACTCCTTGTTGCGTATTCAGATAATACTATTATAATTCTTCCAGTGCCACGACTGATTTTGACTCAAATAGATTAATTACCACGCTTCAGGTGCAGAGTGTGAGTTGTCGCTTCGCTTTCGGCAAATTATTTTTGTGCAAATATTGTACGCAACGAGACCATTTTGTCTATTTACGACAAATCCAAGCGAGTGTAATGCTTTTCCTTCTACTGCAATCTGAAATTACATCAAATCAAGTAGTACTTTGTAATTAAGTAGACCTTCAGGATCTTCCATCACAGGGTCAAAAACTTTGATTATACTGTAAATAAAATGAGAAACTCAACCATTCCTATCATTCATGGTTTGCGACCAATCGTTAGTCTAAGAATAGTGTTACTTGTAACAAATGCTTAAAAACACTTGAAATCACATAATCTTTATCCTAGCAGTAATAACAACGTTGAATAAACGTAAAAGCGGTCCAGGAAAATTTGAAAAAATCCAAAATTAAATAAAAAAATACATTTAAGGCTTTATAATGACATAGGAATTTAGAAACATGGCTGTTGCATTTACAGAGAGCAATAAGTACATGATGCCGTTTTTTCACGCACACTTGGTAACAGGCAATTACACGGCAGCAGCAGTCAGGGCGGCCATTGCAACAAGGTAGTCAGACCGCTGGAATTTCTGCTTCATTCCAGCTACGCCGGAAGTGGAGCCATCTGCCGAAACAATAGTGTTTAGCTTGATAAACATGTTACATATAAAACAAGAAAATACACTAGATCTCAATTCTTTTGGCCAAAATCTAATTTATTACAGCTTACAATGGCAGCCAGGGAACACATATGGAAACAAATATTCTTAAGCGATGTTGATTCCTTTCTCAATCTCAGAAAAAAGCGGAGAGTTAGTATTGTGGCACCAGATGTCGAAGAAGTTCGATCGCAGCCGTTTTGCTGCATACAATTTTAACAATTGGAAATACTGCGTGACGTCTCGTATACCGTGACTGCAGTTGCGGAGCGTGGCCTTCATTTCCTGTTTGGAGTTTATCAAGAAGGCTTTTCCCCAGTAATGAATGCAGAATCAATTTGACACCAAGCAAAACGCCATTAACAGCTAAAAATAACAAACAGCCTTCGGTATAGTGATTCCTAAAGTGTACTTCGCAAAACTCTGCAGAAACCACTACATGTATAAGTTTTTAAGTGGCGCCAATCGAGGTGCCCATGTTGTTTTATTGTTACTGTCACTTATTGTTACCGAATAATACAAGGCCAATTTCAACGCAAGATAATTTTATGCATCAGTAAATGTAATATTTTTCTTGCCCGAAACCAACGATGCGGCAAAAACGTGTTAAGATTTGAGTTCTGCTTGGTTGTACTTGTTGGTTGTAGCTGTGTGGTGATTAATAGTTGCAAAGGCTCTTCGACTGTGAACCATGGTATACATTTGGAACTTTATACTTAACACAAGCCTCATCAACCAACAGAATAAATGTGATTTCGGTCTCGGCTAAAGTCGTGAATTTTGTGTCAGTACGGCTGCAAATACACACGCGCGTTACCATTACCAGTGCGAGGTTTTCCTAGTTTGAAAAGCATGATTTGAAAAAATTTTGAAGTGATTATTTGAGTGCCTTGCGGACTTATTATGATGTAATCCGGATTTTTGGTATCTGTATGTTGAATTTGGGCTTCGGCACGACTTGTGCCTCTGGTTTTTCGATTTGTCATGACGTCATGCATGACGCAGACAAATTGACGAGTGCTTTAATTAACGCGTAGTTTGTAACATGTCTTGATTCGTTCGTTGCACTGTGGAAAGTTACTGCAAAAATTACAAGTGGATACACAGCAGTTGCGCAACTGGGCGACTTGATCCAATAAATCTTCTGTTATATATGGCGTCAATTGTTAGTTAAATATTGTAATATGGCATAAGTTTTTCGCAACGAAATTGGTTCATTCGATACAAATGACGTTCACGTTTGGGCAAACAGTTTTCAATTTCAGTTTTTTTTTCTGTAAATGAATAAAATAGATCACCTCGTTTAGAGGTTATTGCAACATAAATTCCTAAATATAAGATTTTCTGCAAATAGAGCAAGAAAGTTATCGTCATGCTATGGCGTTTGACTACAACATCCGCAGAAACACTATTTACGTACGGGCCAAGACACATGGAAAGCATTTCCTTTTATTGTAACATGTAACTTAATCGAAGTAAGCAGCCGCCACCTTTTAACTACTTAAAAATACTTCAAATAGGATAAATGTCTTTTTTATATACAAACAGTAAATACAACACACAGCCAGTGCAAGGAGTACAGTTAAACAATTGACATAACATCCACCCGAGAAAATTTCATGCCACGTTTTACGCGAACGCTCAATTTCCAAGGAAATATAGATTCATATAAAATTACAAAATAAGCGAAATATCGCTTGTGGGCAATTCGTAACAGACAATTACAAGGCTGCAGCAGTCAGGGCGGCCATAGCAACAAGGTACACAGACTGCTGAAGGAATTGCTGCTTCATTCCAGGTACGCCGGAAGTTGTAGTAGCACCAGGGGCGGCGGTGGCAGCTGAAGAAAAAAATAAGTTTAGCTCAATGACCTTATTAAAAGTGAAACTGCCCAGAGCTTTATTTGTCTCTGGTGACTTTCTTTTAGCTTACTTTGGCAGCCAGGCAACACACTTGTTGTCATAAATTCCTCAGCGATGTTGATTCCTTTCACAATCTGAGGAAAAAGTTGTGAGTAATATGTTGGCAACAGAGGTCGCAGAAGTTCGATCGCAGCCGTTTTGTTGCATCTCGTCTTCCACATTTCGAGAGCTTTCTTTTGTACTTTATTGGACGAGCTGTAATACAACAGCCAGAAATGAAATAAAAATAAAAGCCAATCTAAATATAATGTGTTTGTTAAGATTTATTATACCAGGTCTATTTGAATAAGTGATACTGGCGATGCCTTTAATGTCGGAAAATATATATCAGAAAACGAAGATATTCCTACTGACAAAACAATTCGAGTTTTTACACGAAAATAAGGGGGAGAGAAATGTGATACTAAGTCTTCGTTAGCCTCCTGAGTGCAGGTCAACACCACTATTTCTCAAAGATTTCCATCCAGGTAACTTACACACATATCTCCTCGTGTGTCTGTGCGTTCAAAATATTGGGAATTTCGACGACTGAGATGTTATACAGATCCACGAGTATTTGACTGTCACACACTGGGTTGGGCAAGGTCAAGTTCGGCGTAACACTGACAAGCAACTGGGTGACGTTTTGTAGGTATGGTGCATCATGTTGAAGACAGGCAGTCTTGATGATGATAGTTCTCAAAGTCACATTGGTAATTTTAACCAAGTCGAAATAAGTGTTGAGGTTGTTTATGGAGGCAGTGCTCTGTAAATAACTCTGCAAACACCACAAAAAATAACATGTAAAAAGCTATAACTATGTCGCAACATGTTGTTGAGCATAAATTTCTTGACAGGAGAAATAAATATATATTGTTAGGCCTTTTCGCTGCATGATTAATTCATTTCGCGATGAACTAAACTAAAATTGAAAATGAAAATATTTTTTCATTCTAGCATAACTCCCAGTAAAAGTATTTTTTATCAAACTAGTATTGAAGATAATGCTGGAAATTAGTTCAACTAAAATTTCAGCACAATATCATTTCGTGAATTAGATTAACATTAAAATTATCTATTTATCTAAATACCATGTGGGATTTGTGGGTATGTCATTGCTTTACCTTATAAATTGAGTGCAGTTGGATAGGTAGTGAATCCAGTATGTTTGGGCAGTAACCACTCAAGCAGATTCTTTGCTCCTTCATCACACAGGCCATGGTCGAGTCTATGTTTGTGCTGAAAAAGACACACTTTATGGTTCGTTCAACGAGCAGGTTTGTGCGGTCACCAATACTTACACACATTGCTGGGTGCCCTGGTAAGGATAACCGGCCAAAAGCTTGTCGAAGCATGACAGACCTTTACTGTATACCTCCCTCATTGTACACTTAGGTAAGATTTGAATGTCTGCAAAATACCAGATTCAACATAGTGTTTATGCCCCCTGAAACTTTGGAAGAATTTTTTTTTTTGATTTAAAATCATCCACTTATTCAATAACCTACCATTCAAAAGTAAACAGTCATTTATTCAATAAACGACCATACAAACTATTGCATAAGACTTGAAAATATATGTGTCCTACAACTAAAACAAGGACGGCCCTATGCCTTTTAGCACCACCTACCATTTGAAGCTACTGGACCAGGGCATCCGCTAGGTGCCATTGGTGCGTTACAAGCAAAGGTGTTGCACGAGCTCCAGCTGCAGTTGTGTGGATTGGTGATGTTGTTTAGGGCTGCCAATTGTGCACATGTTTGACTGGTGGCTGCTGATGTGTAGCATGCTCCTACCTGAGTGATACCTGTTAAAGATAATGCTCATTCCATTGGGTTGCTATGGTAATGCCTCACTTTAAATGCATGAAAGCGCAATGGAACAGCAGCTAAACAGCTGATCTTTACAGGAAATAACCAAATATTTTTAAAAAGACATTCAAGAAGAAAAATGGTATTAAATGTATAATTGTTACCAGCGCCCGCCGATCCTTCATTTTTGTAAAACACTGTGTTCTGACAGGTTTGGTTTTGTAAACAGATCTTCCCTTGGTAAGAATCAGAAACCACAGACCCACTCACTGTCACTCTTTTTCCGCTGTGACAGACAATTCGCGCTACAAGAAACAAGAATGAAAAAAAATTTCAGTGAAATTCAAGAACATAACGTTCAAGTTCGCAACGCACCATTGCGTATGAATAGATCAATGTGTACACCGAAAATGAACAAACGCATATAATTCGTACGCCATTGTTTTCATGAAAATGAGTAGCTCTTACCGTTTGCGGTGTATGCAAGAACCATAACCAAGAGGAAGGGAAAAGCATTATTGAACGTCATGATCAGGTTGTGGTGATAACAATTACAACGGCTTATAAATCAGCACACTTGTGGTTTCTGCTGACAATATTAAGTTTTATTATATCTCTGACATAAATTTTCAAGCACTTTAAGTTGTTTAACTATTCTTCAGACTATGCTACAGGTTAGTGTGACTATAGTTTAAATTACAATAGCGTTTTTTACAATACGCAATGCAAAATAGACAAAACAGTTTCCTGCATCAAATCAAAATGAAATTGAACAAATCAAAAATTACTGGCAATTAAAAGATAAAGTTTTCCAACCTATCATGAAGCGCATGAAGTCAAAAAAATCATATTTCACAATATGTTTTCATGACAACAGACTTTGCGACCTCCAAGCTAAAGCACAAAACTAATCGCAAACTTTGAATGCCTTCCTTTAAATCCCCCATGGTTTCGAAAGGCACGCATTACGCCATTCTCCGTACTTTTACAAAAAATGTTTACCATAACACCCTTGACGCATTGGGGCTTTACGGTGACGCATGTATGTGATAAATTTGTTTTAACGACAGTCAGCACGCGCTTGCGACTGTTGTGGAAGCACTTGACCGCAGTGTGCAAAAAAAGTAGAAGCTTGTGGTATGTATACAGACCATACAATACATGAAGGAAATTTCGTGTATTGCATGTTCTGTAATACATACCCACGAGCTTCTATTTCTATAGTCGCATTTAAAACAAATCAATACGGGACGAAGAGATTTTGTGTAATAAGGATGCGTTAATCCGACTTCTTCGCCATCCAGCAAACTTTTTGTTGACTCAACATACTTAAATGCTTAATCCGCAATCGTTATCTCGCCAATTACTTGACTGATATTTCTTGAGTGATTAAGTAAATAAAAGTCAAGTTAATGACGTTTTCAAATTAAATCTTTTTCAAAATTAAATCTTTGTGGTTTAAAGGGGTCACGGGATCTCCTTTGTCTGTGCAAAATAGTAGTTAAACAAAAAATCCCCTTTTTCGAACCTGCGATCCGCATGTGATTAAGACAGGGAAGTAAACCTACGCAATAAAACATGGTCTGCGTCAATGTGGAAAGTCCGTCCGGGAGAATAGTGACGCAGTTACAGTACTTACCGCAAGGCCTCGCGTCATTGACGTAACTTCAAAACAAATGTTTCGTTATGATACTTCTGTCATGCTTCAACCTTGCGTTTTGTAAAAGTGACTGTATTTCGCGCTTTTCGGGGCCACTGCTTTAGTTTTGTAGTTAAACTACTGCAGGCTATGGCCTCAAAAAAGTGTCCAAGGCGCTGTAAAGTGATTGGTCTTAAGGTCCTATCTTTTGAAACCATGTTCCGCCGTGTGGGGTCCAAATGCCTAAGCTGCAACTAAGCTTTTTGACTAATTTCGTTGTGGAAATCAAACCGTAAAAAAACCTTAGAAAATATAGACCTGACACAACAAGAAAAATATATTCGTCGCGGTTAAGGTTGGGGCGGCAATACTAGAAGTGTAAAGTGTACTATTTTATTGTGATTTGTGATTATAATTTTGTATATACAGCGAATGTGAGTTGATGGATCATCTAGATCCATCACTAGGAAAAAAATTGCCATAAAAGCAAAAGCACTGCGAATAACTTTATTGAAAAATAAAGTTTTTCGGTGTTAAAACAGCATTACGGTGATTTGCAAGTGCTTGGAAAGTGATGAAGTACAGAAATTCATGTTGAAGGCTGTGGAGAAGTTTAAATAGCCTCCCATTTCGATTTATATTTACATAATACATTATAGATGCGAACTTTAAGCATGCACTATTCATAATTATTTGCCCTCAATACAAAAAATGTAAAATATATATTGTAAATCAAATGGGCTACATTAAAGCTGCAGCGAGGGTAGTTATTACAACAATATATAGCCATTGCTGAAGAAATTCCTGCTTCATCCCAGCTATGCCGGATGTTGTATGGGCGCCGACTAAAACAGGTGAAACGGTAGCATTGGTGGAAGTGTTGGAATCGATTGCAGTGTTCAGAGTGCTTGTTGAACTTACACTTGGCGATGAAACGGGTTTTCGAACTGGTTCTGTAAACATTTACTGTGTTAATTTAGGTTGAATTACATCTTCCTGTTGCTCACCAACAAAGTAAATTAGCCATACTATGCACAATGTAGAATTGCCCAAGCTAAGGCAGACATTTTGGTCTATGAATTTTCATCCTTTTTTTTCTTTCTTTAAACCTTTTCAGCGATAGCTTACTTGAACAGCCCGGAAACACGAATGTTGTAAAAAAATCCTCCGAAGCGTTTAGTGCGATCTCAACATCGGGGAAGAGTGGAGCGTAATAGCTTGGAAGCATACGCTCAAGGAAAATTATCGCAGCCGTTTTGTTGCATCTTGTCTTCCACATTTTGTGGGCCAGCGTGTGCAGTTTCTTCACCGATCTTAAACAAATTAAATGTAGAATAGTTAGATAAATATTGTTACATTGTGTTGAGTGTTCGGTCAGTATATTACAGAACAAGAACAACTTACACACATATCTCCTCGTGTGTTTTGGCGTTTATGATACTGGGAATTTCGACCACTGCGGCGTCATACAGATCCATAAATACTTGACTATCACACATAGGGTTTGGCCAGGTCAGGTTAACGTTAGAATGGGAGATGTTTTGTAGGAATGGAGAGTCCTTTTGTAGGCAGGCTATCTTATTTATTGCAGTTTTCATTGTAATATTCGTAAAACCAGTCGCGTTCAAAAGAGCGTCGAGGGTAGTAACGGAACCTGCTTCCTGTATTAAACTCTTCAAACAAAATACGGTTCAAAGTTCATGTTGATCAGGAAAATAATTTTGTTTGCATATTCGAAATTTAAATATTCGTACTAAATCCAAATCATCGCAATGCCATATGCTTTAAAAACCCTACGGCGAAGATTTTGATTTAGTTGCAATTTTTTTACAGCGAATAATGCATCAAAAAGACTGTAAAATGCCAAAGCATAAGTTAAAAATATACATTGATAAAATACCTGATACGTTCTATAAATTCTAGTAGATTGTGTATCTAGTACAGTGGGACAGTAACCGGTCAAACATATCTTTGTTTCTCTTGCCAGACAAGCCACGACTGCATCTATTTTCACGCTGCAGAAAAATGTAAATTTTGTCAGCAATAGACATTAATGTATGTTCGGGGAAACTCTTACACGCATTGCTGAGTGCCAGGGTAAGGAAAACCGGCCAAAAACGCGTCCGCGCATGCAAGAAGTTTGCCATACACCTCTCTTAAAGAACACATGGGTAGAAGTTGAATGTCTAGAAATAGGCTGGGTTCAACTGGAGAGTATTAGTCTCTAAGCTGAGACAAATAGCAATTCCACTTTCAACCAGCACCTACCGTTTCGTGCAACTGGTCCATGGCATCCACTAGGTACAATAGGAGGATTGCAAGCGAAGGTGTTGCATGAGCTCCAAGAGCAGTTGTAATGGTTGGTGACCCTGTATTGGGACGCCAACTGTGCACACGTTTGATTGGTGCCAGTTGGAATGTAGCATGACCCAACTTGGGTGATACCTGCCAACGCGTTTTCCTTCAGTAGTTTAAAATAACGCAATCACCTATGTATCACCAAGGTAATTGTAATCTACTCCTGTACTTAGGAAATTTATTGCAAAACGTGATTTGGTAATGGGCACAAACATACAGCTAAAGATAAATAAATAAAGGCATTGAAATAGGCACAATCTATGCAATGACCTTATTTGACTGTTCAGGTTAGAGATATGTTTATTTCTTAATATCGAAAGCATAAAACAAGAGAAAAGTGTTGTATATGTTCAATTGTCGTCATTTTATAGTAGGAAATATATTGTGTCTTACCAACACCTGCCGACACATTTTGGTAAAACTCTGCGTTCAGGCAAACTTGGTTTCGTCTGCAGGCCTTCCCACGGTAGTTGTTAGCGGTCACAATTCCATCAAGCAAAACTCTTGTTCCCTTGTGGCACAAAAGTTGAGCTGCAAAAAAATGATTTGGATTTCACAGACAAACACGCTTTTGAGCATAAATGGTAACGCCTGAGATAAACGGAGAAATATAAAGTTGTGCGTAACATACAAAAATAGCAGTTACCAGCATTTGAAGTTGCAACCAACGAAAGAATAAAAGCAAGATAAACCATATTCATCATCATATCCATTTTGCAGAAATTGTCAAACACAATGCGGTTTCTGTTTACAGTATGAAGTCTTGTTACCAATTCTCACTGCTAGTCTAAATTCTTCAGGCTGTAAAGTTGTTTCTAGTGGTTAGTATGTCAATCAGAAATTGTTTGCTGTTTCAGCCGAAACCGGTGTTCCTGCAATTCTGAAAAAAAACATCCGTTACATTAAATCAATCATTTCATCAATAATGTACTGCGTAAATGCCAAACATTGCCTTTTCATCAACTTTTATAACATTTAGTGAAATCGTCGTTGTCAAAAACGGTAAGACGGGATTTGAAACAACTTGTTTATTCTATATTGTGTCAATTACAGTATTGACAAATTGACTTGTCTGTTAAAAGCAATACAACCCGTAGCATTCGACAGGCGAATAAAAATGGTGGAGGTTATTTTGACGCTAGAGCGCACAGAAAACATAATTAGCGTCACAGTGAACTTGCATAACCTACTGGAACAGTCTAGTGCACCATAACTTTGAAACGTTTCATATTCATTTACATTACAGTTATTTTATAATTGTTTTTACCGTCTCTATGGAGCCATATTATGTGAAAAGAGCCACATATGTAACTCCGAAACCATAGGTTGAAAACTGTTGATTCGTGATGTGTTATAAGACACTTTATACGAACCCAAGACAGTTTTTAGCTAAACGGGGGAATGGGGACCATGAAATTATCTTCTAAGCCAAAGAATATAAAAAACGTCCAATCACTGACTGCAGAATATCGTTTCAGGTGAGCAAAAGGTGAAGTTATTTGTTCATTGCCTCATATATATTGCAAATACTCATAAACATTTAATATTTGTCAGTCAGTTTTTGTCAGTCAACTGTGCACGTACTGAAATTCAGGTTTTAAATATTTTTATTTACTTGTTATGTACAACAGTGCAAGATCACCACTATTGTGGTTACCTGAATGGATGGATGTGAGGTAATTTACTTTGCAATTTCCTGATTGTGTGATGCATTTCCTGGAACTGCCTTTGTTGTTGCGTCGAGGCAATTAGTCTTGTGCCACTGCATTGAAAAGTAATGAACGGAAAATTGCCCAATTTCCTCCTGGATTTATATAAAGAATTACACGATATCCCTTTCATGTTCACAGCCACGCAGTTTCGTTTGCCAACAACGAAATCATATACAATACAGACAATTTTCTTTGTCGAAGAAATCATGTACAACCGTAACTAATTTAGAGTCGATGAAGTTTATACACTGATTAGTATCTTTCCCACCAACTTTTCAGTAACGGAAATTCCCCGTAGACGCTATAGGGTACTGTTTCATCAGAGAATAAAGTTTTTTTTTGTGTTTGTCAATGTTATCATTTAAATCATGATTTCCATGTTTCTCTGTGGTGTTGAAAACAGCATGATATCTACTATTTGTGTTTAAGGGATGTCTGTCAATACAAAGTAAGTCTGGTGACACAATAACCACAAAACACGCCCACTGGACCCTTGACCGTGCCTTTTTTTACGGCTGTTTTTTTAATTTAACACAAATACGCTACCACATGCAGTACAAGACACGATTCACACATAAGGACAAATTATGTTGGACACTTCAGACAGTACACGACCATTTAGTTTTATGCAAGTATACAGTATGTCTTTTTTCACAGTTACGTACATTGTTCAAAAAATTACCAAATTTCGTAAAGGTCGGGCTCGTTTCCGCGTACTTGCTCATGTAAATAACGTATTTTGCAAATAACATCGCACAATTTGAAAAAAAATTGCTTGGTATATCAAAATGAATTCCAAATAGTTTTTCTGCATCTGTTAAATTTAGATTTTGTCGTATTCTGGCGCTTGAAAATGAAGTAACATCTTCCCAGCACACAATGACAATGGGGCACGAACAAAAAGGATGACACACAGTTTGTACATGCTTCTTGCAAAAAAGGCACATGTTACTATCTATTTTCTCAAAAGAATGTAATTGCTCATTGGTTGTCACGGCATTAAGATTTAATTTTTATTTGGAAGCTTCTTAGTTTGGTTTCTATGGTTGATATGTAGACATGCTTATAAACAAGGGGCCATGGGGTCTCTTTACTTAACCTTTTGTCACAAATATCTTGTGCTTTTGGTTTATGAGAGGCTCTATGTTTCAGAAGGGAATAAGTGTCTTTTGTTTTGTTCCGGGCATGCAAAGTCTGAATTATGGTATTGACATGGGACATGGGCGGTGGGACCATATCACACCGGGGATTTTACGAAAATCTGCGAAATCGATTACGTCGAACAAAAGGCGAATGTTCGTACCAATTTATCTACCGGATATAAAGCCATTTTAACTGGCAGAAATTAGTTGGTGCAAAACCGATTTTAATCGCGTGTTTGTAACTTTGGAGGCAATTTTATAATCTACGTTCAGTAGTTATCGGCCTGTAACTTCCTGGTAGAAGAGAGTCTTTTCCAGGTTTTGACATTAATCTTACCACCCCCTGCGCTTGCGTGTTGGAGAGCGATCCAGTTGCCGTTGTATATTTCCAAGCTGTCATAAACATGTTTTTCAAGTTATTTCAAAAGGTGAATAAAATTCTGCAGGAAAGTCATCTAATCCGGGAGATTTATTTTTTTCTATTTGCATAAGCGCCAAAGACCGACGATGTCAATAGGCGAAATTAGTATTTCTGTCAAAAAGAAAAGATCACACTCGAGCTGATTGTCTATATTACATCCTATTTTATACCTGACGGAGCCACGCATGATGAGCTCGGTGTACGTGTAATCAGCAAGCAAAAGGTTAAAAATATGCAGAATTTTAGGACACATCGCAAAAAAGTAGTATAAAAAATCACACACTATAAAGCATAATTAATCTGTTGAATTTAAATGTTGTCTGAAGACAGCCAATTATTTGCAAGGCATAGAATACACCGGTTATCTCTCGAAATTAGAGAGCAGCTGCTGTGAGGGCTGCCACCGCAACAAGATACAGCGTCCGCTGAAGGTGTTGCTGCTTTATTTCAGCTACACCTGAGGTTGTAAATTCGCCGGGATCCTGCGTCGCAGCTAAAAAAACATGTGTTTATTTGCATGTGTGTAGTTAATTTTTTGTACCCTTTTGAACTGCCCGCGTGTCCAGCAAATATATGTATTGTTAGCAATAACACCTATCACTCGCTTTACAAACAAATTACATCTACAACGGCTTACATTGACATCCAGGAAACACAAATGACGTCATCACATCCACGGCAATGTCAATTCCATTTTCAATTTTAGGAATAAGGTTAGAGTAGTACATGGGAATGGTTGGACGGAGAAGTTCGATCACAGCTGTTTTGTTGCATCTGGTCTGCCACATGTTGACCGTCATTGATTGAAGTTTGTTAATAGGCCTTGAAAACAATTAAAAAATTATGTTATTACTTTCTAAGCAACCACCTTGGGTCGCAAAAACACTTGACAGAAAAGTCATACTTGCAAAGCTCAGCGTGTGTTTGTGCTTTAAGGATGTTGGGAATTTCGGCGACTCCCGCATCGTAAAGATCCATGATCACTTGGTTGTCGCATACTGGATTTTTGAAGGTCAAGTTCAAGTTTAAACTTGCCAGCAACTGAGGGACGGTTTGTAGATAAGGGGAGTTGCTTTGAAGACAGGCAGTGCTGACAATATCGTTCCTAATGGTTGTGTCCAACAAAGAAGGAGGAAAAAGAAGGTCGAACAAATCGTTGAGGCTGGTGATGTGGTCTGCATAACGTATGGCTATCTAAAAATAAAAATATATTGATGATCAATAAATGGAGAAAGGGCAGTTAAAACGTTTAATAGCTTTGCAGAAAATATATCAGTATATCAATGCAAGCATCTAGTTAAAAATATAAAACTTTCCATAACAACAATACCACATTATGTTGCGTGGATTTTAAAAATCAATTTTAAAACTGCAAAGATGTGGTTTCTTTAGTATCAATACAAACCTATTTGCTACTGGAGAATGTGCCGAACTCGTTACCTGATAAATGGGCCGAAGAGTAACGGGAAGTGAGTCCAAGATAGTCGGACAGTAACCGATGAGACAAGTTTTCATTTCCATGGTGCCACATGTCAACGCCTCGTCGATGTTTGTACTGCAACCAAATGTAAACATAACGGATATATTTGCAAAGCACATAGGCTACTTTGTACTTTGAAAGAATCTTCTAAGACACTTACATGCACTGTTGAGTCCCCTGGTAAGGATAACCGGTCAAGAGCGTGTCAACACATGCAATAACTTTGCTGTACACCTCTCTTACAGTGCACATGGGTAGTACTTGAATATCTGGAATCAAAAATTTTTATTGGTAAAATATCGTTTTCTAACACAATTCAACTGCAAAAGGAGGTTCCGCAATGCGAACAATAACAAAAATCATCCATCTACATGCTGTTTTATAATTAGTGTTCACTGTACGCTTCGATGCGGTTTGTACGATTGGAAAAATCTGTCAGAACGTCTGAACCAACCACCAAGAAAGAAACCTGATCGACATTCGTGACCAGGATAACTTGGATTCCACTCCGGTGGTAAAAAAGCAACCAAAAATTTATCGGTCTTTAGCTCCACTTACCGTTTTGTGCTACTTGGCCAGAACATCCGCAAAGGTGCTGCATAACGTGTGAGTACAGCTAGGATTGCCAGTGACACCGTATCGGGCCGCTACATCTGAACAAGTGGTACTTGCTGTCGGAGGGTAACATCCTCCCACCTGATTTGTCATCCCTATAGCATACAAAAATGAGTTTGACCAGAGGTTTCCCTCATGTATGTTCAGCATTTCTAACATTCTTCGGCCCTAAACCTAAAAAACAACAGTCTGCAGTTTGTTTTAAGCGCAGTGTTGCATACGCAACGCTTTAGACCAATACGATGGTTACGAGCTTGTCGCAGAATATAACAAAACCAATTCCTCAGCATCCGTAAAAAGTACGGCGATAAAACTAAGCATGGGGCGCCAAAGGAATCTGGTAAAATCAAAATGTCACACTTAAACCTTGCCAAAAATAACAGTTTTATTGAGCGGTAAACTCTTTCTCCCATCAGTCACAAACACTTTCCATTTCAATTTTTGGAAAACATCGAGAAGGAACTATTCGAACTAAGCATGGGCCACCAATTAAACTCTTCTTTTCAACTCCCTTGTCTTAAACGCAACAAAATAAAACTTTACGGCACCTGTTCGAAGAATTAGGTCCTATCAAATACGCGGCTTGTTAGAACATGTTTTGTTACTACTTAATTACGACGGATGTTTGCGTTTTCGGACTCACCGTCAAACACACAAAGCAAGTTTAGGGAAAGCAGACATTTACGATTCTATCGTTGTTGTAAACCCAAAGTGGAATAGTCCTTGGTTGGTGAGCCGACAAGACCGGCATGAGATCTAGAGGTGGAAACCGTGTAATGTCTGCCAGAACCGAATATTTTACAGTATTTTATTACTTTTACAGAACACTATATTTATCATTCCTTTCAACTTCACGTTTAAGATAAACGAAAGCGGCGTAATGCGCTAAGGAAGCAAAGAAACTGAAGCATTGAAGCTAAAGTTACCTTGCTTGTTGTTAACAACGAAAAACAGACTGAATTAAACCCAAATGTTTTTGCTGCCTAATGCTTTGACAAACTTTCAAACAACAAACTCGGCGCGTTTGCATCATTTTGGAGCCCGATCGTGAGAAATTATAGACGCTGTTGCTGGTCATGATATTTGTGAGCTGGGAATGACAAATTGTCCTTTATCTTCAAATGATAACTCCAGTATTCCTTGAGCTGCTGTTGCTGCCAGGCATGATGTAATCTGCAACAACACTGACTATCTGGCACACAAAATAAATGCAGATTGTATTACCGATCTGATGCTTCCTGATCATATAATAATCAGATGCGCCTTTCAAACTAATTGCAACCCAATCTGATGGATAAAACATTATATTTGTTTCAGGACTTTATTTCAAATTTGCTTTAAAGCCAAGGGTTGTATGTTTCTGACAATCTTTGGCCTCCAGGAAATACCCCAGCAGTAAACTAAACTAACATCAGTAAAACGAAGTACTTTTATACAAACCTTCGGACAATAGTTGCACAATTACTGCAATTGGTAAGTCTTTTTAAAGCAGCAAGTCTCTTATTTATGTCAGCAGATCTATTGACAAAAATCTATTTTTCTGATTTAGGCATCATTAATTTATTATTCAAATAGAATTATAAATTATTCTGCGAATTTTATCCTAAAGGATACGAACTCGCGTCCTGAATTGTCCGCTTCTTGACATTGCGTTCAACTCTGTAGCTATCAATATCAGCGCACACACGTCTCAACATTTTGCATTACAAGCCGAGACGAGTTTGCTTGCAAAAAAATGTAACTGTTTCCTGATAAATTTTAATAAGCGTAATCGTTTTTTCTAACTACATTTCCTGACATAAGTTAGGGGTTTTGTTAGGTTGCCTAAAAAGACATACTAATCTGCAGACAATAGTTTCCTCAAAAGATACATGAGTTTCTCTATTTACTTACAGCAGTTTTAATAATAAATCCGAATGTGTTGTTCCTAATTAATTTATTACACAAATTGAAAAAATATATTGCTAAAATATTTAATGTGTACGGAAACGTGAAGACATGCCGGAAAAGCATGAAAAGACAAACAAGAATACTTTCGTCCGTACCAACGAATATTTAAAATCTCATTTAAAGTGAAGGTGACACATATTATACTCTAAACTACACATGCAGCTGAAATCAAACAATTGTCGCTGGTCGTTGTAGTTCTAAATTACAGGGCCGCTGCAGTGAGGCCCGCAATCGCTACAAGATACAACGATTGCTGTAAGAACTTATGCTTCAATCCAGCTACCCCTGAAGTCGTGGAGGCGCCTGGACCCTGAGTCACAGCTACAGAGGAGGAGGACCCGACTGTAGAAGCGCTGGAATCCTGGGTCGTAGCTGAATGAATGAATAAGTATACATGTGCTTAAAAAACAAATATGCACAATCGAACTGTATTCTTGATGGACGTCAAACTTTCTAGATTAAACTTCTTTCGTAAATAATTACATTCACATATAACTTACATCCGCATCCAGGGAACACAAACGTCGTCATCAAATCCACGGCAATGTCAATTCCCTTCTCAATCTCAGGAAAGAGTGATGAGTAGTAGGAGGGGATGATTGGACGGAGAAGTTCGATCACAGCTGTTTTATTGCATCTGGTCTGCCACATGTTGACCGTCATGGTTTGCAGTTTGTTGATTGGCCTTAAAAAGCAAACAAAGAAATGTCGTGATCGAATAGTGAGCAACAGAATATGCCCAGAAAATCAAACAGATTTTTGGGGGGTATAATCTCTACATGAAAGCTTACGTGCAAAGTTCCGCGTGTGTTTGTGCGTTAAGGATGTTGGGAATTTCGGCGACTCCCGCGTCGTAAAGATCCATGATCACTTGGTTGTCACATACTGGATTTTCGAAGGTCAAGTTCACGTTTAAACTTCCTAGCAACTGAGTGACATTTTGAAGATAAGGAGAGTTGCTTTGAAGACATACAGTGTTGATAATATCGTTCCTAATGGTGGCGTTAGTTAGCTGAACACCATCGAACAAAGCGTTGAGGCTGGTGAAGTTGGCTGATATCCGTACAACTTCCTGTAGTAAATACCAAACATAACAATGATCGATAGTTTATAGATCGGTTAAAGGTCTGCATTGAAAATATTTCAGAAGCCCTGGTTTTCAATATTCCACCCATTTTATGCCTTCAACTTTGTTTTGTTAACGTTAGGATGTGACGCAGGTGCTGAACTCTTTACCTGATAAATAGGCCGAAGAGCAACGGGAAGTGAGTCTAAGATGGTTGGACAGTAACCGGTGAGACAAGTTTCTATCTCACGGATGCCACACGCCATCGCCGCGTCGATGTTTGTACTGAAAACAAAAGCAAATATATGTGTTTTCGCAAAAACATTCTTAATTCTTTCAGTAATTATCTTTGGACACTTACAGACACTGTTGAGTCCCCTGGTAAGGATAACCGGTCAAGAGCGTGTCAACACATGCAATAACTTTGCTGTACGACTCTCTTACAGTGCACATGGGGAGTACTTGAATATCTGTAAACGTAAACTTTCTTTTGATAAAATATCGTCATGAAAGGACGTTGAGAAAGGAAAGATTTGCGAAAACGTTTAGAACTGAAATGATGCAACTCAATATTATTTCGTATTGTTTTGTTGTTGTTGCTGAAAGGCATTTCGTAAAGATTCTGTCGACTTTAGTTTACCGACGTTACATCTGCTATTTTATCCGCCCACGTTCAATTGTGCCAAAAGGGAATGTTCTTTGCAATTTAATTAGAGTGTCATTTTTCTTTGCTGTAGACTACCATATTTCGCAATTTAACACCTAGCCTTGTTGCCGGTCTTTAGCTCCACCTACCGTTTTGTGCTACTTGACCAGGACATCCGCTGGGTACTACAGGAGAGTTACATGCAAAGGTGCTGCATTCGGTGTGCGTACAGTTATGATGGCCAGTGACGTTGTATTGGTTCGCCAAATATGGACATGTGGTGTTTCCTCCCGATAAGAAACATCCCCCAGTCTGGGTCATCACTATCAAAATTGTGTTGTTATTTTTCGAATTATACTTTTTAGACTTGTAGTGAATGACGTTAGTGTGGACCAACCGACGCCAGTTGTTCCTGCATCGCTGTAGAAAACCGTGCTCTCGCAAGTTTGGTTTGCGGCGCAGATTGCTCCCATGTAGGTATCCGCCGACACTGAACCAGTAGCGAGTGCAGTGGCTCTCTTTCCGGAGTGACAAACGATCTGAGCTGAGAAATAATTAAACAAAATAAAAGGCCTCCTGTTTGTGCAAACAAACTTTATATTTGATAAACATGATTAGTTGGATCACCCAACTTTACAAATTAAAACAAATATATTCAATTAATTTTACGAATGATTTGCATGACACATCTTGTCAAACTTCGTACTTACCGTTTACGGTTCTAAAAATGAATATCACCAACACACTCAGAGGCGCAACATGAGATTTCATGTTTTTATTTCTAAACTAAGTTGTTTTAACACAACGTTTTTGTTTGGAATTCCTGTAGTAGTACTATCATAATCTTCAAATTAATAAAATAAATAACCGCTCACCATTACCTATGAATTGCCAACAAAGCATGCAAATATATGAGGTTGTTAAGATATTATATATGGCGCTTGGGTAAATTTATCTGCTAAACTCTTTCACCAAGCTGACCATAAGACATTGCTGACACAATCAACTTGCTTGCTACAAGATATCCTTTTGTTGCCTTGAAAAATACACTAAAATATCTTCATTGTATATCGAACTTCAGATGGTGGAATTCGGAGGTTAATCTTTCAAACTGAGGCCCAAACCTGTTCGTGATGGGTTAGGGGCGGATACTGTTTACTCACCAATAAGCACTCGTCCCGTACGTTTATTGTTCTATTCTTCTGACAGGTAACGTTCCTTTTCAACGCATTGTTACGGTGATCGGCCTCAAGGGGAATCGCGTATTGAAAAATGGGACGCACAAATAAAAGTTGCGCAATAGTTCCTTTGACTCTCGGCTGGTATTCTTCTCGCTTAGTTTACCCTGTTTGCTCAATTCACGAAAAAATTTTGATTTACCGTTGTCTGTATTGCTAACTTACTTTTAATTCCTGCGTAATACTTTTCTATTGCTACAATAACATTGGCATTTTTTTGATTGAGTTTAAATGCAAATATGAGGTTGTGTAGTGCGTATAACTACGTTTGCAGAAAAATTATTGCGTACATAAACCGATTTTCTCTAACAGCACCAAAATATCTGAAGGTATGCGTTTTTTTAACATGTGTGAGCAAAAAAAGTAAGCGCATGTGTTGTTCCTTTTGTAATGGAAATCGCGGTAAAATCTTGTATTGTCTTAGAAATGGACACAAGAATACTTGCAATAATAATTCCTGTTGGTTTCTCCCGTGTCTGCGCTCTTTTCTGATTTGACTCGTGACATGTTAGCTTATTGCTGCTGGTAACTACACCAGGCGCTTGTGGATACGAAAAACACGTTCTCACATGTTCCCATTAAAGCCCATCAAGGTATTTATTATGTATTCAAAACCATTCTTCGGAAAACTCCGAACACACACAATACCACAATGCTCGTCGTCTATGGCTTCAGTGCCTTTTGTTTGAGGTTCAAGTTTTTTATTGTCTGCTGTGTATGCCCAAGACAACAAGCACAAAATTAATTTGTTAACATTGACATTCTTAAACATGTCACACACAACAAGTTGCGCAATCTTAGCTTCCAGAAACTACACTAATGTGTGGCCAAACTTTTCCCAATTAAGCAAAATAAACAAATGGTCCAGTGACCAGAACACAGCAGATAGAAAACAGAGGCAAACTTTTACACAATCAGACACTACAAAACACAGAAGTATGAATCTTACAAACACGGTTAAATTAGCACACGCGTGTTTTTATGTATGGTTACGTATTATATAAAGTACACAACAACAAAGTAGTTTTGCAAAAATTTGCAAATACGTATTTGGCGCCGGTTAATCTTTGAAAATATTTTCTTTGTAGTGTCTTCACGTATGAATTCGTGACAATGTGGACAACACAAGCTTCTTTTGCTGTGATTGGACCAACAGATCTAGGGCGTCTAATTATACACGATAACTTCTTTGACGAGGTAGTGGTAAAATAATCAAGAAATCAAGCGTGGTGTGCATACTCTAAACAAACAAAGAAACAAACAAACAAGGGTATTCGTTGCACAGTTAGACCTAATAACTGCATGAAACTGCTTTTTGTGCTTTAATAATGCAGGACAGTAAAGTTTATGTTTGGCAACACGAAATTTTGTTTGATACCGATGGTAAAATAAACACAAAATCCTATTAAATATAATCGAATGTGAATTGCGTCGTTACACTAATCTAAGTGTGTATGCATGCTTCGCAATATTTTCGTCATAGTTTCCATGCTTAGATGTACTTTTGAATATATCAGAATTTGTACAATCTCCTATTGTATTAGTATCAAGGTAAGTTTATAGTAAGTTTATACTTGACACGTTTTGCATATTTTCGTGCTGAATAATACCACCACACATAATAATGACAGAAACCGCATACCCGTAAGAACCCACGTATTGACGTCGGAGATTGTGCAATGTGTTACTATTAATACATTGCATTGGGTCATGCGATAGCAACGGGCGATTACGCTTGACAAACATTCCAGGCAGGTTGTCAGTTTGCGTGCAAAAAAAGCACAATGTTGACCTCAGTAAGTAAGAATGTTTTAGGATACTGCATTTAACTCATTTTATGCACCACCCGCCAGGTGGGAGACTTTTATCGTCAAAGTTGGGTAATACCAACCTACAATCATTGGTAAAGCGCCCGACCCATATGCCAAGAAGAAAAACCTGATCAGAATTCGTGGCCAGGATATCCTGGGTTCATATCCCGGTATGGTCAAAAAAATATAACCCGCTTTCCCGCTTAACCATAAAACAAAATATTTATCATATGCTAGCAAACAATTAGCAAATATTAGTTGCCGGGGTGTTAACCCTTTAAATCTGCCAATGCTATTAAACTTTAACTGCCTACGATTCTAAACGACGTAAAACATTATTGTTCCTTAACAGTAATAACACCATCGTTTCTTTAGGTCAAACTCAACTTACCAGTCTCCGAAATTCAATCGTTATATGTATCAGGCCTTTTGTAAATCAAGTTTTGTAACACTTGTGTAAAGCAATCCGATTTATTGCAAAGTAACAAAAAACGGATTTATTGTGACAGTGCTGGCCTTCCAGAAAACCCTTCAACAGGCCGACAGATTTTAATGTTTAAATAAACAAAACATCCGTGCGCACAATTTTACTTGAAACATCTTGTGTATCTCGTACAACGTGTATCCAGTTTCATTGCCAAGTTAATTTAATGCATGTGATGAAGGCAAAGCAGTTAATACCAGTCTAAAGCAAAAATTATGAGCATATATCGGTGTACGTGTAATCAGCAAGAAAAAGGTTAAAAGTATACAGAATTGTTAAGACAAGTCGCAAAAAAGTAGCATGAAAAATCACACACCATAAAGTATGATTTTATCCGTGGAATTTATACTTTTTAGTGAAGACATCCAATCGTTTGCAAGGTCGAAAATACACTGAAAACCAAAGCTTATTGCGGAAATCAAATAGTACCGCTGGTGGTTGTTATTCGAAATTAGAGAGCGGCAGCTGTGAGGGCTGCCACCGCAACAAGATACAGCGACTGCTGAAGGTATTTTTGTTTCATTCCAGCTACACCTGATGTTGTAGATTCGCCGGGAGCTTGGGTCGGAGCTAAAAATACGAAATATTTTTTTAAAGCATGTGTAATTAGGCATTTTCTGGTCCTGATTGAACCACCTGCATGTCCAGCAAATGTATCCATTGTTAGCAATAACATGTATTACTCGCTTTTAAAATTACAAATTACATTCACATATAGTTTACATTGACATCCAGGAAAGGTAAATGTCGTCATCAAATCCACGGCAATGTCAATTCCTTTCTCAATTTCAGGAATGAGTGAAGAGTAGTAGGAGGGGATAATTGGACGGAGAAGTTCGATCACAGCTGTTTTATTGCATCTGGTCTGCCATATGTTGACCGTCATGGTTTGCAGTTTGTTGATTGGCCTCAAAAAGCACACAAAGAAATGTCGTGATCGAATAGTGAGCAACAGAATATGCCCAGAAAATCAAACAGATTTTTGGTAGGTATAATCTCTACATGAAAGCTTACGTGCAAAGTTCCGCGTGTGTTTGTGCGTTAAGGATGTTTGGAATTTCGGCGACTCCCGCGTCGTAAAGATCCATGATCACTTGGTTGTCGCATACTGGATTTTCGAAGGTCAAGTTCACGTTAAAAGTTCCTAGCAACTGAGTGACATTTTGAAGATAGGGGGAGTTGCTTTGAAGACAGGCAGTATTGATAATGGCGGTCCTAATGGTGGTGTCAGTAAGTCTAACAGCGTCGAACAAAGCGTTGAGGCTGGTGAAGTTGGCTGATACCCGTACAATTTCCTGTAAATCACCCAAAAAACGTTAATTATTATTATCATGCAGATAAGATGGCGTTGAATTTGACGTAACATTAGAAATGTCGGTAATTTTCAAATGATCAACTAAGCGTCCAAAATCTAACGTGGATGGTGCATGCGTACCCTTTACCTGATAAATTGGGCGAAGAGCAACAGGAATTGTGTCTAGGATGGTTGGACAGTAACCGGTGAGACAAGTTTCCATCTCACGGATACCACACGCCATCGCCGCGTCGATGTTTGTTCTGCGAACGAAAGTAAACACATTGGATATTTTCCATCAGCCGATGATTCAATCAATATTTTGAAGACACTTACAGACACTGTTGAGTCCCCTGGTAAGGATAACCGGTCAAGAGCGTGTCAACACATGCAATAACTTTGCTGTATGACTCTCTTACAGTGCACATGGGTAGTACTTGAATATCTGGAATCAAAAATTTTTGTTGGTAAAATATCGTTTTCTAACACAACTCAGCTGCAAAAGGAGGTTCCGCAATGCGAACAATAACTAAAATCATCCATCTACATGCTGTTTTATAATTAGTATTCACTGTACGCTTCGATGCGGTTTGTACGATTGGAAAAATCGGTCAGGGCGTCCGAACCAACCACCAAGAAAGAAACCTGATCGACATTCGTGACCAGGATAACTTGGATTTCACTCCAGTGGTAAAAAAGCAACCAAAAATTTATCGGTCTTTAGCTCCACTTACCGTTTTGTGCTACTTGGCCAGAACATCCGCTAGGTACTGCAGGGGAGTTGCACGCAAAGGTGCTGCATAACGTGTGAGTACAGCTAGGATTGCCAGTGACACCGTATCGGGCCGCTACATCTGAACAAGTGGTACTTGCTGTCGGAGGGTAACATCCTCCCACCTGATTTGTCATCCCTATAGCATACATATTTTTACACATTACCTTTAATAATCGTGAGCAATGCCAACAATCGGATTTTTTTATTGTTGAAATTTAAGTTAACTACAAAACGTCGCCCATGCGGTGGTAAAGTTCGTCAGCAGTTCATTTTTTTTATTTGCACAATAGAGAATAACGTCTGCTTTTATCACGGGCCAAACCAACCAACGCCCGGTGATCCTGCAAAAATCACGTTCTCGCACTGAGAGTTTGCTTTACAGACTTCTCCCTTGTAGGTATCATAAGAAACTGTCCCAGTTGCGACTGTGGTGATTCTTTGGCCGAAGTGGCAGACTATTTGTCCTGAGAAAAAAGGAAATAAGGCTTTAAATAATCCATACACTCTGTTTGGTTTATTCACCTCATGTTACCAAAAAGCATATTTTAAATTCAATGACATACGTTATATATGTTTCCAGAGCACTTTTCATTTAACAGATATTGCCAATCACAGAAATTTCTATCCTACCGTTTCCAGTGCTAAAATTGAACACCAGCATCAACACACTTGCGAATACGATCCGAAGTTCCATTTTCAGCGTGTAAGTTTTTATATTTTAATTTTAAACGAACAGTTAGCTATGAATTCCTGGGGAAATGATGAATCATATTGAAGTTTATAAAGCCTATTGATAGGTATAAAAGAGCTGCTTGTCATCAACAAAGCACATCTGAACAGATTAATCTAAACAGGAAACGCACATCTGAACAGACTTTAGAAATTGAAAAGCGCATGTGCTGCTTTTATTTAGGTATTTTCAAAACTTCATTTCATCAAACTAAACTCTGTGGCAAAAATGAGTTTGACCAGAGGTTTCCCTCATGTATGTTCAGCATTTCTAACATTCTTCGGCCCTAAACCTAAAAAACAACAGTCTGCAGTTTGTTTTAAGCGCAGTGTTGCATACGCAACGCTTTAAACCAATACGATGGTTACGAGCTTGGTCGCAGAATATAACAAAACCAATTCCTCAGCATCCGTAAAAAGTACGGCGATAAAACTAAGCATGGGGCGCCAAAGGAATCTGGTAAAATCAAAATGTCAAACTTAAACCTTGCCAAAAATAACAGTTTTATTGAGCGGTAAACTCTTTCTCCCATCAGTCACAAACACTTTCCATTTCAATTTTTGGAAAACATCGAGAAGGAACTATTCGAACTAAGCATGGGCCACCAATTAAACTCTTCTTTTCAACTCCCTTGTCTTAAACGCAACAAAATAAAACTTTACGGCACCTGTTCGAAGAATTAGGTCCTATCAAATACGCGGCTTGTTAGAACATGTTTAGTTACTACTTAATTGCGACGAATGTTTGCGTTTTCGGACTCACCGTCAAACACACAAAGCAAGTTTAGGGAAAGCAGACATTTACAATTCTATCGAGTTGTAAACCCAACGTGGAATAGTCCTTGGTTGGTGAGCCGACAAGACTGGCATGTGATCTAGAGGTGGAAACCGTGTGTAATGTCTGCCAGAACCGAATGTTTTACAGCTTTTTATTACTTTCACAAAACACTATATTGATCATTCCTTTCAACTTCACGTTTAAGAGAAAAGAAAGCGGCGTAATGCGCTAAGCAAGCAAAGAAACTGCCTGAAGCATCGAAGCAAAAGTTACCTTGTTTGTTGTAATAACAACGAAAAACAGACTGAATTATCCCCAAATGTTTTGCTGCCTAATGCTTTGACAAACTTTTAAACAACAAACTCAGCGCGTTTGCATCATTCTGGAGCTCGATCGTGAGAAATTATAGAAGGTGTTCCTAGCGCTGCTGTTGCTGCCAGGCATGATGTAATCTGCAATAAAACTGACTACAAAATAAATGCAGATTTTATTACCGATCTGATGCTTCTTGATCATATGATAATCAGATGTGCCTTTCAAACTAATTACAACCCAATCTGATGGACAAAACATTGTATTTGTTTCAGGACTTTATTTCAAATTTGCTTTAAAGCCAAGGTTTGTAAGTTTCTGACAATCTTTGGCCTCCAGGAAATACCCCAGCAGTAAACTAAACTAACATCAGTAAAACCAAGTACTTTTATACAAACCTTCGGACAATAGTTGCTCAATTACTGCAATTGGTAAGTCTTTTTAAGCAGCAAGTCTCTAATTTATGTCAGCAGATCTATTGACAAAAATCAATTTTTCTGATCTAAGCATCATTAATTTATTATTCAAATAGAATTATAAATTATTCTGTGAATTTTTTCCTAAAGGATACGAACTCGCGTCCTGAATTGTCCGCTTCTTGACACTGCGTTCAACTCTGCAGCTATCAATATCAAGCGTCTCGCCGCACACACGTCTCAACATTTTGCATTACAAGCCGAGACGAGTTTGCTTGCAAAAAAATGTAACTGTTTCCTGATAAATTTTAATAAGCGTAATCGTTTTTTCTAAATACATTTCCTGACATAAGTTGGGGGTTTGTTGCCTAAAAAGACATACTAATCTGCCGACAATAGTTCCTCAAAAGATACATCAGTTTCTCTATTTACTCACAGCAGTTTCAAAAATAAATCCGAATGTGTTGTTCCTAATTAATTTATTACACAAATTGAAAAAATATATTGCTAAAATATTTAATGTGTACGGAAACGTGAAGACATGCCGGAAAAGCATGAAAAGACAGACAAGAATATTTTCGTCCGTACCAACGAATATTTAAAATCACATTTAAAGTGAAGGTGACACATATTATACTCTAAACTACACATGCAGCTGAAATCAAACAATTGTCGCTGGTCGTTGTAGTTCTAAATTACAGGGCCGCTGCAGTGAGGCCCGCAATCGCAACAAGATACAACGATTGCTGTAAGAACTTATGCTTCAATCCAGCTACCCCTGAAGTCGTGGAGGCGCCTGGACCCTGAGTCACAGCTACAGAGGAGGAGGACCCGACTGTAGAAGCGCTGGGATCCTGGGTCGTAGCTGAATGAATGAATATAAATGTGCTTAAAAAACAAATATGCACAATCGAACTGTATTCTTGATGGACGTCAAACTTTCTAGATTAAACTTCTTTCGTAAATAATTACATTCACATATAACTTACATCCGCATCCAGGGAACACAAACGTCGTCATCAAATCCACGGCAATGTCAATTCCCTTCTCAATCTCAGGAAAGAGTGATGAGTAGTAGGAGGGGATGATTGGACGGAGAAGTTCGATCACAGCTGTTTTATTGCATCTGGTCTGCCACATGTTGACCGTCATGGTTTGCAGTTTGTTGATTGGCCTTAAAAAGCAAACAAAGAAATGTCGTGATCGAATAGTGAGCAACAGAATATGCCCAGAAAATCAAACAGATTTTTGGGGGGTATAATCTCTACATGAAAGCTTACGTGCAAAGTTCCGCGTGTGTTTGTGCGTTAAGGATGTTGGGAATTTCGGCGACTCCCGCGTCGTAAAGATCCATGATCACTTGGTTGTCACATACTGGATTTTCGAAGGTCAAGTTCACGTTTAAACTTCCTAGCAACTGAGTGACATTTTGAAGATAGGGAGAGTTGCTTTGAAGACATGCAGTGTTGATAATATCGTTCCTAATGGTGGCGTTAGTTAGCTGAACACCATCGAACAAAGCGTTGAGGCTGGTGAAGTTGGCTGATATCCGTACAACTTCCTGTAGTAAATACCAAACATAACAATGATCGATAGTTTATAGATCGGTTAAAGGTCTGCATTGAAAATATTTCAGAAGCCCTGGTTTTCAATATTCCACCCATTTTATGCCTTCAACTTTGTTTTGTTAACGTTAGGATGTGACGCAGGTGCTGAACTCTTTACCTGATAAATAGGCCGAAGAGCAACGGGAAGTGAGTCTAAGATGGTTGGACAGTAACCGGTGAGACAAGTTTCTATCTCACGGATGCCACACGCCATCGCCGCGTCGATGTTTGTACTGAAAACAAAAGCAAATATATGTGTTTTCGCAAAAACATTCTTAATTCTTTCAGTAATTATCTTTGGACACTTACAGACACTGTTGAGTCCCCTGGTAAGGATAACCGGTCAAGAGCGTGTCAACACATGCAATAACTTTGCTGTACGACTCTCTTACAGTGCACATGGGGAGTACTTGAATATCTGTAAACGTAAACTTTCTTTTGATAAAATATCGTCATGAAAGGACGTTGAGAAAGGAAAGATTTGCGAAAACGTTTAGAACTGAAATGATGCAACTCAATATTATTTCGTATTGTTTTGTTGTTGTTGCTGAAAGGCATTTCGTAAAGATTCTGTCGACTTTAGTTTACCGACGTTACATCTGCTATTTTGTCCGTCCACGGTCAATTGTGCCAAAAGGGAATGTTCTTTGCAATTTAATTAGAGTTTCATTTTTCTTTGCTGTAGACTACCATATTAGCCTTGTTGCCGGTCTTTAGCTCTACCTACCGTTTTGTGCTACTTGACCAGGACATCCGCTGGGTACTGCAGGAGAGTTACATGCAAAGGTGCTGCATTCGGTGTGCGTACAGTTATGATGGCCAGTGACGTTGTATTGGTTCGCCAAATATGGACATGTGATGTTTCCTCCCGATAAGAAACATCCCCCAGTCTGGGTCATCACTATCAAAATTGTGTTGTTATTTTTCGAATTATACTTTTTAGACTTGTAGTGAATGACATTAGTGTGGACCAACCGACGCCAGTTGTTCCTGCATCGCTGTAGAAAACCGTGCTCTCGCAAGTTTGGTTTGCGGCGCAGATTGCTCCCATGTAGGTATCCGCCGACACTGAACCAGTAGCGAGTGCAGTGGCTCTCTTTCCGGAGTGACAGACGATCTGAGCTGAGAAATAATTAAACAAAATAAAAGGCCTCCTGTTTGTGCAAACAAACTTTATATTTGATAAACATGATTAGTTGGATCACCCAACTTTACAAATTAAAACAAATATATTCAATTATTTTTACGAATGATTTGCATGACACATCTTGTCAAACTTCTTACTTACCGTTTACGGTGCTAAAAATGAATATCACCAACACACTCAGAGGCGCAACATGAGATTTCATGTTTTTATTTCTAAACTAAGTTGTTTTAACACAACGTTTTTGTTTGGAATTCCTGTAGTAGTACTATCATAATCTTCAAATTAATAAAATAAATAACCGCTCACCATTACCTATGAATTGCCAACAAAGCATGCAAATATATGAGGTTGTTAAGATATTATATATGGCGCTTGGGCAAATTTATCTGCTAAACTCTTTCACCAAGCTGACCATAAGACATTGCTGACACAATCAACTTGCTTGCTACAACATATCCTTTTGTTGCCTTGAAAAATACACTAAAATATCTTCATTGTATATCAAACTTCAGATGGTGGAATTCGGAGGTTAATCTTTCAAACTGAGGCCCAAACCTGTTCGTGATGGGTTAACGGCGGATACTGTTTACTCACCAATAAGCACTCGTCCCGTACGTTTATTGTTCTATTCTTCTGACAGGTAACGTTCCTTTTCAACGCATTGTTACGGTGATCGGCCTCGAGGGGAATCGCGTATTGAAAAAAGGGACGCACAAATAAACGTTGCGCAATGTTTCCTTTGACTCTCGGCTGGTATTCTTCTCGCTTAGTTTACCCTGTTTGCTCAATTCGCGAAAAAATTTTGATTTACCGTTGTCTGTATTGCTAACTTACTTTTAATTCCTGCGTAATACTTTTCTATTGCAACAATAACATTGGCATGTATTTGATTGAGTTTAAATGCAAATATGAGGTTGTGTCGTGCGTATAACTACGTTTGCAGAAAAATTATTGCGTAGATAAACCCATTTTCTCTAACAGCACCAAAATATCTGAAGGTATGCGTTTTTTTAACATGTGTGAGCAAAAAAAGTAAGCGCATGTGTTGTTCCTTTTGTAATGGAAATCGCGGTAAAATCTTGTATTGCCTTAGAAATGGACACAAGAACACTTGCAATAATAATTCCTGTTGGTTTCTCCCGTGTCTGCGCTCTTTTCTGATTTGACTCGTGACATGTTAGCTTATTGCTGATGGTAACTACACCAGGCGCTTATGGATACGAAAAACACGTTCTCACATGTTCCCATTTAAGCCCATCAAGGTATTTATTATGTATTCAAAACCATTCTTGCGTATTGTGTTTGTTCGGAAAACTCCAAACACACAATACCACAATACTCGATGTATATGGCTTTAGTGCCCTTTGTTCGAGGTTCAAGTTTTTTATTGTCTGCTGTGTATGCCCAAGACAACAAGCACAAAATTAATTTGTTAACATTGACATTCTTAAACATGTCACACACAACAAGTTGCGCGATCTTATCTTCCAGAAACTACACTAATGTGTGGCCAAACTGTTCCCAATTAAGCAAAATAAACAAATGGTCTAGTGGCCAGAACACAGCAGATAGAAAACAGAGGCAAACTTTTACACAATCAGACACTACAAAACACAGAAGTATGAATCTTACAAACACGGTTAAATCAGCACACGCGTGTTTTTATGTATGGTTACGTATTATATAAAGTACTTTTGCAAAAATTTGCAAATACGTATCTGGCGCCGGTTAATCTTTCAAAATATTTTCTTTGTAGTGTTTTCACGTATGAATTCGTGACAATGTGGACAACACAAGCTTCTTTTGCTGTGATTGGACCAACAGATCTAGGGCGTCTAATTATACACGATAACTTCTTTGACGAGGTAGTGGTAAAATAATCAAGAAATCAAGCGTGGTGTGCATACTCTAAACAAACAAAGAAACAAACAAACAAGGGTATTTGTTGCACAGTTAGACCTAATAACTGCATGAAACTGCTTTTTGTGCTTTAATAATGCAGGACAGTAAAGTTTATGTTTGGCAACACGAAATTTTGTTTGATACCGATGGTAAAATAAACACAAAATCCTATCAAATATAATCGAATGTGAATTGCGTCGTTACACTAATCTAAGTGTGTATGCATGCTTCGCAATATTTTCATCATAGTTTCCATGCTTAGATGTACTTTTGAATATATCAGAATTTGTACAATCTCCTATTGTATTAGTATCAAGGTAAGTTTATAATAAGTTTATACTTGACACGTTTTGCATATTTTCGTGCTGAATAATACCACCACACATAATAATGACAGAAACCGCATACCCGTAAGAACCCACGTATTGACGTCGGAGATTGTGCAATGTGTTACTATTAATACATTACATTGGGTCATGCGATAGCAACGGGCGATTACGCTTGACAAACATTCCAGGCAGGTTGTCAGTTTGCGTGCAAAAAAAGCACAATGTTGACCTCAGTAAGTAAGAATGTTTTAGGATACTGCATTTAACTCATTTTATGCACCACCCGCCAGGTGGGAGACTTTTATCGTCAAAACTGGGTAATACCAACCTACAATCATTGGTAAAGCGCCCGACCCATATGCCAAGAAGAAAAACCTGATCAGTATTCGTGGCCAGGACATCCAGGGTTTAAATCCCGGTATGGCCAAAAAATATAACCCGCGGTCACGCACAACTTAACCATAAAACAAATTATTTATCATATGCTAGCAAACAATTTGCAAATATTAGTTGCCGGGGTGTTAACCCTTTAAATCTGCCAATGCTATTTAACTGTCTACGATTCTAAAAGACGTAAAACATTGTTGTTCCTTAACAGTTATAACACCATCGTTTCTTTAGGTCAATTTCAACGTACCAGTTTTTCAATCGTCGAAATTCAATCGTCATATGTATCAGGTCTTTTTTAAATCAAGTTTAGTAACTAATTAATCAGAATTGCTCTTCTGGCACTTAGTTTCTAAGGTGTTTATTGGAAACCAACGTTTCGTCTGCCATCCGGCGAGACTTCTTCAGGGTTATGTGTTAAACACGTTAGAAACTAAGTGCCAGAAGAGCAATTCTGATTAATTAGTATGCCTGGCAACAAAAATAGCAGTATAAGTTTAGTAACACTTGTGTAAAGCAATCCGATTTATTGCGAGGTAACAAAAAACAGATTTTTTGTGACAGTGCTGGCCTTCCAGAAAACCCTTCAACAGGCCGACAGATTTTAATGTTTAAATAAACAAAACATCCTTGCGCACAATTTTACTTGAAACATCTTGTGTATCTCGTACAACGTGTATCCAGTTTCATTGCCACGTTAATTTAATGCATGTGTGTAAGGCAAAGCAGTTAATACCAGTCTAAAGCACAAATTATGAGCATATATCGGTGTACGTGTAATCAGCAAGAAAAAGGTTAAAAGTATACAGAATTGTTAAGACAAGTCGCAAAAAAAGTAGCATGAAAAATCACACTCCATAAAGTATGATTTTATCCGTGGAATTTATACTTTTTAGTGAAGACAACCAATCGTTTGCAATGTCGAAAATACACTGAAAACCAAAGCTTATTGCGGAAATCAAATAGTACCGCTGGTGGTTGTTATTCGAAATTAGAGAGCGGCAGCTGTGAGGGCTGCCACCGCAACAAGATACAGCGACTGCTGAAGGTATTTTTGTTTCATTCCAGCTACACCTGATGTTGTAGATTCGCCGGGAGCTTGGGTCGGAGCTAAAAATACGAAATAATTTTTTTTAAATGCATGTGTAATTAGCCATTTTCTGGTTCTGATTGAACCACCTGCATGTCCAGCAAATATATCCATTGTTAGCAATAACATGTATTACTCGCTTTTAAAATTGCAAATTACATTCACATATAACTTACATCCGCATCCAGGGAATACAAACGTCGTCATCAAATCCACGGCAATGTCAATTCCTTTCTCAATTTCAGGAATGAGTGAAGAGTAGTAGGAGGGGATGATTGGACGGAGAAGTTCGATCACAGCTGTTTTATTGCATCTGGTCTGCCACATGTTGACCCCCATGGTTTGCAGTTTGTTGATTGGCCTTAAAGAGCAAACAAAGAAATGCCGTGATCCAATAGTAAGCAACAGATTATGCCCAGAAAATCAGACAGATTTTTGGCAAGTATAATCTCTACATGAAAGCTTACGTGCAAAGTTCCGCGTGTGTTTGTGCGTTAAGGATGTTGGGAATTTCGGCAACTCCCGCGTCGTAAAGATCCATGATCACTTGGTTGTCACATACTGGATTTTCGAAGGTCAAGTTCACGTTTAAAGTTCCTAGCAACTGAGTGACATTTTGAAGATAAGGAGAGTTGCTTTGAAGACAGGCAGTGTTGATAATGGCGGTCCTAATGGTGGTGTCAGTAAGTCTAACAGCGTCGAACAAAGCGTTGAGGCTGGTGAAGTTGGCTGATACCCGTACAATTTCCTGTAAATCACCCAAAAAACGTTAATTATTATTATCATGCAGATAAGATGGCGTTGAATTTGACGTAACATTAGAAATGTCGGTAATTTTCAAATGATCAACTAAGCGTCCAAAATCTAACGTGGATGGTGCATGCGTACCCTTTACCTGATAAACTGGGCGAAGAGCAACAGGAATTGTGTCTAGGATGGTTGGGCAGTAACCGGTTAGACAAGTTTCCATCTCACGGATGCCACACGCCATCGCCGCGTCGATGTTTGTTCTGCGAACGAAAGTAAACACATTGGATATTTTCCATCAGCCGATGATTCAATCAATATTTTGAAGACACTTACAGACACTGTTGAGTCCCCTGGTAAGGATAACCGGTCAAGAGCGTGTCAGCACATGCAATAACTTTGCTGTACGACTCTCTTACAGTGCACATGGGTAGTACTTGAATATCTGGAAATAAAACCATACGTTAATAAATTCTCATTAGGTAAGATCAGTCATCAGCAATTATTAGTCGCTGATTAGTAAACAATGCCAACCAGAGGGCTAGATTCGGAAAAAACTAAGGGAACAGTATCATCAGCAATTATGTTTTTTTTTTTTTGACCACACCGGGATTTGAACCCGGGATATCCTGGGCACGAATCCCGGTCAGGTTTTCGTCTTGATATATGGGTCGGGCATTTGACCAATGCTGCCAATCGCCCGCCCATCAGCAATTATGTTTGCAAGATAGACCAAGCCTTGCAGTGGCGTTTAGCTCCACCTACCGTTTTGTGCTATTTGACTAGGACATCCGCTGGGTACCGCAGGGGAGTTACATGCAAAGTTGTTGCATGCGGTGCGCGTACAGTTATGATAGCCAGTGACGCTGTATTTGTTCGCCAAAAAGGCGCAAGTAGTGTTTCCTCCCGATGAGTAGCATCCTCCTGCCTGTGTCATCACTATAAATGCGAGCTTTATTTATTGATGTTGATAGTGCAATTTGTATTGTTGTATTATTTTGGGAAGGACAGTTAAAACTATAATAGCAATATTATCTGAGAAATGTAACGGACGCCAAATGACCAGCTACAAAAAGCCGGAGAACTTGTTAGCAGGTAATTACGGTAACCTTTTGTCGTTTTTATCTAAGAGCCAACGCTTGGGCTGAATTATGTCAATATTTCAAGTCTTTAATGTATGAAACATGACCAACCGACGCCTGTCGATCCCGCATCACTGTAGAAAGCCACATTCTCGCAAACTTGCCCTGCTGTACAGATTTCACCCTTGTAGCTATCCGTCGACACTGATCCCGTAGCAGCTGCAGTGGCTCGTTTGCCGGAGTAGCAGACTATCTGACCTGTGATACAAAAAATAAACCTTCTGTGTATGTAACTGTTATACTGCGCCAATTTAGGTAGTTCGTTCATTTGATTTTACATGCAAACAAGTTAAAACACCTTGAATTACGTAAAAATATGTATCCAGAGCACTTTTAATTTAACACATATTGTCAATCACAGAAACTTTGCACTTACCGTTTGCAGTGTTAAACATAAACACCATCAAGACACTAGCAATTACGATCTTGGTATTCATTTTAGTTCGTGTTTCAATCACTTTTTTTCCGAAAAATTATTTAAGATTCCTGTTGAAATGTAAGAAAGTTTAAATGAGTAAAATAAGTAACTACTTAGAACGGAGAGCTCGGGCGGTTTGCAAATATTGTTATTTTTAAACCTTCCTTCACAAATACGTGACGGAATTACATCATAAGTAGGCATTTGTTTATTTTCGTGGCTTTCTATTTAATTAACTTCTGCCGTAGTTTATTTCAAGTTTGTTACATTAATAAGCTGGTTTTCCTATAAATCGTTTTTACCACAGGTTCTGGCCACTTCCCTCCAAATAAAAGGCTTTACCTCATACTCCTACACTGTCACCACACGGAAGTAAAATGATCAGAAACTTTCGGTTTCCCAACAGACAAGGCTTGTAAACTAGTAATCTGCAAGTAACACCATGGTGCTAATGGCATTGCAACTACTCAAAGAAGCCTTGTAATATGTAGGAATAATAAAGCTAGTTCCTTAACACAAGTACGACAACTTCCACCAGCGACGGCACATCAATATTTTTTACCGAAATCGAATACATCGTTAGTAGGACAAATTTTCGCTTAGCCCATATGAATGTTAAACATACAATTACTAAATAATTTATGGGCCGGTTTCTCTTTTTATGTTATGTTAGAAATCCTTACAATAAACGCACTTGGACACGGGCCCACCATGGGTACCATCTTGAGCTGTTCAACAAAAGAAGGCATTACGGCTTACATGGGTTTGAGTTTATTTGCCCAGGATCACCTGGCGCCTAAAATCCAAGAACCAACAAAGCAAGATTCTTTCTCAAAATTTCGAAGCGTTTGAACAAAACATGCATCAAAAATATTTCTTTACTAATTAATCAAAATCGTTCTTCTGGCACTTAAGTTTCTGAAGTTATTTATTCGAAACCGACGTTTCGTCTGCCATCCGGCGAGACTTCCTCAGAGTTATGAGCATAAACACTAAAACGCAAGAAAAAACGTAAGAAACACAAGAAAAATGTCGGTTTCGAATATATAACTTTAGAAACTTAAGTGCCAGAAGAACTATTTTGATTAATTAGTATGCCTGGCAGCAAAAACAGCAAAAATATCTCTTGCATAGCAGAGATATATTGTGGCCCTACTGCTACCTGCACGAAATTCATCTAATTCGAAACTCTCATCGATGTTACATGAGAAAACAACAACCCACATATCCACCGTTTCCTGCAACCTTTTCTCGCGGGATGCTTACACTGATTAATTTCCCAACCTACCGTTTTCCAACCCTCTAGGAAATGAAGCAATGTCCTCTTGTGTGCGCAGTAAAAGCTATGGGACAGGTGAAACAACACAGCCTTTCGACTCTACGCACACAATCTACTGTTTCTTTTTCAACCACCTCGAGACATCCCACACATATGGGATCAGGTCGTGCCCTTTGCCATGACGCCATCACTGAATCAAACAAAACGATTTCCTTACGACCAGCTCCGCGAGAATGACGAGAAAAGCAGATCTTGCGATTTTGGCCAAACCCTTTTCCTATGAGGCCCGAAAATAGTCCCCAACATCTGAAGAATACGGTGAGGTGATGAATGTATGCAGAGCAAATTTGAGACAATCAATCTCTAGACTCAACACACAAACGCACAAAGACTGCATGTGGAAATCTTTTTGCTTTGTTTAATTTGTTGTTTGCCTAACCTTAAAGTTTATGACAAGTTAAACATGTGCAATTCAGGTGAGAGGTAGCGATAACAATCCCCCACTTGCAAGCCTGTTTTTACAAAATTTACTTTTTACAGAAATCCTAAAACACGTAGCAATTAAACTCGTTCTGCACCAAATCTCTCCATTATCCCTGTTTACGACACCATGACTACAAACTGTAAAGAAACAAAAAACGTTTGCTTGCGTTTTAGAACACCCAAAGCAAGCATCTGATGGCTATTACTGTGATACGTGACCCACTTCCTGCGCAGATCATCATGGGATAAGTGTGATTGTATTTTCCGGTAAACAGGAAGGCGGTGTCATCACCTGCTAACATTTCAGCTGAGTTAGCAATGGGTTTTTCCGAGGCTCTTATGGTTAGTAACATAGGGCCAGGTTAAACTGCTATTCTCAAGGAATGTACAAGAAAGGGTGTTTTGCACACACCAATAAGCACCAAGCCCGTACTTAGGGGATTATTGAGCTTTTCTTGTGTTCTCCCTCCAAGCCTTTTGTACGATGATTGGCGCCAAGAAAAATGGGATGCGCACAAGAAAGTTGCGCAACCTTTCTGAGAATATTTCACCCGTATTGATGCGCATTATGTTTCCGGTTGGCTTGATTCGCGTGAAAAACAATATATTTCTGGCGTCTGTATATCAAGCTTTGTTACATTAATATCACACGTTTTTCTTTTCTTCCAGTAGAATGCAAATGTAAAAATATTTTACACTTCGCAAAACATTCACAGATATTGGAACATTGACGATATTTCACATAAGAACCCCATCATGTGTAGGTCAAGCGACACATGTCCATAGCCCTTGAAGCAAATCTCGCTTCAATAAATTTGTTTTGACATGGCATATTGAAGGCAAAAAGCTAGCGCGGCTTTCAACCGCAACGGTCACGGTCTTGCTGTTTAAAGCCCATGGTTGTTATTTAGCATGCAAAGCACTCGAGGTACATACCAATATACGGCACACTGCGAAATGACAATCTTTTTGGGGCAGGTTGCTTTTTGTCACAAAAATTATTTTCATTTGCTGCATGCCCAAAATCGCAATCAGAACCACAGTCGCTAACAATGGAATTTTTAAGATGGCATTCATAACACGACACGCACAATAAACAGTTTGAAATTCAGGCCAACATAAGCAACCTGTTTTATAGCAACAAAACTTGGTATCGAGTGACCAAACTGTGTCTATCTACATAAAGTGAACGTTTTCATCTTCTAAAACTAAATCAAAGTACGAGTGTTTTCGTTTTAGTGCGTGCCACTGCAATGGTTTTAAATACATTACTACAACTTGCACATATATTAACCATTTAAATTAAACCAATATGTATGCAGCAACGGCTTACCGGCAATTATTTTCTGATGCTTCTTACGTAATTCCGACAAAACGACGGGGACTCGTCGGGTACACGGAAACACAACATAATCATTTATCATTCGCAAAACCCCTTTGATCGAGCACCAAGCACTTGTTCATTCCTTTCAACGTTCCACACAATTAAGCCAAACGAGCGCATGGTGTGCAGTTAACAATCAACAAAACTAAAGTCTCCCTTACGAAACTAAAGTCTCCCTCAACCGTCGAAGTCATCCTTTCTCTTTTCCATCGTACTCTTGTATGACACAAACACCTGAATCTAACCGCCGGCATCGAATTCCTCAAATAATGAGGTGATATCGGTTACGAGGCCTCATCTTATAAGAGACGATCCGCCATAGAAACTTTTTCAATTGCCGGGACTTTACAATGACGTAACGCGCGTTGACGCTTTATCTGGTGACGTAACCCGCACGTGAGCCGGACATCTGGGGAGAAATTTCAAAAGTAATTTTGTGTTGGCGGAATTCTCGGCTGGGGGTCCCCAAAATGGAAAAACTAAATTTGGGATTTTGTTATGAGACCGCCGCTTGTTTTTGACCATTAATATGTTGAGGGTAAATCCATGTCATATAGATATTCTGTACATGCGATAAAACCATGCCATAAAAAACATGTAACGCTCGTACAACAAACAATGTTGTTTTGGTTGTAAACTCATTCTCAAAAAAACGCAAAGAAACAATTTCATAAAAAAGAAATTTTTCGAAGATGTTGAAAGTCACGAATTTGCTGATCTCGTTTGCGTGTTCGTTGCTTAGAAACGAATAGCACGCAAAAAAACAACAACTACATCACGCGGTCATACACGCGCGCGCGCCCTAATGACAGGGAACCTCGTATTTAACGGCCTAATTTGTCTTTAAACGTGAGGACATTCGCTTTTGACGCTTTTAACGTTAATCCTCGTCATTGAAGTCATGGAAATGTTCCTCGCGTAAAAATATTTTTCAGCAAATTTTCCATTGCTTTGCTGGGACGCAAGCGAAAACCACTAGTTAAGCCCCTACATTTCTCCTCACTGCAAACACTCTTGTCGACGTGAGGCAAGTCCAGTTGTCTTCCCGACGTATTGTTTACGCACGCTACAATGCTCAGTGTCCTGATAAATAGAAATGTCCATAGCAACGCGTCATATCTATGTACTATCGTAAGTATTGTGATGTTAATGCCTTGTAGTTTTATGTTTCAGGAATCTCTCATCTGTAACCCATTCGCAAAACGATTTGTAACGGAATTCTTGGAACTAATACAAATAATTTATATCCAAAAAATGCGCCCAACCGTGGTGATCAACTTTTTACAGCAAGAGCACGCCGTACGTGATTTGCGAAACAATTGCAAATAATTGGAATCTGTTTCTTAGCGTGCCTATGTGTCGCCATGGAAATAGCAAATACAAATGCAAGTGGAGACCATTTCATTCCGATGGGTTGTAGTTTCAAAACGTGTGATTACCACTAGTTCAAACCGAATTTATTTACGTTGGAATTTTTAGATATCTGCCATCCATTGCGTTCCCTGCAAGATGTTTAACGTATTGCCATGACAACTGCCACCACTCCGTGTAGTTGCACATTAACGGGTCCCCCACTTTACCAACCTTTACGCTTGTCAACATCATACAATTGTATTTTTCGCTTTGATTCGCCGTCTGTTTGACCCCATTATATTTTTTCGCTTTGTCTGGACACGGTTGTTAGCGACGGGAAAACTCGAAATTTTTCCCGAGCCAGCAGTTTTTGCCTTTTTCACAAATAAAATAGATAAAATTTGCTGGGTACAAAACAGAAGATATCTCAAAACGTTTTTCCTTGCTGCCTTAAAATATTTCCAATCATTCACTGCTGATTTGTCAAACACAACAGGACAAATTACGTCATTCCGAAACTTGAAACGTGCAGCAAATCAGACATTTAGAAGATTCAAGAAACCGACACGCTTCGCTGGATTTGGAGGCTGTTTTTTGTCTAGAAATACGAGCAGCTAGCTTAAAACTTCCATGCTAATCACAAGTATACCCACGACTTTCCAGCACTTTGCGCCAAAAATTTACGGGGTGCTTCTTTTGTATTGTTCCGTTCATACACAAACTTACCACCCACAACGGACGCCATACATATTGGTTTGTTGTGTTAAACTAATAACAAAACTCCATTCAGAAGTCCCAATCTGGCACACAATAGGTGAGTGGTACAAGTGTGCATGTCTGATTTTAAAAGTCAATGTTGTTGTGTTACTAGTATTTGAGAGAAGGATTTAATGGCACCACTTGTTGTGCCACGTCTGTAACAACAACATCCACGTAACTTTTGTGTTAGTAGGACAGTTCTTTTAAAGTCATTGTTACAAGGGTCGCAAAACATGTTTGCCTTGTGGTGTTCAGTGGAATTTTTTTAATTAGTTCAGGTGCGCATACAGAAGGGTACGTACTGGGCGGTTGCCCCCTATAAAATTAAAGCACGGTTTCATTGGAGGACAAAAAGTTGGCTGACATTGATATTTGTTTTATCAGTACTGTGCTTTGTCTGGCACATGCGTGACTATCTACACGTTTGGCGACACAAGCAACAGCCCCAAAAATTCTGGTATCGCCCCTCCCCTGTGAGAGTTGGTATGTGTCAAGTGGCTGGGAAACTGTGGTTACAAAATTAAACGCAAAAGGTCGTACGGCGCGGCACTTCTTGAGCCAATTCATTTTGGTCGAACGCCCAATAATGCGTCCAATTCAGGAAGCGGCGTCTTAAATTTCCAATTGCATTTTTATGCTTGCGAGTTATTGCGAAACGGGAATCCTTTTAGGTATCGGTGAGAAATCGAATATTACACCGTCACCTTATAAGTATTTCAGAATACCTAGTAAGTCATATGGACTAGTTTTGAAGAACGGAGTAAACTTGACTGATGTTAACAAGCATCGAACCAGTGTTTTCCACAAAACAATAAGTCGCTTGCTTTCTGTACATATGGTTTGGACTCAGGTTTAAGGTTCTACACGTTTACAAATCTATCACAATTGATTTGAATAAAGGGTTATAGAAAATATTTGCAAACTTGTGGCAGCTTCTGCAAGATCGGCATTCCAACAAAAGGAAAATAAAATTACATTTTCTAAAATTCAATGTGTGAGGGGTTGTTGCATCAACATGTTATAGCCTATAGCACTTATGCATCTTTTTGCGACAAACCAGAACTCTTCAACAAGCAAAATACTACAAGCTGCTTTGGTTGGGCTAAAAATAATAATTATAATTTTAGGGCAAGCGCACAAACGGTAGTGGAAAACTATTAGTGTTTGGGTAAGCTCACGACAAACTTGTACCACACACAACAGACTCAAAGCTGTCTGTTTTTAATAAACAAACCTAGCTGCAAGTTCAACAATCTGATCTCCACTCGTTAGTTGTCACTGGAAAAACATTGCCATTTGTCAGGTTGTTTGTTGCCGCCCCTATTCCAAAGGGTTTTATGGACATTTAACGATCAAATAAACACCATTTTTATTTTATGGTTTGAGGCAGACCAAACCGCTTCGTATCTCTCATGGTCCGCTCTTTAACCCCAGCTCCGAAAAAACACTTTTTCGTTCAACACGACGCAAGAATTGCATCACCGAAACGCGTTTAGCGAGGTTAAGTGCTGACTAAGAGTTTTAAGTGAAAAAAAATTCTCAAGCTGCCCGGGGAAATGTCCTGCATGTCTTAAACATCATTCCACTAATTCTACTGCGGTACTTACTGGTACACATCACCTTTTCTCTATATATGTTGAAGCCCGCATTATCGGTTTGAAACCACCAATCATTGACACACATATGATTCAGATATGAAAGACTACGGTGGTATAGAACGTATATTATTCCAGACTTGGTTAAATTCTAAACAGAAAAATTCGTCAAAAGTGAATTATAGACATGACAACCAGGAATGGAATAATGCCACGTTCACCTACATATTGACACCTTGTAACAGCTCGACTGGACTGCGTATTTTTCGGAATGACAGGCGTTGTATCAAGGCAACGCGGTTAGAAAGACGGATTCACTCGACTGCGCAAGCCGCTTCGTTCCGCTCCAAATATCGCATCGGTCATTTTAGTTCCTGGCTGGATATCTGCGCGATTGCGCACCAGTGAGAAAAAAGCCTGGTCGATACAGAGCCCGAAAAGGTGAAAATCTATCACTACTGAAGCGCATTATTACAATATTTGGGGGAAAATGGTGTTGATTCAGTTAGGACTACGATCACATATAGTCTATAACCAAATGAACTAAGCCGTTTTTAACACTAGCGAGCATTTTTTGTGCTCGGCTATTTTCTGCGTTTTGTCCGGATTAAGAATTATTCTGCCAATCAACCATGACATTTAAAAACAATAAACATGATTAATCGTTTGCCTTTTTCACGTCTTATTTGATATTATTCCTTGTCGTATGCATTCTTTGCAGAAAACTGAAGGGCATGTTGGTGAAATTGCGTGATACAGGCTACTATAACGATATCTGATCATAAAATTGGAATAAATGCAGTGTTTTTTGCAGAGCCTTTATATCGCACTAACAAGTAGGTCTACAGTTGTTAACTAATACACATTTGCCCACTGACCGGTGAAATATGTAACCCGGTTCCAGCTGACCTGAGAAACACGCAAACAATTTTGTTTTGCAAAAATTTATTGTAGATATTTTCTTCGTGTTGTTGCGACATCTGGTGGCGTATGTAGTTTAAGTCGCAAGGTAGAATTTTTTCTTTGGGTTTGCACAAAAAATGTTTGGGCAGTGGAATATACTGTCTTTGCAAGCGTCCAAGCATATGAGAAAACGGAAATTATTCTCAGAGAAAAATTTTTCGGTGTGGCGGTATTTGTGAACAAAATGCATTAATTCCACCACAAACATATTACACAATCGTATGTTTGCAATAAATAAATCATGTTATTGCAAGGGTCACAGGTTTCGCAGCCAAGGCATTGCGCCAAGCTGGATCAGCCACTTTTTCCGACAAGACCTAGCGAGATCTGAAAAATCAATCTCCCGGTGAGGTTTGAACTCACGACCTTGGGCTAACCAGGCACAACGGGGTATATTGTGGCCAAGGTATACACTGGTGCGCAAGCGCACAACTTGTCAGGCGACCTTCACATACGTAGGGGATCTCCACCACCGTGATCAGACAATGCAGAAGTAATACCATGCTTGCATATAGCCATGAGTTTTATTTTCTTTAGATCTCTAGGTTTCTGACAAAAGAGTAGGCTAACCTATCACAAATTTGTATTGAAATAACCATGGTTATGTCATCAATAAAACTTGTCAGTTTTTGCATTGTACAGAGCGAGTGGACATCGCCATATATCTACTGCAAAACTGTTAAGCAGTCACTGCAACTAGATCACTATTTAAGGTACCGAACGAGTGGCTTAAAAAAAAACTGCATAAGAAGTGGCAGGATAAACACAAGGCACAAGGCGTATAGTTCATTCACGTATTGTGCACGCTGTTTGGTACAATTTTACGCAGATTACAACACTATAGGTCATTGCTTTCAGCAAAATAGGTAAACAGTTTTAAATGTATCTTACATGTGGGACAAATGTAATTCATTTAGTTTTACTGCAGCTAATACTTTCCATGCTATTTCAAGATTTGGGGACAAATGCCGTTTTTCAACAGTAGGCTACAATGCAAAAAGGGTTGGTCACCAACGAGAGTTTACCTATTGAAGAAGGACAGTCAGTATACTTGAGATAATCCTTCAAAGAGCCGAATATTCAAAGAGCTATCACCGCCTTTTCATGAATCACCCGAAGGAGTTCTCCCCGTCACGCAAAACCAAAATTCCAAAACTGATCTTAGTTTTAACCAACACATTGTTGTGCAATCCCTTATCCCAATACCACCAGCTGAGACCAAGGCGTTTATCCGAACTCGATAGGACAGGAGTGTCAATAATATTAGACCCCAGTATACCTCAACAGCCCTTGAGCGGTCTGCCAGCTGTCGATATGGCGGTAACGAAAAGGAATATTTGATTTGTCGATTTGGCAAGTCATCGCGTCGCGTACACGGGACTATTAGGCCAGCGCCGTCCTTTTACATAACAGAAGCCTTTCAGTAAACGAAAATCTGTCCAGATCGTCGACTTAAAACACAATCCCGCACCCGCCAACCTCTCATAACTGACTTTGCAGTGGACAGATTCCATTTCACCGAGATTATCGACAAGTATAATTACGATATGGTTACGTCACCTCGTCTGTCAGCTTTGCTGGTCTTTTGCGGTTTTGTGGTGACCGCTTTTTCCGACGGTAGGTTAATAATAGATATCGTATTGTTGCAGTTTTCTGTTCTTGTTGGAGAGGATAGAAGATTCCGTCTGAACTTATAAAATCTTAGAATTAAGACTAATTTTTCAACAATTCCATCGTAACGCGATGCCTTACCTTGGACACGAAATAAAACCTCGAGTACATACAAGTGTTTATTAATAATTTTTACAAATTGATCCGGGAAGTTCGTGGGATGATATTAATACCGACGAGAAAAATCAAACAAACATACATTAAATGTTTTACAGATCGTCCGGTTTGCTTCCAGGGCTTTCGGAGAACGAACAACGGCCACATCACTTCCAACACAATTATATCAACTATTTCATGCAAACTCACTGAGGAGTGCGGACTGGTCACCATCGATTTTACGCAGGAAGATGGCAACCCAGGTAAAAGCACAAACGCGTAAATTACTAACAAACCGTGTTTCAAAAGAAAATGTAAAATTTTGCGATGGATTATATTTCGTCTGTTCTGGAATATAATCTAAGTCAGTGAGGTAATGGCGAACATGCTGTGATCCAGGTAAAATGGAGGAAGCCTTTTGTATCGACACCGCCAAGGAAAGCGAGCGGTGTGGTGGGTCTGAGCACACGGAGGATGGAATGACAGACTCCGAATGCAAATTAACTCGATGCAAGACTTTTGCCTGTAACAAGCCGTCGACACCGACAAAGTGCAAAAGCCTGAATCAAAAATCAGGTGTTTCATTCAATTCTATAGAGTGCGCAGAAATGTTGTAAGCTATCGTATAAACAGGCAGACCCTACTGCGAATGTCCTTAGGACGGTGGTATAGAACATATCTAGAATCTGGTTCTGTGAAAGCAACTACATCGAAAGAATATTTATCAATAAATGACCTGCGCTCTTTGCAGATGTTTTGTTCTTTCCGGGATGCACATTAAAAGAATCACTTGATGGAATTAACAAATGCGTCGCCCAGCTGTTCAGGAACTTTCCATACAGCGACATTTCAACATGCAGGTAGTTCAACAAACATAAGCCTAATTGCTACAATTGAAATGAAAAAGGAATTAAAACCATGATTTTTGATTGGTTTTGTCATGCAGAGATACTGCAAGGGCAAGTCTTAGATGCGCTCACGATTTGGCGACGAAGTGTCTATCGCCAATATGTCCAAGCTTGGTAGGACTTCTGCCTCTTGAAATGCCCAAGTTTTATCAAGTAAGATACCTGAGATCTACTCAGTAAGATGGACACTGGGGTGTAAAATTTGTATTTGAAAAATTCTGACATGTAGGTCGTTGCTAGCGTCATTTACGCTAAACTTTCCAGAGCTTTTGAAACATTTGCGAACGACTTATATACATTACATACAAAATATTATCCCCTAAAAATTACCCAGAGATAAAGTCTGGGAATGTGGTAAATACTTAAAACTTTAACCATACAACATAGCAAAAACAACAGGTAATTTAGAACTTTACAGACATTCTATTGAAATTTGATGTCACAGAAAATCATAGACGGTCTCGGCGACCTCACCAAGTTTGATCTAACTCCGGAGAAAGGGGATGCCGTCATCGATGCAGTCTGCCTTTCGCCGAACAAGGACATTGCGACGAAAGTTGCTGCAAAAATGAAGATGGTCGCTGATTTCATTAGAGACGACGGAGCTAAGATGGAGATTTGCTCGGATAGCTACATTAGCGATCTCGCTGTCGGGCTACAGGAAATCTATTCACGGCTTGTGGGAGTGAGCACGCGAGACTCGTTTTGCGGGTGAGCTTATCTTCAGCTGTATTCAAAAACTGCCCAATAATGAACTTAACGTTATCCCACAACTTGGTTTACTTGGTTTGTCCTGGTTTACATTCTACCAGTAGCAGCATTCATTCGTCTTCAGACACTGTTTGCCGCATGTTTTTCTGTTTATATTTAAACAGCCTCTGACAATGTTTTTTTAATCAGAAATTGTGGTTGCTAAGGGAACCGCAAACAACTTAATATATTATAAAAAACTGAAACCAAGAAATTATTTCAAAATTGGTTTTTATTTATTCACTCGGTAAGCCATATATAAAAACACAAACGGCATAACCAACCTCATTTCTGTAGGACTGTATCCCTGTTCAAAAGCCTCCTCATCGACGGCTGGACTGGCCAATGTAATAAAACTGCCGCACTTCAAGTCATGTCCAAAATTCTCCCGGTGGGCTACGACCCTGTTATGCCCGAACTGAAAATCGCTTTACAAGTGCTCGAGGATTTTGTGGCCACCTATCACCCGCCTGATTGTGCCGGTGAGGGAATGAACTTACGCTTTCTCTTAACATGAAAAATAAGTCACTTGGTACATTCTCGTTCTTTGGAATATTTAAAATTTTAATTTATCTGATTTATCCTTGTTATCGTTAGTTCTACCAAATCATCAGTATTTCTTTCGATTTTAATGCAAGTTTGATTAAGCTTGTACCATGTTGCAAATTTATGCTGTTTTCTCAGTTAAATTGGCTTTTTTCTGTGTTGGTTGCTATGAGTTGCTACATTGCTCAAATAAGCGTGCGCGAATTTCATGGAATTAAGCCTGATTATTTCTATGAATTTCCAAACAGTTGGAGGTTTCGGTTCGTCGAATCCTGAAGAACCTGAAGCAGCAGAGGAAACAGTTGCTGAACAAAACGATGAACCAGCTTCCCAACAACAGGCCGCACAATCAGCAGCAGTTGATCCTGCTGCTGTTAATATTGCTTCAGGATTAAACCAAGGCGTTCCTCAGCTTGTGGCCCTTGCTCAACAAGCCGGTGTCTCCAAGGATACAGTGGCTGATGTGGTTGCCGCTGCGAAATCGGCAGATGCCAAGAGCAGCGTGGCTGATGTTATTAAGGCGGTAGTGGCGGCTGCTGCCGGCAACGGAGCCGATGTTCGGTCATTCTCCTGCGTTTACTTCACAGCGTTTTTCTCGGCGTTGATTGGTCTCTTGGCCCACCGTTTGTACTGAGCTTGTATGCTGTACGACGAGATTGCGATGACTGTAAATATGCACTGTGTAAAGAAATGATTTAAAAAACAAACCTTGTCAACATACCGCGCTTTACACGAACGACAGAATGGGTGTAAAAATTAATCTCAGGTCATTGCTTTCACTTCACTAACTCATAACGTACCGTGGTTGATGTGAAAACAATGCAATGAAAATGTACATAACCGACCGTCTTCAAACTACCATGCAGTAATTAAAGTAAACCTTGAATACAACGTGTGTATCATATACTGTGTGTCAGTGTTTAAATGATTTTTAAAGCTGGACAAAAATCCTATTACAACTGATTGGCAAGGGCGGATTGTCACAAGACCTTTGTGAGAATCGGAGCTTTGTAACGGTATTAGTGAAATTGCCAGTTTAATGATTAACCGAATAGCGTCGACAGCAAGTGCTTGCATGCAGTAAATTTCAGTGATGCAGGTATTAGCAATGCAGTACACCCAAACGTAAAAATGCCTTTGTTTGTTTTGAGTCAGGAAGTTTAAGGAGATTTGGCGACCCAGGTAAGCGGTGGTTTCGCAGCACTAAATATTGTTGTTTACGGAACTAGAGTTTTCTGTGCCGTGAAAATCTACTTCAGTGTATGGTTCTGGTTGGATGTGTGCAATGAACAGAACATTTTTAATCTACGACTCGGCAGCCCTGCAAAATGAAAGCGACGACCCGCTGTTGGCTGTAAAGTATTTTGTTTCCCCGCAGCCGATTGACAACGGACGCAAATGTGTTCTCTGCGGCAGCCTTGTGACTTTATATGACAGCATGAAAATGATCACCGGCTCTCCGCCGCGAAAAGTTACTCTTCAAAACGAGGCGTTTGCAGTCGCGAGAGCAAAAGGCGAAGTAACGGTGGCTTTAGGTTCTACTTTGGAATCAGATTGCGACCCCGGCCCTTCGCTCGACCTGTGCATAGAAATCGTACGATTTCGATTTTTCTCTTTTCCGGCCATGTTGAGGTTATGGGAGGCAGGAAAAATAAACGATGATATTTTGACGATTTTGGCGCGCACTGAGAAGCTGAGCAACATTGAAAACGACTTTGAAATACAAATGAGGTGCTCGCTGTTCATGGACAACTGCCAACATTCTCAATGGAACTTGGGGTCGTGCGTCTTATTTGGCGAAAAAATTGTCAACAGCCATTTCGACCAAAAAGGCACTCAATTAATATTTGCTGCTTCCTATTTTCCTAACCATGACTCAACCAGTGTTAAAACCGAAGTTTCGAGTTTAACGTGGTTTACAGTGTATTTGACACCTGAACATTTCCGAGAAATTGGATCCAAGTGCATAACCAAGGATCCGGTTAAGATGTCTTGCGAAGACAGTGCTGGCCCCTTATCTTTTACTTTAGCGTGCCTTTGTGTGAATCAAACGGCCATGTTGATACTTTGCGATGCAAGTGAATATGACAGTGAAGTAACGCAAAGATTGGAAAAGGAACTTGCAAGCCTCGACAAGCAAATGGCTGGAAAATTTTTAGTCGAGGAAGATTCATACATTTATTTGTGAGCCCTTTATGTTCCGTAATCTTTGAAAAAAGCGTGCGCATGGTAATAATACTTAAGGCCAAATGCGGTTGTAATGTCGAAACATTTAGATGTTAACTATCTATGTTTTGGTCTTGGAGTGAAAACAATAAAACCGTCATAATTAAAGCTAACAGTTTAATAAAGACTTTGCGGGACCAGGGTACTGCACACGGTGTAATTGTGAAAAACTGTTTATGTTCGGACGTGCTTATGTCGATATCCCGGATAATCCATATTGCGACGGCTAATGAATTTGCTGCGGGATCGAACTTGTAAACTCTTGCAAGCTGGAGAAGCACGCGAAAAAGTATGTGCCGTTTCCCGGATTATCTCAATCCTAATACGATTATTCCCGAGTACAAACATATAAGAAAAGTTTTCTATTTTCGAAGAAGGAAATTGGCTCTCTGTGTATAAGCTATTGGTTGGTTAGTTGTGGCAAATGAAGCAGCGCCAGACTGCCTGCCTAACGCCAGCAGTCTGCCTGTGAAATTGGTTAACTTCCTTTGGGGCTATCCTTCCCACTTAAGCCTAAAATCAGACGAGGTATATTGTGATTTGTATACAATCTCAATCTTTAAACATATTGGGTCTATCCTCCCCTGTCTTGAAATAGCATGATAGCATGAAACACTTCTGCGTTGTTTGGCTTAATTAAATGCATGCCTAAATTATTAGCAAAAATTTAGACATGAAAAACAATGTAAGAAATAGCCCCTTTCGTTTTCATTCAGTCATCGGTATTTTGTAAACTGTTGGTGTTGAATAAATGAAAGAGCAGCTGTTTGAAGTGTTTGATGTGTGTTATATCAACAAGACTAAATATGGCATAGCAATTGCAACAGTAATACAGGTAAAGAAATTTTGCAACTCAGTCCAGTTACACCAAAGCATACAATGGTCACGCAATCAACGGCATATGATTTTTGTTAATGTTTGAAGCTCGTGTGTTTTTAAGTATAAAAAAATAAACACTGTGAATCGATCGTGGGAAAGAAAAAAGGCAAGTGCGGAAGTTTTGCCATATGAGCAGCCCAGCTGTGTCACTCGATGTCTAACGTTCTTCACGCGCGGAGATGGTTTGGTTGTTTCTGCTCAGCTACAGAGAAGTCAAAAGCCACCGGGCGATGTATCAAGGTCATTTGGTAATTGTTTGCCCTGTCGCGTGGTTGTTAATGTTTCAGCTTTAAGTGACGCTGCATTGAGGCAGACGAGCCTGTAAAAATAAGACTAAGACGATCTGCATGCTTGTTTATTGTGATGTTGAGCGAGTTACATGTACATGTAAAGATTAACTTTTTGCAAGTTTTGAGTATATTTTCACATATGTTTGTCATGTCAGTGATCAGACTGGTCATCATACCAGTCAGTAAGTGCCTACATAGCCATGGGATGTCTGTAAATGTATTTTTGTAACTTCTTTATTCTAACATAATTTTTATTCAATACCATGTTTAATATTGTAGATAAAGGAGTAGTGACATTGCAGAAATACAAAACTTTAGTTACTGCATTGTGCACCTCTTGAACTTGATGTAATGGCAACAATAGGTAATGACTTCACTACAGCCACTACAACAAATGCTTCAGCCTTCACCCCATATGATGTACAGACGGGAAATTCTTTGTATGGCAGCACATCAGTTGAACAACAGCAACTAGCTATAAAAGCACAATTGATGTTTTTGCAACAACAACAGCAGCGTCTGACCCAAACCAGCAGCAATGAACAGATTATCATGAATTCTTCAAGTACCACAGCCAGTCCCACACCAGTGCGATTTTCACCATCTGATAGTATTTCACCTACTTTTGATCAAACAACTCCAGAAAAACCCATATTGTCGCACTCACCACCCAGCCCAGCTGATAGTGGTGTCGTAGCCGATTCCAAATCAGACGGTGGAAATGTTTCACAAGATCTTCTTCACAATCTTGAACACAACAAAGTTGAAGATGGTTTAGGCTTTACCTCCAGTCAAAGAAGTGTTCCTTCTTTGAGCTTTGAGGCCATCACTTCTGATGCAAGTACCAAGTGCAATGACTTGGGAATGACTTCATTGGGTCTGTCCTCTGGCATTGGTGGAAATAGTGTGTTTGCTTCTTCCAGCGATGATGCTGAGTCTGTCACGCTGTCGCAAAACCTTGCAGCGATTTGGTCAACACCATCTCCAACATTGCCTCATCCTGAAATGCCAATGCCCACCTCTACAATGGATGACATGATGCTACATGCTTTACAGCAGCAGCAACAACAACAGCAGCAACTTTCATCTTGGCCAAACCAGGTCAATCAGATGCCGGGTCTAACCCAGCCACCTCCAGGCCTGTACAACACTGCCATTCAGAAGCAGATCCAGCAAAACACAGCCGCTCAGATTCAAGCCATACAACAACAACTTGCTCTACGTAGGTCTCAGTCAACGATTCAACAACCAACAGGCCTTAATAGATCAACATCACACCAGCCAGGTAAAATAATAAATAGAGGAATAATTTTCAATGTGTTGATCAACAAATTGAATTTGAAGGCTTTGTTTTCAAAAAAAAAAATTTCAAAAATGGGAATACATTATGTTATTTCATGTCTAACCTTGTAATATATTAGTTGTCTGTTGTTTCCTAGGTCTTGTTGGCAGCTATGGCAATGCAAACCAGGCCAAAATGAATGGGTATTTGCCTGGTACTAAGCTTCCTGTTCCCTATTCATCATGGAGCAGTGGACAACAACCATTGGGAAATGGTTGGCCAATGCAAGGAAACAGAGGTTCTGCAACTTTGTTAAATACTCTTCAGCAAAGCAGGTATTACAGAAAGTAAAGTAAACTTCATATATAAACGTAAAGTATATATACCTCATATTAACAGTTTAAAGTATGGACAAATTTGATCCACACAAACTTGTGTTTGTTGGTTTTATATTCATCACTTCAACAAATCATTTCAGTTCATTTAAAGAAGGTCTTCCTTGATATAACTGCTTGTCTCTTTATTTCAGTGCAAGCAATCGAGTTCCCAATGGTTTAGCTGACTTGCGAAAACCATCACTTGGAGCTCAGGTGCCTCATGCACCCAGACTATCCAGAAGCATCTCCACTCCTGCTAAATACCAGTACTTAAATGGCATGGATGACAACCCATTCTTTAAAATGACGGACTCAACCCAACAAAATGGCCTCATGTCACTTAACGTAAGTCAAAAAGATTATATTTTTCAATATTCATGATACAGACAGAACTGGAATGAAATTCTTGGAATACAATGGAAGTTTGGGGCCAGTTTTCACTTCACATGCAAGTCCCATGTATTTATTTAAATATAAAAAAATGTGCATGAGGGTGGTTATCAATGTTTAATGTTGGTTCCTGCATGTAACTGTGGTGTTCAATTTTGTACATACAATGTTTCCCATGATCTATCACTCTGAATCAACTAATATACAAAGACATTCTATTAGCTCTGATTTGACTGGCATTTCATGCTTTGGTTACTTCACAGCTTGTTTGACATTGTCAGTAAACATTTAACACATGTTAAACAAGGGCAAACAAGATGTTTCGAGTTTGGCTTGGTCGAGTAGTGTTAATGCTGAACGTCATTACTTGTTAACCAAGATTATCATGAATATTAGAACTAATGTAATATTTTGTTGTTTGTTTGTTCTACGTGCATCATGTGGCGCAGCTCACAGACCAGGTATTCTGATAAATTGGGATGCCACTGGGGAACCAAACAGCTGTCCCAGCCCTCATGTATCAAGGTTATGTGGCATTAAGCTACTCAATACAAAAGCTGTGCAGGCTTGGTATTAACAAAAATTCCCAACAAAATAATTGTATTTAAAATTTGTTCTCAGTAAATGCATGGAAAAGATACATTGAAAATAGTCTTAAGAATTGCACGAGTACATTGAATGTGCAAAAACCTTATAAAATATATTCTTCCAAAAATCTTGCCAAACATTTTTATCCTTGCTCGCTAACTGTTGTTGACTCCTAATTTGTTAAACTGACACATACTGACCATCTGTTGCTACAAGGTGGTATTGATTTGCCTAATTTAATTTTTCCATGATGACATCACCTTGCCCTGAGCTAAGGCTTTTAATGGACTTCTTCGATTTATTGATCATTGTGTTTTGGTGTTGGTGACTGCACTTAGTTTTGTTGATACTTTTGTTTAAAACATGTTGTAGGTGTGTCAGACTTTTCTAATCCATTCTGCCGGTTAATATATTGTATTTGTCACTATCTGGACATTAGGGAGTGATCTGACTACTAAAATATATAAAAAAAATCGCAAATTTGAGCTGCAACTATGCTTCCATGAAAAAAATTCATTGGTGATAATCATGTTCTGATCCATGCAGGTTTTGGGTAGTGTGAACATACTTGTGTATTGCTCACTTCACATACAAACTTCTTGCCATGATTACCATCATGGAGATTAGCACCCATAAACATGCTGCATATTTGTTAAATACACTTTGTGCCTTGAGGCATAAAGTGCCAAATTGAGCTGCTTCCATATTTAGCTGAATCTGTAGTCAGTATTTCCCAACAGCCATTTATTTTAATGCCAAGCTCCCCCACACCGTTTGCTTACCCATATGCAGTGATTGATTTTTTATCTTTTTTCCATTCAACATTACTGATGAAGATATATTTATGGAATCTATCACCCTGTGTTTCAACAACGCTTTGTAACAGGCAAATGGAAACCTATTGAACACACCACATGTTGATGTTGTTATGTACCCTGTAAGCACATGCCTTGAATGAGTGCCGATATCCGACACCTGTACATATAGGAACTTGCAGGGCTGGGCAGCGGTGTTGATTAGTCATGTGATGAGATAACATCCTTCCTTTATCTGTGCTCTTTTTACCAGCCGCTGCCTGGTGGGAGACAGATTGTCCCCATACTGGTGGACTTTGGTGCATTTAGTTTTGCCAAACAGTAACTCTGCCCTTTGTACCTGCAAAGCACACCAGCTTTATGCTGCCCAACAAAAAGGGTTAACTCAAGATCAAACAGCAGCAACATTCCTTCTTGTAAATAAGAAAACCTGTTTGTTCATTTTTGCCACAAATATTTGCCCGGATATCCATTACATACAGAGGGATTTTTTTACCCTTTTGTAATGTAGGCTAGGTTTTGACCAGATCATTCCCATTAACAATTTCTATTATTTGTTCATGTTTGTGTCATCTCCAAGCTGTTTATTTTTTTGTCAAGTTAGTTCTTAACTTAAGAGTATTATAATTTCGCCATATTTTTGCAGGAAAACGGTGTCAATGATCTGATGTCAATGACAGGACTGGAATCACAACTCTGTGACATAATTCGTTCCAGCGAGCCACACAATGTCATGCCAAGGAACACTGGTATGTAACTAATTTTATTTAAGATTGAGAAAAAAGTCATGGCCAGATCATTTCAGAAAAGGCTATAAATGTATGCAGTTGTTTGACAATTGTATTTGTCACTCTTATTCTGAAAAGTACTGTGGATGCCCTATAGGTTGTCAACACTGTTCAACAAGGTTACGCAATGTTGTCATGAAAAACTTAGGGCGGTGGTAATATGCCAGTCCCTCTTTTGTCATGGTTACTGATTAACCAGGCTTAAATGCACATCAGTGACTTAAAATACAATTGGATTTGATGCCCATGGGAATAACAAAATAAGGGAAGATTTAACTGGATAAAGCATGTTTTGCATTTGTTTTGCCTGATCTATAATGGTATTTGGTATATACAATGATGGTCAAAAGTGACATTAATGAGCAATTAAGAAATGTATGTCACCACCCTGTAAGGAAATCATTGGTACAACCGCCCGGCGCTCTTTCGTGGCATAAAATTACATGTACATATCCAAAGAAGCCAGGCTTCCCAACAGCAGTAGCAGCAGGGCGAAAACGTGTACTCGGCTGTGCCAAAAATACACAGATAGCGCGGCTGCACAGTCACTCGTGGCTCTTTAACAGTAGAAGCTCGTCTGCAGGCCCTCGTTAAACGCCACTTGTGGCAAGGCCGTGCGACCGTGGCCTGATGGCGTTGAACAGCTGGAATAGGTTGTTTGTATATCCACCGGTTTAAAAGTCGTTACCGGGAATCGGGGACGACTGTGGGAGCCGAGTACGACGCTTTATGCCTCTCCAACGAGGGCCATCGACTAGCGCAACATCCTCATGCGGGCGTGGTGTCGTGTACTTATAAAGCTTTAAACGGTTATGTCACTGCACCGAACGCTGGCTTGGCAGTTTGGCACAATGTAAAGGGATTGGCAAAAACGTCAGTCACGTTTCGAGTTTGTGCTCCAGCGTAAAGTTAATGCATGCTCCATCGATGTGCACAATGCGCGTTAAACGAAAGGTGATAGTATGCACGTCATTTCATGAAAAGCACATTTACTTGCGTCTGCAATGTACATATGTATTAATCGCCACAAATAGCACAACAACCCTTCTGTGTAGCCAAGCACTCCCATGGGCGCCGCGTTACCCAGTTCACTGAGAAAAGGCCACCAGCATATGCTGCCCTGTTACCACATCTCTCCTCTGTAGTCCAGATCGGCAACTTTGGCTCCGGTCTGAAAAATCAATGTCACTTTAGGTCGACGCCAATCAAGGTTCGCCCTTGGGACGGCCCGACATCACTGCATTTTGTGAATTCTCTTCGATCCGTTTGGTTGATCCATTCCGCTCTGCCCGATGTCTCGCGGCGGTTTTTAGTTTAATAGTTTTTTGTGACCATTTTCGGGACAAATTTAACTTAAAACGACCCTGATTTTTTTCACCGCCAACAACTGGATTTGTCTAAAATTCCCTGTTGTTTTTCCAGCAGTCGGGATGTTGCCGCGCCGTCGAGGTAACTTTTGCATGAAAGCCTGTAATTTGCTTTTTGTTTTGTACAGTTTGGGTGTTTCAATCCGTCCCACGTGTCGACATTTTCGCATGCCGTTACCAATTTTACGTTTGCCCGGCAAAACAACATTTCTTTTCTCAATCACTTCGCCCAACGCAGTCATGCACGACGCACGCTCCCGTCAGCAAGCACATTATGACGTCTTGTTCGTATTTCAGTCTCATGATGAGAAGATCACGGGGTTGATTTGACTTTTTGTCTGCTTGTGCGATTTTGAAATGCACTACGTCATCGGGCTGAAATAAGTTTTGTTGGTCTTGTATGACATCACTGCACTAGAAAGCACAAACATCCAAACATTAAATCAGTTGTCCATGTTCTCCATAAGCTAGGATAGCAGGAAACGTGTAGAAATAGCTGTGGACGTGCCATGATAAACGTCTGCTTTTTCCCGCAAAAAGCCAGTATGCAATAGAGCTGCAAAGAGCGTATTTAAATATGCAAAATTCGCTTTCCAACCTTTTCTTTAAACCGGCCAAAGTACGAAGCTATTAATTAAACTGGCCACAGATGACATCTTCCGAACAATTTTGTTTGTTTATGTTTGAATTTGTTGATTTTAATTCAATCAAAAATGTTTTTCAATGTTAAAAGGATACACTTGGATTTGAATAATCGTTTTGGGCTTACTTGCTTGCAGAGATTTACCTCACATTTTGCGACTAATTCTCAGGTACAGCGTTATGGAAAAAATTGCTGATTATAAGTTTCAATATCCAAACACGACAATGTTCTTGATCAGCAGTAATCAACACAATAGAAATCGTACAATGAGAACGCCTTAAGGTAATTTCCACGTACGCGCAGTGGGCTTGGTCTCAATTGGCTTTTAGCCACCCAAGGACGCGACGTGGCTCGGCCTATCAAGTCGTAAGACCTACGTGGTCTAATTCTGAGGCCGAAGGTAATTGCACTCATTCGATCGCCGCTAATCGGCCGACTCTCGCCTGTGACGTCACTATCTTACACGCTTGGCAGAGATTTCTTTTGGGAATTTTGTGGGTTCTGACATCGCTGCAGAAGAGGGAATCGATCCCGCCTGCCCGAACTAAGCAGCTGAATTACGTGAGGCTGCGTCAGTACGTTACGAAAGGTCGAGCCTGTCGTGTCTCGCCGTTCGTTAGGGTATGTTTTCTGGCGCGCACGATTTTAGCTCCCTCTGCGAATACGGCCGACATTGTCAACCACAACATATTTTTTTCGTTGCAGTGAAATAAGGTGCAACTACGTCGCAATTTAGCGCCAAGAAAGTACCCGGGGCGCCTGTTTGGCAAAGAATTTAAAATATTCAGAATTGTAACAAACGTCGTCCATTTTACTGTCGCTAACACTTTGCAATGCATACATAAAAGGTCAGCCATGCAAAGGGAATGTTTATTGGACCAGTTGGGTTACGCCGTTTTCACGTTTGGTTTAGCCGCACTGTTTTGTTTAAAACAACTAGCGGTGTTCATTTTTGTTTACCCCGTACCGAGATCAAGCAAGGCAGTTCGAACACACGCGTTTTACGTCACGTATGCAGTTCTAGAGGTCGTGGTGGCTTCCAGTATGAACGCTTGTCGGGTAACACTGGCGTTCTGCCCTGTCATTAATGTCTCAGGGTGACGTAACAGCAAACGTCCGGAAGATGGTTTACACGGGGAATTTTAGTGACCTTCTCGATCGATTCCAATTACACAGGGTTATTCAGTCCATTACGGTGTGATGGGCATTCTCGGCAAAGATGCGTAAATTAGCTAGTTGGTTAGAACTCTCAATTGGCATAACGTGTATGTCTTAAGCTACATATTGCACTGCACGGTCCCATTTAAAGTGACATATTTAAAAGGCGACGGGCAAACTACCCACAATGAACGTTTTTAAAGATGTTGTTTGGCGACGCAACTAACAAATCAGCCTATAAGGGCAAATAATGTCGTGCACCAATAAAGTTTTAACCATTGGATCCTGGTCAGTCGACGGCAGCCCATGCGGCCTTGCAAAACGCACGACACATTCCCATACTGCATTCTTTTCTGTTGCCCGACAGCGGCTGCGTTCGTGAGCGACCAAGCAAGCAAGTCGTGACGTTGCTCCTCAAAAAAACAGCCGTCAACACTTCCTAGAAGTGTTGTATTGCAATTAGCGCTATATTGGTCTGTTGGCTTTACCCACCGTTTACACACTTTCGTCTTTAAGTGCGACCGCGTAGGTGTTGATTACCGCGATGAGACGACGTCATAATTGAACTTATCCTCGTGACGTCACGTTTGTTTGCCATTCTGGGCAGAAGGTCTAGCGTGCGAAAGATGGCGCGTTGTTGAAGCTGTGCAGAGAAGTGACGCAAAATCCCCGCCTTGCGGCTTGCAACTTGTCATTTTGGTCAATATAAAATACACCTTTACATGGAATGTGAGGTAACCTGAGAAAGTCTTCTGACACATAGCGGAGGCCTGCTGACCTTCTTGTTCTGCGTGGTTTGTGGCATTCGCTTGCTACCTACATATTATATATATATATATATCTATAGGTTCTAATATATCTATAATAATGTTTATAATAATCTATGATAAACAATAGTACATCGGTGTTTCTTGGTTGAATGAAGCCTTTCTCAGTATATAGAGCTACTTCCGTTGCCCCCTCGACCTTGTCGGACTTGTCGGGTGCAAAGTTGTTGTTGTGCAGGAGAGCCACATCCTAAAACCACAGTCGGGTTACTTAGCAACGCTCTAGCGCGGCCGTTGCATGCGCAAGTTGTGACGTCACAGCTGACGATAACAGGTTCTGCGAAAGGACGAGGAATTTACAGAATCGATTCGATTGTCGCGCTCCTGAACCGGTCGGTGGCTCCGTTAAAGTTTAACGTTTCCCTTGCGGTCGATATCCATGGGCGGAATTGGTTTTATACAGTTTGCTCTGCGGCGAAATGGAAATGAACGACCATCTCATACCTTTCTGTTTGCAAGTAAACAAAGACTATTTATAGACAGCTCGCCGATAGTGCATTTAACCTGAATGCTATTTTCTCGATAGTCAAGGGTTATGTAGGGCAATGGCTATCAGCGACAAGGCATCAACCGCGTTGTTTCGTTCTCGGATGGCGAAGGATGTATAGCTCGTATCACCTAAAGCCTCGAGTGGCGAATCGGCAGAAACCGGTCTTGCGCGTTATGCAAAAAAACCTGCGAATACTCGTTTTTCTTCGGAAAGCTTCACCTATGACTCACGACTCGAAAAATTGGTTGCGGCTTACGAAGAACCACGACCTCTTAGGCCCGCGGGCGAAAATTGTTTTCCGTCCGAGTTTACAGGCGTCATTGTACCCCGCGTAAAACCCCACTAGGTTCTCCTGGAATCCAGCCCGGTATTACCACAGTTTTAACTTGTGTTACATATCAAGTGAAAAACACCCGAAGTTCTCGAAATATTGTTACTCTTGGAAGTGTCCAAGCCCATTTTTTAAGTTTTTTATTTGCTTTTTACGGTAATGTCACAAAAAAGCGGCATTTAATTGTTTGTTGAAACTGCATCTCAACAAACTCATTTAACCCTTTCCAAAAAGTACACCCAGTCATTTGTATTCATTGGAAACGACTTTTTATTCTTGCGCGCGATTGACTTTTTGTTGACTTCTCACCAATCATGCGCCTTGAGTTGTACTGAGCTTGTCAAACGATTGATTGTAAATTTTACAGTGATCGGTCGCCCAATGGTGCGCACATGGCTTGGTTCCAGATCAAAAGGACAATTAGTCCATTTGGCTTATCGAATAGCCGCCCAATTCCTGCTCGTGACTGACTCGAACAAAATCGGGGGTTTTGCTCCAGTTTCGCTCACTCAGACAAAGTGGCTCACAAAAAATTTTCCAACAATCATCATCGCGTGTTGTGACGTCACGTAGTGCTACATCATGGCGACCTGGAGCCCGAGTTTGCTTGTCACGTGACCTTCGTAATCGGAATCGAGTGGACGCATATATGCAAAGCCCCGAAAACTGCTTCCTGTGCTATTACGTCACAGTGCAATTTTTGCGTTGTGAGTTAAGTGGATTTAAACGCGGACTTTTTAATTTCTGTTGAAAAAAACGCATTTCACGCGTTTCCGCTGGCGCCGCGGGGCTTTGGTGTGCGTCACTTCCGCTCTACCGTCACCCGTTAGGAAAAGACGACATATGGAATTGAAGCGTCCCCTTCAGACTGCGCTTATAAACACCACGCAAAATATGCCCGCATTTCTGTGTGTTTTAAGATGATAAACACTGTGGAAACCGAGTTTGCTGTGGCAGCCTTTTGCCCTGTTTTGGAGACCACCAGTTTTCTATCACTTTCATTCGCGTTCGGTTGTTAGATGTAAATTTGTGTGCAACAGCTTATCTTGACGCGCAGCAAGGAAATGTCAGTAAACTCAAAACAAAATTTCAAACTTTTATAGTTTGTCGGAATTATTTCCCTTCGCGCAATTTTTTGGTTTGTGCCAATTAAGCTCATTGGTTGAAAGCAAAATTCCCAAAAGTTGTCGTAAATCCATATTTCGAAATTTGAAATTGCCATCACGATCGCCCCTAAATCATTACGCGAAAGCGACGAACCGTCCGTCAACCGTGATGTTCTGCATCCGCGCCGTGCAGGAAGCTCCATTCACGAAGCCGCTCCATCAACTTGTTTGTTCAGTTTCGTGCCTTACGCCGTGGTAATAAACAACACTCAGTCGCCTGCTATCCGATTGTGGCGTAACAATCGGTCCCGTGACTTGTTTTTGCCCAAGTGCTGGCCCTAATTGCGGACTCAGACCTTTAGCAGTTCCCACCTATCGCTCGTTACGTTCCAACGCTTGTCGGCGGCGCAACTGAAAACGCCGCCTCTTCTCGGATTATACCTCGTTAATCAGCGAAAATTGACCGTTGGCGACGCATTATTTCATTACGTGTCGTAAGATTTTCCGCCGTTCACACCAAAACACAGGAAGCACGTGTAGTTCGTCAGCAACGGTCAAGCACTTCGAGAATATTCCAACTTTAATTTGTTATGTACGCGTTGCTATATTTAGTTTGGTAATTATGTCGACCTTTCTCACCCTTCTTACAAGCTGTGAGCGGAAAGATTTGGATCAGCGTTGGTTTCTCTGTTTCAAAACATTAATTTTGCTGAAACTAATTAAAAAAACACTTTTATCCGGTCTATGGACCGAGTGGATACAGGTTTTGATTTGTTCATGTCCCTCCGTATGCTTCTCGCCCAGCACCACAATGTTCGGTCATCCAAAGCTAAATCAGTAGTGCCGCACTAAACGCTGCTGATGCCCATCCACGTTGTAACAATGGTTATATTTCAGACCTGAAGTCGTTACGCGACCGCGTTTGTGTAATTAACGCCCCAGCTCCGCACGAACTGCGGTCTGAAACCCGAAGACGTATATTTTTCATGCATGCAAAAAGAACTGAGAGCACGGATTTCGAAACAAACCCAAGTAACCCCTAAAATTCGTGTGCCATCGACCACTTTTCAGCGTCTAAGGTGACAGAAAACCCAGGCGAACCGCGGCATTTTGCAACGTAACACTGTGGGGATAGCGTCACGGTGACGTGGCACATTTAGTGCTGCATGACTGCGTTTGTGTAAGCGGAGTTTTGTGAGGTTACTGGGTAACCGAACTGCGACTGTCAAAACATGCTCCAATCAATTACAACGTGGTTTCGGCATCCTTCCTCCTTATCAAACCCGTGACGTAATCGGAAAGCGGAAATAGTGGTGCAACCCATCATGTTAAGCACATAAACATGATCTTATACTGTTTGATTGCTGTGGTGAAGTTTGGCGTCACTGATAATGCGCGGTATGCCCATGCAAAATACTTCATGCGTCCAAACAGTTGGAACTACAGAACGGAACCCTGAAGTACATCCCTAACACCACAACCACTCGACTGTTAAAATGGGAAAGACTACATACAACACGAAGGTGGTGTGATCCGCAATGTCAGTTTCCCGGTAACCGTGGTACGGGAATGTAGGCCCACCAAACACGTCCGCATCGCAGTTCACACGAGAAACGGCAGCTGCATGGGCGTGAAGGTTGGGCCAGCCAGTAAAAAATTGCAGGAAATGCTTCGTATATAGCATTCGCCCGATGGCGGACGCTGGTGCGTTAAAAGGCGCATATTGGAGTAACTCGTGTGTGTTTTGTGACTGTCCAATCGCCTGCTTGTTGACTTAGCGCCGTTGCAGTCCTGGTAACATCAACCGTTCCAACCAGAGAGATCACCTCTTACTGCAGTGCCAAAAACCGGTGCTGAGTGCCGACATCGTAAAGGGGTCGGTCGCCCGTTACTAGCGTTCTTTTATCCGGGTTTCCTACCGCTGAGTTTCGTCCAATTTTCAGTCTAAAATGCTTGCCCGATGCACGCTCTAGTGACCTCCGAAATTTTCCCGAACTAATCCGAAATCGCCCGAGCTTCAAGGCAAATTGTCCGTGAAGTCTTTGTTCTGTTTTGAGCCCCAACACACAGTAAACGGGATACTTGAAAGCCGAGCGACCTCGATTTAGATTAGCAAGTCATCCCTCTATCAGTTATATGTTATGTCGAATGGTAACCAGCACGGACAACTATCTCCAATTTGAGCTTTCAGTTCCGTTTATGGCGGTCGCGTATTTACAGCTTTTTTAGGAGAAAGCTTACCTCAAATCTCCTAGGTATCGCACTTAATTCAAGCATTAGCATAAGTGCTCCTTCTCCTTACTCTGCTCTTGAAATTTTCCGTTACCACTTGTCACGTGAGTGTGGTAAACCTAGGTATTTAGGTCACGTCACTGACGCCTGGATAATTACACGAAGATCAACTTGCTATCGTCACCGTGCATTTGCTGTTGTCGATATGGCGCGATGACAGTGCCCCATACGAAATACTACATTGAAGGTCAATCTAACCTGCAGGCTTTGGAAGGAGGTGTTATTTTGAGTTCGTTTGTGTCAGCTTTTGATTGGCTATTGCGATTAGAAGGTCGGCCAACATTTCCCTTTACGATCCCGATGGCGCAAGACTGCTTTTCAGTCTCTCACCTCCACGACTTTGGAAAAAAATAAAACACAAACCCTTGCGGGACGGCGACCAACAAAACGGATTTGCAGCGAAAAATGGCAGCAGTTCGATCGGGTTCTGCGCTGGGAAGCCTGACTAGTCGAAGATTACGTGGGCAGATCTGGCAAATAGCGCTTGGAGGCGATCTCCGTATTTCGTGTGTTGCCAAACCAAATAGCGCGAGCTCGACGAAGCGCGAATCGCTTTGCTGTGAATTCGACCCTCTTATTTCTATTCTTGTTGGTTTACGACTTCACGAAACCTTCAGGCTGTTAACCCGCTGTGTTGTATTCTTCATATTATCTATGTTTAATTGAAGTTTAGTGCTGCACGTGCAAATGCCACCATACTTCCCATGTTTTAAATGAATGTCATCAGAGGTTGAAGTTGTAAGTGGTTTGAAGGATAAAAGTACGTTTTGAAACCCGGCTGCTTTGTAATACAAGCAGGAAATGAATTGTGGACGAGTTTATTCATGATGACTCACACAGCGTCCATTTTCTCACGTCTGATTGCTGCAAACCGTATTACTGTTCGGATCAGTGTGTCACAGATCGCATGGAGTAGAGTGGTCGTATAATTTTTCGGCCGAGGGCGTTTTATGGAGAACTCCAGTCTCTTAATTGTGTTTGTGTATTGATTGTATGCAAATTAACTGTCCTTCGCAACCGCTTCCGCCTAAGTAATTTCCTTTGCTCCTTATTTTTACATTTTAAAGGTGTCCCGAACTCGCGGTCTGCACATAAATTGTGCAAGTGAATATAAACGTAATGTTATGGCGAGCACAAAAGCGATAGTCCGAACTCCCGGCTCTTAATAATTTGATATCCCATATGCGATGTTGATACGAAGCCCGTGTTGACCTGCTTCATTATTTTTTGGTGCTTAGCAGTTAAACAACTTTCGCTTTTTGGCCGGTTTCAAACCGCGATGCGAAGAAATACTGAGCAAAACTCGACCACAGCCCTGGGGAGAGGCAACGTGCGCTTACTGTTTACACACCGCCCGTTTTCGCAAAACCGTGTGAATTCCTAGCGGTTTTTCAGCACCGCACAGATGGGCAGGGACTTCCAGCACGCTCTGGGCTCGCCAACAAGAAAACATTGCGTGATCGCAGCAATCAGTGCTCGTGCGATGTTCGTGTCGGGTTCGCCTCCAACGCATCGCACGCGCTTTAAAATAACTCTCTTCGTACTTTACCTGTGCTTGAAAATCGTGAAATTCGTGTCGCCCTATTGCTGAGACGCATTATGCGGCTGTTTATGACCACAAGGGGAAGATGCATGTTACCTCAAAGAGGCGGGACCTGACCGTTTTCTGACACTTGTCACGTTGAACGACGGATAACATAAGGGCGAGTGCGTAGGCCCTTCCTATGCTTCCGTTCTTTTTATTGTTGTGCGCCTTTACAGCCCAGTGAACATCTGTTTGTATACTGGCTGTGCGTTTTTAGCCCCATTAGGTCAAATTGAATTCAACCCATCTTGCGGACTCTAATGAACCTTTAGTGTTAAACATACTTCCGCGGTGCTTTATTGCATTACCTCCATTGTCACTCCTGCGGTTTCATTCGCGGACAAGGACTTGTTTTTTCCCTTTGTTTCAAAAGTCCATTTGTCTTGTTGAAATCTGATGATGGTCTGGGATTCCCGTTCAACACTTTGTTTGGTCCATGGCTGTCTTGCTTTGCAAATATAACAAAGTGATTATTTGTTTTGGTGAATTGAAGTTGTTGATTTCTTGTTCAGTGACGCTCATTACGCCTCTGGACCCAATACTGGTTTACGCTGAAAAGAAAAACGTGTTTTAATCCAACATGCTAATTATAGTTTTCCGGGAAAATCACACCGTAGACAGTCACATAAAGCCGCGATGTTAAAGTTATAAAAGCTCGTGGCTGACGACGAGTAGGAAATGCCATAGTTTCGCCCGGGGGTAAATTCACGAGTCGAGAGATAAAATTTGAGCGTTAATCCCTCCAAGTACATTGATGAAGGCGTCTAATTGCATCATTCTGTCGAAATATTCCCATTTTCTTCTTGGTATCGTTTCGCTCACGCTTGTTGACCATTGATTGTATTCATGCTCTTGTCATGTGCGTTTCGGTGATCGAAAGTACGTGCACTCATTATTACTATTGCTACCCTCGCCAATTATGTAGCAGACCATGCAACTATGTCACGTAGTCTTTTTTGAATACATCTGGCTGTTGCATCTTGGAAATTTGTATTCAATAGCGAAAATATAAGGTTTTCACGACCACTTGTGACCTCCGTAACGTACAAAATTTATATCATTGTTGGAAGCTTAGACCTCACGTTATTATATTTTATTTGTTCACAATATTTGCATGCGTCTTGCTGGAAATTGTGTGACTGCTAGTGTCAATTGTTTTGTAGCCTTCTAGGGATGAACGTTAGTTAATGTGAATATGCAACCGCACTCTTTAAAACACGCGTTGAGCAACTCGCCTAACTGTATGCGCTTTTCCGTTACAGGCAAATGGATGGACATGAACAACGACATACTGTATGAGGATGTGAGTCACATTGCTCCAAACCTCAACGCCCATCTCTCGCCGTTGCTTGGAGACTTTGCCCGGGACCGCTATTCTCGCAAAGTGTTCGTCGGTGGCTTGCCACCCGATATTGACGAAGGTTCGTAAGGATTAGTTTCCGTACACTTGCGCCGTGTAAATTACGTTCAAATGAGTGCGTTTGTCGCCCCCTACAGTTTAGAAGTGACCGAACTTCCGCCCCTGTGTGTAACGGGGTTACTTATATTAGGTGTTTGCGTGCTTTTGAACAGCACAGTGTGCACCATGTGATTGAAAAGTGTTTTTTACGATGTCGCAATCCAGCAACCGTGCTATACTTTGTGGCACCGTTTAAAGCTAACTATTACATTTACGTAGTGCCGTTCAACTCATTTTACGACCGTTAGTTTGCTGTGCAAGCAATCGAACCCTAATTCGCTACTGCGCGTAACACTATCGACGTGTTTGCCATTTGGCGTTCGACCTTCATGTGACCCATCTTTGGCGGATTTGCATAGCCTCGTTTCATACTGCGTGGCTGCTATCCGCTCCTATCCATATTCACCACTATGGCATTTTGACCAAATATGGTGTTGTTTTGTTTGCAGAAGAGATCAAAGCGAGCTTCCAAAGGTTCGGACCCCTTGTGGTAGATTGGCCGCATAAAGCGGAAAGCAAGTCGTATTTCCCACCCAAAGGTAAGTTGTGTTTCATTTGTACGTAGAAATATCCAACTTTAAACGACAAGGTTTTGAAACACATTTGGCCATGATCTATCGACAAAAACAGTGGCTTAACTTCCCTCGGATTAGGGTGTGTTTGGTTTTTTTTTGCTCGCGCTGTCGCATCCCAAAGCAGTCAAGACCATGGGGTATCTCAAACCATATATTTTTCTCCTTGAAGTTTGCTTGAAACAACTATTAGCGTGCATAGAACGTCGTTACATAAACAAACCAACCAAAACTTCAAAAAAACATACACGATCAGTTTGTGCTCCCACTTGTATAGCAGGAAAAGCAATACCAACAATATCTCTAACTCAACATCCAGCAGTTCGTACGGGTAAAAGCCACACAAAAGTGCTCCATAGGACAGCATCTGAAGTTGGGCCGCCCGTTTTAAGTACCATCGGGGCGCCAGCAGTCGAACCTATGTGATATAACACGGGCTACGGGCTCTCAATGAGTACGATGCAAACCAACCATCCGTTTTTCTATTTCAGGCTATGCGTTCCTGTTGTTTCAAGAGGAGATGTCGGTTCAGAATCTCATTGGTTGCTGCATGAAGGACGGGGACAAACTGTACCTGCGAGTATCGAGTCCGACTATCCGCGACAAGCCGGTGGGTTTCCATTACCGCCTTTTGTTTTATTGGTTTTAATTTTGGGACTAGTTACGTCATAATGGAGGTGACGTGCTTGCAATCTTGAGGGCCGAATCCTAAGGAAGAGCTAAAACTAAATATTGATTTTAATGATGGCAACAGTTCAATAAATAACGGTGTTATATTTTCTAATGCTTTGTGGAAACACGAATGTTGTCATAAGAGTACAAAATTATTGTGGATGCTTGAGCGACAATAGGGTGTATTTCCAACCGTGGGACAAATTAATAAAACCATCAAGATTAATAAAAAGGTTACCAAAACTTTTGCATCCATGCCACGCTATTTTCAACAAGGTAAAATTAATGACTTAACAAATGTATAAACCAAGATTTACAAACGGTATATACAGAGCACAGTGATTGCAACGGAAATGATTTGAAATGGGAAATCCGGTTGGCTCATTTTTTTTTATTTTAACCCATACGACGTTTGCAATAAAATAAAACAAATGCGGTCACCGAAATCGATGCTTTCCAGCGATTTGCTTCAATATGAACCGGTTTTTTGACTCGTGAGTCTTGTACCTTGCACTGAAATTCACACCAGTTTTTTCGCTCCTTCCCGTGCGTTGGGTGGCGGGTATGAATATTTGATGGCAACAGGTGCGTCGCTTGCGATCGAAACCCGACCGTAATTTGCCATGGAAAATAACAAGGCCGTTTGATAATGACTGTCTGCGCCGTACCCAATTGAAATACGGACATCTAACGTCACTGTAACCTCTTTCACCTTCTCATGTGCTTGCCTCTTACCCATGCGAGCTTGTCCACTTAATGTTATTAGATTGGGTTAAATAATGTGCTGTTAAGCATGCACACAGTACAGTCTTGCCACCATATGTTATGGCATACGTTTACAGCACCTTCCGCTCCAATATAAATACATGTAACCGCGTCACAGAACATTTTAATATAACCACAGCTTCCTTATGTTCGTATATCTCATGGCAGGGGCATGTCCATAAATCTTTGTTTTTACTCGCGTGGCTAATGGTATCGCTGGCAAATTATGTGGAACATGCTGCTTAAGCGGATGTATGAGGGTTAGCGGCATTTAAACGTGCAGTTGGCCGCAAACTTAAGCCAAGTAATGATCGAAACCCAAGCCTAATATACTTTTAGTTTGTTCATACTCAAAGACCTCAAAGGAAATTATCCTTCCGCAAACGGTCAAATGCGTTTACAATGCGTGGCGATCCAGCATCTGTTTTAACTGTGGTACGAATACATGGCATATGAGCCTTGTATAATACCGAAGAAGCTCGCGATGCGTTTTCGCCGTAGTGTCGAACCGGATATGACGTTTCCTTCCTTTTGGCGTATCATGATACAGTGCGAAGCGGCATGCAGCTGAGTGCAAATTGTGATCGGTGTTTTAAATTTATCTTTTGTATGTGCACTTTGTTTTGCATCGAATGCAAAAACTTCGCTTAACTATAGTGGGTATACAAAGATATACTTTGAAATGGCTCAGAAAAGTCATTGCCTTAGGCAAATTTAACATATACTTCATAATTAAGATCTATTTTGCTAGGGAACAAATCATCGTGCAATAATACCCTTCCCAATATACCCATGTACCCATGTTCGTTTCCTTATGTATGTACCATGTTATATGCAGCGTATAATAGGAGCAAATTATCACAAAACGCCAAACATGCGGCGCCTTTCGAACAGGCGGATTCCATGTATCTCTTGCACACTGCATATGTACAATGCGGTGCAACATACTACTCATATCCACGTTGCTGAATCACGAACCAGCTTCGTGCAGAGAGCGTGGCGCCACGTTCCTCATTTCACCATCGTAAACCGAGTTTTCATACTCAGGTGCAAATTAGACCGTGGAATCTCGCTGATAGCGACTTCGTGTTGGATGGATCTCAGCCTCTCGACCCAAGAAAGACCATCTTCGTCGGTGGTGTGCCAAGACCGTTGCGTGCCGGTAAGTTCTATGTGTCCGTTGTAAAAACAGGACTGTTTGGCGAGGCCCATACTTCAATTAAGTTCCAAGCTGTTGTTTTAGCGCTGTAGGCAGAAGGATTAAAGCGTGTAACGTTGGTGACTTTTGCGCGATTTGAATGATTGTTGTCGCGTTATTATCGAGGGTTAAATATTTTTTTTTTATTAGGTAGTGGACGTGTTCACTGATAAATAGCTGGGTCCCATATCGTCCGTATTACCATATTCGATGGGAACCCTGCTTTAAATCCATTATGTGTTGGCTAACTAATGTCAGAAACTGACCACAAAACTAAATTCTCAGCAGCAGCCCTAGTAAAAATTGTTAATCGATTTTCCATTTTATAGTCGAACTTGCAATGATTATGGATCGCCTGTATGGTGGAGTTTGTTATGCTGGCATCGACGTCGACCCGGAGCTGAAATACCCGAAAGGAGCTGGTCGAGTCGCATTCTCAAACCAGCAAAGTTACATTGCTGCTATCAGTGCTCGCTTTGTACAGTTGCAACATGGGGACATCGACAAGAGGGTAAGCACGATCAACATATCAAGAAAAACTGTGAACGCTTTGCCATATACGCATGATGGGGTTTATTCCATGCTTGCTTTAATGAAACCGAAAACATATGGGGTCATTTTGTAGCGTGCAATGCAAATTCTTTCCCTTTGCAAAAAGATTTTGTGAAACACCAAAATTCCTCCCCAACTGGACCAATATGGCGAAGTAAGGACTGAAGGTTTTCCTTGTGTTTCAATGCGCACTGGGCTGAACCTTAATCCCACTGACTAACTCCCACTGTACTTTTCGCCATTAATGTTCATAAACGTGGTCCCACATTGCGTCTAACTGCAACCATTTGACGCCTGATTCAGCAAATTGTCGGATCTTTTCCTTCCTTCCGGGTGTCAAGATATTTTCTGCACGCATTTTTTTAAGTAGGCAGAACGTGGGTGAAGCATGCCACATGTTGACTTTGGCATTGGTAGGATGTCGCCCTAAACAATTGCTGTTTGAATTGAACACACGTCGCCACCTAGAGGCAAAATTTTGCATGGAAAGTAGCGGACAACAAGGTGTTGATTTCACTGCATAACAGAAACCGAATTCGAACTACACCACATAAAACAATATCTTAGGAATGTGCCACTTGAACGAAAATTCGGGGTCGCACGAATATAAAATTAGGTATTCGGTGAATCTATTCGGATTCGGGCTCGCCTTGGTACCTCCCATGATGCAATACTCTCATCAGTTTAACGAGACTTTTGTTATCAGCAAACAAAATCTTCTGGCTGCAAAACCGGTTTTAAACTTTACGCGTATAACATGTCCAAGCAACTAAGCGTACCACAGTAACGTCATGCAACCGCACGAATTAAATACAATTTTTCTATAGCGTTGGTAGCTCTCTTAACGGTCTTGTGTGCAGGTTGAAGTCAAACCCTACGTGTTGGACGACCAGCACTGCGACGAATGTCAGGGCGCAAGATGCAACGGAAAATTTGCACCCTTCTTCTGTGCCAACGTCACTTGCCTTCAGGTAAGGATTCGACTGAAATATTCATATGTCTGTATTGGGTTTCGCCGCGTGTGACTGAATATAATAGTTTCGAAAAGCTTGATCCGGCCGGATCGATAATTTAGAATGACAAGTGACCTGGCTAGGATCAGCTGTAATACAGAGCGTTAACAGAAAGTACAAATGAATTAAAGCAACATGCTGATGATAGTTAATTTTCATTTTAACGATTTCCTATGATTGCAAACTGTTCCAACTGCCTTACAATATGATGAACCCCCAGAATGTAACACAAAGAACGGTTTATTTGCACCCAAAGCGATTTGTTGTAAAATATCATTTCGCCTCTCTAGTACTACTGCGAAAACTGCTGGGCTACCATTCATTCTCGACCTGGAAAAGAGTTCCACAAGCCATTGGTGAAGGAAGGTGCCGACAGAGCCTCGCGTTCCATGACCTTCCGATGGTAAGAAGGTCACCACTATACGGCGCCAACAGCAACACCGTCGGCCTAGCCGCTTCCGTAATGATCAAATATTTTGTTCCATACTACGACGTCCCCCCTTGTTGATTTACCTTGATTCCCTGTTTGTTGATAAAAATCATTACTCTGATGATGACGTATTCATATTATCTCGCCACGTGATTTGCTCATTCGCTGATCGGGAACTTTTTTCACTGATTTTCGTCCAGCATTCTGCCATAGAAACAATAACCGCCACGCCGCGTTTTCTACAACCCCCAATCTTGGTGCATTACGTATTCGAAAATCATTCACGTCGGGCAAGCGCGCATGCGCAACGTCGATGACGTCACGCTTTGACCAGTGACGTCAGAGACGGAAAACGTGCGTTTTTAATTCTATTTGAGTGTTTTTCGATTTTGCTTTTAGTACAGTTTCGAGTAGTTTTGTAAACGCTTTGCCTCGGTTTCAAGGCTTTTCCGTTCCGTGTGCTTTTTAGTTTTTTAGTACGAGTAAAGCGGCCAAGACCTTTCTCAGTTGATTGGATTAACGTTGTCCAAAAAACAAACACGCACTACTGCGCATGCGTGCCACCCGTCGGCCGACTGCTTTGCCTTTCGAAGTCACCCTTGTATGAAACGAAACGTCTTGCCAATTCCCACCCTCAAGTAACGGAAAGCGCGCGTTTTGACTTTCTTCATTTTTACGTCATCCTTTTGTAAGACCCTCTTTTTTTTCAAGTGGAAAAAACGTGATTTTGCTGAAATTTTGTCACATTTTCGGACAGTTCGAAAGTGTTTGTGCAACGCAATGGGTTTCTTCCATCCAAATTGACTTCTCGTGGTGAAGTCTAAATTTGCCACGTGATCAAAGGAGAAACGTCACCTCATTGCAGATATTTGCTGCAACCGCTTCCTTCCGTGTACATATACATACGCCGCTATGTTCATAGTCTTTTGTGTCTCCCAACTGTGCGAATGCATTCAGTTCCATTGCTTTTTCTATTTGACTGGAATTTCTACTGCATACATACATTTAATTTTTTTTTTTGCGAAAAAAATAAGAAAAAATACCACGGAGCGCCCGCCCGCTAGTCGGTGGTTTTCTCCTGTGCTTATTCTCGGACCCCAACCCGTGCAATGACGTCACTCTCTCGCGAGCTATCTCCCTTCTTCCCTCGGCCTCTCTCGCTTTTTTCACCACACTTCTCTCGCAAGTTTAAGTCACTGTGTCAACACTACTCCAGAGAGGACGCTTTTTTTTCGAGGAAAGAATCAGGCGGGCGTAACCGACAGAGACACTTTTACTACTTTTCATCGTTTATTATAACGTAGCGATTATTTTTATACGGTTTCTTTAGAGGAAAAGTTTTTGTTTTTTATCATTTTTGTATCTTTGGTGTGCGTCCCGTGTAGTTCTATCGTTGGCCCTGTGTATGCGTGTAAGTGTGTGTGTGTGTGTGTTTTCTTGGTTCGTTTTCAATTTTTTCACCGTGTCGAGGCTTTTTTATTTGTCCAAGTAATAATTTTACCCAACCGTGTGTCCTTATTTAACACCCGTATCTTTTCTAAAGGCATATACATAGCATTTTTAGCCCATATTTAACAAATCGCCGACTCTTACCCCCGAAAGGGCACCTTTTTCCTCGACCACTTAAAATCAAAACGTGAAAAAATATTTTGGCGTTGCCTGAAATTTTGTGAATGGCGTCGTTTCGGCCGAGGGGGCGTCCCTTTAAATCGATCTTACTTCCGCTTTCGGTATAGTGTTAGAAGTAGTAGTAGGCCTGGACTTATGCAATGTCGTCCACGTTGGTGTGCCGTAACCCATCTATATATCAAATGCCTGCGTGTATTGTCTACCGCTTTGCACACCGTAGTAGTAGCAGTAGTACAGCTGTATATGTCCACCATATGCATAGTTTTCTACATTTTCTATTAAGAACGGGCCGCAATTTTCTACCACCTTTCTACGAACACCCTTTAGATCGTGCAAGAAACCCCCACCCGTACGTACATCGCCCCTGTCTTCGTATGCATAACATTTTTACAGAGCGCTACCGACACGCCGTTTAAGCCATCGCGCCAAGCCCAGTGCAATTCGTAGTAAGTAGTTTAGTCTCTCCTGCCCAGTTAAAACCCGAACACCGCCGCATTATTATACAGTAACAATCACAAAACATATGTGTACGTGTAAACCTACGGGACGCTTGCAATTTGTACCAATTTTGTTAAACGCTTTTTTACAGCCTTTACCGGGCATTGTATTGCTTTTTTGTTCCACCTCAAAATAGGCCCCCGCGGTGGCCGTTTTGCTTTTGAGTTCCGCGATGCGTCGCGCTCGACTCTTAACGCTTCGAATTCGAACACCCACATGTACATACCCCCTCACAGCAGTTCGACGCACACGCGTATCCATGACAACCGGAATCGGCGCCGTCTAGCTTTCGTTGCAAATTCTCCTGATTTGTTTCAAATTTCTATGTTCCTTTCCACCGGCGCTCGGCCGAAAACCGACCCCAGTTTTTGTATCACCGCTCCAACACGGCTCCAAAGCGAAATCGGTTGTTCATTGTTCATTTTCTGTGCAATAAATAGGCTCCTTTTGTTCATTTTATTGCGGCGCGAATCTTTATTTATTCACAATATATATATTTTTCGTCGTCGAAACCCTTATGCATCAGTAATTGCTGCTTTTTTAGACCGGACAGGAGAGTGCCGTAGCTTGTTGCTTTGTAACTCCGGGCTCGTGAATACAACTTCGCGGAAAACGATCCCCGTTTCCCCTTAAGTTTAACTCTTGTGCCCGGAGCCGCTTGTGTACGTTTAATGTCTGCGTGGGAGGCGGACCGAATGATGTGCACGTATGTTATACGGAGTGCAAATTTTTGTGTTGGTCGATTAAACGTCCGGAATTGTTCTACGGTGTACGCAATAATCCAGAAACTAAACTTTTTTGTCAGCCACTTTTTTGCATGTGCTATACTATCATAACCCCATCTTTTCGTTGTTGACAAATACATTTCGCTTTCGTGTGGTCAAAACTTCGTCCGAGTCTTTATATTTTACTGCAGTTACAAGCATTTAGAGACCAGCACCGACAAAGGACAGTGTGTTTGAAACGAACTCTCTTTAGGCCTATTTTCAGTATTTCCATGAAAGAAAGTTTCTATGGAGGAAAAAGTCTTTCGAATTTCTGCGTAATATAGAATTGTTGTACCATAGCAAGGCAATCGGTTATGCATGGGTGCCAATGTTAAGGTTGAAGGAGCACTTATCTATCAGTTTTAACGTGATTTTAGACCGTTTAGAACAGCTGTCAAATGGTGCTTGGTTGGTCTGAAAGTATAACTAAAAAAGCAGCTAAAAATTTAAGCGAGTTTTACAGACTAAACGAATCACAGATTTCCCATCCCATTTCTTTTATTGTTGGTTCCGTCTCTTGTCAAATTATTTGCAGCAGAGTTGCTTTAGCTACCGCCTTGCTTGCATTAATCCCCGGTTGGACATTATTTTGCTCAAAAGAGCGGCAAAAATTTAAGTTAATTAATTGTACGGTAAAATAAATATCAGGTCGGTGATTTTATGATGGTCCCAACATCTCTGCACAATACCTTCATAGTTAGTTGTCTTATAAAGGCATTGGCATCACCTTTCGAAACTATTAATTGTGAGATAAAGCATTCACAGAAAATCTTTATCCTTGGAAAATTTTACGATACGACAGTTTGGAAACTTTGTTAATGTAAACGTGATTCTCAATCATGCTTTGAAATGAGCCTTATCTCACAATTAAATCGTCTCCACTTCGATCAGGTTCGGTTACAAATCTTCAGATTTGGTTATATCTTCTAGCAGCGATCTTTTCAATCACGCTGCTCCGAAGTTTTGCCTTACTCCACTGTAAACCTACTCCTCTTGCCATAGAAAGCCTGCTCTGCCCTTAAAAACGTGAATGTATTGTAACGCTCTAAACATGTAGCATCTCCTTCGATAGACTGCACTGGCGTCGATGCCTTTAAAACAAGCATGATGAAATAATTATGAAAGCCACAGCTGAACAAATTCTTCCTCTAGCCAGATGGTGGCTTGTTACAAATTGCACTGTTGAGACCTGCAGGGTCAATACAGTTTCACAAAACTGTAAAATGTTGCTGTGTTTCGTTTTTTTATTATTACAATTTAGTTTGAGGAGGGTGCTATTGTGTTGTGAAATTCTGTAAGTGTGACGAAAAACGGTTACTGTACCCCAAAGATGTGTTTATGATGTAATATTCTGGGCAAAATCATCCAGGATTAGGTTAAAATCCGACAAACTGTTTGTTCAGACTTTCAATGCTGCTGTTCCTACTGTGCCTCTGTGCAAAATATGTACATATGTATAATAGTCATTACGAGGTAGCATTTTTCAAACGAGTTTCTATTACAAACATTTCATTTTGTGACGACACAATCCGTCCGCACAACAAAAAGGGGAGTAAACAACCGTATTTACATGCGGCCACCCGGTGGCACCATTGCGTTGTGGTGCGCCTTTCACTGCAAAATAGTCAAAACGTTCTTAAACCGTTCGCGGACGTTGAGATGATTGGCTCTGGGGTCCTCACCGTGACGTCACGTTCCTCGCCATGACGTCACGTTCGTTAGGTCAGGTATCTTCTGACGTGCCGACGCCTTCGTTACCTGTGTATGTGCAATAAGTTTTAACATGCTGTGGTTGTTTGCACAAAAATACGTTACCGCATTTACCAGTGCTGATCGGTTCCGCAACAGTTCCGTTCCTACTTGGCGAAACCTGGTCTGATGACGTCACCACTTGTTCGAGTTCGCCACCTTTTAGTGACGTGGAATCGCGAGATGACGAAACGTTTGTGAGTGCGTCGTTGCTGTCCACCGCGTAGTCGACCACCGGATCATTGTTTTTCGCAGCCCCAGAAACGTCGCCTGCGCTGTCGCAGGATGTGACGTCGACATGTTCCTTCGCGACGTCGTCAACGTTTTCTCCCTCTTCGAGTTCTGCTTCATCAGCGTCAACCACTTCACCATCGATGACGTCTTCATAACCGAGGTTGTCCTCCTCTTGCGGTGGAATGTCCTCTTCCAATCCCTCCTCAAAATCGACATCATCTGTGGGTGCAAAAATAGGTGGCTAAGAAAGCTGCATTACGATTACATACAAATGTGTTTGCTGCTTCAATTGTCTACAAAATGCAACCTTACCTTCGTCATCAATAATGAAAAAGTCATCTTTACCGCTCCCACCTGGAACTTCTTTACCTAGACAGAACAAATATTAACTTGAAACGTCAAGTGAGCAAACGATGAACACGAATGTCAACTTTGATTAGACGCCTCTTGAATTTACTGAACAAATTTGAGAGTTTTAATGTAATTCTATTTGAAGAGACATAAATTACCTTGAACCCTTGTTTGTTTCCATTCTTCCTCATCATCACTGCTAATGTATTCAGGAGCATCATCAGCTATGTATACTGGACCGTCGTCCTGCATAGCAGAGCCTTCATCACTGCAGATGAAAGAATTGTCAATATTTAAATTTGCACCAACTAATCGGAGTTTAGCAAGGTATACGTGCACCTGTCATCCTCTGAACCCGAATCAACTCCTAGTCTGTTTCCTATGTAGTTTTGCAAAGGGCTGGGCCACAGTTCTTCTCTTATAATCTGCAAACAAGCAGGTTGGTTCGAAACAATATTTTAGATGTAATTGCAATTTTTGAAATAAAATTTAAAGAAGCAAGTAGTAACCTCTGCAATGTCATCTGATGATGCATCCTCCTGCGCACAAAACCAGCTGAAAAAACTGGAGGGTTTTTTGGTTAAGTTTTGTCCCAGTTTCCATTCTATAGCTGTGCAGTAGCATGAAGGTGAATCTGCAAATTAGAAAACATTCAATTAAGGCTATCTGCCACTGATTATCATGCATGTATTATTATAACCACAATGTGTATTTGTCAATGCAACACCCACCATTCCATGGCATATGATATTCTTTTGTGATTGTGCTATTACTAAAGTAAGGATTTTCTGCAAAACGGAACTTGATGCTGTACCCTGAGCGAGTGTCTTCAAAATCGTCGATCTAAAGCAAGTAATCTGTTTTAAGTATACCAGTGGATAAGTACGTACATGTACAAACCTGTAAATGAGTGCAATATTTTAAACAGCGAATGTCTTCTTTGGTTAATACACGCTTCAGTTGTGGATGCTGAGAAAACTTAAAACCAAACAAAATTATGTCAAGGATCATTGAAATTCACAAGCACATTTTGATTTCAGTTTAAGATTATCAAAACCAGCCAAAGGCATTTCTTGATACATGTTTGTGTGCCTCACCATTACTCTGATGAAGCCTATTTGAATAGCAGTGAAACATCGGTGAATAAAAGCATGTTTAATTGTGCCAGAAGAACAGGCTAATTGAAATACAATATGTCTGGCAGCAACAGAAACACAATACCAACCATTGACTTTAGATATCAAACCAAATTATAGAAAGGATACAACAGATGCCCAGAAGTGTGGTATCCTTTCAATGTAGTTATTTCTTCTGGTGTAAACAGGCTGTCGAAGTTTGTTATACTTTTGTTCAACTTTTAATATTTCATCATTTGCTTTTTGGTTGAGAGAATCTATGTCTGTCTGACAGTCCTCAATGTATGCCAGGTTGGCTTGGATAAACTCATCCATATCGACTGAAGCTTGGATGAAAACATGCAATTATTAGCCTGGAGTTTATTACCTCATGACCGTATTTTTAACAAGGCATATAAGTTAGTTGATTGTCCAAAAACTACTTTACAAAGTAATTGCTGCAAAACAGGAAACAATAAATATAACAGCCTTACATTCCCCAGTTTCATCAAGAATATTTTCCTCATTTGCAGCATCAAACTCACCGTCCTCCTCTTCCTCCTCACCTTCCAGCTCAAGGTCAGAAGTAGCAACTGCACATAGGCAAAAGATTCATAACAATTCTAAATTATACTACTTTGTACTTTATGAGCATAATAGGCTGCATGATTAAATTATATGGTTTGAGACCAACCTCCATCAGGGTCTTCTTCTTCGTCATCATCATATTCCTCATCGTCAAGGGCAACCACGTCATCGCTGTCATCTACCTTCACACTTTTAGCAGGAACAGCTTCAATTCCATCATCTTCCTCAGCTGGTCTCAACCTAGAAACCTTTTCACCATTCACATTGTCTGCATCCCCACCAGGTCCTGGCGAATCTGACATTTTAAAACTATTTTACCCTACAGAAAGACCTGTATTAATTTATTTTCATCAAACGTATCTAAAAATGCAACAAATGTTCAACACAAGTTAAACAACACAAACCTGATATAAGCAAGTAACTGACTATTATCCACGAAGCATGGCTACCATTCAAACTTCATAAATAGTTTTTACATAGTATTTCGTAATTAAATCAGAAAAAACAAACACTGACAAGGACACGACTGTTTACGAAAATGACTTACTGCAACTACAACTGAACCCCGCAGGAACTTCGGTTCACATATATAGATTTATATTAATTCAAAATATTTGCCGAGCAACAACTCAAAACTACACATATAAAAACGAAATTCTAGTCGCCAGTAGCAAAACTTCCGGTCTCTCGCCATTATCTGGTGAAAATAAGTTATTCTCACTTTGACCGAATATAACTAAAACAAATTTTTGTTTGTCGCGTTGTGGTTATCAGTATGCCAAGAATTGTATAAAATCTCAACCATATATAATTAATAATGTACAAAATACTAAACTTTGCTTGAACTTTATTATTAAAATGTATACTTATCTATTGGAGTTTTCAGCTTTCGGCAGAAACTTGGTACTCATCATTTTGCAGTTTGTTAAAACATCAACCGTTATGAATATTTTCATGGCGGCAAAGGCTGTGTTATTAGAAGTATTTTTTGTATGTGGTCGATTTTGCAGCTGTTCTTCTTTTGCCGGGGGTTTGTGTCTCTTCTACCAATGTTGTTGTACGTTTTCGTCACTTGTGCTGTTGTTTCGGTAACTTGCACAGTTTTGAATAATCAGCAGGTTAATATTACGCCACAATACGTTGTATTTGAGTATGCACTGACCGTTCCAAGATGCAAGTACCAAATACTTATTATGAATATGGATCCACAATTCTCAAAAAAGCTCCCAACGCTAAAATGTCATTAAAATTGATATAAAAGTTCTTTTGAAGTTATTGGGTAAAATTAAAGTTGTGGCGGATTAGATCGTTACCTATTAATAAAACAACCAATCCTAATGACTCGTTTTAATCTGTGCTCTTAGGTAAACCCAATGTCGCGACCCACTGGTGTATATATTCCCATAAAGTGGTTTAAATCAGTGCTTCCCAACCAGTGGGCCGTGAAGCTATTTCAGGTGGGTCGCGAAGCATTTATGAATGTTACAGTTTTCTATTAGATCACGAATTTTTTGCATTATCATTACGTAACATCGTTTGGTCATGTCTCATTGTGGGTCGCACAATAAAACTTGCATTAAAAGTGGGTCGCGAACTGAAAAAGGTTGGGAAGCACTGGTTTAAATCATACATTTCCAATTCGGAATATCTTGCACAAATGCCCTGGAGGGAAACATTTGCCCAGCAAGAAACTACACGAAGATTTTTCCATTTATTTCAAATACAACAAAAAAGCGAAAATTATAGCACGTCCAACGAGCGGCAAAGGAATGTTTTTGATAAGATCACAAGCACGGAATCCGAGCATTATTTCTGAATAGTTGATTGATTGATAGATAGATGGAAGAAATAAAGAAAGAGAAACGAAACAAGCACAATTTCCCATGCAAGGCGTGCGGCGCGTTGACAAGTCAACGATATATATACCTGTGTACAACAGATGATCAAGACAGTACCTTCAGTGTTTGGCCTTCAGCATTTAACAGTGCAGAACTGTTTGAACTTAATCTCGAATTTTAAACGAGTGCTCGTTATGAATATCTGACTTTTGGTGCAAGGCCTTTTTTGGCGCACATTGACGCACCATCATACACGACAAAGACATGCGTGTGACGCTTGATAAGTTGGCACCAACAGGTCGTGCAAGTGTGCGACAATGTCTGAACATAGACGTATGTGTTAATAAGCAAAACGAAAAAAAAAAGTGTAACGCACGTGCGGACCAATGTGATACTTGCCTTAACACAAAGCACTTCCAAATGCTGCGAATTCGTGCAATCTTTGCAATTAGTTAACTGCAAAGATACCAAAGCCTTGCAATACACCTTGGCACAAATAACCCCAGAAGGAACCCTTGAAAAAAATCGCCTAATTTCGGACTGTGCATTTTATGGGTTACAAAGGTATGACAAAAGTGTTGAACAACAAAAATAAATGTGTGTTAACAGAAGGCAGTTTTACACACATGATATTGCTGAGGTTTGCTGAATTAAAAATACTAGCTAGCACTAATCAAGCTGGCAAAATCCGTTCAAACTCAAAGCAATGTAGCTAAAACACAACATATCTGCTAGCTAGTATGCAATGCACAGTGAGCATTCATAGCACAGGTCTTCTTGATTTCCAGATGATTGGGTTGATGATGATGCTTCTGTGATTTAACCTTTTTTGGTTTGGTGATCTATGGCATTCCGTATGTCCTGGGACTTATTCTTGTATTTGCGTTTGATTTCAGTTATGTAATCATTCTCCTCTTTGTCGAGAATCTTTATGAACATCTGCAGCTCGCCAATTGAAAACGACTCCCACTATCAATAATAAAATCTTCAGTTATTGCCTTCATACATAAAAATTTAAAATCTGTTGCAAAACTGTTTGGCTGTCATTGCAAAGGCTGTTTTTAGCCCTGAACTCTAGGTTGCCACTTGATGTCACTCTACAGAAAGTATTTTTGCATAAACAAAAACTCTTGTATATCATAACATGCGGTGGCAAGTGCACAGAAAAAGTACAACAACCCACAAGCAAATGTGTTTTGTTTTCCAATCACTTACATGTATGTCTCGAGATTCATTTTCTTGCAGAATGAATCCTTTCTTTTCGCTGCTTCCATTTCCCCACAGGAGGCGAAGAAACAAAGGTCTTTCTTTGGGGAGCATCTTTCTGAGAATGACTAAGAAAAAAAGATAGCTTGAAAACTTTGAATATTAAAAGTATAATTTAGGAAAGACACATTGTTTCATCAAAACAGATGGAAGTTAGTGACAAAAATTGGAACAATGTAAGCAAGCAAAAGATAACTCACCATGTCCTTCTTCTCTGAACTGCTTTTCGTAAAGAGCAAATTTCATTGGATTATCACTGATGTTGTATTTTCTAAGCAGAGCCTCAACCACTTGTGCCGCTGTGGTGTCAGACGTCAAATGTAAAGCCTTTACTGCGCCCTGCACAGAATTAAGCCGTTTTTTGCTTAAACAAGAAAATAATCGGGAAAAAACACAGTCCATGGTTCATCACTTTATCAACTATGTAGGTTGAAAGATAAGCATTCAGTCTGTTTTAACACCAGACAATTCAGTTGCCTGGATACATTATAAGTCATATATACCTTGTCTATGTAGAATGAAGACTTTTTTGGGTTTCTTGCCGTCTTTGCTGCATCCAGTACACTTACTGGGCGTGTAAGGTTCATCGTGACACGTATAAATCCACGGAATGTCTCACCATCTTCTTGCTAAAGATTGACTTACTTTCAATGTATTTTATATACTTTGGCATACTTTGTGCTACTGTTTTTATGCTATGATATTGCTCCATTTAAAAGACTATTACCATTTATTGCCTGGTTAGTCTATATCGAACATGAGGTTATAGTGGAGTACTTTTGGTACACAAAGTGATGTCAGTGACATAGCTACAGGTTTGTTTACCATGCCACTGTAGCCTAATAGTTTAAAGCTCAAAAAATTTCAACTTGACCAAACAGGGATCACAATGTGCAATTTTTACGACTATGAAAGTCTTACCAATGTCATTTGTTGACTTCCCTTGACAGTCAAATTAAACTCCTCGATCTTTTCTTGAATTTCCTCAATGGATATTACTCTTTGTATGGTGTTATACTCCTTTAGTGTTGACTGCAAAACAGGTTTTATTAATGCACTTGACCATAGTTTTATGTACCCTTAATTTACCCAAACCTGAGAGCAATTATTGATCAATTAGTTCTGTTATTATGAGATTACTTTGGAAAGAACTCACCAGCCTATTTTACCACAGAAACTTTACAAACAGGTATGAAACTTCAATAAACAGTATTGTGTATATCATTACCTCATCCGTGGTTTCCTGTACAATAGTTTTGTAGAGACTTAGTGCGTTTGCATCATTCAGCATTAGGCTTTTAGTTTGGTGCTGATCAGCCTCACAGGTTAGGGAAACAGTTAGGGCACATTTTCCATGACACACCATCTTGCATTCTGTGCAAATTATATAACAGACATATTGGGAAATTTATTATATTGTAGACTTTTCGAACATACATGCACAAAACTGGCCAAAAAGGATAAAAGGTATCACCTCTGACATCAATCAACATAATTACAGTTATTTTGTAGCTCACTAAAGGCATGCCCAGTGATTAAATTTTGTCAGTGTATAATTTTCACGATGGTCAAGCAGATAAAGAATAGTGAGACTCCTCCAAGTTTAAAAGTGAAAAATGGAAGTTTTTAATCACCAAAACTTTTTCTCAAATTTTTAAGATATACTGTTTATAGTGGTTTCCACAGCTTTTCATTTCCATGCTTTTTTTGCTTTTTTTCCATGCAACTATTTCCCTTTACAAAATGTAATTGGAAAGTGACTGTGACATGAAATGTTGCCAGGACAGGAAGTTATGACTAATTGAAAACAAAAGGTCAGAAGAAAATATAACAACAGGTCAATGAAGTTTGCTGATGGATACACATTGTACACTACAGCTAAACAGCAAATACTTCACGGTTTATCCAATGGTTTTGAATTTCAGTGGCTAACTTTGATGCAGTTAAATTTTTTTCAGTAAAAGCCTTAACTTTCTTGTTCACACCTGTCGTTTTGTCAATTTTCTTTCATCTAATGTACTATTTCCATTAAATTTAAATAACTTTTAATTATATATAAATATCCTGTAATGTATAAGTATGGTCATGTTAACACTAACACTTACTTGTACAGGTGACACACTTTCCAAACAGTGATAGAATGACACTGCCACAGGCATCACACCAGTTAACCCACTCTTTCAGCTCATGCGGTTGAAAATCATGACCCAACTTGGCTGGCTTTACAGTGTTTGAAATAGCTGCATTATTCACAAAAGTATATATACATAAGTAAAGTCTGCAAATACCACAATGGGATATATTTTTTAAACCTTTTGGTTGCTTTGCATCTGAACGAGACCTTGGCTTTGACTGCTTTGGTTGAGCGGGCTTTTCAATGCGTGCTGGAAGCATTTCTGGCAGAACAACATCATCACTGGATGAACGATATGATACCACTTCGTTGCGAGATTTTGGAGGCAATACTGGTGATGAAACAGCCCTTTGTCGACCCACATCAGGACTGCATGAATCAAAATGAACACACATGTCTTGAGTCATCAACTTCCATTATATAAAAGGTGATAAGTGAGTCGCAATAATATACATAAACATTGTGTTTGGAAGGATAGATTGTTGCTTAACACTAATACTCTACAGAGCCCTTGCATAAATATAAACCCATACTTCAAATATGTCCCTTACCTTGCTGATTTTTCAGCTTTTTTACCAGGTGGAGATGTTGCTTTGGGTCTTTCTTGCATCGGAGCAACAACAGCAGTCGGGGGAGAACTGTAATGAAAACACATTGGTTCGTACTTCGTGTAGGCAGCAAGCTAAAGAATTTTTATATCAGCAAACAGCAATACACACCTTGGTGATGACTTCTCATTACTTAGTGGAGGTCCTGGCCTTTGCCAGGCCTTTTGAGGTTTTGTGACACCGGCAGCTGGTTTGCTTTCTTTTTTTTTCTGCTCAACACTAGTTTGCACAGGGGTAGCAGCACTTGGCGGGGACCATCTAATTTATAACAACAGAAGGTATTAATTTTAACTTTGTTTGCATTTGTGAATGCGGTTACGTTTTTGGACATATATACAATTTCAAACAGACAACTTTTAAAACCAACATTTAGGAAAAAAAAGGAAAAGTGATCAATTAACCATTATAGACAAATGCAAATGCTAAGATGTTGACATCAATTGACATAACTAAAAGCAAATGTTTTAACACACTTGTTTTTATCATCAGTGCGAAGGGAAGTGTATCTCCTTATAAATGAAATATCAATTTTAAAAGTAGCAACTTGGTGACATACAAGATTGGAAAAAATGTCATCAAGGAGGATTTATTCCACACGCACTTTTGCGAAAACTACTGATAATTTGCGCAATAAATTAGCTAATTAACATACGAAAAGGGTTGTGATGGTCTGCTAAATTAACACTGAAAAAATCCGCTATGCCCATAACAAGCTTTCCAATCTGGGCCACATAGAGTCATTGCCTAATATTTGCTGCATGCCTGACACACACAACTTACTTCACAGCAGCATTGTTGGATGCATTTATCTTCGCAACAGCCGGTGGAGTTTTGGGTTTTGGTGGTGAGGTCACTTGTGTTGATTTCTTCTCCACTGGAACTGGTGGTGCATTGGTCTTCTTATCTGGTCGATCATTTGAAGGTTTAGCATGGGATATGGGTGGTTTCTTCACTGGTGCAGGCGGAGATTTAACATTTCCTCTCTGCTGACTCGGTTGTGCAAATTTATTTGCCATTGACTTTACTGACGACATATTGCCATTATTTGTTGTTACAGGTATTGGCTTTACTCTGCTTTGAACAGGTGCGGGGGGCTTCTTTTTAGCCTCCTGGAGCTTTCCGCTGGATGCTGCCTCTCCTTGAGTAAACAGTTTTACATGATCTGGGTTTAATTTTGGAACAATATCAGCGGAACTCTTATCAGATGCTTTTCCAGAGTTTATGTTTGAATTGTTCCCTTGCCATCGGTTTGGAACAGAACTTCTAGGCCTGCACACCAGAGTATTGTAAAAAATCAACAATTTTGATTTGATTGAATAATGTACACAAAATATAGGCTACATATTTACACAAAAGTAAAAGTATTCACCTTGGAGGATTAACTGAAGATAGATTAGTTGAGGCAGCACTTCCAACCACAAATGGTTTGGGTGTTACATTCTTCGAAAAACCTTTCTTCGGACTCCCTTGACCAGATTGGCCAACATGGCGCATCAATCTATTTCGCTCATGTGGAGACAAATTTTTGATTAAGTCAGACTCCGGAGAATTGGACATAACCCCTGTTGTTTTGACGGGTGAAACTTTCCAAGACTTTACTCATTCAACCAAAAGTTTGCTGAACAATAACAAACTAACAAAAAAAAATAATCAACATTATGAGGTTATAGACAGTTAACACTCTTGCCTTTTCTAAGCGGTAAAATACAAGTGTTTTGTAGAAAAGTGGCACTGTGAGGATGTTTATACACCACAGTGTAAAAATCACTGTAAAGTTTTCGTTAAAGTAAAAAACTTTAAAGTGAGATCCAGCAGTTGTTTGATAACAAACTCACATAACAAGATTTTCGTTCTTTTCTCCACCGAAGTGCCAAACATCTTGTGCACTCATCCATAACATAGTAATTGTTATGTCATAGACATATTAAAATGAAATGGATACGGGTAGTTTTCTTATTATTGAAGGATAAACGGGGTATGTGTTGTGTAGGGCATTCACGGAAAATATTTTTAAAAATGATGTGCCGGTATTGCTTATTCGTTTCTATATATTCCAAAAATAGGTTGAACGTGCAAGTTTTTTTATCAAACTTCAGACAAATGTCCGTCAATTTGTAATCAGTTATCGCTAAAAGTTGTCTCTTGTTTTAATTTGAAACTTTGCAGGATTTCGGATTCATATTTCTGTAAGCAATACTCACTCGGCATACCGCAGGTTCGCGCATCTTTCAAAAACACTCCCGAACAAGTGGCATGAGCGTCAGCTGTAATTCGAGAATGCCGTGAAGCAAAAGCGCTGGTCCAACGCCAGTTTAATTTTATTTTTCAAACTTACTTGTGAACAGTTTTTGTTCTGAACAGGTTAATTGAAATAATTGAATTTAATTATATATATTGATGAAATTAAACAGATAACTAAAATAATAATAATGATAGATTACTTATTGTGTGGAGTTTAATATGTTTCAAGTTCAGGGAGCTCGTGCAAAAACGTAGAAACTCTTGCACAGGACATTGACTTAAACAGTGTTTGTGAAGTATGGTTGTAAAGGATTTAAACCACTTGACCATAGTTTAAGTGTTTGCTTGTGAGGTTTAAAGTGTATTCCATCGTACTTGAAAGGGGGCATTATATATCTTAAGAAGCCGTCACAGAATGTTTTACCATACATTTTCTTGTATGTGACTGTTTGTTTTAGGTGTGTCACTTTGTTGTAGGTTTGTTGCATCGCTGGTGACCATCTGGCATGTGTCCGCAGTATGCAACAAACAAAGTTGCAGCGCCATGCAAAGAGGCAATGCAACATGACTATTGTCCCTCAAAACAATGAAGAAGGCTGTTCACCAAGACTGCAATACAGTCCCAGAGATGCCAAAGCCTCAAAATTTTCACTTAGACAAAACAACATTTATTCTTCACCTGTTATATACAAGCATTCATCTGGAAGATACCTGGATGAATTTTACATAGGGGACTCAACCCATAAAGCTTCTGCTACCTCTTTCAACCATGCACCTGTGTACAACAGCCCTGAAACAAGATGTAAGAGTTTGGATATTCACAACCTGTCTAGAAGAAGTCGTGTAAATTTCAGTACACCCCTTGCAGAATCAAAACGGACCATTTTAAATGAAGATTCAAAACAAAGGCATAAAAAGTCAGATGTTTTTGTGCCTTCAACAAGGCGAACCAGATCAGTAAAACATGAAATACCCACAAAACGCATATCTGCACCCACAATCAAGAAGCTTAGTTTTGGTAAACAAGAATATCCATTGTCTAAACACCAAAAGTCACAGCAAATTACCAGAAAAAACACAGAAAATTTGGAAACCACACGCATAAATAATCTTACAAATGCACGTTCTCCACTAGAGTTAAAAACACAAGCCCCAGAAATATCTGATTCTGAAAAACGAATACAACAACTTTTGACAAGCATTTCAAGTTTGCTTAATTCAAGTGAAGAAGAAGACATTGCAGGTGTTTCAGGGAGTGCAGCAAGTAGCAACTGCAATGGTACTGACTTTGAAGAAAGGTACTGTGAATTGACCTCTCGCAGTGAAAACTTTATACCTGCAGAAAGAGATATGACAAAGTGCTACCAAGATACAAAAACGAGGAATGGCTTATCCCATCCGAAACCTATTTTGAAGCAAACACAACCATGTGAGACAGACTTAAGCACAGATGCTTCCAGTACTGAGCAAAATGAAGAAGTTGCACTGATAATGGACTTTTTGCCATCATACTCAAGTCTCCCTTTACAGCCCACTTTATCCAGATACAGCAATTTTTTGCATAAAGACAACTGTGACCAATCACTCCATTATGATGTCACAAGTGAAGATGAAGAAGACTTGTTAAATAGCTTGTCGCAGTCGAACACCAGCAAACCAAGTTCATTGGCAACTTCCTTACGTCTTGTGCGTGTTTATCGAAACTTAAAAGGAAAAAACCAAGAAGACAGAGAAAAGCTTATCCTTATGTCCAGGTGCAATTTATACTTGTTTACTGTTTTGTGCATTTTTTTGCAAAGGTGACATGACACTTCTACAGACATTTACAAAACTATAACATGCTAAATATGTTGTTTCTGAAGGTATTTTCAAAGATGGAAATATATTGTAAAACACTTGAGCCGATCTAAAAACGATAAACAAATAAAGTTACAAAGGTAATGACGAATTTTTTAATGACTGACAAATATGTTCGTTATTATTTTATTTTGTTTAATCTAGTGCAACATCCTTTCATAAGATTTCAATGGTTAGTCAGCATTTCTATGGCTGGAGGTTTTATATGCTCAAGAAACAGTTCCAAGCCCAAGAACTATACCGCCTACACTTGCTGAGCAAAGGGATGTCTGGTAAGAACAAACAACTACATAAACATCAAATGTTTTTCCTTATTCACAAGCTTAAATTTACCAGTTTTAGTATTTTATTGGGATTTTCGTGTGTGTGGTATGTATAAATAATTTATTAACATTGCTTTGTGTGTCCCACTGGGTTGAGCTCCTCTGGAACTATTTTAACAAATTTCAAGAGTGGCTTAGACTGTTGGCTGATATAATAACCGGAGTAACTTATTTTTTAGGCAATGAACACTAAATATTTTAATACAACTTACATATACATTTATATATTCATAATATAATGTATATTCTTTTGTACCGTATTTTACGGACCATAAGGCGCAACTTAAATCCTTTTTTTTCCTCATAAATTGATCGTGCGCCTTATAAGCCGGTGCGCCTAATGTATGGATCAAGTAGTGCTTTATTGCCTACACTCAAAACCAGTACCGATACTATTATAAATAAACCACCGTCTTACACAATAAACTACGGTAAAAGCAACTAGCAACTGTGATATTCATACTATTGTGACTTGCTTACATTTATTACGTAACAAGTTTTTGTTTAATGAGCTTTATACGGTAACCCATACTCCTTAAAATACGTTGCATTCTATAGCCCGGTGCGCCTTATGTATGAACAAAACACTAATCACAGCAATTTATTGACAGTGCGCCTTATGGTCCGTAAAATACGGTACATGCATTCAAAACACTGTATATACAATTAAAACAGGTTTAAGGCTGGGTTTTTTTTTTGTGTCATTTGTCTGTCATTGACCCAATTTTTTTAGAAATGGCACAAAAAATAAAAGCCATTTTGGACACAATGTCCCAAAGGAAATTGGCTTGTAGATTATTCAAGTTGCTTACATTTTTGCGAACGAAAGTATTATAACGTAAATGACCAAAATAAATTGAAAATGTCCTAAATTTTTGCTGGCATTTCGGTCATTTGACAGAAATTTTTTAGTGAAAAAAAAAACCCAGGTTTAAGGTGGTTGGTTGCAAAGTGTCATGAACGGGACACTTGGTTAAAATCTAACTATGACAAAAAACTTCTGCACACCTCCTTGAAACAGTGGAAAAAGCAGTAAGTATCATGGCTTGCCTACAATTACTAATTGGACATATTTATATGTATATAAATATGTGTTACTTTCATCAGATTTATTGCAAGCAAGAAATCAAGGTTGCAATATGCTTTTCAAAGATGGAGGTCGCAGCTTCATCTTCAAAGAAAACTTTATTGCTTTCATGGTGCGAAAAGTCATGTAGTTTTGTTCAAGGTGTGTTTTCATTCATAAATATGATGCTCTTTACTCATCGATCTATTTTCTAGTGTTTTTGTATCTGGAAATTGGAACAAGAAAATCGACAGGTTGAAAAGATGGCAGTTAAATTTTGGTCAGTTAAGCTAAAGCAGAAAGTCATCTCTCAATGGAAACTTTTTAGTGGTAATTAAACATGTAGAATAGATTGTTCGTAAAATATCAAACTTTTTCTAAAATTTAACCAATTGGAAAAACTAAATTGTCCCCATTTTACCCTCATTTTACTATTAGGTTTTTGTCGCTAATATGTCCGGAAACATTTCATTTGCAAACTTTTTGTATAGTTATAAGCAACCAACAAGAGAAACAAAAGACAAGGGCAAAAGATCATTTTCAGCATCTAGTGATGGGAAGATTCTTATTGACATGGAAGGAGTGCACACAATCACTCATAATGGCCAAATCTCATTCAAATCGGAAGGTTATATACATAAACAAAATTTTAATGTGAACCAACATTTCCATCAAAGTGTTATGATTTCAGGTTTTGGCTGGGAGGTTACATCAGTGGCGGAATTTCGCAAAAGATCAGAAAGCAAATCGTCGCAAGCAGTTTGCTGCTGCCTTGCAGTTACATAAAGTCTGTTTGTATAAACAGTGTCTCGTTATATGGAGAAGACAATTAAAGCTCAAGGCTTCTATTGCAAAGTCCGAGTGCAAAATTCTCAGGTACTGACATGTTATATACTGAAATCATACATAACAACAAACTTACATGTAATTTATTATGTGTACTGTCTCTTGCAGGAAAATGTTTACATCTTGGCACAATTCCTGGATTATTGCCCAGGCCAAAGAGAAAGTTGCCCTTCGGTGCTGGAATAAACAAAATCTCAGACGTAGGTTTGCAACCTGGCAGCTTTATTGTCACAGTAAGAAGAAAAAAAGGTAAGACATTAGATATTGATGAATATCAGATATTGGTAGCTATAGTAAGCCAATGTTACCACACAGAGAGGAAGCAGTCAAGCACATACAAAGGTGCCAGATGTCTCCAGCATTCCTAGGGTGGAAATGTTTTGTTCAGAAAAAGAAACTCAACAAATTCAAACTTGAAACTTACATCAAGGATTTAAACCAGGTTTTTCATCCAAAACTAACTAAACCCTAATTACCCAAGCTATATTTTTTTGGTACATTATTCACATGTTTATTTGCCAACAGTATACTGTAATTTTTTCCTGTTTATATTTGCTAAATTAATAGCTAGCTTACAGAAATTGATTTTAATTTGATTTTTAAAAAAAGAAAAAATATACATCTCTGTATTTTTAATAATGTGCTAAGTATATTTCAGCAGTAAAAATCTTCTTTGTTGCAGGATATTTGCTTCAATGCATTTATGACATGGAGGGCAGAGTTTAATGAAAAACTGCTGAAGATTCATTGGTATGAAAAGTGGAGAGATGCCTGTGTTATCCAGGCAGCAAGGCAGTGGAAGAGGTTTGTTGCAAGACGAAGATTTCTAAGGAACCATGACATTATTATCAAACAAAGTGGGTAACAAAGTTAAATACAATGGTGTGAAGGAAAAGAATTTATATTCTGACTATTTTTATATCTAGTAAATGTTTTTGAAAATATTATCGCTGCAGTTAAGTAAGAATTGTAGCTTTTCAACATTTGGCGTATATTTAACACATAAAATATAATATTTTTGTTCAAATTTTGCAACACGCTGTTCTTTTTTGAAACCGTATCTTGTCATCTACACAACAACATATATTTCTTTTTAGATTGTTTTAACAAATGGAGGCAAGAAATGTATCAATATCAGGAACAATGTCACAAGGCCTCCAAGTACTCTACAAAACTATGGAGGCAGAAACTTTGTTGCATGTTAAGGTGTTGGCAATCAGTGTGTCAAGAATCAAAAATAATTCAACCAATCGTGTGCAGAATGGAAAGGAAAACATGTGGCAGGTAGCTTACTACGTTGTTGTTTGTTACAAATAAGGTCTACTAAATCCACGCAGCTATGGTATAGTTTGCTAAAATCATGGATACAAGGGACCAGATTTTTGTAGTAATCCGTTGCTTATGTCATTGTCACTAACAACTATCTGGGTCACTTTGCAATGATGCATTGCTTTTATATAATATTAAGTTTGTATTAATTTTCAAATAAATTTTTGTGCTCCTGCAGAGTTTTTGATGCTTGGAGGTTGTATATAACGAAACAGCATGCTATGCAAGCAGCAACGACAGACTTACACACTTGGAAAATGAAACAATATTTTGTTACATGGAAAAAGCAGTTGCAGTTTGAACACATGTTTGAGAGACAAGAGACAGAAAAAATGGTTTTCAAAATGCGAAAATCCTTTCTAGTGTGGAAATGGGTGAGTGATGAATAATTTTCCTTTCTTTGGATAATTGAATATTGAATTAAACAGTAAATGGAATTGATTCTTGGTTTTTAGCGCACTGCTTCAATGAAGAGATTGAAAGAAAATGAGCAAAATAGTACAAATGTGGTGGCTGTCTGTTTTGACAGGTGAAGATTTTCTAATCTTTTACAAAGGTCAAATGAAAGCAAAATGTATTAATGAAAGTTTTGGTGTGACATGTAAGGGCTTTCATGTAAATCGTTGTATTGGCATGAGACTGAAAACTGCACCCTTTTCACATTAGACTTAAAGTCATGATTTATACCATAGCACCCTTTATCCTGTCTTACAATGACCTGTTTGTTACAGATGGAGAGAAAATGTTTACAACCAAAAGAAAATGAACCTGGATGTCTTGTCTTGGTTTAGGATGGTGCACAACCTTGAAACTGAACGCCAACATTTCAAGAAGTGGAAATGGTCACTTATTCACAAACGTTATGCTTTAGATATGCTTACCTCAAAAAGAAAGCTTCTACTAACGGTAAGATTTCTGTATTTTGCTACTGTATTATATCTAAAACAATGTTGAAATTTACCTTTTTCAAAGAAGCTTAGTTACTTGACACTTCTAATTTTAAAACAAATCTGTCTCAATTTGAATACAATTTTGATAAGGTTAACTCTATATGTCATATTTTGCCAATTTGTCACAGAAAATATTTTGTGAATGGAGAAATATCACCTGGCGCAATCTTCAACTGCAAACTGACAAATTCACCGATAAACTTCACATCGCTCCATACATCGCCTGCTCTCCTTCCACGATCACCACGGATTCCCCGACTGGTGGTTCCCCTTTGGAAAAAATGACCTGTTTCCATGACTCCGGTGTGGAATTGATAAAAGATTCCTCGTCGGAGCTTTCAAGTCAGCTGGCGCCGACGCATCTCCACGACCTTTCAGGATTTTCACGAGATATGAACCTATCACCGCGTGATACAGACTCATGTGAAACGCGATTAAGTGAATCCTTCCCTAGCTCAAGCACTTGCAGCGCCATGTCTGGTAGTCATGATCCTCATAGAGATTCAGATACGCAGGAAGATGATTCCACGGCTGGAACCATGACGCTCAATGAGCTGGATCGAGATTTCGTGACCGAAACGGGGTTTGACGTCACCAAGGGTTTCGTAATGCTGTCCAGTCGCACCGTTGTAGAAAGAACGCAGAGTTTTGACGAAAGCGACAGTCTAGAACTTTCTGATGACCGGCTAGCTGACCAGGAAGTTGCGTCATTCATGCGACTTGACGAATCTGAGGGTCTGTGTATTGCTCCAAGCTTATTGGATGATTTATGTTTTTCACCACATGTAACGGGAGGCGATTTTATTCGACCAAAACAATTAATCGACGTAATTTCTTCAGGTGCGTTTGTTCTTCGACAAAGCATTGTGAATTACCTGATATTTTATCTAACTTTAAATAATTACAAATATGTTGTGCACTGTAAGGCCCCTTTGCAACATGCACAAAATAAACGCAATAAAGAACAACGGTAAATGTTTGCATTTCAGACGAAAATCATATGACGGCAATAGCAAAATTCGCAATTGTCCGAATGCAAAAACCCGACCAAAGCCGTGCCTTTTACCAATGGAAGCTCTTCGTCCGTACCAACAGATGGAAGAAGGCGGTCAAACGACAAGCTGAAGCACTCCACACAGCAACACAACTTCGCAAAAGTTTCACGTAAGATCTTCTCGTTTTTCGCATCCTTTAGTCTTCAAGCATGCATGTTCCCCAGATTGTGGAAATCACAGTTGGATTCGCTCCATTCTGCTGATAGTTATTATGAACGAGCGACGCTCGGTCGCATTTTGCAAAAGTGGTTTTATTGGCATGGAAGCAAAACGTGTATAAAAAAGTGAGTTTTTGTCAGTTTGGTGTGAGTCTTCTAATGATTATTATTGTACGGTTTGTATATTCTAGAATGAAGCAACGTGGGTTGGAATGGAGGAATAGAGGGTTGTTGAGGAAGGCTTTCGATGGTTGGCGTCTAATGTATAAAGATGTGCGAGATTTTGAAGGTTTGCCTTCCATAAAGTTATATGTAAAATGTGCATAGACTAATACTTATTTCTCCTTGCTCCTTTATTCATTGTTGTGAAGAGTAGATAATCATTAAACTGCCTTTGTAGACGCTTTGTGTGCGTTGGAAAATCAGCCAATCGACCAAGACCGACTCAACAAGCAGGTTAAGTTTTTAAGAAACAAACGCAATGAAGACACAAAGCAGAAGTGTTTGGAAACTTGGCGTTCTCGAAACCTACAACTCACCTCCTGTGATCAACATTTCCAGCGCAAGCTGCTCCAAAAGTAATAATCTCTCTCTCGTATAACATTAAAAACTCATACTTTACGCGTAATGTAAGTGTTAAACCTTCCAAACTTTATTCATGCATGTTACTTGCATAGTGCCGGCGACCATTCAGAACTTCCCATCCATTCCTATTTGCCTAAAGGACAGATATAACCGAGACCAGCCCATCCAAATAAGTTGCCTGTAATTTACCTTGAACTTTGTCCAATCCCTCAATTTTGCGTCCAAATGAGGAGCCTTTCCGTTTTTTAGGTGTAGTGCGAGTATTCAGGCCACGCAATGTTTTTCTAATCGAGCCCCGCATTTTCGAGGACGGCTCCTGGATTTACCTCGTACAAATATATTTTGTATAAAATTAAATAATTTACTATAAAATTGCTATCCTCATGGAGATAATAAACACGTGCAGTAAAAGGTTTTTGTTCCTCTGCAGGGTCATGTTTCGTTGGCGAAGTTACACAGAAGAAAGAAGTGGTCGGACCATGCGAATCATCACAATTAACCAGATGCTGTTGAAGTATCGGTTCCTTACGTGCTGGCGAAGGTATTTATTGTGGAATTACTTAACTTGGTTCATTAACCAGGTGGTGAAATTGCCAGCAAGTTTACCTCGTATACAACATATGTCTTTAAATGTAGGAAGCTCCACGAAAAGAAGATGGCTGAGTTCATATTTATCGACATCACCAGGAAGAGAGTTGGATGCATGATCCAAGAATGGCACGAACTTACGCAAGGTGTGTGCATTGTATATACCCCAAATGCGAACCAAACAGTGAAATCTAGTCGTTAAATGCATGAAAAGTTTGCTATAAACATAAAACGAACATAGAACTGGTACCAGTTCGTTCAATTCCATCCATCCTGTTTAGTTCGGCAAATACGTCGAGAAGCGGGCGACGAGTTTGCTTCTCGCTGTAGCGAATTTAGAATCCGCAGCTACTTCGTGACTTGGAAACGACGGAGCAAATTGCGGAGGTCGACCAAACACTTCAATGAAATTTCTACGATGCGCAAGCATTTCACAAACTGGAGAAAGTTTGCTTCCGAACAGCGGAATAGACACAAAATCGCAGATGCAGTTTTGAAAAAAAGACAGCACATGACTGTGAGTAAATTGTTTGTGCTTTTTTCGTAGTGTGTTGTATTGTTATATTGTTATAATTTTGTATAGGAGTTCCATGATTGTGTTGTATTTTTGGCGTTTTTTTAAGAGAACACGGAAAATAGCATTATTTCATCTTAATTACGGTTACTAAAATTTATGTTTTACATTTTTCTGTTTTAGTCTTTTAAACTCTTTGTTTCCTCAGATCTCCGTCTCATTTACTGCGTGGAAGAATGCCCACACACGACGTCATTACCTCCAACACTCCGCAAACACTTCACCCCAAACAAGTTAAACCTCCTGCATATTGCCCTCACTTGCTATAAAGCTGTGAATATCTAGACACCAGTTTTTTTCAAAATGGCAGATGCTTTCCTTTCGACCAAGATTATTGGCTTGATGTCGATAAACAAAAGAAAATTAACATTAATACTGACCACGGCAGACCGTCCAAAGCATGCAGTTTGAAACCAAAAACAAGTCATTGTGATTTTGTAAACTATTTTTAATTACAGTTTATGACCAAAACTAGCATTTTCAAATAGCAATTTTTGTATGCGCTGCACTAGTTTTTTTACCTCTGTAGTTCCAGCAAAAAGCGCTGCTTTCTTGCCCTGTAGCACGTTTTCCTCGTAGTGAATTGGCTGCTTAGTGATATTTGTCGATTTTTTTTGTAGGCTTCATTATGCAGCACTTGTACAGCATGACCGTAGACTTCAGTGTTAAATGTGCTTTGTCGATGTAGATGTTCTGTTGCTTTCAAGCGTTTTACTATCTGATATCTTGCCTTTGATATATTTTTACGGTACAATCAACCTATCTCACCCTGTAGCAGTTTGGAGGCCATGTAGTTGGTTAATTTGTTCCCTTTTGAAGCCACCTTCAATAAGATGAATGCAACGTGTATAAGTACGAAAAAATTTTACATGTCGATTTTCTTTTTTCTGTACAGTTTTTGTGTCATTTTTAACAACTTATCGAATGGCTACTTATTTTCGATAAAAATAGGATTTAAATGAAAATCTTTGTATTAATGCATTTAAAAAATGTAAGCTAAACGAATACTGGGAAGCGAAATGCCATTAATGCGAGATGTGTTACACGAAGTGAAAAAGTTCTACCGATAATATCCTCAACTGCGCTTAATATATTTTACAAACACAAGATATTTAACACCAGGTCCAAAAATTTTGATGACTTGTGACCAAACCGTCCATTTCAAACTGTTTCTACTCGAATTTGTTTATGAAATCGGCATTCCTACAGTTTTTCTCATGTTTTTCAACAAACAAATTGGGACCTTTTCTGTACAATAATGTCACTGTGTGTTTACTGTTATCGCCTGCAGAATGTTACTGGACCAAGTGTTGGATTTCGTTTGTAATAAAAACATTTGGTTGAAACCTGGTTTCTTTTGTTTAACTATCAACAGTGGCGAAATCCACGATGTTTTAGCAATGGCCACAAAGCAGTCAGTGGTGCATGTCGATTGGTGCTGGGTGGTGTTGAAAATTTAGTCAAAAAATACCGAATTGATTCAGGCGAGTTTTGCAAAAAAATATTCGGTGAAAATGCACCCTCTATGGCGTTTTGTTTCAATGCTGGACCGAACTCTACTCTGCACAATACCATCAAAATAAGTTACATGCCCTAAGTTCGACTTCTACCTCTTCCATTAGACTCCACAATACCCTATCGTGTTCTGTCCAATGCAGCTGCAATCGATTTTTTTCTTGGCGATTATTTGGCAAACAAGATGACCTTCCAAATTATTTTTTTTGTATTTCATTGGCATGTAGCAAACATAAGTCTAGCGGCCAAATAAGTCACCACATAATGGTCTTCTGTAAATGGAGGAAACGGTCCCTGACTACACAGCAAGCAACAAAATGCACACCGGAAGTAGCAATGATCTGTTATATTTGCTTTCAATTGAAATCACGGTCTTGGACACATTTGCATTCTTGGCCATATCTTCATTACAAGTTTTGCAACGTTAACGGTCAAGCATTTCGCAAACACAGGAACACATATCTTTCAATCAAAAACGAATAGAGTATTGCCACTGCAGTGCTTCGGAACTTAAATTAGAAAGTAATCGCCACTCTGTGATTGCAACACGCGGAAATTAAACGAAAACAAGCTTTGCATATTAACACTATACATATATATTATGTATCGAGGCTCGTGGCTTCACTGATCAAAGCTTGGCCTGAGATTTAAACAGGATCTCCAACTTCTGAGCTAACATCAAGTTGCCTTTCACCTTCATCTTCCCGCTAAAGAAGAGCTGGAAAAATAACGTCGGTTAAATTAAGAGCCCCACAAGTTTGAGCTGGCGTTTACAAAAGGTCCCTTGAATTTCAAGGGAGCCACGAATATAAATGTTTGCTTTCAAACCAAGGTATTTCTGCCGCAAACAATGTGGTGTGATCAATTGTCACGAGCACTCTTTTTTTTCTCAAGGGTGTTTGTCACAAGCAGGTAAAAACATGTCTGACATGTAAAGCAACACAGCAGTGCGAGGCCACCCAAGTTTTAATATGGATGGCGACAAGCATTAATTTGTGCATCGACATCATGAAAACTTATAAGCTGTAGGAATTTTTCGTTGCAGCAGAAATTACTTGCTAAGCTGCTGGCGTATTTGCGGGAGCTTGAAAATCTCCAGTAAAAGAAACTAGTTTACTTTACGACCACATGTCAACGAGCAAAGAACTTAACATACAGAAAGTGTAAAGGGGGGATTTACCTGCTGGGGATTGGCTGTGCCGTTGAAAACGCCCATGACGTCTTCATCTCCAATGGTAATTGTGCATCCCGGCTTGGCCGCCTTCCCCTTGCAGACTTTTCCGTCACCGTTTTGGAGATCCATTTCTACAAAACGAATTATAACCCAGCTTAACAATGACCTCAAAAATACAAGAAATAATCTGAAACTACAGACAGGGCAACTGTTTCGACCTATGGTTTTCGACCTCATTGGTGCAGTTATGGTACGACTTATAACGATCTTGTTAACTAAATAGACGGCAAGACTTCCACTTTGTGGTGACTATATAAATGGCCACCATAAACCTTTGGGTACCAAACTAGTTGTAACCCGCCGAAATCCAACCAAGATGGAAACACTGTGGCCAAGCAAGAGCACAACCAACAGTGCCGTCAGGCTACGCGTTACAAAATATTTTCGGCTTTATTGCTTGTAAATAATCTGAAAGTAATCTTCTCACCCCATTCACGGACCACTTTTCCGTCGGAAGTGATATTCCATTGAAATACGGCGTTAACTTTCTTCACAATCTCGGGCGTCAACCTTTCTCCCGCTCCTTCGAAAAGTGCGTCGCTTGGCAACGCGCCAGATGGATCCTGCAAACGATTTCATCAGTTTTTGTTAGTTGTAAACAATATGCATGCGGTTTTCAGCTGCAAGACATTCAACCTAAAACACAGACTTCAGTTTTCGGAATAACTATGTAAACAAACCTCAAAAAGTGGCCACCACTCCAAAAATGATGAAAATGAAAACAAAATAACGTTTTCCTGGGGCAAATTCATTTCAATACACTATGTTTCAATTACAACCCTTTAATATATTACCTTCTGCGGTGTGTTCTGTGTGGGCGCCGCGGTGCCTGCGTTCAAATCCACGTAGGCCCCGGTAAGACAAGCCTTCCCGCTCTCTGCTACCACCGTGCGGAAGTAAACGCGACTTCCTTCCTTCCACATTTCGGTACGGAGAGTCTGACCGGGCAACACTGTCGACGCGAAGCGAACCTGGGAGCAAAACCAAAATGAGATTGAGTGACCTATTTCCAATCAAACCAGGGCAACCCTACCCAAACTGTTCGAATTTTGGATGTTAAATGTGAAATTGCTTGTATAAATCAACCCAGCAACTGTGACTTACGATGATTACGGCATAATCTAAATCTGGCTTGATTTTTAGAAGTCTTGTCCAGTAGGAATTAACTTTATCTGAATTCAATCTTTTTTCAATGTTGTAAAGTTAAAGTAGACTTCCCCCACACTATATATCATATGTTACGTGTAGTTGAAATCTCAACGTGACACCACCTTAACAGCTTTGATGCTCTTCGGGTCGTTGTTACCGTACTGCTCCATCACGTGACGGACGGAGAAGCCAAAAGAACAGAGCCCGTGCAGGATCGGTTCTTTGAAGCCACCCATAGCGGCAAAAGCAGGGTCGAGGTGAAGAGGGTTGTGGTCTCCACTCAGCCTGTAAAGAGCGGCTTGGTCCGCGGTCGTTTTTTGTTCAACAAAAGCGTCGGGTGCCCGCTTCGGCGGCTGAGCCACTTCCTACAAGACGACAGAACTTGCATGATTGTGTCGGAAATAAAGTTCACAATCACAGTAAACATGTCTCAGACGGGATTGGAACAACAGACGCATACCGGGAGCATCTTGTGTACGAACAACACTTTCTTACTTTTAATTGAATTAATCTTGCCATAGTAGCCAATGTGGCAGCGAGATTATAGGGTTAGTTTACAAAATATGCCAACCGCTATTTTGAATGAAAACATTCGTTTCGAGGGCGCATGCAGAACTATCAAGAAAACAAAACTCTGTGTCATCTACACTGATAATATGGTTTAAAGGCAAAAAAACACAACAGAACCTTCAGCTCATCCGACTTTCTTTTTCCCCGGAAGCCTCCCGCTCCAACCACGAACGTCACGAATTGGTTGAAGAAGACTTTCTCCCCTGATTCGTCGACTGTGTCAACTGCACACAGATGCCTGGTGTTAAGATTGTTAAGTCTAATTCCGAAAACAAAAAGGCTGACCCATACTGCAGAAAACTGATACATGTTTTACTTATTTCGGGCATACTCCACCGTTGTATGGAGCTGACCTGACTGACGCAACAACTAGTATGATAAGGCCTTTTTAATTTGCAGGGGACATTTCATATCAATATGATTGTCTTATCAATACTCTAGTTTAAACCATACCAACACATGCTGGTCTTGCATGCTTGCTGATGTCTAACAACCTATATTTTAAAATTTAAAAGTTTCTGGTACTGACTGTTGCATATGATGGCACAACCGGACCCTTTGTCCAGAACATCAGCGATCGTTACATGACTCGTCAGCCTTCCTTCCAACGGAATTGTTTTGAAAACTTCCAGATACTGTTCACCATGCAAAATCTGCATTAAACACAGTCTGATAAATGCACATACACTGAAGCTGGTGAAGTCACAGAGGTGTAAGATCTCATTTCACACAGTTTATCATCATTGGATATTCGTACCTGGGTTGGATTTATCTCCAGACCTTCTACAGCACCAAGCTGCATTGCATCAAACGGTGGAATCACTCCAAACGATGGCAATGCTGCAAAATCTTCATGCCCCTCATACAGAAATTTTAGGTTGTCCTTGTGCTTTGTTGAGGCCCCAACTATTAAAGGCAAATTTAATTTATGAAATAAATTGGACTTTGTCAGTATTTTGAGCTCAAAACCCATTACATTTGCATTCAAAAAACATTTATAACACAACATCATATCATTAAAAAGTGAAGATTATTTGAGCAAAACACCCAAAATCTGTACTGTGAAGGTTGCATTTTACCTCCAAGAGCATACAAAATGAGTTTGTCCTGGTTAAAGCTGACAGTATGGGGGGCGAACTTGTGCTTTTTGGCCAGGTTTGGTTGAATAGGGTGGGATGAGCCAAGATCATTGTCACCAGCTTGAATGCGAGCAATTGCTTCTCCTGATATCATTGATGATTCACCAATCGTCTAAACAACAGATGATTGCAGTTTTCTTACACTCAATGTATTGTACAGAAATGGTTTGTTGATAATTGGCTGCTCTGATTGGTGCCTTTTGATATTTCTGGAGTTAGCTTTGCATAGACATGAATTTCTTACGTTTGGTGCATGTGCATCTGCAAAGTCAATTATTTTTGCCCAATGCTCTTTTACATCCTCGGGTGCCATGTCGCGACCTTTCTCACGCAGCACTGCACCTTTGGTCCGTTGCCACCTTAATTTTGAAATTAAACCAGCAGCGAGCTCAAAAACTCCTCCTGTAAATTGTATTTACATCTGTGAGCAATCTTGTGCTGGCAGAATTAAACATTTTCAAAAACCAACCAGTTTCTGTGCAGGAATCATGACACAAGTAAACCACTAGAGGCATCACAAACTCTGGCCGCATTTCTTCCTCTGAACCTGAAGAGAAAATTTGTTGTAAACAAAGTTACATCACAAGAGCCTCGAACAACATACTTGGTGGCATTAAGTTCTCAGTGAGTCGTGTCCATGCTGTTGGAGCGATTGTATTCACATTTATTCCGTACTTTTTTCCCTCCAAGCTCAGAGTGTTGGCAAATCCCACCAGTCCCATCTTAGCTGAAATCAAAAGGTGTCAAAGAACATGCAAAACATCTTGAAATGCTTGGGTGCAAAAAAACTGGGGAGTTAACTATTCTAAACAGGAAAGCCAAAGCTAGTATGCTGTTAATCATCTTTAGTACACGTTTTGAACACTGCTGCGTTCTTCATCAGCATAGGCGTCGATTTTTTACCGTTTTGTAAAGTATTAAGGGTGACTTTTTCAGGTTTTAGAAACACACAAAAAACATTTCGTCAGTCGTATCTACTTAAAGATAGGCAACCGACGCAAATTCCGTTTCGCACGGAATCACGTTGTTGTAGCAAGTTTTAAACAATTTAATTACAGACCCCTTACTGAAAGTGGCACATTTTTGATTCACTCGGTCTATTGCAGATGTAGTAATTATGAAGGGATGTACAAACCTATTACATAACAATGCCGATTCTTACAATTATGCGACAACAACCGCTGCGCAACGTAACAATCCACGAGACTCTTGTGTTTGTCATGAATGTGAAGGTGATAATACAGGCCATTTGAAACTAGCTTAAGGCATATGTAGCAGATTGTATGTGGTTTTCCTCCAATAGTTTTAATTTAAACGAAATCCAGGGGTGCCAATACACTTGTTGTCACCCCTGTTTGTTTGTGGGGTGACATGTCACCCCTAAATTGACGCCTATCATCATCAGTACATTGAAATACTATAAACAAAAGTTGTAATTAAAGGATAAAAAATATTGGTCATGGCTACAGAGGGAACTGTAATAGGTTCCAAGGAAAAATCTGCAACTGGAAACACCAACCTGCACTGTAGTTTGATTGCCCGAAATTGCCATAGATGCCAGATGGTGATGATGTCATAATGATGCGACCATATCCCTGCTTCTTCATATGATCCCATGCTGCTTTAGTCACAGAAAAACTTCCTTTTAAGTGAACTTTCAAGATCAAGTCCCATTCTTGTTCACTCATTCGAGTAAAAGAGCGATCGCGCAAAATTCTAAAACCAACACTTCTAGTTTTGAAAACTGAAAATAGGCTTCGACCACCAGGTATCATAATGAATTATGAATCTGACGCTCTTCTGGTGGAGAACAACAAATATACACCTTTTGTTTAAAAAAGATTGTATTTTCTGACGTTTCGCCTGTACGTACGACTAGGCTTCTTCAGAGAATAAAACAAACACAGTAGCGAAGCGAACCCACACGGCAAAGAAATTGAGCGACGAAAAATAACAAAACAGCATAACAGCTAAAACACAGCGGGACATAAATCAATGGACAACATCGATCACGGGTCAAACGGCCATACATGGGAAACAAAAGTCACGAATTGTTACGAGCGAAATTGCGGAACACGGGCGAAAGTACTTTTCCATCGTTCCGATTTAAAACATTCGGTACCGAATTACTGCAAAACCGGACGGGAAACTTACCACCTCCATTTTTTACAAGCCTACACACACTAACCGCTACTTACAATACACCTCACACCATCCGAAACATCAAAAACTCACTGTGGCCAGAACCTTATATAACAGAACGATTACGCATATTGCCGATCCACACACTCGGAGGGTTGAACGCAAACACATTCGGAACGTTTTAAAACTAAACAAATTTCCCACCAACCTAAATCTCACACCCCACACACACAACAAACCCACACAAACATACACAGCATTCACTTCCATACCATATGTACAAGGAGTTTCTGAGCGGATATCAAGAATACTCAACGCCACTGGCGTAAAAGTTGAAATGAAACCGGTATGCACTTTAGAAAACATGTTTCCCAAACCTAAAGACCGTATTCCCATGCTTCAAATGACCGGTGTAGTTATTACTTAATCCCTTGTCTTGATTGTCACACTGTGTATATTGGCCAGACTAAGCGCAATTTAACGTCCCGTATTAAAGAACACAAGGCAGCCATACGCAATATGGACCCAATAAATCTGCCCTATGTGCCCACATGCTTGACACCGACCACCGTATCAATTGGAAGGAAGCAAAAGTATTAAAACAAGAAACAATTTTGGCAAAACGGTTGGTTGTGGAAAATTATTATATTAATTCGCTACCGAATGTTTTAAATCGGAACGATGGAAAAGTACTTTCGCCCGTGTTCCGCAATTTCGCCCGTAACAATTCGTGACTTTTGTTTCCCATGTATGGCCGTTTGACCCGTGATCGATGTTGTCCATTGATTTATGTCCCGCTGTGTTATAGCTGTTATGCCCTTTTTGATCTTTTTCGTCGCTCAATTTCTTTGCCCTGTGGGTTCGCTACTGTCGTCTGTGTTTGTTTTATTCTCTGAAGAAGCCTAGTCGTACGTACAGGCGAAACGTCAGAAAATACAATCTTTTTTAAACAAAAGGTGTATATTTGTTGTTCTCCACCAGAGGAGCGACAGATTCATAATTCACTTCTAGTTTTAATGATCATATATTTGAGAGTAGTAAATCAAAAACAAATACTTAAAACTAGGGATGCACCGAAAGTTCGGTTTGCTGAATTTATTCGGCCGAAACCAAGGTTTTTATAATTATTCAGTTCCAGCCGAATATTTTTGCAAAATTCGGCCTAAACCGAAACTTTTTTACTGCATGCAACACTGATACGCAAAGTTTAGAATCATTGTTCAAACTGTACCAGTGTGTTTTATTTGTTAATTGTCATCAAAATCAACTTCAAGAAGTTGGTACAGCATTCTTTAAGTGCCAATAAAAGGCTGTATGATAGGATCAGATCCATTCCAGCACATGTTTTGTTTAAATTTATTGCGATTTTAAAGAGATGGACACCAAAATTAGTTTCGGTTTATTCGGCCGAATTTATTCGGCAACTTTTGCCGAATATTCGGTTTCGGCCAAATAAAAAAATTGCTGTTTCGGTGCATCACTACTTAAAACAGAGTTACTAAAATAAAAATATATTTATAACATATATATAAAAGTTTCATAATTGCTTGCAAGTAATATCCAAAATATGTTTAATCAATGTGGAAGTATGAATTCCCATTAAAAATATGTTGAGCACAACTTTGCTCAATGTGAACAGGTAATGATTAACAGCAATGAGTGCCAAGCCGCTGTAAGCGGTATGCAAGCACAGTGCACAGTTCAAAGTTCACCATTAGTCTGGTGTATTATAGGTACACTCTAGTGTCTTACCCGGCATTGTTGATCACAACATCTGTAACAGAAATCGTTGCATAAATATATGGGGCACATTTGTTTTAAACAAATCTTCACGAAAAACTTTGGCCACTTACCAATTTTTCCAAAGTTGTCCAGTGCAGTTCTGATTAGTTTCTCACCAAACTCCACAGAATCTAAACAAATATTAACATAAGTTGATTGTTTAGCATGATATAGGTTTGTGGATTGTATTTCATGATCTTGTATGGCATTGCCATTTGGTCAAATGTTTGTCGGTTACAAATCCACTATTTTTTATTGTTAGGAAAAACATACATTTCTTTAAGGATAATTTTTATTTTCACATTATTTTTTGTTGCCACACAACCATAAAAAAATCCATGAATTACAGGTGAGGTTATATTTTGTGTAAAAGACTAAAATAGAAATAAACAACAAACACGGAAAGCGTAAATATGTTAACAATTTGGACATCTATAAACACCATGCACAAAACATTACCATAGTTTGCTACAGCCTTTCCTCCATTCTTTCTGATTTCATCAACCACAACATCAGCAACTTTGGAGGACTGGCCGACTCCACCAGGTGTTGAACCAAGATCGTTTACTAAAAATCAGCAAGTGGTTACAGAGCTTGTTAGTATCCCAGTATTGCATAACACTGTTTTATTTGTCAGCTTACAATTAAACCTCACAATCTGCTTTTGCATACTTACCTACAACATATGCTCCACGTTTTGCAAATTCAATGGCGTAGATCTTTCCCAAGCCTGCACGACAAAAGTCCGGTATTTTTTAAATGCAATTAACGAACATCACTGAATAAACGGATTTTATGAAAAAAGCATACTGACCTGCGCCAGCTCCAGTGACCAAAACCACTTTACCGTCGAATCGCAACTCTCCCATAGTCAAAACGCACTATAACCTTGAAAATATAGCATTCATTTGATATTATACAAATTGACGTCCTAATACTAAAAAAACGATGACTCTGCATATTTACACTTCAGCGCCGCTCGCAAGCTGTAACCTGTGCCGTATGTTTTGCATTCGTACTGCAACATCTAGGTGGCGCTATGTACTACAACGAACAGCGCAGTAGTGGTGCTTCACTTTCTTCAGTGCTAACCGTCTTCGTTCGATTATGAATGATCTCAGTCTTCCAAATTATATGTACTGTTTTATTCTTACCAAGTGCCGTTTGACGGAACAGAATGCAGCCACCTCAACTTTTCTCAGCAGTTGAAGTGGCAAGCATGTAGATTACAACAGAATGCCAGGACAGTCAAGATATCGAGGGTTCAAATCCCGGTGTGGTCAAACAAAATATTTTTTTTTTAAAATGGAAATTACCAAGTCCTTGCAATGGCGTAGTTTTCATGCTGCGTAGCTAACACCAAATATAGTACCGAGAATACACTGTTCACGTGCCGCATTTTCTTTATTGTTTTATTGCACGTGTGCCATTGTGACGTAAATTTATGTGGTCACTGGACCATATCTCCCTTTATAAACCCCAGCGGTTTTTCGAGAAGGGACTGTTTAATGAATAGATTTTGCCGGTGTAGTAGGAAGTGGTGGTGGCAGGTATTAGCCTTTCTGTAACTGCTTTAAAGGGTAGTGTGATAAAATGCGCGCATCAGTTGCGCTCGGTTCCCTGGATTTCGCAACGTGTCTTTCGTAAGACTATATTTAACATAAATAATAAATTTCTGCTGTGTTGAAACATGATCTTTTTCTACGATGGAAAATGCATCAATGTACAACACTTGTGATTTATTTTTTGTTCTAATTGATCAAAAACTTAACAATTGTTGTTTCCAGTCTGGTTTATTGGGTAGCTTGGTTAAAGCTGACTTGGTTACATAACCAAAATGGGAGGAATCTTTGCAAAGGTTTTCCAGGGACTGCTTGGGAAAAAAGAGATGAGAATCCTCATGGTTGGCCTTGATGCAGCAGGAAAAACAACCATCCTCTACAAACTAAAGCTTGGAGAAATTGTTACAACCATTCCTACCATCGGCTTCAATGTGGAAACTGTCGAATACAAGAACATCAGCTTTACTGTGTGGGATGTTGGCGGTCAAGACAAAATTCGACCTCTGTGGAGGCATTACTTCCAAAATACTCATGGTGTAATCTTTGTGGTTGATAGCAATGACCGAGAAAGGTTACAGGAAGCCAGAGATGAACTCAAACGTATACTTGGTGAAGATGAGCTCCGTGATGCCACTCTGCTTGTATTTGCCAATAAACAGGATTTACCAAATGCTGCTAATGCTTCTGAGTTGACTGACCAACTTGGCTTACATGAAATGAAAAGCAGATCATGGTACATACAAGCCACCTGTGCCACAAGTGGTGAAGGTCTCTATGAAGGCTTGGACTGGCTCTCTAATGCTTTGAAAAGTGTCAAATAAATATTTGATTTGGATGACCAATGCTCATGCACTTTTGGCCATATGACAATTGTTGAAAAGATTTAGGTAATTTTATTGAAATGTTGGGATTTCCATGTACTTTGATGTATTAAGCAAACTTTGCTTGTACGAATGTCTTGTTAACAAACCATGTTTGAAAGATGTTGTGCTTTGTTTTATTGACTGTTCACTTCTAATCTTATATACATGTGGATCAAGATTTGTATCTTTGCTGCTTCTGGTACTTATTCAATTTTTTGTTCTTTACAGAGTCTTAGTAAATATATGGATGTACACGTTTATTTGCGTAAGATGTGATGTGCACTTTTGTCTTGTGCTTTAGCTTTTTGTGCTAACGACTTTTTGTGCTTTTGTGCTAATTGGTGTTCATGTATAAAGTGCTGGTGGCGTCCAAAATACCTTCACCAACATAAAGACAATAAATGTAACATAATTGTGAATTGTGATCTATATGTGGTTGTGCTTTTTCGGTAACAGTCAATCGCTGATTTCCATGTGTGTATATGTATTTAGGAATTTGTACCTACAGTTAGAAAACTATGGCAGATGACTGGGATGACGATGATTTTGGTACCTTTGAAAGTGCTGATGTTGGGAGTCCTGTTGGATCAACTGTTTCATCAACAAGCTCATCTGCGCCTGCCTGGCTCTTAACAGCACAAACACCACAGACTCAAAGTATATTAAAAATTTTCGAAACTTAAACAATCAAAATATCTCTGTATATAATTTTTAAAAAATCCTATGCTGTATAACCTCTTACAACCTGTGATCGCACGCGTATAGACATAGATCATTTCTGCAAAGTTGTTAGTTTGGACTTACTGGCAGCTGTTTGTGAAATAAAGTCAATGTGTGATGCAGCGTTATTAGAAATACTTGTTTTCATCCAACTATTTACACAAACATTATGGGCATCTCCATAAACCAAATGCAAAAAATATTTTCAGTTTCTTCAACACAGAGAGAAACAAAAGATATAGTAAACCTCATAGAGACTCCGGTAAGGATCATCAATAATCAGCAAAAATACAATTTTGGAAGTATAATTTATATTATGTGTGTCATTTGATAAATAACATAACACTGATCATGTCATTTAGAAGCTTCTCATGATAACACCATAAATTCCTTTTAGGTTAAATCACACAATCCAGAAAATGTTTCTCAGAACACTTTTAAAGAAAATAATTCAGAAAACCAGTAAGTACTTTATCACAAGTGTTCCAATGTTTAGCCTATCTGAATATGCAAGAAGTAGCTCTTAGTGATGTTAACTGAATGGCAATATAATTTTCTATTTAATCATTTTACTGCTCAATAATTTTCGATTTACATTTGTCCATTACCATTTGAAGAATTGAGTTATAAAGTTTATGTTATTTAGTGCAACAGAGGGGAATCTGGACCTGACAGAAAAGTCACAGAAACAAGAAGGTAGTAAAAGCTGGATTTTTAAAATTTATCTTGGGAGTTATGAAATATGTGCTTCACATTTAGCTCATTTGTTGTGTGTTGACTTTTAAAACACCCACTGTATATAAAATCAACTTGATCCCTAGCCTAGTTTGATTAAAAATTTGTAGAGTCAAGCCTGCAAGAATACAAGTGTTGTCCATTCATTAATCAGTATACAGTTTCCTGGCGTTGGTTGGCTTAAACTGTTACACTTATTTGAACCATTTTAGTGTTGTTTATTTGTGTGGGCACCAAATTGAGGCAGAACGATACTTCACTTCCACCCCCATGCTTTGTCACTGACTATTTAAAACACTTGCAGATGAAGTAGTGTCTGATGGTGCACCTCCAACGAGTCAACATTCCGCGGCAAATTTGGAAGATGCATTTTCTGATATTTTTGGTGGCGACTCCCTTGCAAAAAGTGAAACTGAAGTTGATGCAACACCAATCCCAAATAGTGGTAAATTTCCGCCACTTGTAAGAACCTTTTTCAGCCACTTATGCCATCAAAAAAATTGATTATTGCAATTTTTTTTTTATTTGTTTGATCGAAAATAATTTCTTTTTTTAGACTGTTGGTTGGGCTATGTGATGTTTTTTTGGTGGACTTTTTAAGAGTAATGTGGTTGTGTCAGTGCCAGGAAATAACCTAAAATAGCATCATTGTGCTGCTCAGTAATACTGTAGCACATTGTATGTGCATTAATAACACAGCCACCACAAATGTCTTTTTGTGTTGTAGCAAGACATCCAGAATCCACAGACACTATCTCAACAGGCAAGACAGTAGAACTGCTTCCAGTGGAAGAGCCCAAAATTCAAACCGATGGCAAGATTGTTGCAGAACTGCAGGGGAAACTGGACAATGCCCTCATCCTAAAGAAGCAGTCGGAAAAAGTAAATCATCGGTTGAAGCTATGTGCTACGTCATTAAAAAGTATTTTGTGGAATTAAAGGCTGAAGTATATAAAATAGTACTAAACAGTTTTTTTCATCGGAACCAAGTATCATCCAAGTTTCTGTAGAATTAAACGCCCAACATAGCACAGAACATATACAAAATTTTTTGGAATGTACCAATAAAAAAGGGTAGATTTGTTTGACTTATGCACTTGTCTGAATCTGTTCAAAACAACGCCAGACTGTCACCGAACTCCGCGAGGAACTAAAGATAACAGTAGACGAACTCCAAGCCGAGATCCAAGCAAGGGATGATGCACATCGCCAAGAGGTTGCGAAACTTGACCAACAAAAAAGGGAAGAACTGAAACAAACTAACGATGACGCACAGCAGGTATGGCTCAAGTGACTTGATCAATGTTCGGAGAGGTGCTTACTGGCCAGACGCCCAGTCATCACGCACACATAAATATTTGCGTGTTTCCAAATTGCCAGCTTTCCAGGTTTAGTCTACCAACGCTTTTTTAACCATATTATAATCTTCGTTTTGGTTTTACTCAGCTGCTGCAAAGTGTATTACGAAGTTTTCGAGTGACCGCATTGTGAACTACGATTCTACACATATTATTGGGTTTATCGACCTTACTGATTAGTTCAATCGATTTGTTATTCCGCCTTGTTAAAAGATAGGATTGCAAAATTTCACGCTTGCCATTTTCCTTCTAGGCGATGAAATTGCTCACAGGGCAATATACGGAACTGTGCGAGCGGATCGCCAAGGAACAACAGTTGCAGTTTGAGAAGCAACTAACCGAAGTAACGCAAAAGTGCGTGAAACTGTTGGAATTACAAGTACGAACTTCTTTGCTTTTTCAATTTTTGTGCGGTTGTTTGCTTTTCCGGGGTTGTGGTTGCGACTGCTCGTGGCATAAACTGAAGGAAGTTTAAACGATTAGGATTATGTCTTTTGTTTTTGATATAATGAGAAAAAAAATTAGCCATTCAGCAGTTTTCACATGCAAAGATATCCGTAGTGGAATTAACTTTTTGAATTTTCTCCATATTACCAATAAATTTTGTTCACCCAATTTGGAAATCCTTCAAAATATTACGATGCCCGACACAACCGTAAAGAGTGTTGTGTTTTGTTGTGCAGCATTCCTCAATGGATGAACGCATTAAAGAAGAAGTGGCAAAACGTTCCTCCAAAGTCGACGAAATGCTTGAAGACTGTAAACGTGACATAACCGCCTTTGTGACGTCACAGTGCGACGAGGTGGTGGAGAGGTGCGGGCAGGCCAGTGAAACTGTGGAAACGCATTTGAAGGTACAAAGGGTCGATAACTTACACATAGGTTTTAAACATTTTCACTTTTCAATGAAACGCTAGAAACATTGTAGATTACATTCCTGGCAATTCTATAACTGTGTTTTAATGTTTCTTGTCATAAATTACTTGTAACCAAACACATTTGTGACAACCAGTTTTTAAGGCGCAAACTAAAAATAATAATTTGTATCTAGGACAAAATCACTGAAGAGTTTGAAGCCCAGCGGAAAACCGACTTGACCTTGAAGGCGGAAGCAATAGAAGAACTGACAAAATTGCACAAGGTAGTTTTGAATAATTTCCCCCACTTTCCCCACGACTGAATATTTTTTTCCCAACAAATGCAATGTGATTTTTTTTGCGTTCCATTATAATGCAATTTGCCGTTTTTGGCTACTGGATGGTTTAACTGAACCGAAAATGCTAACTAGATGTTTTACTAAACTAGGCGGAAGTCGAACACTTGATGGCGGAAGAGCGTTTAAAGTCGAGCGAAGCGATTAAGCATGCCGTTGATGACGCACGGAAGACTGTACGAGCCGCCATAAGCGAGGAACAAGAGGTAAAATATGCCCAAACAATTTAAAGCTTTTCTAATTACAAGTCAATTTTGAACATATCAATGAAGCGTTTTCTTGGGGCTATGGTAAACATGATTAAGTTGCAACGTGTTTGAAGTAGTATTTTCAATTTCTACCGTTTAAGTCACCCACAAACCGCATATTTGCATGTATTTCGGGTCGGTTTGTCATGGTCAACCAACCCCAAACTACACGTTTCTGCACAAGGATCCTTTTTGCCTGAGTGCAGTCGCTTCTAGTGACTTCACACAGATCTGTGTTAGAATAACGATTCTTTACTCGTTTGGTTTACGATAATTCTACCACAACTTAGCCAACCTTATCACTTTTGGTTATTCGTACTTGAAATGAACGCAGAAATCCAACCGCGCACGAGATCGGCATTTGCTGGCTTTGAAAATGTTGCTGACGTCATCCCAGGAGCACCTCAACCAGTTGGTGAGCGAGACGAACACGTGATGGAAATCGTCCGCTTGCTAGTACGCCAAGTAGAAGTGGATAGAATTACTTTCGGTTGTATGAGTAACGTGGTAGCATTGCTTTGGCACTTCGCTGTGTTTTGGTGCAATTGAAAAATTCGCGCGTTATGGGATTGCAGTTTGCCCCGCAAATATTATTGTGCAAAATAGATTCATGTGCAAATTGAAAACGTCTGTTATCACTATTGTTTTTTTGATGGAGCTCAACTGTTGAAGCCCAAACTCAATCAAAAAGTTTCAAAGCTCAGTAAGTTTCCTGCAATCAAACGGCCATGAAATTATCAAGTATTAAAAGTTGTCATGAAACCGTTTTTGGCAGCGGGAATTTCCCACTGAGCATTATATTTCCTCAGTTTATGGTTTTAATTCTCTGCCTACAGATACAAATGCACTCAGTGATTGCCAAGATCGCGATACAGTTTATATTGGCCAAACGAAACAAAAATATGTCTAACGCACCAAGAGCACATTGCACCGATATTGAACCAAGCTAATTTACTCCTGGTGACATCCTCGTATCAAAAGAAAAAGTAACAAAATCTTTTAACATGAAACAATTTAGATTGTAGCATTTTCTTTTACAATATTTCAACACCAAATGTTTTAAAACGCAACGATGGCAAATGACCTTTGATACTTTCTCGGAAGTTTTGCACCGTCGCGAACTGGTTTTGCCGAAGTATTTTTCTGCACATGTTCATCGCCATTGGTTTCGCCGCTATGACTTGAATTCCTAATAAAATTTACCAAAAGAACGAATGTGGGCCTATTTATTAATTAGGATAAGCGAAACCTTTAACTGTTTATTGTACAATTCCCATATGCGGCTTACATAAAAGTCATTACAGCGAAACGTCCCGTTGCTCGGAAATGACTCTTTCCTCATTCGGTATAATCGATTCGATGTAATTGAACGGAAATGAAAAATAATTGCCAAGAATTGTTTCGTAAGCGTCTTTTTGGCACTTTGTGACATTTTGTTGCTGCTGAATTTTGAAACAGCCTACACAGGATAAATTACTTTGACACTGTACTTCAACGAACAAAAGAGAAAGAAGTGAGGATTTCAAATCCAACAAGCCGGGTGTGTTTTTCGAATGAAACCCAAAGCAGATGTTCGTCCCGTTCTAACGTTTCTCTTTCCTTTCGTTGGGTTTTAACATACAGTAACATTTCCCACTCGTTACTCGTGTAACCAGTTGCAAAAACCAGTCAACTAACCAGATGACCGAGTTTAGGATAATCATGGAGATGACTTTTTAAATCTCGTTTTGATTTTTAGTGTGGTATAAAATTGCCATGCAGGAACCTTACTTGAGTCCTTTTCAGAAAAGCTCGGCTTTAACTTTTGGCGGAAATAGCAGAAATCAGTTGTCAGGCAGTCGGTAGCTGGGCGTTATACTCGTAAAACTCAGAAACCTAGGACAGGGCGCTTATTTTAAAGGTGCTGTGCATTAAAAGTTGAAAATATAAGTTTTTTACGTGACTGGTTGATTGATTTTTAGGATTTTTTTTCCAGAGGTGTGCTGCATAATTCGCCAATAATTTACTGCAGGCAGTGTAGGTAGTTTCAGCAGTCAGATGTTTATCAAAAATGGACATTTTTTTAAATTTGCAGACAGGTGTACCTCAAGCTTAAAATATAAGTCAGCTGGTGTATCGTTTTTATGAGCGGGAAGAGTAATAAATTCAGGCGGACAAAAATTGGAACAACAAGAGCGCAGACTCATAACGATACTTCTATTGTCTTGTAAAGCAAGCCAAAATTAGTTGCTGTCCCCATGTGCGTTTTTGAATACGATTGGAAATTAATTTAAGTTTAGATAAAAAAATCGGATAAATTTTATGTAGAGTACTCATTTGTGATTTCATGTTGGGCCAATCTTCGCTCATCATCACAAGAATTAATTGCAGGAAAACTGCATTGTTTTTGATAACTTCTAATCAGTTGCAGTGTAATGCTCAATTTCAAATTAAGTGCTCGCATTTGGCTAAAGTATTTCCCACAAACGGTCTTTCCTGTCATTGTATATATGGCGTTGTGCCGTGTAAAAATATATATATAAAAGGTTCAAACGGATACTATTTGATCGTTGAACAAAGTCTGTGTGTCTGTTTGCGTGGGTTTACAGTGTTTCATTTCAGAGAACTGTTTTTGCAAACGGCGAAATTCGTTTCACAAAAACGTGCGGAAACTAGATAGCAACGTTTTTTGAAAAACAAAACAACGCATTGTTTGTGTGCTTTGAGAGGTGTATTGCATCACAATAATTTTACGTTTTAGGTGGAAGAAACAGGATTGTTGTGGTAACATTTGCTAATATGTCTGTGGCTGTGGATAAGAACAGAGATCTTTCAGCTGATTTTAATCCTTATTCGTTGGGAGACGATACAGCCTTTGATGCAGGTTTGACTTTTTACCACATAGTTCTAATAAAGTGATTTAAAACATTTCTATTTTCCTGTCATAGTAGATTCATAGTCGCCAAATTAGGCAGCTTTTTTCAGCATCAAAAACAAATCTTCATTATTTGTAGGTTATCATTCGTTTTACAAACGAACAGTGACTATTTTCTTCGCACTTCTGACTTGGAACCTTGTGTTGCTTTGTTTGAACTTTCCGATAGGAGGTCATCTGTACTACACCCTTGGCGTCGCTCGTAAGTTGTTCTTTCTGGCAGAGATAGACCATATTTAATAATCTCGACATGTCAAAATCATACTATGGGTAGCAGCCAGGTGATATAATATTGCCAAATTAAAAATTCCATCAGCACAATAAAAAGTATTATTTTTTGACATTGTGATTTGTTTTTCGCAGTAACCGCCTTTCTATTCGCCGATCTGTGTTCCGGTTTTAACCATTGGTTTATGGACACCTGGCTTCCAGTGCACACTCTCGGCTTCTGCCCTCTGCTGCAGCATGTGGTCAGATCCTTTCGACTCCATCACGCCGTCCCATATAAATTCGGCGCCTCTGACTTCTATTCGACCAACGGAAAAGACGTCATCATGGTGTATCCATCGCTAATGGCAGTGCTGAGTTATCAAATGTTTGCATCCAAAGGTTTAATAGGCGTTTGACTTCAATTGTTATTATCTCTTCATCCTTATGTAGCTAAAAATATACTGTATGCTGTTAATGTCGCTTAGCCAGACATGTTGAATTTATTTGTGCAGCATCTATTAGCGCCACCTACTGGGTGTGTGTTTTCGTGTGCGTGGCGTCATTCTTTTTTGGATTGAACTCCCAGTTCCACAAGTACGCGCATCAAAAGAAAAATGCGCCCAAGCTGGCCCGAATCATGCAAAACCTCCATCTGTTCCTGCCCCCTGCGCACCACAACGTCCACCACTCCCTACCCTATGATAGGTGAACTTATAATGTAATGCTACCAGCCCAGTATTGTTTTATTCAATCATTGTTTTTTTTTTGCTCAAACATGACAATAAACATTACAGTGGGCAATAGAGATATTTTCATATGGAGAATGTGAAAGTGTGGACAGGGAGACACTGGAATAACCTAAGGTTTTCGAATTACGTAAACAACACTAGTTAGACCACTCCATTCCTTATGTTCTGTATTGTCATATAAGCATAATTATATAAATTTCCCAGGCACTACTGCGTGATATCTGGGCTCATGAACTACCCTATGGATGTTTTGCAAATCTGGAGGCTTATGGAGTATGTGATCGGCAAAGCATTCAACTGCCATCCACGCAGTGACGACGCCCACCACAGATATGGATCAGGTCCCATATCAGAAAAAAATGAGTGAACGGAAGTAAAGAGGGGACAAATAACTTTTTGTCGTGATTTGTAATTTAGAATGTATGCAGGCCTGAAAAAATAAACAATATAAACTGTGCTATGCTGTGACTATACTTGAGTTATTAACGTCCTGGAGTTAATAGTCAAAAGAAATTTTGAAGAAAAACTAAACGAAATAAATGAACTACATTTACAATTGTTTAGTTAAGCTTAAATTTAGTAAACCTATACAACGGAAGCAGAGAAGCACATAGCGTATTTTTTGCGTGAAATTGTTAGCGAGATCGCAATATGTAAGAAAAACGTTTTCTCACGTCACAAACAAAAGCAGTTACTGTACCTTTGGTCAAAAACTCACAAACATTTTACATAAAACACAAAAAGGTAAATACGTTTCAAAGCCAATGACCTATTCAAAAGTAATTCAGTCCGAATCCGATATAATCCTTAATAAACCCTGCAAAGGTCAATTTCAGGGACTTAATTTTTTACAATACGCAAATCTACTTTACTGACTCATGACGCAGCGGTAGAACCACAATTGCGTCAAATAGCGCAATTGTTTCGTCACAACGGCGGAAGCACATGATTGGTCATCTTCTTCCGATTGGGCAGCGCAATCGTCGCGCAGCACCAGTAAATCAGGTCGCAATTTTCCGCTTTCGCCGCTACGCGCGCCTGTTATGATGTCATACGCCTGCCATTGTTAACGCACAGTTGGAGTGGCGCTTTGCGACTGTGTGGTGGCTTGTTCCGTGGCAGTGCAAGTGAGCCTTGTGATTTAACTTGCGTCAGTCACAGGATTCCGGGTATATTTTATTATAAAGACCCGTATTCAGTTACAGCATGTAAGTTAGTACGGTTGTGGTTGAAGTTAGAACAGTTGATATACGAGTTTCGAATTTTGTGAAAGTTTCAATGTGTGCCAGTGTGAAATTTCGTGATTGTTACAGAGGCAGACTTTAAATAAGTTTCTTTTCGTGTATTTTAGTATGAATCTCAGTGCTTTTGTTTATAAGTTTGATTCAGAATTTGTTGCTCTGCTTTGGTATAATAAAGTACACTGTGCAGAATTTAAATTCGCAAAAATGCGTTGTAACTATCAGTGGTAATTTATTTAGAGCGTTTAACTATCCTAACTGTAAAGTTTTAATAAAACCGTTTAAAATATGCGATTGTTTCAATCACACCTATTTTTGTTTGGTGTTAATTTGTTTCCTACTACTAGGAATAACAAAGAGTAATTTAACTTAAAAAATTATATTGCGCCACAGAAACCCTCATCGCACAAATGCAAAGCGACTCGTTAAACCTTCACATTCGTAGTGTTAGGATACGCGGGGTTACATGTCAGTGGTTCCGGTTCCGGTTCTGACGCGAACTTAATTGGAATAAACAGTAAATTTACTGATGTCACATTTGTCCAAATTTTTTGCTTTTTTATCGAACAGAAGAAACGACAGCGTCTTTCGCATTGGGACTAAAAGGGGTTTTGTTTAAAGCCGCAATCAAAGGTCGTCAGTGAGTTCATTTTGGGGAAGATCGTCATAAGGCGGCAAACCGGATTAAAGGTCAAACCGTCATGCTGTATTCATGGTGTGGTCTGACAGGATGTTTACCGCATTACGACGTTCCGTATAACTTATGTTGTGTGCTTGTTTTTCTCACACGTCACGCGAGTGGGCATAGATTTAAGTCGGCGAGTGAAATGACGCAACCACTCGTATATTATTCCATCTATTACCACATCTTCAAAACAACCGCTGTTTGCGCGTTATCACCTATGTCGCATGAGCGCATGGACAATCTTTTTTTACAAACCTGTCATGCAGTTCTCATCACAACAAGCTAGGCAAACGTTACGAAACAAAAAGTCGCAAACAACCATTGGGCGCAACTGGTTAAAACTTAAAGCACGCAGTGGTTGAAGAAGAGAAAGGCAAGAAGGAAATCAAGTTTGTAGAGAAAAATGCACAGTCTTTTTTTAGTTGCCCCTGTGATTTCATATTGATGGCACTCCTGCCTAATGTGGAAGTTTTGAGCGAAAGCAAAGCCTGTAACGCCTGTTAATTAACAAAAAGAGAGTTTTTGTGAGTTGTGTAACGTTTCCGCAGCGTGTGTAGCGAATGAATCGATATTCACGTGATTTCTACAAGTGTTGTTGTGTAAATATCAATGCTAATAGCGTGCGACCCCCCAAGTGATGTTTCATCCAAATTTGAACCAGCGGAAAATTGCGTGGCCGAGGCTGTGGAAATTTCCTTTCGCTTGTTTTTGAACTGCTTGTGTTTCGTTGTTGTTGGACCACACACCGTCCTCAAAATACGGTTGTTTATGACAGCAGTACTAACCTATAACTTTCCTCGTCGCTTCGGTTTAGTGATCTATCAAAAACCACTGTCAGGGAAAACGAGTCAGCAATTAGCATTCACCAATATATAGCACGAAAACAACAAACCTGCTTGAAACAAACAACCCGTTTGCACTCGCATAGAGTTGTGACGCAAATTGCCCTCCTATTTAGGTGTGTTCACAGTAGCGTGGGCATCACAGTCACGTGTATTTTCGCGGCAAAGAAAATAACTCGGAATGAATAGAACCCGAAATGGTATACAAGCCTATATGTACGATATGGAAAAATTTGGAATAATCAGTGCATATGTTACGATGTTGGTTAAAAAGCTTTGTTTAACATTGGACGACTGCTCATGTAATTCTGGGGATATGTTACAACAGATGATTCTTTAGTCGGTTTATTGTTTTTTCAAGAGTTACTTTTTTGTCCTATTTAAGAAAACCAAAGATTTGTAGTGCAGTAGTCCTAGCGCTGGATTTAGGTCCTTCCGCAACTTTGTAAAGTGGCCTGTTAATACACACATACTTGCAGAAAGGTCGTTGAACAATGGATTTTTTTAACCATTAAGTTACGTCATAGTTGTTAAAATGTACTCGATTTTTGGCATGTGCCTCGTTTGTTTTATGGTTATTCCAGCATTGAGTAGTACTAATCCACTGGTATTAACAAAATTTGGTTGTTCATTGCCAGATAAGCATAGTACAGGCTCATGCCAGTTTTGTGTCTAATCTCGACATGTGATTGATACAGTTCTTTAAAATGTAAGCTTATCGCTTTTACGCCGGTCGCTAAAATCTCCTCAAAGCAGAATGTGTGATCTTCAGTGATTCTCTTCTTGAGCTTGCATATCTGGATGTTTGCAAGCACGAATAATCCTTTTTCATTTAGGATTTCAGGCGATGATTGATATCGGTTACTTTCTGAAGCAAGCACAGTAAATTTTTTTAATTGAACTTTGCAACCCCTAAAAAATCGACCAACGCGTTGTTGTGGTTTTCCAAACCGCCCGAAAAACCGCCAAGGACCATTTTGCAGTCGCTATTCAAGGCATGTAGCATCAGCAGCTGCGTCTTGCACGTTTGGCGCGGTTGTCGCCAGTTGGGACTTCCACCATTTGTTTTAAGGACTGCATGCCTATACCTTATTTTGGTGCGATGCTGTTTGTATAGTTCGCGAAAAAACAGGCTGTACAGTAGCTTGTACAGATAGTTTTTATCGACTCATATTATTGAAAGAGTTTATGCAGACGCATTGATTTTTATTAAAGGCAGGATATCATTTGAACTACATTTTTCCCTGCAGCACAGATGGTATAAAAGCTTTTTTATGTATCATTTCACGAGTGAAGTTTAAAAATCAGCCTCCGTAAAAATTACAACCGCTTCTTTCTCACAACTGAAATGTTTGAGCGTTTTACGTATGCTGTTTGTCACTCACAAAACTCAAAAGGCTAGTTGTCACAATAATGACATTGCCTTTCTGCGGTTATCTGCGGTTTTTCGTCGACCCGGCGTCGCCGCGCCCAATTAGCATCGTGGAAACGCGACAGATCTGTTCGGATTATGGCATTTGAAGGCTCGCAAGGACAAAAGAGAGCGAAGATTTCAATCTGTCACATGTAAAGGCCGTATTGCTTGTTGCAGGGGTCTAGTATTGCTTGTTGCAGTGGTCTAGTATTGCGTAGTTATTGTATCGACCTTTGATGTTAAGTCGCGTATGATTCGCACAATGTAGTGTTACAGTGTCAGGTGGTAATCGAGGACAAATTTGCAGTGATTATGGAATGTTGCACGTCAGCCTTGGACCAATCGCTTCAGCATCGACAAGCTTCGACTTCGGTAAATCTTAACCTTTGCATAGGACAGATGAAAATGTCGCGATTGCTGTTAATGTGCCGGCTGTTGTCAAAATGATATTTTAAAGCTTTACGCTTGCCAAAATCCATTACCCTCAAGTCAAGCAGCAAAAAAAACAGTCACTGCGAAAGTTAGAAACAGCGGCGTCGTTAACATGAAAATGTCTGTTCAAAGTCAGCTGTTTCGACAGACACCGTAAACTCCCCCAGCGTCGCGACAACACGCTTTAATTGATCTCACTGAAATCGAAGTTGTCGAATTATTTTGCGCCCAATATCCCCGCTGCGTGTGGTAAGCATCGGGCGTTCTCCGCTCCCGTTTGTAACGTGTTACGGCTTATACCCAGGGGAGCTATTGAGACCTTGTTAATAAGATTTGTCGTCGCACGACGTGTAGATTTTCATTTCCACTTGTGGGAAATGAAGAATCGTGTTTAATATACTATAAGCGCTAATGGCAGCTGCAATGCTCCTTAACCCTCTTTACGGCATTACTAAAGACACGCGTACTGCTGTTCGGTCTTGCGCATTTATAACCTTCAGCCCTGGTTCACGTGGCGGATGTTTGCACCTGCGCCCGTATACACGTAAGGTGATTTACATGTGAACCTGTTTGTTATCCTCACCGACAGCAAGAGGTTGATGCTTTGTTTGTACGCTTCCTTGTAAAGTGCTTCTTTACAGTTTTTCCTGTAGAAGTGTCTTGCTGCAGTTTGGTACATGTCGCATTCGCGTTGTCGGCCTCTTTTCTGCAATGAAAGATTGACTTTTACGAGTGAGAAAGGTTTTTATCAAGAGAAGGCGAACGTGTTACAAGTGCTCAGAAAGTAAGCCGAAACATTTTGAAACAATATTTTGATGCAAGAAACATTTAAAAACTTGTTGTTTTCGAGTGTGTCAATATCGAAATTCAACCACGACTGTAAACATAACGCGAGCGAATACGCGTGCCCGAAAGCCGTGGGAACAACCATGAATTATTTGAACATTTTTGCGGTTCCACTGTACAGCCGGCAACATCTCGTGCAAAGCACTCCGGTGGGAACAGTAGCGCTATCTCAGGAGCGTCAGTATCAAGGGGGCAGCCTTTATTCATAGATGGATGATGTCGCCGGTGCAATTATCTCAATTTTGTGGTCGCGCGCGAACATTTAGAAGTTTGCGAGACAGGAAAAGGTCAATGTTGGTTAAATGAATTGTCACAATTATGGGCCATTTGGGGTTTAAACATGGACAGAAGAATGGGGTGATTCATCTCTCGCAAATGGGGTAATTCAGCTGCTGTTGTAGGTTTTATAAAGCAAGGAAATACACATATATGAATTGCACGTCGTTTGCAAAAAAGAGTAGTAATGTGTAAACGGTGGTTGTAACGTACGCTTGAAATAACAAGAAAGTTCGCAGCACTAATGCCTTGCAAGGAAATGAGGAGTAATTCTCCTTGTTTGCCTGTATTTCGGTTGCATATTATGTCACACAGGATTTGGTATTTTCAGTTAAATCCAAGAACAGATTGCCAACAATCAGTCCAATACGACATCCGAACACGGAACGGAAAATCCAAAAATGCATCTTATCAATTTGCCGCGTTCTGACGTCACGTGTGAATGGACGATACGTCATCGACGGCGGCTCGCGTAATTACGCCCAGGAGAGGAATCGTTTTGCTGTCAGTCCGCATCGATTCGCCGCCGTTTTTTGGGCATTGACATTTCGTCTACGTCTGGCGTCCGTTGCCTTAGCCCGAAATTGCGCGCTGTAGTATATTAACTACAGCATGTATTTGGTAATACACAACATGGTCGTAAAGATAGATGTCCCCAGGATGCCCGTTTTTGCAGTTGATGTATTGACATCAGGTGGTTCTGGCAACGTACGGAATTGTACCATTTTACATTGGTTGAAGTATAGCTTGACATATGAGGCTCATAATTAGAGATCAGTAGAGCGGTGCGTTTTTCTAAATGATGTGGAAGCAAAATGTGATAGTGTTGTCATGTTCACCAAATGTGCCTTTGAATTACGCAATATTAGGGTACGTATATGTATTAGCTTACACGTGTTGTATAAGCGGCCAGGCAGAAAGGGTCCTGACAGATTAAAAGTAAGTAGCACAAGAGCTTTTTGCGTCTTAGTGTGTGAAATAACGTCGGGTGCAAGACGAGCTAAATAATTAATACAGATACGCAAGTGAGAGCGTTGGGTCGACTGCCCTTTGCCCCAACCGACTTTTGTGTAAGTTTTGAGGCTGTCTAAGCATGGCATTGTAAGATTGTACATAGTAACTAATTTGGAATTGTAAGATTGTATGTAATATGTTGTACATAACTCCTGCAAGATTTGTAAGATTGTACATGTGTTAATCAGGATTCGGTTAATCCGGATCTTCGCCTAATTCGTACGAAACTGGAGCTGCAAATGATTCGTTATCTTTTTTCTTCACAAAAGAGATCCGATAATCCGAAATATTTAATAGGGATCATCGCCAATTTCCGGTCAAGAGTTTACTTCGAGGTAATCTGGAAATTTGCTTGCTGCTTAGTAGTTTATTTTGTATCCTCGACTAAAGCATTGCGGTGGGATAGTTTTTAAACTTTAACGATTAAAAAAAAATCTGCAAAAGTCCAGAACGTGCGGTCTTGCACCACTAAATACATCGATGTTTCAGCGGTAGAAGCGAAATATATTAAAAACAGACAAAAATCAAAAAACTCCTACAGCGTGAAGTTTCTGTAAAGAAATTGTAGCAGAAATGAATAACTTTCGTGTTTTCAAAAACGTTGTTGTTGTTGACGGGTTACTGACCAACGCCACGACAAACAATAAGAGTTTCATAAGCGGTCATCACGGCGTGAATGCAGCGAGCGCGACCGATAAACAAAGCTGCGGAGACTAACAATTCAACTTGGTGTTCGTTCCTGTGTAGCTGGAAATCAACCGAACTTTCACACCCCTCAAAACAATGTGCCCTGTTCTGACACCAAAACACCCCCCTAAATCTGCCACTGTGCATAACTTATATATGAAAATTTTGACCATGATTTCGATTGCCATGTATAGCGCCCTGTTTCTAGAACTATAAGACAGTTTTTTTGATATCGATATGGGTGCATAATGAGACACAAAACGAAATTTTATGACTAAGCGCATGGCTGTCACACAACATTTTACTGTTGCAAAAATGAGCGTTAAGCTGCGCAGTTAACGTTCTAGCAAACTTCGCCGCGAACGACCAGCATCGATCCACGTTAATTTTAGGAAATCGCACAACGCTTTGACAGGCAGGTTGTTGGAGCGTGTGGAGCAGCGGTTTAAGCTTGTAAATGGAACTCTGCACCAACTTAGCCCTGCTTCCTGTCTGAAGAAGTGCTTCTGTGATCCCTGCAGCCGGTTTAATTGCAAACTGGGCGTTGCGAAAGTTTGAACGGTTGGTTTAAGCGGTTGTTAATGATGTTTTCCTTCTAGAAGGAAAGCGAGGGTATCGGTTAAATGTTGCCATGTTTGTTTGCGGTGTAGAGGCAGTTGGCGGTTTTTGACCGGGTTGAGTCATTTATATTCACTGTGTTGTTAAATGGTGAACCTACAGCCAAGTGCTGTTCTTGCGTTTTGTTTTATTAATGTTGCGCGTCAGCGGTTCAGAAAAAAGTCTCATTTTTGTGCGAATTAATAAGTGTAAAAAAGTGGTTGGTCTTTTCTACAGATTCTAATCTTGACGAGGTCTTGGCCCCAAAGTAGACTTATTAGTATTCGCCCTTCATGTAGAACCGATTTGTAATATCCCACGAGCAGCAGAAGCAACAACAACAATAACATCAACAAAAACAAGAGTTAGCAGCGCCTCAAGATCATGATCAGGATGTTGAACACGAATGTCAGCACGTCGCTTGGTTCGTGCTCTGCGTATTCGCTGCACAAATGCCATTCTCCTTAGGTCTTTTGTTACCGACAACTTTTAACCTGGCTTTTATCAACGTTAACCTAAAAGGTAAACTTACCTGTACGCTTGGTTGGTGCAAGGGGTTTGTTGTGCGGATGGGGCGATTTCCGTTTTGGCATTGCCAGCTGCGGAACTAGACTGGTTGCCGGCCTGTTGCCAAAAACCTTTTGCTCGAGAGTGACCTTTGACTAAGCGGGTGGCATTAAAACACCAACTGCGGTTGTGAAAATGCTAAGGTCAGGTTCAGGTGTTTTGGTTGCTTACACCCAGTGGAAATTAAGGCAGTAGGGCAGTTTGTAAAGACAATAAGCGTTGGGTAATTCTGTTGCGGGTCTATGGGAAACAGTTCAGACCTGGTTTAAGCATTTGGATTTGCCTACAAGCAGTATATAAACACGTAGTAAGGTATGTGTAGTGACAATGTTGGAGACATAAAGTCCAGAATATCTCTCAGTAAAGTTTTTAGTGACGTTTAACACACGAGAGAAACTTTCCAACTTGCCCCACATACGTGTCTTGCAACGTGCAAGATTTTCAGAAGTGCAGTAAATTTTCAGATGTCTTATGTCTTTAAAAAGGATTTGATTAACTCAACAAACATGTTGAAAAAGCATTACGATCGTGCATAGAGTTTCTATTAAACGACGGCTGTCCACAAGTTTCAGTCCCAAGCCGCCTGACCGAAACAGAAGAAATGAATTTTATGGACCTATGATGTGAGTCGTATAATAGAGCTAGAAATTTTTATTGGTTTCGGTCGGTGACTCTGGGTCGGGACGTAGGCAAGTCCTACTTTCAATCCAGTTCTTCTCATAAATTCAGGAAGGGAAGCTTGCGTAAAATGTTCGCTGCTTCAGTACAACTTGTCAGCGTTTAGATTTGTCGAGTGTGGAAACACCCTGAATTGTCTACAACGTATGTGGCTTTGGACATGGAGATACAAATGTGCCGAGCAGACGATGTGATTGCGTTGTTAAATTGATTTAGTTGCTATGTGGGTAGCGATCGGAAGATAATCTACAAACTACTACATTTGGGAAAAACTTCTCCAAAGACCTTTTCGATCGCCCCGGACGCACAGTGAGCAGTCGAAAAAAGGACGATCGTTTAGCAGTTTAGGCTGAAGTTGCTTACAAGACAAGTGCGCAACAAAATCGATTGCTTGGGCCTTTAGCGATCAATGCACGAACGCCTCCGTTTTGTCGATAAGTGCCGCCTTTCCGCGTCTCGACCAATTATGTCCTGTTCAGCAGCGAGAATCAATAGCTTCATTAAACTGCCAGGTTGCATTTAGGCCTATGGTCGTCCCAGAGGGCGCTCGAGTTCACCCGGTTCTGTCAAAATCGGGTGGACGAACACGTTTGTTTGAAACTAGTTGATTTGCTCAATGTACAGTTTCGTGCTTTGTGCGGAGTTCTGTATTACTTGTTGGTGCTGGTCATCCGCAACGCGTTCCAGCAAGGAAAATGGTGACAATAGGCCTAATGTGTTATGTGCTGTTAGTGTTTTGGAAAAATGTCGAAAATTTTACAAGACCGTAGTAATTTCGGAACCTCCTCCGCCAGCAAACAAGATTGTAACGGAAGTTGCATGATTGACGTAAGATGTCGTTTTCTTGGTTTTTCATTACGTGTTTCACGGATACATGTCTCGGAGTGCTTATGCGTCACGGGAGCATTTGAGTTCAGTTTATAAATTATACCGTGATGCGCTAATGCGGAGTGTGTGACGAATAATAGGCTCAACGGGAATTTTTTTTCATAAAATTCAGCAGTTCCTGTTTTGAAAGAAAAAACTCACAAATGTGCAAAGCCCGACTTCAGACCCCGTTATCAAAATTAAAAAGTGCAGTTTGTTTTGCTTAAAGACAGAACAGAGGCAACTCGCAGCAAGAAATGAGTTGAAACGCTCGTTCAATTTGAAAGCGATTTATTGATCACCATTTAGTGTTGCATGTCACCGCAGCTTGTGTCTCCTTCCCGATATCGAAAATCTTTCAGGGCCAAGGTACCGCGTAAATAATTTAGGATTTTCAGAGCCGGCCTGACGCCGTGCGTAAACCGGCTTCGCCCTATTAGTGGTCCGCTTTTTCGAACCGGATATTTGTTTCCTAAACTTTCAGCCCGACCCGGGAGACTGCAAATTACCCCCATCAACAAGCTGCTTACCCCGTGCACACTGTAAATTATACATCGGGGAGATCACCTAGTTGTGGAGTGACAACAAGAAAGATGACTCAAAAGTCTAAAATAACGCCTTTGGTTTAAATTTGAGGATTGTGGATGAAAATATAATGTTACCTGAAATTGAAATTTTTTGGTGTGCCTAATATTTGGTGTTGATGTGTTCCAAAACGAAGAAGAGGGCAACAGTTTGTATATGTAGCCTATGTTAAAATTATGGAGCAGTGATATTTTGAACAGTCCACGTTAACTTCGCTCTTTTGTTTTGTTTTACGGAAAACAGTCGCGAAGAAACAATCCCTATTTTCACTTTAACATTTCGAGCAAATGTCCTATTGACGCATTGTAATCTACATGGAGAAGCTCAAGTCCAATAAAAACCTTTTATAAAATTGTTTCGGGCCAAAGTTGAAAACCCTGGTCTTTTCCCCTTACTGGCGTGTTCATATTGGCACCGTTAGAAAGCGACGAACCGAAACTCAACCTGCCAACCAAGGCGCTGAATTTATGAAATCAAAGCTCGCTTTCCGTTTCCAGCAACGCTCAGTTGGCCGTAAAACCTGTAGAGTTTAGGCAATAGCTGCAATCAAGCCCGTACTGCGCTTGATGTGGGCCCTGAAACTCCGGATGGAAAACGGTAACTCGACACCCACTGTTTCTGCTGCTGCTGCTGGAATTGGTCGGACCCGAGTGGTTTTGGCTCGACAAGTTTGTTGTGGGAAAAGCGAGTTGATTTTTTTTTTCGTGCAAGGCAGAAAGCACATGATACGTTATACTGTCGCATCAATTGTCAGCGCAAGCAGTCAAATTTCTATTTAGCTCTCGCTTTGATTTCTTTGACAATCCTTGCAAAACCCAGTGAGTTTATGAAGCAGGTTTGTTTATGCTTTTTATTGTTCAGTGAAGTTTTTTCTACCGAAAGTGTGGACGGGTATTGAGCTCGGGCCCAAATAAACTTTAAGCCTTAGAATATCTCCACCATACAAAGATTACGGACAAAGGCGTGTTGTATTGCCCTGCCTCGTGGATGCGATTTGCAACGCGACGGACACACTGAAAAGCATACGTGGAACCGTAGGAAGCCTTCACTGATACAGATGCTGAGCTTGCCATGTGGTGTGTGGTTTTGCAAACCGCGCTATCGTTTTTTTTATGTTCTCCCAATCAAATCAAGGCAACTGCCCTTGCCGGTGCTGCCACTCTAACCATAATTTGTGGCGAGATTGATCTGTTGTTAAACCGCAGACAGTCTAATGAAACAACAAAAACTTCCGTCATTTGCGTGCGGAGCATTGTATACGTGCTTGCATCAAATACGTGGCAGAGTAATGATCCATCTCACCTGTCACTCGGCTTTTACGGGAAATGACATAAAACCAGTGGCTGCCAGGTACCCTGACAAATAAGTCACTCATGTCTCAAGCGCAGTGGTCACCCCCTTATGCTATTTTGGTTGACTGTGCAACTTCCTCTATTTACAAAGCCTGGTGTAATCAGATTTTCCGTGCGCCTCTCGCATTTCATCACATTTTAGAGGTGTCATGGTCGCCATGATCTTTCGTCGTGTGGCAGATATTTATCATTCCATTATAGAAGCCTTGGTGAGAATAAAAGCAGCCTCAGTATTTAGTTAGGCACAGGCAGCGATTTGCGAAAGCTTATCGGCATCCGCGACAGTGGTGGTCGTTACATTTTGTTGATAGTTTGCAAAGAAGGTCTGCGACAGTAAGTATTGGGGTTCGCAACTGTGTTTTTTTTTAATATGAGTGGAGCTGGCAGGTGTTCGGAAAGCAATTTTTGTTAAACTTTGTCATTGTATACCGGTCAGTGCAAGCGGGTGACCTGACCAGAGACCGACTAAAATATATTTTCGTCAAGGATATGTCAACGCGCGTTTGTCGATTTTGTTTTGCAGTAAAAGTAATGCAGAAATCTCATGCACGGCTATTGGGTTTTGTTCAGTCAATAAAGATACAATTTTTTTTGCAGATTCTACTTAAGCTAGAAACAAATAGTTCTGAGTTAAACCACAATGACTTCGAATCTATCGCTTGGAAGAAGTTTCCTGGACCCGCGTGCTGAAAACCCGTTTGTGCCACTGGTAGAAGACGGAAACTTATCGTCCTACGAAAATGACTCCTGTGTTCCACTTAAGGAGCCATTTGTCCTCGGTGTGTCCGTTTTGCCTGCACTTATCGCCATCGAAAATCTGGGCTTCCTCTTCGCCGTGGCTTTAAACAGGAACAAGCTCAAGCACAACAATGTATACAGATATGTGGCCAGCGCACTGGTGGCGAACTTCGTCACTTGCCTGCTTGGATTTTACCACTTCGTCAACTATTACCACGGCTTCGAACCCGAGGAACCAAATCTCTGGTGGGCTCTGCGCAAAGGTAAATTATCTCTATATCCCTTACGCTGACAAATATTACCTTCGCACTTAAAACAAAACGCCAACAAGTCTAATAGGGAGTCACGCGTTTAAAAAAATTAATCTTTGCTCATTTATGCACGACTGTGCACGGGATGATGTTCTCCGATTAATTCCAACTGCACGTCAAACGAATTCGCAATCGATGCCCTTAAAAAAAAAACAGTTTTCTTCTAGGAAATCGATAAATGTTGAAATTAAGTACTGTCTACCAATGTAGTTTGCAGCAATTTATTTCTCTAAACTGTCTTTATTTTCCCCGCAGGCTTGACCATGGCCCTATCGCTCATCATGTGCGGTAACATTGGATTGCTGATCTACGCAATCGAGGACAGCACGTATGTGGTGGGTCGTTCTCTTCCCAACCATCAGCAGAAAAACGCCATGGATCCGACCTCTCGCCGCCGCAAAGCAAACCTCCTTATTGGCCTCGTGTGGGCGTTGCCAACCCTCTACGGGCTTCTTGCCATGTCCGACTGGAACTGCACAAGCTTGTGTCAATGCACATTGTCCCACGTGTCTGGCAGGAGCATCTGTCCCTACCAACATTGCTCAAGGATCTACACTCCCATGTCCAAGTCCTATCTGCTCGTGGTTGTCATCCTGTGGGCTCTGGAGTGCGCTGTCCTACTCATCCTACTCATTCGCTCCATCTGCAATGTCCGAAGTGCATTCCATCCAAGCGATTCCGGCAGCAAGAAGTTCGGCATACGCAAGACCATCTCAACCTATCGCGCGTCTCACTGCGTTGTTTTTGCGCTTTTTGTCCTCTTCTTCCTCTTCACCGCGCCGGTGATGGTCCTCTTCATCTTGGATTTCGCGATCCCGGACATCACCTTCAGCCCCATGATGGTTAATATTGTCACCCCGCTCACAATTGTCTACTGCCTGATCAGCCCCATCCTGGTATCGCAGCGTCTATCCGGCCTCAAGTCAGCCATCTTGATGGCGATGAGCATTTCGAAGAAGACGGCCACAACGCGCGTGCGATCCTCGCCGGATAAAAGCACTTCGGTGGCTTTAAACGGCAAAGACGCTGCGACCGCAACGTCAGTGTGACGTCATTGGAAAACGTTATGGTACTATGTTAGTTGATGTCAGTGCCGCCGGATTTTTCGGCGAAGCCTATCTATATGGCTGTTTCAAAACTTTGCAGGCTTCTAGCACTGTGTACCGTACCGTCCAACTGTCTTGGAGATCTATTATTTAACTGGGTTTATGCAGATCTGAACGCTTTAAAAAGACTTTGGTTGAACGGTGGCAAAGTGTTGTGTCATGGAAGGTGATAACGAAGCTGCAAGCTTTTGCGTTTTAAGCAGCTTACCACTGTGGCCTGAAAGCCCGGCGTGCGGACCAGACAATCAAAAACTCGTCTATGCAAGTTTAGCGGACAACCAACACAACTCAGGTACGGCGGACAAGAAGTTTAGTCACAAATTCGACCGCATGAAATCTGGCATCCACACCTTCTGTAAAATCACAGACAAACTTGAATTTTCAGTGGGAATTCTGTTGATGTGTTACGTGTTCGAAAGCACACTATTTTCTCGTGCTAAATTATTTATGCTGGATTTGACGAAGTCCACCCACAACGCCCATTACTTTTGTATTGACAAATGTTTAGTTTGTACCGTATTTTGCAACATACAAATATCCTGTAAATAAGTTAAAGGTACGTTCTTGTGTGTTATCCGAGTATTGCTTTGGAAAATTTACGTCTGTTCGTGTTCGTACCTTGACCAAAAAAACATGCCCAACTATGTTTACGTGTTCGTACCTTGACATTTCGCAACCCTTCCTGAAATCTAAAAACAGTTTTTCGAGAAGCCTTTTCAGTGTGACTTTAAACATAGTTGGGCATTCCATTTCTTTGTCAAATTTAACGAGACGTAAGAACACAAAACTACAATGAATATATCCTTTATTTTTATTTGTGCGGATTTTCTGCCGGTTTGTTTTCTATTCCCGTAAATCGTGAAGCATGTACATATACCGATGTGCGGAAAGAATTTTGTGCCTTGGCGGCTGAACCACCCACTTGCCTGGTTTTGTTTCTATCGCACGAAAGCTTTACAGAACAACAAAAAAAGGGTGAAATTTCACGCATTCTAGCAAATTTACAGCAACCGACTGTTGTGTGTTTGTTTAAATCTGATGCGTGGGGTTCATTTAAAGTTTAAAAGCCTGCAGGTTAAAACGCACATCAGGCAGTCCTATGCAAATGCTCTCTGAGGAAACACCAGCATTGTTGTTCTAAACCACTCGTCACCCAGTTGAGTACACGCGCGAACCGGTTGGCCGGACAATCTAGTCCTTTTATCTGCTCACCCAAGACATGACGACCGAAGAAACGGGTTTGTTTGCAACAACAAAATCCTCTGCGGATAGTGGCGCAACCACAGGGGTCAGACAGAGGTGCTTTTTTTTGTAAATCTATATAAAGGGGGGCAAACGTCACTTGTGAGGAACTGATGACGGCAGTATACAGAGCGGAGGTTAATTGACGCGAATACGTCACTAGGTGTGGGCAGCCCGACGGAAGTAAACAACTGACTTGTGACGAAGTGAGTTTGGTTATTCCCCAAGATTGAAAGGGTCCAGTCTCTTACTTCGCAAACAAGTCGAAAGGTTCCAAACCGAAATTTTTTACACAAAAATGATAGCACATATATATTACCAAGAATTATTTACTAATTCGGGATACTTCGCATTGCGGATGCAGAAACAAGACAAGACGATTTTTTGGTTTGAGATTATACTGGATTAGTCAGTAAACAACTTACTATCTTGTCTAAGCAAATCATCAACTTATTATTTGTGATGTCATTTCGCGTTGACCTTAAGGTGCATGCGTTTTAAACAGATGTGATTTAATGACTTATGCCATTGTTCACCAAAATATTATTCCAAAGCAGCTGTTGTCTGGTCATAGTGGGTTCGACCGTAACTCTACCGTGAATTAAAAAGATCCGGAAGCCACGGTGCATCAAAAATTTAACGGCTAATTTTCACAAATAGTAGTGATAACTTACAATAATATTCACCACACATATAAACCCGAGTTACCTTTTTTGAGGAGAAGCAATTTGTCCCGAAAACCATTTAAGGTGAACACCATCATCAGGTGACTCCGCATCCGGCTCTCGTGCTGTGCGTCAACTGACGGAAATCAATTTATCACAAACCACCACAAGACTAGAGATTTACAAATATAGGTTGTGATGCGTGTTGTGTTCCTGCAGCACTTGTACTTCCGCAAAGGCGTAGACGTATTTCCTTGTCTTATCGTGTTTATGGTTTCAAGCGACGATGCCGTTTATTGAGGAGAAAGTATCCATTAAAAAGCTTACTTTGATAGGACATTTAAATGTAAAACAAGACAAAATGTGCCGCCTGTACGGTTTGTATATTTCCACTACATGGCACAATCTGTAATCTCTGGTATAAATTTTCCAACTGCTTGATTCTGAACGAGATTAGACGATGCAATTAGTTTATTGAATTGTTTGTACCACAGCAAGCAAGTTTATTTGACACAAATAATGAAGTCGTTTCACAATTCGGTGTAAAAATCAACAGGTACGGCAGTTTATGGCAAAATAAAGAATTGCACGAGCGCCACCTAGCGAACAATGATTCTGTGTAAAACACGATATTAACGAGCGAAAATAGTTAATCGTCTTCTACAGCAACGCAAAGATACCGGCACCCTGTCACCTCTGATCGAATAAAGTTGGCACAAACACAGTTTTGCAATTTACCACCGACAAATATTGCATAACAAATTGGGACCATATTTACATTACAGGCTTCACTTGGTTGTGTGTTTGTATAAATCTGATGCGTGGGGTTCATTTAAAGTTTAAAAGCCTGCAGGTTAAAACGCACATCAGGCAGTCCTATGCAAATGCTCTTTGAGGAAACACCAGCATTGTTGTTCTAAACCACTCGTCACCCAGTTGAGTACACGCGCGAACCGGTTGGCCGGACAATCTAGTCCTTTTATCTGTTCACCCAAGACATGACGATATCATCAACTTATTATTTGTGATGTCAATTCGTGTTGACCTTAAGGTGCATGCGTTTTAAACAAGGTATTGTTTTTTGAATGTCTAGGCTCGTCTCCAATTATCGAATCATTACATTCTGACTTGTTGCACACCCATTATGAAACAGTAAAACATGTTTCGAATTCGTTCCGGTTACAAAATTATCAAACTGTACAAGGCGAAAGATAGGCCTGCCACACTTGACTGCATTGTTCAGGCCAGGAATAAACTTCAGCCAAAAAAGGGGGGGTCGCAAAATATCAACTAATCACTGTAAAACGTTCGATTACAAGTGCGGAACTGTGCCTAGTATCGTAGCAAGGCGATCTTTCTGTTGAAGCAATTCTTACCAAGCAGAATAAAAAAAAACGAAATATGTACAAGTAAAAAAGCACTAAGTTTCATATACGTACATGCTATCTGTTCTTATTCAAGCTATATGCAACTTTGCTACAAGCATAACGCGTCATTAAAAAGGTAATTTTAAATACAGGTGCCGCATGATAAGGAACAAATCCAATCCTAACTTTGGCCAGTAATGATCGGACGTTGACGTTTGACAAAATATCATATGGTCATTTAAAAAATGGCAAGATCACACTACTGAGTAACTGATTTTAGTAGGGAGCAGCAAATACTTGGCAGTAACAATGAGAGATTCATAAAAATTGACATAAAACACATCAGTGAAAATTCTCAGTTTTTGGCCTTGTATTAAGGCCGCATCTCACAATTAAATCCTAAAAATTTAGTTTCTCATGTTTTTTGCCAAAAACTTGCCGGGTCTGATGACTCATGAAGGGGGATTACTATTGCTGAACAGAAAAAAATTGATTGCAGCTGCATTAAGACAGCACATTGGGGGGTTTGCAAAGGCTAACTGCTAAATTGTCAGTCCCAGGGGGGTACAAACAGCCCTGGGGGGAAGCCCAAAACAGTTACAAGACATCTAAACAGTCACAAGACGTTTACTGTCTGACTAATAACCCTGAAAACCATAGTAAAACTGCCTCAAACACGCTGAAAATCGCCCTGGCAACAGCCTAATCATCTGCGCTCATTCAACCAAAACACTGGCGCCCATGCATGACCCATTGTATTGTTACACATAATTTTACTCTGCTACGCAAGGAGTTCGAGAAGGGCATTTCCCAACCAAGAAAGTCTTTTCCATAGAAATACAGAGATGCGGCCTTAAACTGTCGTTTGACTGCGAGTAAGGTGTCAATATTTATTTTAAGCCATAATGAAAAAAGGTTCGAAGCCGAATAGGACTACATATAGAATACACTTACAATACACAAACGTCACAAACAATGAACCATGATGCATAAAATGTATTCATTATTGTAGAAAGATAGCAGCAAGAGCGCTGAACAGATGAACCCAGTTGGGCCCCACGAGCCCCACGGCACCTGTATAAAACAAAAATAAATATTGAGCTGCCCTAACAAAACATTTATATCAACTTGAAGTGATGTGAAAACTGAACGAGCAATAAAGTGCCTGAAGTGGTTGTAAGCGGGTCAGTTGCACTATTTGTTTTATCAACTGCGACTGAATTAGTGTAGGTTTGTGTCGCATCCACTGTTTTGGTTCGGTCGGTAGGGTTGTCCGATTCAGTTAACTTGCTTGTTTTCGCGGTCCTCGTTATTGGCGTGGTGGTTGTCTCAGTTGGTGCCACGTTTCTTGTATTTGCTTGCATGGTTGTTGTATCGGTCGTCATGGTTTTTGTATTTGTTTCCATTGCCGTTGTATGTGTCGCCTTGGCCGTAGTATTTGCTTCCATAGTCGTCGTGTTTGTAGCCAAAGTCGTTGTTTCTGCAGCCATGATCGTTGTGGTTTGTGGTAAGGTCGTCGTGCACACTGGTGTATTTAAAACAAATGAACACCAAAACACATAAACCTTATTTGTACAAAATACTCTTTATTAGATGTATCATCTTTATTTTATTTAACAGAAGATTTACCTTGAGCAATAATTTTCTGCAAGGTAACGTTCAGGATCTCTGAAAATTGGGAAAACGAAGGCGCCGTGGAAGCTCTCGATGCGTTTTCAGCTATTTTCAACAACTGTGCGTTGTCGGCGTTTGGGCCGATGCCAATTGCGTAAACTGTGATGTTGTAGGTGAGAGCGAGGTTAACACTGGAAAGTAAAACATACGGCTTTGCAAAAGGGGCTTCAGTGGGTGTTTTCGAAAATTTAATATCAATGATGCCCACTATCAATTGTTGACCAAATACGGTAGCGATCTACAGTCTGCCCAAAGCAGGGCATTGCATTTTTGAACATACAAAGGGATAGTATGTGTGCCTTTGCCATCAATATTTCTCGAGTGGTTCATTCGGGAACAACCTAAAAAGTTTGTACGACTACTATGCGGCAAATAGGTTTGGCACCCACGCACAGGTGCCGCGAAATTTAGCGACAAAAGATTTAGGTGAGAATGACTAATGGAACACAGAAAACGTCTGACCTTTCAGCTAGACTTCCAAAGTCAATCGCAGGATCATCAGTTGTCAAAATCAGGAACTTCTTAGAATTACCAAAGTTTGCTGATTGAACAAAATCGATCTTAAACAAGAAAGCGGTTAAATAATTGTGTAGCACCAAACTATAGTTGTAACGTATAGTGGAAACCATGGTATAGGTTGGCATGAATTGCTCCCTACGACTGAATACGTTTTGGTAAACAACACTCACCAGAACAGCCCGCTTGAGTGCTGTCGAGGTAAAAATGCTTGCAGCAAGAAGGTGGGGCATGTTGTCGTTGACGGCAGTTTTGAAACACGTCACATCGGTGGGCGACTGCACCGATGTGACGTGTTTCAAAACTGCCGTCAACGACAACATGCCCCACCTTCTTGCTGCACACATTTTTTGTTGGATATTGATAGAAGGAATCCGTACGATAGTCGATGCTAGAATAAATGCATTGTATAGCCAAAGTGTGATAGAGTTTTGTACGGTATCTTTGTGGTTGTTTACAGTCAGTATATATAGTAGCATTGGTTTAGGGATAGCAATGCTACAAACTCCAAAGTCAAGGAACAGAGGTGCGGACAATTCTGTTTACCCACTTGATGCTTACTTTCCGATATCCTGGTTTCCGTATTGAAGAATAGCAGCGTGAAAGGTACTGGACAATGGGAGGTTTTCACCGTTGGACAAAAAGGCAGCTTTGTATGTTAGAAAATTATCGTTAGTAATGGATGAGGTTCTGACCACCAAAAACACGATAACTCCCACCTTTCAATCAACCACGAACTTGTTCCATCTTTTCTTTTGCGCTGCGTCATCTAGCGATAGTGGAAAATTCGGTTAAATGTTGGCAGGTCGGGAGATTGCTTCCGCCTCGTGTGCTATTGGGAAGGACACTGGAAAACTAACTGCAAATTTCACCAACATTGTGTCGGTCCCTTGCACCAGCACCATCACTGACGTCATATCCGGTGTAAGTATAGCTTATTATAGTGTCACGGAGCGGTTTAAACGCGCTTTGCAACGAAACCATTTGTTGGATTTATATCATAAGTTGGGCAAAAAACCTTCGTCGGGGGATTCCCCGTTATCTGACCTTGTTGCCCCTGCAGATAAACGTCATCGATCCGTCAACTGTGACAACTAAGGTCGTCGAAACGTCACTATCACTATTGGCGATTGTGGCGACATCGGGACAGAACACGTCATCAGCTCCAATATCGGCTAGCGACGCCCAGAAGGCGATCGAAATCATGCTGGTTTTCAACAACCCGAACGCTTCATCGGTGGCGGTAAGACGAGTAACTATGGTGATGTACCGACGTCAAAACGTATGACGTCATTAAATTTTCCACGATAATTGTTGTTATCAATCAGTATAAGTATCAAAAACCTGGGCCACTAAACATCAACATTCATGTTAGTAAAAACAAATACAGCAGTAGATCATAATCCTGCATAACATTTCACTTGTTTGCTAATCCACTCGCTCGGGTATTCGAACCCGTAACCCTCGTACTTTATTTTGTGAAGGCAATCCGTTGTGTATAGGACTGATTTTTGTCTTGTTTTTTTGATAAAATTTTGGTGTGAAAGACGAGATATATTATTGTGTTGTGTTTGGGTATCTTAATTCACTGTTGTGGCGCCTCAAGTTTTGATTTTTTGACAGAAAAAACTTTCCATTGTTAACATGTATATATTTCATCATTGTGTTTCTGATAAGTTTCGTCGCAAATTTATTCTGGATAAGTTTGAAAGAAACTTCATAACTTCGCACAATTTAACCGTGGTAGATGTTTGTTTTCAATGCACTTCATGCGCACCAATAAATTCTGTAAATAAAACAAGTGATCCATCATGATTTCATCATCTTCAAATAAAGCAGGGAACCTTTGTCGACTGTGTGAACTCTGTTGACCCCCATTCACCCGTTACAATTTAGAAGACATTTATTTGGGGATGTCCCTAAATGAACCTCATCACTAAAACTATAAGGGTTTTGAAAGTCCTGTGGAACCCCCTAGATACGTCACTGAGGAGCCTCTAGATACGTCATTGAGGAGCCTCTAGTTACGTCACTGAAGAGCCTCTAGATACGTCACTGTGAACCCCCTGATAGGATACTGTCCCTTTAGGGTCCCCAAGACCCCCAGTTAAGAAATCTTGCTGAATTTAAAGTTCCATTTTTTACCGTCGACCCGTTGTTAACTCGACTGGAACAAGCGCCATTATCACCTTGAATTCTCAACGGGTACAAATGATGACCTTGGGGTCCCAATATTAAACCATTTTGTTTTCGCGTCGAAATCGGCTTCGCACAAACAAATTTGCAAAATACGTGATTGCAACATCCCGACCAATTGATACGTAACAATACACCGTTGTGACGTCGTGAGGTGAAACAATGAGGTTTGTCGTTAATTGCCTTCTTTCATGAAACGAAACTTATTGAAGAAACAAAAACAGAATTGATTCGATCTGCGGAGAAAACCTGAGACTTTGGAAAGCATCGGCGATCTTAGTCCGGACATCAGAGTTTTGTCCCGACTTTTGTTGTTTAAATCGGATTTCAATTTTGGATCAATCAGAAATTGGTTTGGATGCGTAATAATTTCCACACGTCATGCTTCTCACCACTGGGTGCAGCCAGAGAGCTCTGACGTTGTCTTGTCTCGCACAGTTTAGGATGAAAATCAGAAAACCCTGGTGGGAAAGTGATTACAGCGGATCAATATCTACCTCTATACTCAATATCTTTATACTCAATATTTTGATACTCAATATTTTGATACCCACTTATTTGTTTGGTCTCTTCGTTCCCCTTTTTAAAACTCGTTGGAAAAGTCCCTACTCTACATCCTGTAATGCGCCCACACCTAATTAGGGGAATCACCTGGAAAACATTGAAGATGCAGAAGATCCACGAGGTGAATTCCAGGTAAATCTTATTGTCAGCTGCCAACATGAGGAAGCCGAACAACCACGTGACTCCCAGCATGACAACGAGTGTCACGGCAACAATCATGTCATGAGTCGTTGTGCGTTCGGCGGCAGAAGACTGGATCTGCATTCATAATATGACGTCAATGGTGGTGACGTAATGTTTATTGTATTTTTTTCTCTACTCGTAGTGCACAAAAAGTTAAACCACTATTTAGAAAGAAAAGGTTCGGTGTCACTATAGCAACGTTGTCACGTGATCTCACCGCTTGCCGCTTGCAGGTGAGGTGGACTATGATGGATGAGCAGAAGAAAAAGTTCGCTATAGCGAGTATCCCGACAGGGATTATGAAGGAATATCTGAAGGAAAGAGTCTGAAGCCAACACATATTGCGAGCTCTGTACGTGGATTGGAACAGAGGTTGCCCTGCAAACACGTGTGTGACGTAAAAATGGGCATTCATTCCTGTTAATTAAATGGAAATTGTTATATAATTACCTGTGTTAGGTTGTAGAGGATCAAAGTGAAACAAGGTTACTCCTGCTGTCACACCGACTACCACTAGAGGCAGTACATACGAAAACAAGGCAGCGAATTTCCACGTGTTCTTGGACTTGGCCGACATAACCTGAACATAGCGACGTTTTGGTGTTTGTCGCAAATCTTGTTTTAAACCAATTACAACAATCGTTTGTTTGTTACGTCACCTATGAACTTTCATCACAAACAACGCCATTTCGGAAATCCCCTAACCTGAACCAGTGCTCTGTACATGTTGTAACCGTTTGACGACATCCAGCACCAAGCAGCGAGGAGAAAGTAGTGAAGCAGAACGGTTGTGACGTAACACTCGGTGTCGCGTTTCACGTTCGAGAGACCGAGCAGGAATATGAGGTTGGTTGCTAGGAGACAAATGCAGATGTTGATGAGGAAGATGGAAGGTTGACGGATCCTGAGTTCTCTGAGGAAGGAAAGTTTATATGAATCTATTGTGGTGGACAGGGCTGCAGACAATGGGCGTTTCATGCGTAAATATTATAAAGTGAGGTCATTCAAGGTCAAACGTTTGTATAATTATGACGTAATAACTCACGGAACCGCCAAATAAATGATGATTGTTAGAAAGAGACCGAAGCTGGAGATGGACAAACCGATTGTGCTGAACCATTCCTGAATGAAACTGGACGGGAGAATTTCTGATTGCTGGGGACGAGATTTGTTGTCAATATTTGAACCAAACTGATGTCACGTGGTCGAGTTACAACAGGAAAACGTTCGACAATTATTATTGTGGGTTAAAAAACGCAGTCGTTCCCATTACCTCTATGTCGTCACAGACCTCATTTACAAAGTCCGCCAACCCCTACGTTAATTTACTTATGCTTGATGGCGTCACACTAATATATGATGACGTCTCGTTTTCAAACAGCACAACTATTCATATGTACTTACGAAGAGGAGAGACAGACTACCGACTTGGTTACACAAACATTTTTTCTCTGTCGTTCCATTGTGGAAGGTGCAGAGTTGGGTGAAAGTTCGTGCAATCGGGTCCCAAACTCCACATTCAAAATCCGTATAAACTGCCTGTAAGAAACCATGGGTTCGATTCCATTCAAATAATAATATATTATTGTTACGTCACAAGATGACTTAATACGTCCATAAATCCGGAGCACGAAAACCTGGTTGAATTTAATTCCATACACATGACTAGGTTGCTATAGTGATGACCTTTGTTGGGTTGTTCTTGTCTCTCTTCCCTTCCCCATACGTCAGGTTTTGTTTGTAAGTCAGAACAATTGCCCTCCCTGGTGGAAGTTTGATTATCGTCCCAATTTCGATGGTAATTATCTGTATGACGTAATAAGTGTTAATTGTGACGACATCATGGTGGCAGAACCAACTCACAGTGGTCGGGGTTTTCCTGCTCGGTTTGTTTTGTTTGAAGAGAGCGTCGTTGAGAAAGACGATAAAAGTGACACGTGGCACGTTCGGATTGGACTTCGTTAGAGAATCGATTATTGAACCAGGAACGACGGCACCGATGGGAAGGTTTTTTTTTCCGGATGGCGTCAGAGTGACGTTGTTGGTTTGATTCAACGAGTTCTTCACTGACAAGGTCACCTTGGGATAGTTAAGCGCATGAGTGTTATGTTAATGTAACTTGTTTTTGATGGACACTGGAAAAAGTCGAATGGTTAAGCATTTGTGTTAAATCTTTCAACATTGACAGAAGTTGAAATTGTAAAACATGTCGACACAGGCATTTCAATAACAAAACGTCATCCTGCCTACCGACAAATTGTTCTACGTCACACAATTTTCATGTTGTTGCCATGGCATTCTGTTTGTATTTAACAAAACAGAGAAAATATCCTGTGGTTTGTTTTCCATTAATAGATTTTTACCTGCAGGAAAATATCGCTGGTTGAGAGAGTCACCGACTTTTTGCTTGGAGGAATCACAACTCGCCGACTGAAATCCTGGAGCACGGACACAAGTTGGTTTGATTGCCTTCATAAAATAAATTACAAGGGTTACGGGTTCGAATCCCCGAGCGAGTGGGTAGGCAAACAAGTGAAATGTTATACGGGATTATGATCTGCTGCTGTATTTGTTTCTATACTGACTTGAATGTTGATGTTTAGTGGCCCAGGTTTTTTGTTACTTACATTGCTTGTTGTGTTTGATTTCCAGTGGCAACAACGGAAACAGCCAGGACGCTCACAACTGCTATGCTGTCGTGCAAAGCGTTGGCTGTGATCTGAAACAAAAGGTTGAGAGTTCGAATGACGCACAAGCACTTTACAACCGTACGTAGAGCATTTCAGTGCTGATTGATAACAACAATTGGAGTGGAAAATTTACATGCCGTCATAAGTTGTGACGTCGTTATAACACCATAGTTACTCGTCTTACCGCCACCGTTGAAGCGTTCGGGTTGTTGAAAACCAGCAGGATATCGATTGCCTTCTGGGTGTCGCTATCCGAGATTAGAGCTGATGACGTGTTCTGTCCCGATCTCGTCACAATCGCCAATAGTGATAGTGACTTTTCGACGACCTTAGTTGTCACAGTTGACGGATCGGTGACGTTTATCTGCAGGGGTAACAAGGTCAGATAAAGAAGAATCCCCCGACAAGGTTTTTTGCCCAACTTCTGATGTAAATGCAACAAATGGTTTCGTTGCAAAGCGCGTTTAAACCGCTCCGTGACACTATAATAAGCTATACTTACTCCGGATATGACGTCAGTGATGGTGTTGGTGCAAGGGACCGACACAATGTTGGTGAAATTTGCAGTTAGTTTTCTAGTGTCCTTCCCAATAGCACACGAGGCGGAAGCAATCTCCCGACCTGCCAACATTTAACCGAATTTACTACTACCGCTAGATGACGCAACGCAGCAGAAAAGATAGAACAGGTTCGTGGTTGATTGAAAGGTTGGCGTTGATAGGTGCAGAAGGCGGCATCAGAAGTGCCTTCAGGTGAACTCAAAAGGTAAAATTAACTTAAATTGATAAATTGAGCCTAATTGCAAAGCGATTAAGGAAATAGCTGATTATGACGTGATAATCATACCATCTGGGCACTTTTCGATCGAAAAAACGTTCGATCCGATTGAAGTTTCTGGAAAAGTGAAATTTGTTCCGTTCAACGCAGGACATCTCACTGTGACGTCACAAACACATTGTTATTTGTTTTATTATGAGTAAGAAGTTCAATAATTAATCAATTCTTTTAACAAATTTTCGCTCAGTTTGTCAATAATTGGTTGATGTTTGAGTAAATTCGTTTGTTGTCACCACAAATTAAGGTTTAATAAGTTGAAAATTACCACCTCTGCACGCAATAGCGTTTTTTTACAGAAGTACGTTTTTTCTGATCATTAAATTTGTGTATTGATATGTATTGAAAATGAGCTTGAAAAGTTTGTGAAAACAACTCGTGATTTCGTGATAGAACTCATGATCAACGACTTACGATCACATGAGGTAGGAATTCCGGTAGGTGGCGTAGCAGAGTAACCCGGTTTGCATTTACAGCTTCCAGTTTGGGAATCGCACACTCCGTTAGGTAAACACGTGACCGCGTGGCATTTTCCTAAAGCTGTTGATGGAAATGTTGAACTTACTGAAAGCAACTGGAAGTTTTCCATACATAGGATATTAACGTACAACGTAACCATGACTATCAAGTTGTTTAAGTTTTTTCTACTTTTGTCTCAAATTTAAACGCTTTAAATACTATACCTGAAGTGGTGTTTGGTTGCACTGCTGTCTGCGTTGTCGGCGTGGTCATCGTGTTTGGTACGGTGGTCGTTGTTGTTGGTGCCATGGTGGTTGTGGTTGGTGTCATGGTCGTGGTGGTTACAGCTTTTATTGGGAATTATTTAAATCATAAAGTTCATATTATTCAACAGACAAACAAAAAAGATTCAACAATTTTACGTCTACGTTCAGATTTCGGACAAAAAGTCTTAGCAGAATTACCTTGGGCTACTACTTTCTTAGTTGTAACGTTCAGTAATGCAGAGAAATCGGAAACAGAAGCCACTGTAGAAACTCTTGAGGCATCTCCAGCTATTTGCAGTAACTGCGCACTGTCCACATTTAGACCGATGCCAATGGTGTACACGGTAACGTTGTTAGCGATGGTAAGGTTAACACTGCAACGCAAAATACCCCATTTTGGTAAACGTGTGTGAATAACTTTTAATGTTATTTTCAAAATATTGAAAACCCACCACATTTAGCATAGGCCTTGGGTGCACAACTCAAAACATCAAGGAACTTTGGTGTTAATGATATATACTGCATAATTGGGTTCATTGTAACTGTATATAAATTTTGTACAACATGTGTAAAGGTTGCAGGGTGCAAAATAGGCAATTAGTTACATTCGATGCATGAAATTTTCCCAACGTTATCACCACTTATCAGTTTCGGGACACAATCTTGAAATGATAGAGTTGTTTCCATCTTTTTTTGGGAGTACATGAGGTGGTGAGGTTTGTAACAAATCCTGTTTACAGCTTAGGGCGACGCCAAGTACTAGCGGGTTTGTGTCAGGTTGCCCAAAATTCGAATGTAAAGTATCCGACAATACTTGCCTTTCAGCTAAAGTATTGCTGTCAGTCGCAGGACCGTCAGTTGTCACAATTAAGAACTTATTTGAATTGACGTAATTGACCGATTCCGCGAAGTCAATCTGCGTAAAATATGCAACAAAAGAAATTGAATCTAAAAACGGAACTCTGGTTACATCTGCTTCGTATTTTACAAGCACACTCACCAGAACAGCTCGCTTGATTGCTGTTGAGGTAAACGTGCTCGCAGCAAGAATGTGGGGCATGTTGTCGTTGACGGCAGTTTTGAAACAAGTCACATCAGTGCAGTTGCCCAGTTTTGTTGGATATTGATAGAAGGAATCCGTACGATAGTCGATGCTAAAATAAATGCATTGTATAGCCAAAATGTGCTACAGTTTTGTACGATATATTTGTGGTTGTTTGCAGTCAGTATAAATAGTAGCATTGGTTTAGGGATAGCACTGTTACTAACTCCAATGCCAAGGAACAGAAGTGCGGCAATTCTGTTTACCAACTTGATGCTTACTTTCTGACATCCTGGTTTCAGTATTGAAGAATAGCAGCGTGAAAGGTACTGGACAATGGGAGGTTTTCAGCGTTGGACATAAAGGCAGCTTTGTATGTTAGAAAATCATTGCTAGAAATGGTTGAGGTGCTGTCCACTAAAAATACCAAGTCCACGTTTTGGGCCTCTGTAAAAAAACAGACAACAGCTGTTAGTTTATCATAAACTACATCAGCGAAGCAGGAACACAAACAGGAACACACCTTAATGCATCAATTTATTATTTTATTACTAATACTGTATTCTTTGTGAGAGAATACTGGATCACAATTGTTACGTAACAGTTACACGTATACCTACCACAAAGACAACAAAGTAAAATGAAAACCGATACGACCGATTCGCCAGCAAAGCGATGTAATATATTTCTCTGAAACTTGCTTTTAAAACTGTTGGGTTGACTACGGTAAAAACTTCAAAGACGCAATATAAAAATTCGTTTCTTTTTCAAATTCCAACGGCATTTCTATGCTATACCTGCATTGTTGATTTTACGCGTGTCGTCAACAAAAATTTTGCTCGGTACCGGTGTTGGAAAGCATGTCAACGAAACAGCATCAAACAGATTTTATGGGCTAGATTTTTTTTTATTTCCTGGATTACAATCATTTCAAGATAACACAGTTCACTTCATGTACGCATTCGTTTATGCAGAGTAAACTAACAGCAATCGTTAGTACACAAACTTACCGCAAAGAGCATATGCGAAAATGAAAATCAACATTGCTGTTCGACGAGAAATCTCCCACGACATCCCTAAGACGACAGCGAGATTGACGAAAGCAAATTTTTTTACTGAAGATTTGGTAGAGAACTAAATTTACAGACAAAGCAATTATGAAAATGTCTGATCATTCAATCTGAAAAGATATACGGACATGAAACCAGTCTAAAGTCCTCGTGTAAATGTATACAATAACATACTGTTCCAATCCACACAGTGCAAAACTCACAAGGGTTTTGATTCGCACTTGTTCATATGTTCGTAGTTTTGGAATATATGACACCATTATCGTTATATTTATTTCATATATCATAAATATATTTTATATTGATTCGCAGACTGATCCTTCGGTCACCGACTTGCACAGGCTGATTCCTGTAATCATATATGACATTTTCTCTGTATAAATCATATTTGCATTATATTTTTCCTATGTTATCACTAATATAGCTGTAAAGTATAATGGTATATTGATTACAATATTCGATAGAAGAGCAACTTTAAGGCTTGCCACATATTCTGCCGACTTTGCTTCTTTAATTGCGCACTATACGATTGCATTTACGTTTCTAATTCAACCGCTTATTGAAGTTGATTACAAAAGCTATGACAACAGGAATCAACTTCAAACCTTTTGCCAAATGACATACATCAAACCAGAGTACATCCACAAAATATATTCTGTCAGGTAAAATTTAGATGCGGTGTGATAAGCCAACTCCATCGACAATATAACGGCTAATTATCACAAATAGTAGTGATAAGTTACAATAATATTCACCACACATATAAACCCGAGTTACCTTTTTTAAGGAGAAGCAATTTGTCCCGAAAACCATTTAAGGCGAACATCATCATCATCATCATCAGGTGACTCCGCATCCGGCTCTCGTGCTGTGCGTCAACTGACGGAAATCAATTTATCACAGACCACCAAGACTAGAGATTTACAAATATAGGTTGTGATGCGTGTTGTGTTCCTGCAGCACTTGTACTTCCGCAAAGGCGTTCTAGGTATTTCCTTGTCTTATCGTGTTTATAGTTTCAAGCGACGATGTCGTGTATTGAGGAGAAAGTATCCATTAAAAAGCTTACTTTGATAGGACATTTAAATGTAAAACAAGACGCATTTCACAAAAATGTGCCGCCTGGACGGTTTGTATAGTTCCACTACATGGCACAATCTGTAATCTCTGGTATAAATTTTCCAACTGCTTGATTCTGAACGAGATTAGACGATGCAATTAGTTTATTGAATTGTTTGTACCGCAGCAAGCAAGTTTATTTGACACAAATAATGAAGTCGTTTCAGTTACAATTCGGTGTAAAAATCAACAGGTACGACAGTTTATGGCAAAATAAGAAATTGCACGAGCGCCACCTAGCGAACAATGAGTCTGTGTAAAACACGATATTAACGAGCGAAAATAGTTGATCGTCTTCTACAGCAACGCAAAAATACCGGCACCTTGTCACCCCTGAACGAATAAAGTGGGCACAAACACAGTTTTGCAATTTATCATGGACAAATATTGCATAACATATAGACACCATATTTGCATTACAGGCGTTTACTTGGTTAAAATGAAAGCAGTGAAATTTGGCCTTACCCACAAAAAAATAAACGTCTCAGTAAGTTTTACACATCAAAGCACCGCATAGCGGGAATGCAGCTTGTCTAGGTAAACCTGCTGGTGATTGCAGCGATTACGTCACCACGAAGCACTTCGGGCACGCGAAGTTCACCTTTGTACGCCTTCCAGACGACGACACTTCCCCCCATCACAAGCAAAACACCCATGCAGGCCAGACCGACGTTTACATACTGCGTAACATGGGAATATCAGGAACCTAAATAGTCTAACCTAAAAAAAATACTACTACACCGGGTCACAATTTTTTTGCCAAACTTGATCCACATATAACCCTATGTAACATAGAAATAATAAAAACGTTTATAAAAAAGCATAGATCTTTAACGGTTTTGGGATTAAACCGTTAAAATTCTTTTAAAAAGTGATAACTAGGACTGGCCTAGATTTCTACCTAATCATCCAACCAAATCTTGGAAATCTAGGCCAGTCCTATTCATTACTAACATAGAAACATGTGCAAATTTTAACGTTTTAATCCCAAAAGTGTGACTGCGATTGTGAGGCAAAACTATATGTATATACAATATCTCGCTTATTTTGTGACTACAGTGTTCGTTCCTACCTCGCCAATTTAGAGCGAAACCTTATTAATATACTTACCTGAGTTGTTTTTGCATTTGCGAAACGTAATAATGGGCGTTTGAAAAAGTTTGGTTGTCCCAGACCAAACTTGGGCTATTCCTTTATTTTACTGCTAGATTTTCCACTGCTTACCTCATATTGCTTTCTTGACTTCAAAATAACCTCATGGTAGGGTGTCCTTGTGAAAGCGACCTGGAATCATAAAGCATGGTTTGCTCAGCGTAGACATACGTGAATTAGGCAGTAGAAACCGACCTCCACATTAAAAACTGCAGCGATACCATTGGGCATTTAACACCATCATATTAGTGATGTTCCCATATTCCAAATTTATCCGGCCCGGATCCGGATAGTTGTCAATCAAATCCGGCCGGATAAATTTGGATCCGGTAGTTTGTTAACACCGATTCGTGTATTTTATCGGTATGGCAAAAATGTTTGATAGCCAAACAGATTGCTATGTTAGCTTGTCATGAGTGGAAGAAATAAACGTGGGCATTTATTAATATGGTATAACACGAAAAACCTTTATAACAAGCAACAGAAAAATCGTCCCAAGACTGGGTCCCAAAAACGAGTAATTTGCGATGTTTGTCCGTTTTTAGGACAAAAATGCTTTTCCAACTATCCGGTAAAATTAAGTGTATTATCCGGCCGGGTCCGGGTATTGAAAATTGGTCAATATCCGGCCGGGTGCGGGTACCCGAATCCAGCGCAAGACATTACTACATCATATACACCATGACTAATATTTTTGCAATATCAAGAACTGTTTAAATTAGTATCATAATATCATGGTTATGTCCAGAATGACACAAGCACGTTGGCAATGGTTGACGTAACAACAAAAACATTGAAACATGAGATTTATTTTTAGGCGTATCCAGGGGGGGTCCATATTTTTCTGTTGTGATCCACTGTAATTTGTTTGTCCAAATCTCGGTGCAAACCAGAAATTTTTTGACGTCAACTTGAAAACCGCCTGGCGCTTAAACTGGTCATTGTTACCAAATACGTTGCATTGTTACGAAACATTCTGCATTATTTCCAAATACGTTGCATGGTTACCAAACACGTCGCATTGTTATCAAACAAGTGCCATTTAGGGAAGCATGCAGTTTCCCTGTGTGTAAAGTCAAATCATTTAGTTAAACACGTTGCAAGCATCACGCAAAAAACTGCGCACGCAAATGTACAGGCGAATAGTGGGTCACGGAATGCAAAATAGTTTTTATTTGTATGTTTTCTTGACTACGTAACCGCACATTTAATCCCTTCTTTAGTTGCATATATATGTTTTTTTCAAAGTAACAGTAATAAAGCTTATACGGCGCAAGTACCACCGCAAAAACGGTTCCACAGCGGTTATGCAATTGCGCAAGCCAGGAAGCCACCGTTTATGTGACGATTCGCGCTATCACAGGCCTACGTATTTTGCAATGCTCGATCAAAATTAACCTTAATGTACAGCGAAAATTCGGGGAATTCCCCCAAACTTTTCGCCCCCATTCTTAAAAAATCCTGGACACGACTATTGAGGATTGCCAAAACGAGTTTACAATATAAATTTTTCCGGTTTGTTTTCTTTAATTTGCACAAAGGAGATGAAAATACATAAAAAATAAATTCAAACTAATTTAGATATTTGCATCCCTTTTAACTCTGTTTTCGCATCAAACTTATGGTGTGCAGAGTAAATTAAAATTAAGTATTAATAGGCATTTAAGAAACAAAACACAAATTTCTGGGTTCTAACCATTTCATATTTCGGAATAAAAAGACTGGGCATCAAGAAAGAGAGAATTCCATCCACCTTCTTGCGGAAAAGGAACCATCTCGAAAGTACACTGGACCTCATCTGAGCAAAGTAAACATTTCAAGAAAAATTTTTTTCTAAGAAAGGTCTTTGCAAAATGATAGGCACTTTGTATTCACATGAAAATCATAAAATATTTTTTTCGATCAATAGAATCTTTTTCGATCAATAAAATGCATTTGTTTTGAATAAATAGATCAAAACCCCAATTTAAATTGCAGTCTAAGAGAACATTGCTGGTGTAAAAATAACTCAGTTGATTAGTTCTACAAAAGAATAACAACAAAATATAAAATACGACCATATATAAGTAGTAGTTATTAAAAAAATAGTGTAACATGGTGATTAAGCACTGGGATCGCTTATAATGTCATACTTGCCAACTAATCACAACTGCTATATTATTCAGATAAAATAAATACCTCAACAAAGTTTTGCAGTGATAATTGTGCAACTGCATGGCCATCTTTTGTTCGTCGCTCTGAGTAAGCTTCAAACGTAGCATCTGTAAATAGTCTTGGCAATTTTATTTCTTGTTGATATTTCCAAATTACCAAGTTGAAGTTGAGATACTTTTACATTTGTGTTGTGTTATACAAAAAGATCATTGCTATAAATGTAGCCAGTTGGTAAGGCATATAAATTACATACCAAATATGTGGTTGTGCTTGTCCAAAATTTCATGGAAAACCAAAACGTCTTCCAAACCCTGTGACACAGGCGACAACGCGTAACAAAATCCTCACAAACTATACACTGGAACTAGTTTTAATTTTTTATTTTTAATTAGTTTGATTAAATTCTGTAGAGAACTTACGGCATTTAGTCCTTGGCCATAGAAAGGAACACAGGCATGCGCAGCATCTCCAAACAAAACTATCTTGTCTTCATAGTTGTAAGGGTCGGACTGTTCGACACATAAAAGGGTTTATTGCTTTATGCAGTAACGCCAGGTCCAGGTAAGTATTAAATAGCAAGATTTTACAGGTTTCAAGAAATACCCAGGCAGGTCAGCTGAGTAAATTGGATCTTACATTTACTCAACATAGAGACTAAAGTGCTGCATTTGATTATGATATGTTTGTATACAATTAGTAGTTACTGATGGCATGTGCTTAATATTTATGAATACTGCAAGCAACGTACCCTCACAGAAATCATGGGCAGTGGAGGCAAAAGAAAAAAGTCCGTTGTCAGCAAATCTCTACAAAACATAATCTGGTTGTCACAAAAGTTGTCTACAGGTGCACAAGGTTGAACAAAATGAACCTACTCTCCAATAAGTTCAACACTGTCTGGAAACAATTTATAGAAAAAGTCCAAAACTGCTTTATCAGTGTCCACCGTCTCAAATACCTTGAATGGCATAAACAAGGTACATGTGAAAGACTTATCCTGCAAGGAGAAATTTGACATCACACTTTTCGAAGATGGGGTTATTTCTAGTAAGAACCAACCTGATTGGGAAGAGCAATCAGCATAAATTCATGCCTTGGCCAAATGTGCAAATAATTTCCAGGCATTGCAAACTGGCAAGACAAAAAAGGAACCTTTGAGTGTTTTAAACAAAGCTGTCAAGGTCATAAGACCCAAAAACGGATAGTGCTGCAATCATTTACAAACCACATTTCTCTATAATCATTAAGGGGGGCCCAAAACTAATAGAACAAATTGGCCAATATTGTATCAGGGCCAAGCAGAAATTGAATATTTAAATTATAACGTGCAGCACAGAAAATAAATACCTGCCCATCCTTGGTAGGTGGTATTGTAAGTTCTTTATAGCCATGTGGAATATAATGCTGTGAATAGTCAAACCGTCTTGATTGCAGCTGCCTTCTAACAGCAGAATGTGCACCATCACATGCAAATATGGTATCGGACGAATTAATTACTTCCATAGTTTGCTTAGTTTCCGGATCTACTCTGCATGGAAATTACAATCAAGGCTTTGAGCACAAAGAAACCATTTAGCAAAACTGGCAAATACTTTCGAAATTTTGACTCGACAGCTGCAAGATCACATGACAGAAATTTGTGTTGAAAATGAAGCTCAACATTCGGAAACTCGGATGCAGCTGCAAGAAAAAATAAACACAAACCTCAGGTTAACTTTAAACATTCAATACTTATGCATATACATGACTTTGTGACTGTGTACCTTGGAGCAGGTCTCTATTTAGCTTCATGCGATCCACTGACAACAAGTGCTAAAACAAAATTTCTGAGTTTGCAAGTTGTTTTAGGTGTTAATAGATACAGACCGAAAGGAATAGTACAATTCCATCAAAATTTGCATAACACAAACAGAGTATACCTGATCACCCTTTCCATACGGTACTTCGTAGCAATCCCCATTTAACAAGTGAATCATGCGAGCTCGCATTGGGATACCCAAGGCTTTCACCTAAAAAACGTTAAACCAGTGACAATTAAAGATCGCTAATAGTTCAGCAAATGCAACAACCTTTTCAGCAAGTCCAACTTGGGCAAGGGCTTCGATTCCACGGAGGGACAGGGCAAGGTTAATGCTTCTACCCATTGCATTCTCAGTTTTTCTTATATCTGCATTCACAATTTAATACAAAGGACCAAAGTTTATTTATTGTGCCAATCATTACCTGCTCTTGCCTCATACAAATCAACTGAGTAGCCCCTCCTGGACAGGTAGCATGCATTCAGTGCCCCAACCTAAAAATAATCTCTCTGTTTATTAATATTTGTTATGTTTGTGCATGAAAATGATTAAAAAATAATAACCAGGTTAGTGGAATTAAACTTAATGTGGTCTGTTACATAAAATTTAGCAAAAATTGCACTTATTTGAGTAGAATGCAACAAAACTTAACTAAAAAATATAAAAAAAATTATTTAAGCAGTGAAACAGTGTAAAAACAAGCCATTCTACATAAATGAGCAAGAAATTTAAACTGAAAAATAGCACAAATGAAACTGATAAACACCAAAAAACAATAATACCAAAGCAACCAATGCACACACCTTTAGTCACCCAAAAAGAAATGCAACAAGTAGATGCTTTTCCAAATTTCATCACCTTTTTCATGCAGCCTTAAAAACGTTTCATGCATCTTTTCGTCTTAAAGTTGTTTACAACATATTTGTTACTTCAACGGATACTTACAGGACCTCCTCCAACCACAGTTACACGTTTTCCTTTCGACATATTGCAGTTTTTCAAGTTTCAACAAACAATCTCCCCTTTGCCTTGCAAAGTAAACAACCTGGCATTAGGCAAAGCAAGGTGTGCATTCATTCGTAACGGAAAATTGTTCAACCGTAAAAAAAACATGTTTGAAAATGTTTCTTTCGGAAGATACTTTTACACCGGGTCACAAAGTTTTTTCCAAACTTGATTCACATACAAGCCTATGTAACATAGAAATCTGTGCGAATATTATGCCCTTCATCACATTATAAGACCTACTTGACAAGTAAAGGTTCATTTCACTCTGTATCTCGTTGTTCAGCATGAATCAAACGTATTGTGCAGTACTACTGTATCGGGTTCAGGTTAGCGGAAAGTAGAGCTGGTGCAAAAAAATAAAACTTATCCAAATGGTAAAAAAAGTCTTATAAAACAAACATTAAATTGTATCTATATTTATACACCATGGTTTCAGAAAATAAACACTACATCTATGTGAACAACAGACCAACCACTCCAGCCGCGCGTGGTCTTCTGAAACTGCTGAATAATGTTCAATTTCCCGCCAGGGTTAAAGGTTACCAACGTGACAAAGCGCGCCAGAAGGGTCAGAATGAACACGTGCGTTAAATAAGCAACTTGTTCGTTATTTAAGCAACATGTTGTTTAGGCAGACTTTTGACCCTTTTGGCCGACCACGGTCGCCTTCTAGCAACGTCTTTTTTAACACGTTGCTTATTTAAGGAACATGTTGCTTATTTAACCAACATGTTGCTTAAATAAGCAACATGTGAATTTTGACCCTTCTGGCGCCAAGTAACACGTTGCTTAATAAGCAACATGTTGGTTAAATAAGGAACATGTTGGTTAAATAAGCAACGTGTTGATTCAGACGCATTATGACCCTTCTGGCCGCCCATAAAATACTTCCTGTAAAAACTAACCTCGTTTCAATTAAGACTTGCATAAACGGCTCACACAGCCGCGACTTTTTATCAGTACTAACTGCACCAAACGTTGCAGCATATGTTTCAAGATTTAGTCATCAAATAGGTTGTGCCGAAGAAACATGTGTTTTGTGTCGGAAGTATAAGTTCCATCATACGACACAGCACCGCCTGCAGCTTTCCTGAATTGACAACATCGTTTTTCATTGATTGGCAAGCAGATAGCTGATGTAGGGAATTCAAATTTGTAATATTTTGTTTAAATTAGTCTTTCAAAGCCGCTTTCCACTCTTTTACATTTACACCGCGTCTTTTCGACGCCTTCGCTGGTTATTTCGCTTGCGTTACATCTTTTTGTTACAGAGTCTGTCTCAGATGTCGCGATTTTTGCCAAAAGTGAACAGATCAGAAGTTTTGATCTCACAGATCATGTTTTGGTGTCAGATCGAACTTCAGCCCTAGAACATACTATCGATGACGGGACCTGCAGCCAGCATATGGTGTCAGACAAAGACTTTAATGAAAGACCGCCAAAATCAACAAGGCGTCTAAACAGTCCACAACTTCATACCAACAAAAACGTGGGTAAAGGATTAAAATTGCACAAACTAAAAAATTTCTACACAATCACAAGTAACAAGGTAGCGAATTTTTACACACAGGCCATTATGTAAGTTGCAATTCTTTAAATTAGACCGCAAGTCGTTTTGCAAAGGTTTTTTTGAGAACATATCTGCATAGAGTTTAGCTACAGTCTCAAATTTGTTTAATTTCCATCAATAATAATATCCGATGATATTCCCACAAACTGATGCAGGCTTTGGCGAAAGACATCTTCGTTTTTGACATATGATATCAACCACTTTGCCATATCTGGCGGAGTGATTTTTTTCGCTCCTGGTAGTTCCCCATTAGCTACCTAAAAGCACAGTGAAACATAACTTGAACCCACTAGTTTAAAAACACTTCCATATAAACGTTCTGTGGTAATCAATAACACTAATTATAGAAGAAAAATATGTTACGATTGAACTAGTACCTTAAAGCCGCGTGATTCTGCTTTGATAATCCTTGGGGCCATCAAAACTGACCAATCCACGTCTTTTGTGGCTTTCAAGGCATCGATGGCTCGCCTGTGGTCGTCAATAACATTAGAGTGTGAAGGAAGATCTGGCTGGCCTGGCAGTAAGGTGGCTGATAAAAAAGTTGTGATGAAATTAGCTAAAAACGATAAAAAGATAACCAAGCACAAAAATACTTACAGACCCCGACCACCGCAAGTTTCCGCACGCCGCACTTACGCATTTCAGTCGTTATGTTTTTAGCCCCCACAGACATCACTACCGTCTCGTCTAAAAACAAAAAAGTCAGATAAGAATACATCACTTCAACAAACATATCAAAATTTTGATTAGATTGTAAAGTCGCCTACAAATAACTGATACCTATCCAAGTTAGTAGCCTACAACTAAACGACTTAAAATTCTATGGCCTTACTGACAAAACACCTATTCTTCAGTGTAGTGAAAAAAGGTCGTCAATATTTAGACATAAGTGCACATAGCCCTTAAAATCATGAATGATGGTGCCATTGCTGTTTCAGGAAACTTATTTTGGAATCACCTACCAAAAGAAGTTCCAGATCCAAGGCATGAGATAACTGCCTCTTGACCCACCATCGCCTGTGAAACGTCGTCGGTGTAAAATACATCTCCCACAACTACAGATATATGCTTTTGCACTTCTTCAGGAATCTTTGAGCGAGTGCGGACAAATGCAGTTACTTCCAAATCTGGAAGTTTTGGAAACACATTTTGTGACAGTTGCAGAACAGCTTCTACCGTTACCGGTATAAAAGTTTAACAAATTCTTTCCACAGACAAAACAGACCTGGATGTTTTGTGCTTAACTGTAGCACAGCCTCTCCGGTCTGACCAGTGCCTCCGAAGACCAACAACTTCATGTTTGCTTCTGATATAAGGCGCTGCTGTACGTAATAGTTAGCAAATGCTGTGGCTCACATTAAAATTAATGTGGCCTCAAATACACGCTGTTGTCACGTTTTGAAGCATTTTAATTCGTGACTTGGACGTTGCGCGGAATCCCTAAATGCAGAAAACAAGCCTTTGCAAAGTGACGTACTTCCTGCTGCAGTAGAGATTTGACTGTTCTACACGAACAATCAGCAAAATGAACAACACAACCAAACCCGGAAAAAATGTTATCACTGCACCAATTGTGCTTTTCGCTTTGTAAGTGGTGGCAAGCTTATGAGAATTCGGCAGCAGGATCCTGGAATGCGGGCTAGTAAGTTAAATTGGATATGGCATGCTTTGTTTGAGCACCCTTTACGTGTTACTACAGACAGTGTTGCAAGTTGTACGCAGTGTACCAGTTGTTGATTAGCTGATTCTGCAATCAATTCAACTATTACCAAATGTTACCAGTCAACTACCGCATCATAATGACTCAATGCAACAAATACCGGCGCCAAAAAACCTGCGGTATTTGGCAGCATGCAAACATTTATTTCTTGAACACAGAACGCGTTAAAACTGTGACAAATCGAGTGATCATAAAGCATAAACATCTTTGTTTAAAATTTAGTACATGCAACATACATAAATGTATAGTGACGTCATATACACATGGTACCGATTTGGTCGTGCAAAAGAGCCATATAATAGTCAATGAGAGCTGCAGACAGGTGTGCACACTGTTTCGACCTGTAAGGTCTCATCAGTGCAGCATGTGTTACGGTCACCAGCTGCACTGATGAGACCTTACATGTCGAAACAGTGTGTACACCTGTCTGCAGCTCTCACGTTCAAATTTATTTTGCAGTCACTTCATGATAGTAAAAAACAATACTAACACGACAAAGAAAATGATCAGGCCCAATATGATCAATTTGTAGCGGGCCAACAGATTTTCATAAACAGCATTAGATGAAATGCCAATCAGCTGGTGTGCGTTTTCTTTCATTTCTTCGTCGTCTTGAACACAGGAAAGCAACCAGTCCGCGGCGTCATATGTCGTAACGCGAAGACTCCCAGGGAGTTTGTTGATTGACGTCTGCAAATAAGTAAACGGACAAGTGTCACAAATTGAATTTATTGCTTACCGCCAGTAATCATAAATAACCACACCTACTTATTTACTGGTAAAAAGTGATTGCATAATGTGCACTAAATATTGGAGGAGAATAAAAATGTAAGCTTGTTAAACCCAGCTTGTTTTGGTGCACTTATGACTACAACAGGGGTCGGCTGCTTATTAACGTATAGCGCGCCGGTTTACAATTTATGTAAAAAAAAGTTGACTTATGACTTAATGATGCGCACACTAAAATAATTTGACCTTTTTTGTAGAGACTTCTTCGCAAAACCCTATTATATGAATTTCACGCCATATTGCAATTTTAGGCGGTGAATTTCAATTGCCGGACATTTAGGCACTTTGAACATTTTTTATTGGGATGTGAATTCGCACCAGTTGAAGAACCAAAGACTTAAAGAATAACATAAAGCACTGGAGACAAAACCTTTTCAAGATCTTGGGTAAGTGATGTACTGTGGCGACTAAACTGCTTTTAATGAAAATGTGGCGAAAACGACACACGACACACGGCACTAATTCTTTTCTTTATGTTTTCTTTATTCACCTGCGTGGTTTATTTCAATCACTCTTTATTGCTTAGTCGTTTTTCTATGTTTGCAACATCCGCTCCTTTGATTTATGTGTAAACCGTTGATTGGTTGATCGGTGCAAGAAGGTGCTTTCTGTATGACCCAAATAGTCTTGCGATGGGCGTCGTGCCGTGCGGTTGTTTTGAGTGTCGCAAAACGAGTAAAGAGTGTTGAAGGTTTTATTGGTATTTACTGATTGTATGTACATACGTTTTACCATCGTTTTTGTTCGTTTATTAAAGAGACGCCCATTTAGTGAAACTAGTGTGAGGGATTTTGGGCTTTAGTGGGGAGCCGTTTTGCCGGATCCGGGCCGTTTTTGGAATTAGGAAATAATTCCGTGACAAAAAAAAAAGCAGAACAGTTTTTGTAAAATATAATCCACTTGCCTTGTAATTTCCCACTTCAGTGGCTTTAACCACACGAGGCAGCATAGCTATCGTCCAATCCACATCCTTTGCCTTGCGAAGAAACTTCATCACTCTCTCATGTTCTGTCGTGATCGGTTTCGAAAAAAATATGTTCGCAGTTCGAGGCAGCAAGGCAGCTTTAAAGACAACAGCACCACTAAATGGTTAACGTACAGGCTAAAATTTTCATATTGAATTAATTAGCAAATTGATGGAACTATGAGATATGTCTTTCTAAAAATACACTCCGAGCTCAGCAATTGCGAGTTAGCAATATTAATAGATTTTGCTGTCAATCTTCATATATTCTGATGTTTTTTTTGACATAAATGTTCCAAGCTCTCGCAATAAATTAGGCCCTTGAATGGTATCACTAACCTGTACCAACCAATGCAAGTTTTCGTATTCCGTGCTTTCTCATTCCATTTACTATATTTTCAGTTCCATCGGACAACAGCGTCGACTCGCCTTTAAAATGTAAATTTGTCGTTCGTTCTTGGCCCCGACGTCCAAGTATTAATATATGTAGCACTTAATCAACTTATACTGAAAATAATTCAAAACAATGACCGTAAATATCAAAAGTAACAACATAAAATATCAAAGGTATTTTGTCAAAAAAATTGAAAACTCAAAGGCTACCTTTTGACGGGTTGGACTCCAGACAGGAAATCACGACATCATGGCCATGCAGTGCCGAAGTTACGTCACTGGGACGTAGAACATCACCGCTGATTATTTTCGTCAGTTTGCTTTGCACATCTGTTGGAATCGTATTCCGGCCGTGGACGAATGCAGTAACTTCTAAATCTACAGTCAGGGCAGTTTGAAGCGGTCATAATTTCAAAGGCATTGTGAGTAGCACACACGAGTCAAACAACAGTGGGGTTGTGTAAATTTATGTGCGAATTGACAGTTAAAACCACAAATACAATTTGTTAGGGGGCATGCATTATTTTGTGTGTGCCCAATTTTTGGAAGAGATTTTAAATACCACGGATCAACCAGAATAATGAAACATACAAAAGTAATTTTCACCTTTGTCCTCAGTCCCCAGTTGTAAAACTGCAGAGCATGTTCCTTGTGTGGATCCAAAAACAATCAGTTTCATTATTTAAGTTAGTTTCAAACAAATTCTTTACTTAAATCTTGCGCTTGCTTTTTCACAGCAGGCTTGTATTTTTCAGTTGCACATCTACGACAAGCAAACGTGAGGTTTTCGCCAAAAACACAATAACATGACAATCACAGTTAGCGTAACATGGTGCACCATACTTTACAGCACATTTTGTCTGCATTTCGCATTGACAATGATTGCAGATACAATGGAAACGTTTGCATCTCAGAGCTGTTATATGGTCTATATTGTATGCCTTAAACGCATCATAATATTTGTCAGTGTGGTTAACTGAAATTCTATGCTAAAACTAACCTATTTGTTTTTGCTTGCTCTGATAACAAAAGGAATACAACGCATTCCCTGAAACTTGCCTCAGCACTAATCCGCAATGAAACCACATCTCCGGAAAGCAGATCGTGACCCAAGTACGATCTTCCGACCGTTTGCGATGCAGTACATAACACGATTGCTGGTTGGCAGTTTTTTACCTTTTTCCTTTTGAAAACATTTTGACGGAAAGCTGACCATATGCGTAGCGGAATGTTAGTACCGAATAACGTTTTTCACACCAACACATGCGGGTATAAGTCGTTCATGCAGGAACAAAACGGCCCGTGTGTACTAAATAGTTGCAAGAAATTGGGCGGGTGATTGACAGCACTTGTGAAGCGCTCTGGGTTCAAAAATCAGTTCAGTGAATTTATTCCCTTATTTACAAAATCTTGTCCAGTTTTTGAGGACTTTTAGTTGTGGTTATTTATTTAAATTTATTTCCTACTACTTTCACCGCTGGCTGTATTATACAAATATACGTTTGTCAACAACCATTGTGTTTTTGTACATGACTTTTAAGTACGAACTTATTGGTTTTCATTGTTGGTGTAAAATCGGTCATCTGTTTTGCTACCCTAAGAAAGAATGCACATCACGCAACTTGATAAAACAATTTAAAGTTGTATGCATTATTGCTAAACATGCATGAAAAGCAAACAATTGACAAACACATTCAGTGCAAGATCAACGCTTTAAAACCTCAAAGCTGGCAAATTCACTTGAATAAAAATTAATCATAAAAATATATCAAGTGCGGTAATTAAACGTGGTTATTACATACAAATGACCAGCTATGAATAATAGTAATACAGTGAACACAGCCCAATCAATAGACACAAAGCGGCCAATTTTCCAGTAGGAAACGTGGAAGTAGTTTCTGTTGAAATGCCAATAAATCGATGGGCATTTTCTTTCATTGTATTACTGTCTTGAACACAATTTATCATCCAGTCAGCAATGTCATGAGTTGTTGCCTGGGCAGACCCTGGAAGCTTGTCAAATGCAGTCTGTATAACCAGAAAAATTTTTTTAATTCCTTCGACAACTTTTACCCCCATAATGACAAGTTCAACATTAATGTTTACTTTTCACTACAGACTATTACGATTTTAATACCTTATAGTTTCCAACTTGTGTTGCTGCAGTTATAAAGGGTGGCATCACTATGGCCCAGTCCACATCCTTTACTGTTTCCAAAAATTTCATTGCCTCCCCATGGTTAGAGGCAAGGTTTTGAATAATGTAAGTATTTAGAAAGTTTTTGTCTCCAGGAAGAAATCCAGCTGCAAAAGCACATAGGTAGATAAAATCAATCTTAAGTTTCATTTTGATGAATGTCTACTACCTGAACCAACCAAGGCAAGCCTTTTGACGCCATTTTCCCGCATTCCATTGACCACATTTTCAATACCCCTGGACATCAGTTTGGGTAGACCTAAAGTTGCACATTATAAAACAATTGCATTAAACAAGGTTGCAACATTGATCATATAGTTAACTTGCTAGTAGTTGGTCTACAAATAAATTTGGATCTTTCTTATTTATCTAATGTACTTATTTTGCTCCTACCTCCAAACAAAGGAGTTCCAAGACAAGAAATTACCGCATCTTGCCCTTCAAGTGCATTAGTTACATCGCCAGGGTTAAGGACATCTCCTGATACGATTTTGCTTAAATTTCTTCGCACATCCTGGGGAATTTTTGATGGAGTTCGGACAAAGGCGGAAACTTCCAATCCTGTAATATTTCACAGTTTTCTTTTTTGAATTGGTTGATATACCTAGGCAAAAAACGTAAATTTATGCAACTTACTTACCTTCGCGATTAGTTGCCAATTTCAGAACAGCCAAACCTGTTTGCCCAGTAGCACCAAACACAATTAATCTCATCTTTGTCAGTTGCACAGAATGAGTTCTCGGCACAAACCTTCTGCTCGTTGACAGAAAAGTGCAAAAGTTTCTCCTTGTTGCTCTGTGTCGCTGTATTAGCTTTTATAGACGCTTATTCATGCGTAACGAAAATTTAGCGCTTGTCGTGCCTTTTTCGTGCGATTTTTCTTCTGTCTATCTTATCTTTGTGATCATCCTGTCGCAAAACAGGGGAAATCACAAAATCCTGGCTTACATTGCGTTGAATTGTTCTTGTGATTTACTGGTAACATACACGTTGACAAAATATACCTTGTAATCGCCAATTTAAAATAATTAAGAAGGTCCGACATCGCGTTGTGCAATCACCATCTGAACCGTAAAAATGATATCGCTTTGCGTCACCGGGCAATATTGTAAGACCAAACTCGTGACCACCTGTAAACAACACCTGTACAACGAAATTTTTTGGCACGTGTCCCAATGGTAGTAGCTATATATCCCTTGTCAACATACTGAACAGTTGAACTGACAATGATGAATGCAATATCTAGTTACACTTCACACGACTTTTACCCATAACATGATTATGTCCAGTGAATAACACGTGATTAAACAAGATTTGTGGCTACATGTCCTTGTGGTGTAATTTTATTTTAGTCCGTCTTGAAAAAAATAATTTAATACTTTTCATGTGATTTTCTGATAAAAACTGTATCACTCTTATGCATTTGCTGCAGTACAGTTTTGTAGGAAAACTTATAAAACAGATCAAAAAGTATGCAGTCAACACATGGTTTATTTGTTCCATCACTAAAATTGTATAACTATACACTTGGTTTTGAGGTATTTAACTCTATATTGCATCGAAAAAAGGTCGAATTCTACCACATGTATGTTGAAATTGGTGTATTCTGAATGAAAACGCGTGTAAAATATGTGGTTCAGATGATTGGTGACCAATTAATACTGGCAGAGTTAACAAATTTCCATACATTTAAATAAAAACACCAAATCTCAACATACATGTGGTACCAAGGCTTTCAATAAATAAATAATCTTCACATACACATTGTAAATAAAATAAAAAACATTTTTACAACTATCATAAACATGCATCAAGAGTTTGAACACTGATGTCAATGCTTAAAGGTTTAAAATCTACACAAGAAGTCAGAAAGTACCCTTTTTAATGTGCAAATCAACTCCAAAAAGATAACATCATGATATAAGCATGTTTATAACAATAAATATGGTAGCTATAGGGACTGTGCATGGTAGGGTATAATTAAATGATCAAACAAAGTTAGTTTCTTTCACAACATTTTTTTCTGTCTTTTTTGAAGTGGTTATCTATAGTTTTTCCAGAATTTCATTTGGAAGGATGTGATGAAATTCCAACAAGTTTGTGGGTGTTTTCTCTGTGTACCTCTTCCTTTTCCACAAATGAAAGCATCCAGTCAGCTAAGTCAAAAGTGGTTGCTTTGTTCGTTCCTGCCAACTTATCAATTGCAGTCTGTGGACCAACAACATATTATTCATTACAACAATCCCCAAACTGTTTGCTTTAATTCTTTCATACCATCCAGAACTTTATTTATACAAGAGTATGTGCTCTCACCTTGTAATTTCCAACTTGCACTGCCTGAGTTATCCATGGTGCCATGGCCACAGTCCAATCTACGTCATTTACACTTTTTAGAAATGTGATAGCTCTTCCATGGTCAGCTGCAAGTTTTTGAAGCACATACCTATTCATAAAAGTTGCTTCTCCAGATAGAAATGCCGCTAAAAAAACAAAAAAGATTAGGAAAAAAGTTGTTTGTACTTATTTTCAATAGTTTTAGGCATTTGACAATTACTTTTATTTCATGAAACATATATACCTGAACCAACTAAAGCCAGTTTTTTTACATTGTTGGCTCGCATTCCATTTACAACATTTTCAATTCCATGTGACATTAGTTTGGGTAAACCTGTAAATGACAAATTTTTAAGTTTTTTGTGAAAATACTTAATTACACCTTAGGTCGCTGCAACAGCACAATTAATTACCTCCAACAAGTGGCGTTCCAAGACATGAAATAACACCATCTTGATTAGTCAAAGACTTAGTTACGTCATCATTGTTCAGAACATCTCCTGTTATGACGTTTTTCAATTTGCTTTTCACATCATTCGGAATCTTATCCGGTGTTCGCACAAACGCCGAAACCTCAAGCCCTATAAAATATCAACACACCTAAACTCAGTTAATAAAATCCTGGTCTCATACCTTCACGCTCAACGGCTAACTTCAACACAGCAGACCCAGTTTGCCCTGTTCCACCAAAAACCATTAACTTCATGATGTCCGTCTGTTGTTTAACTAAACTTGAATGTTTCCGCAGCAACCACAGCGACATGTACTAACCTAAGATTGTAGGCCACGTCTCACGATTAAAAGTGCAGCGATATCATGGGGTAAACGACGCTCGTGACTTGCTAGGAAAAAGGTCCCTTGTTTTTGTCACGTCTTGTCGTCACGTGGTTCATTGCTGTTTTGGTTCGGGTGGTTACTCACGTATAACAGCCAGCCGAACGAAGTCAGCGTTTGGTTTAATCGTGTTCAAAGGCCGGCCTAACTCGAAGCTAAATGCATGCACACTTATAGCCCTGCAAATGCACAATATTTGCAATTTTCAAACCGCAAAACTAAGGGTCTAGATGTATCACAAGTAAATGTTCCTGTGATTGGTGGTCATGCTGGAATTACAATCATTCCAGTAATTTCTCGAAGCACACCGTCTGTGAGCTTTGATGCAGCTGCTTTGCAAGCCATGACAGAGAGGATCCGAGATGCAGGAACTGAAGTGGTCAAGGCTAAAGCTGGAGCTGGTTCTTGATTCAACCCAAAGGTGTACATGCAGGTACATGTCACGCTGACAACTGATTCTGGAAAACTTCTCTCTAAACTGAACATGATTCAACCCAAAGGTGATCTGAAGTTTGTCAATGGACTGAGAGTTGCTCATCTCGCTTTAAAACATCGCCAAAGCAAAAACCACAAAACAAGAATAGTTGCTTTTGTTGGAAGTCCTATCACAGAAGAAGACAAAGAGTTGGTGAAACTGGCAAAGAAGCTCAAGAAAGAGAAGGTGACAGTTGATTTGATAAGTTTTGGTGAACAAGATGTTAACACTGAAAAGTTGAATATGTATATGTATCTGGATTTTTGGGCTTCTTCAACCAAATTTTAACCAGACAAGCGAACACCATGGGCCTAGATCAGTGGTTGTCAACCTTTATGCAGTTTTTAAATTTGTTCCTGCTGAGTTTTCAATTATTGGTGCACAACACAATATGTTTTTGTAATTTGATACAACAAGGTTGTAGCATGCTTTGTGCTTCTGGAATTTTGAATGTTTTTGGATTTGTATTGTTTAATGCGTAAACATGTTTTGAAAATATAGGTTCATCAATCCTATGGCGTGAGAATTTAGACTTCGCTGCAGACTCCTTAACAATGCCCGGAAAAAATGCCCAGATGTAGAAAGTTCCAATGTTCTTTTTAACGTTCTGACCAAAGTTCTTCTTTAATCATAACAATGCCTACATCCTTTAACTGAGGCCAATGGAAAGATCTAAAAACCACTTAAGATTTTTCTTGCAACACTGTAATAGATTACATGCACAGTACAATCAGAAAAAAAAACACGAACAGGCAGTCATGCTAAGCGCAATGTGTACAAAATGTACTGCAATATTCAAAGTATAATATGATTAGTCTTCCTTTTCAAGAAGCAATACCCAACAAGTTTATCAGCACATTGAAATAAAAACATTGACAAAATGAAAAGTTTAGTTTTTTGTTGCTATTAAAGTAAATTGTCCACACAAATTTACTGTATGGGACAAATGCTAAGTTTAAAATACTGTGACTGCAAAATACCGAGCCCAGTGATATTTTGGGGTTACATATAGTACCAAATCAGAGTAATGAGACTCGCTAAGAGACCAAAAGCAACAACTTTGCCCATTGGAAAGCTTGAAACTTCAGTGGCAGATGAAATTCCCACAAATTGGTGAGCATATTCCTTTGTTATATCATCATGTTGGACATAGGAGAGCATCCAATCAGCCAAATCCAATGTAGTTACTTGTTTAGCACCAGGTATTTTGTTAATTGCTGTCTACATAAGAACAAGTAACCATAAGTGTTTGTAAAAAATCTGTTTGGTTTAAAACTTTGCAACTTAGGTCTAAAACTGTGTAGAGAGGATAGATGTCTTTCTCTTCACACTCCCTTTATATGATTACTGGAACTGGGTTCATGAATAACTTGTTACCTTGTAGTGTCCAACATGTGTTGCTGGCCTTATCCATGGCGCCATAGCTATTGTCCAATCAACATCCTTGACAGTGCGAAGGAAACGCATGTTAAGCTGATGGTCTTGAACAGCTGGAATTTTGTGCATTATTTTTGTGTAAAAAAAGCCAGTCATTGTCGGAAGAAATGCCCCTATTAAACAAAAAATACTTGTATTTAAAACGCAACCGAATGATATGGCTTAATAAAAGTGAAAGTATAAAGACCTGTAATTAATATATAGATGGTTTAATCTTTATTTATGGTATAAAGCAGTGGTTCTCAACTGTTTTTAGTGCAAATGTCAAATGTGAAACCTTAAATATCTGTACAAAGGTTGAAAACAAACCTTAAATAGGAACAGCTTACTACAGCAAAATTACATGTAGCAAACTAAAAATTTGTGCTTTAACTGGCTATTCTATTGCAAAAAGAGGCATTGATAATTTTCCTATTAGTTTGATGAGAGGATGAGAATCACTGGCTTGATGTAAATATATATTTAACACAGCTATTTTGCTAAAAAGGCACTACAAGCAACTTTTGCACTTGGTCTGATGGCCAAGCTGACTTTAAAACCCCATTCTAGAAAATTTTACTTCTGGCAAAAACATTGTTGATACGAAATGAATTCATTTTGTTGTAAAACACACAAACCTGATCCAACCAAAACAAGCTTTTTCACACCATTTTCTCTCATTCCATTTACAATGTTTTTGGTTCCTTGTGATACAAGTGGAGTTCCTTCAGGAAAAAAACAAAATATTAATCAATACATCAATACACTCTCTCACTTTTTCTTACTATTCAACACCGGAACACCAAGACATGATATCACAGCATCCTGGCCTTCCAGGGCCTTTGAAACATCATTTTCATCCATAACATTACCAGTCAATATTTTTGCTAATTTTTTTCCAACATCACTTGAAATTTTTGTTGGACTTCGCACAAAAGCAGAGATCTCCAAATCTGAAAATTCAAAAACTACTTAAAACTGTTATTTGTGTAATAATTTCACAAAATAACAATACCTTCACACTCTGTGCCCAACTTCAAAACAGCAGATCCTGTCTGCCCAGTTGCGCCAAATACAATTATTTTCATTTTTATTGTATATTGTTTTTCCCCGTTGTTTTATGAATGCTATCGGAATAAAAAGCAAACCTGATAAGTGTTAATACAAGTTTCAAATCTGTTTTAATATTACGTCAAAAAAATTGTTATGGCAATAGCACACATAAATTCACCAATTTGGGGTAAAGTTGTACATGAAGACATTTTACTCACACAAAAGCAACATAAAAGTGGAATTTAACAAAATTGGGTCAACTTTTTTCCAAACTCTTAATTACATGCAAAACCCTTGTTAACCAACACAGCAGTTTAATTCGGTACAAATGTACACCTTTCTCTGGAAATGTCCTTAATTTAACGCTTCCTGCCCTGAGGGTAGTGGCATTGCCGCCATTTGCAACAAAGTAATGAAACAGAGTTTGTGGTTTTGTGACGTAAGCATGCCATTGCAAGTAATGTAAGTAATTGGTGTGAATGTCAAAAAATAGTATTTTAGGTTTGAAATTACCCACAGTTATTTAAAATACTGTTCAAACCGCGTTTCTAACAAAATTCTTTTCGATTCTGTCAGAATAACAAAACATAAAGCGAAAATAGGCACGACTAGGGATTTTCCCCACCTGCTGTGGTTTTAGAAGTTATTTGATCTGGGTTTCTATGTAAAATAAAGCCAGTTGTTTTTTTGCAATAAAAGTGAATAATTAACCAATAATTTTGAAATCATTTAGTCAAGTGTTTACCTTTCTTATTTTTTTCCAACATATTGTGCAATTATTTAACGAAATACAACAGATATTTGGTACCAGTCAATAATTTCAGGAGGTCCAATAATTTCAGGAGGTATAATTATGCATTGATTCATCATGTAAACTCCTATTAAACAGTTATAGAAAGAACTAAACAAATGCAATCCCGTCAGCCCACCACTACATGCTGCCCATATAGCCTAGATACATATCAAATTAAAACCCAGTCGCAAGGGAAAGCACAAACGCGCATTCGATTTGCTTGTGGCGTCGCATTCAGTGTACTGGCCGTATCGCTGCATTATCAAAATCCTGCACGGAAACGTCTTCAATGCACAGCCATCTTTTGCGTTGCAATTCTCGCATTAGCGCCTTTAATTTCCCTGAGGGCGTTGGGTGCATATTAACTTGCATACGTTTGTAGGATACGTCACTCCTTGTAAGTATACAAACTTGAACTTGTAGCCCCTTTAGCAATGCTAGTAACTGATATCCATAGCAACATAACGAACTCGTTAGTATTTTGAACAAATAGCAAGACTGCACTAGAAAAGTCTTGTTTTAAATCAATCTGCCCTAATGTTTGAGGGCAAATTTTGAGGCAACAGCGGCAATTTTGATGGAATAATTTTGTCTAATTCGCACTTGAAATTCTTAACAAACCGCATTATCGAAAAAAGTCGAACATTACAGTCCGCAAAATTCGCAGTGCTGTGGTGCAAGGTTATGTTGTTTGTTGGCATTAGTGGTTTGCGAGCGATACTTCATTCCAAGGAATCCTGCTAAATACGAATCATTCTCTCGGAAAAAGAGATTGATGTTGGGCACTGGATACCTGTGTAGTCAATTGTATCGCTTTTAATTGTTTGACCAACATTCATCCATTAACGTAGTCACTCTTAATTCGCTTCGTCAAGATACTCGTGGGTTATTAATCTGATAAGCCCGTTTTTGTACGAGAGAGAAATTAATCTTGGTCAGCTTCGCAAGACCGGAATTTTCCACTGACCTAAGCTTTAAGATTCCTTGCTATCTCCGTTTGTTTTATGACATTTTTACGCAGTCAACACGCCTGAAAATTAGTCTATATAATTGCCCGCTTGGGCTGCAAAACCAGACAGTTTTCGTCTTGCAACTTTTGACTTTTATAACGTCTCAATACGTATCATTGGATTTACTTAAACTCATTGAAATTACAAAAAAAAACGGTAATTGCTAATTGCACAGTGTTGGAGTCTCTATGTGAGTCATAGTTAGGTTTTGTGTTATCACCGAGTAAACATAACATAAATCCCTCACCTGCAACACTAGATGAATCGAATTATCGTCCTACTCTTGTATTTACACGACAGGGGTAGACACGACATACAAAAAAACTGAATCAAAGTAAACCAGATCACAGAGTAGCCAGAGATTTTGTAAAAAAGCAGGCATCCAAGACAACGCGATGGTGCGAAATTATAATCACAAAAACATGCATGATACAACCAGAAGAAGTAATGTGCAAAATGTGACTATCAGTCTGCCAGACTTTGTTTTAACCAGCCAATCTCTGGTGGAGAGTTTCGATGATATTCCAACAAACTCATGTTCGTATTCATTCATGTCTTCATCATACTTAACCGTGGAAATCATCCAGGCAGCAAGATCAAGGGTTGCAACCACATTGCTGCTAGGAATTTTGTTGATGGCAGTCTAATTAAAATACTTGCAAGTTTGAGATCAGCAAATCAATATTTCCAGACAGATGATAGAACTATTAAATTATCAAAGTAAACTCATTTTATTTCCCACGATAAACAAAAAACACAAGGGTTATTTGGTAAAACGTTAAAGCTGATTTTCAAGTATGTGCGATATAAGATCACAGCCGCATCGGACACGACATGCAATTATACAAAGTAATATACAACATACGCAGATGGTACCTAAAACATCTAAGTTTTCGTTGTAATTTTGGTTGTACACCTTACACAGCAAAAATAAAACCATGTTTAGTTAGAGATCATCAGTATACCCGATATAAGTGGCTAATGTGTTTGTCAATATCTTAGTTAAAGTATTGCAATGTTGCTGCACTTTTTATCAGAATATACCTTGTAATGAGAAACTTTTGTTCTTAGGTTCAAACCCCGATGTGGTCAAAAAACTGTTTTCAATGTGAACTGTTAGGTACTAGTCCTTGTTACAGCGTAAATTGTTCCTCTGTTCTGGGCTGTCTGTATTGCAGCCTGACGTTTGGTCTTTATTTAGGATTCTATTTTATATCACGAGACTCGATGCATTGCTAAGTCTGTTCGTATAACTGTTTGGTTTGACAAGGCTTAAAGGAATAAAGATATTGTAATCGGAAGGGACTACAGAGAATATTTTAGTACTAAAGAAGGTAACAGGAAAGCCGGGTCTGTTGACCGAGGCATACTTGCCGTTCAAACAGACAACGTTCTCTTAAGTGAGGTACTCGGACGAACTCTATGCGCCCATAAATGGAGTTAAGCGCCACCTATATTGCTTCTTTCGTTGTAATATATTAAAGAATCAATTTGTAATGACTTCGAAATTTTCTTACCAACTCCGACGACGGCTAATTTTTCACATTATTTTTCCTCATTCCATGAATAATGCACCTGGATGATAAAACACAACATATTCGGATTCGTCCAAAATATAATGCAATAGTTTGGTTCTAAGAAGCAAGCACTACTCCCAACCCCAATATAACAGTTTGTATTTACACTGCAATGACATAATTTTATTTTAATGTCCAAATCTTCATGCGCCTTATGCTTAAATTCTAACGGCAATGCACGTTTGCAAGTACCGTCAATTAAATTTGTGTTAAAACACACAGAATATATCTGTGATTCGCTGTTAACACACGGATTCCGTGTCCACATTTGAACTCGACCGGATCTTGAAATATGCGTAGTCCATTCTGTTCTTATGTACATAATCCAATTACTGCGCAATATTAAGCATAGCGTAAAAAAAAGTGGCATCAACGCTGTTTATATACCAATGTAGAACCCTGTTCCAAGGCACGAAATAACAGCTTCTTGTCCCCTCAATGCATTATCTACATCATCAGGCTCCAAAACATTCCCTTTCACAACATTAAGTTTGCCTCTCACTTCATCAGGGATCCTGTTTGGTGACCGGACGAACGCCGTAACCTCCAGGTCTGTTTAACAACTGGTTTATGGTTGTAAAATATCCTTTTTAATGTTGCAATGGTGATGGCATTTGTGTAATTTTTCAGTTGCTATTTGAAAACAATATTAATGTTTATATGCTTTTTGGTATTAGTATAAAACTTAGGATCAACTGTGCACCTGGATCTTGAGTGCTAAGCTTCAAAACTGCTGATCCAGTTTGTCCAGTTCCTCCGAACACAATTAGTCTCATTGTTCCACTTACAGCTACAGGACACACACAATTTACAAAAGCAGCACCATTTAATAAAAAGCCATCCGTAATTATTTTTGAACTATATATGCCACCAGCTTTCTGCAGATAATGTTGTGAATTGGCCATATTTTGACATGAGCAAAAATAAAGAAAGATGTGTTGGACAAAACATATGAGACTTAAAACACTGTTGGAGTTGATCATGTACCACTATAATATGTAATATTTTGAGGTTATGTTGCAGCTTGTGTTATGCTTTGGTTGTCACGGTCCAATTACTGTTCTAAATTGCTCCTCTCTGCGTTTTCTAAATACGTTTTACTCGCCGCTAGGTCATGTAAATAATCGATTAATTATGCACCCAATTGCAAAAACTTATTCCAATCGCTGTTTCTCTATCATTCTACGATCTTCAGAAAAACAGATGAAGAGACAGGTTCGTCGCTCTTATGTAACCAATAGGGATGCACCGAAAGTTCGGTTTGCCGAATTTATTCGGCCGAAACTAAGGTTTTCGCAATTATTCGGTTTCGGCCGAATATTTCTGCAAAATTCGGCCGAAACCGAAACTTTTTTACTGCATATAACGCTGATATGCAAAGGTTAGAAAAGGTTAAAATCATTGTTTAAACTGTACGAGTGTGTTCGTTTCATTTGTTTACTTTCACAGATACGACAAAAATCAACTTTAAGCAGTTGGTACAGAAGACCAGGTTATTCTTCAAGCGCCAAAAAAGGCTGTATGACAGGATAAGATCTAATCCAGCACAAGTTTTGTTTAAATTTATTGCGTTTAAAGAGATGGATACCAAAATTTAGTTTCGGTTTATTCGGCCGAATTAATTCGGCAACTTTTGCCGAATATTCGGTTTCGGCCGAATATAAAAAAAGCTGTTTCGGTGCATCACTAGTAACCAACTTACTGGGGCGTGACAATGCGATAATGTTACACCATCTAGCTTTTTTGTACAAGAACATCAGCGGTCGAAGCTTGCAGTGTTTTGTATTATTGCAGTCGGTCGTGACCTTTCAAACGATTCGTTTCCTAAGTCCTCACGTTTCATAGAAAAAAAATCACATTTTATATCAAGCGTGACGAAGTTCGGCACGCTTGTAGAAACAAAGTGAGGAGGCGCCATTGCACTGCTATTTAAGTAACATTATGCATAAGTTATTATTATACTACAATTTCCTCAATGCGCCGTGTCAGTCTCCGGTCTATAACTATAGTACTTGCTGGTGCACTGTTTCGATAAAAGACTGACTGTTACACATTTATATTTGCATATTGCACGAGCTTTCGCGAGCTTGATCTCTCTTCCTCAGGTGCTGCAAATGAAGTGACAAATAGAATGCCATAACGGCACTAATAACAAGGAAAATAAAGCAAGAAGAGGTCACTAGTTACAGCATTTTATTTGTCAAATATTTTCAGCACCCGAGAGAGCACGAGATTAAACTCGCAAAAGCATGTGCAAATATAAATGTTTAACAGTCAGTCTCTTGTCAAAACAGTGCACCAGCAAGTACTATAGTCATTAGTATACAGCATGTTTGCATCGTTTTTAACATGGAATTTAGACCAAAACAATTAAGTGTCATTTACCAGCAAAAAATACTGTATCGCATAGTATTTTTTGTCAACAAGTGTAGTGCTGAGATTGGATGAGAGCTAAACAGATTTGCAATTTAAGTTTTGATTTTATTTCTCATAAGTACAATCGTTTCTTTTGTCATATATACATGCTCTAAATATTTATTTTTTTGCAATGATCTGTCAATTTTGTTGGTGTTTTTCAAAATAAATCACAATTAAACGAGAGAAATGGCATTGCGCTCATCGGAAAAAGTCGGTGAAATTCCAGCCCACAAAATTCGAAGTGCTGTCATTACAGCGCATGCAAGTGGGTTTATAAACGAAACCTAGAAGTTGTAGTTCAAGAACAGCTTGTTGTTTGTTGACATGAGTGGAATTCGAAATATATGGGACGCTGCCGCCCAAGAAGTTCAGCTCGCTGAGAGCGACGGGTCAAACGAATATGACAAATATGTTTTGTTTATGGGAGGAAAATCGTCGGTATGTTTATTATCTCTGTCTGTTCTGTATATGTTTTATTCATATTTTTTATATCCACATTATGTGATCTACATGGTATATTTTTAGTTCCTATAGATACAAATAAGTATATTGTATATAATCTCTTTTGTTTTCATGTGAGTGTTAAAAAAATAATCACAATTTGCATGTAGGGCAAAACAACAGCAATTTTGAAGTTTCTGTCACGAGATGAGGGTTGCAAACCTACAACTGGCTTGGAATATACTTTTGCAAGGCGTGCAGCAAATCTGGTTAGTTACCAAATCAATTACATTAGTCATGTGAATTCTGGTAAGATATAGCCTAGAAGCCTGCCAGGTCTGACAAGGATTGTTTTGCTGTCATGGTTTATGGTTAGTGTTGGGAATGGGTTAGGGTTAACACCACCCCCCATGAAAACCTGTGCACTCTTGTGTGGTTTAGTAGTACCCTGTGAACAGTGGAGTTGATCAGAAACTGCAGACTGAAAATATTTTTTCAGGGGTGATTTTCTTCACAAAACAAACAAAGTTTTTTTGCATTTTTCATGAATGGTAGTAATATTCTGTTACCAATACTTCTGCATGATATTGAAACCTGAGCTAAAGGCTGGTTAAGTCTAAAAAACTGACATACTTTGAATATCATTAAAAAATTATCCACCTAGAAAGTTATGCTCATAATTAGGAACTATTTTTATGCCTTTCATCAAATATAAATGTTTATTTGCAGCAAACTAAGATGACTGGTCATATTTGGGAACTAGGTGGAGGAACCAATCTTAGCAAACTTTTGGACATACCATTGAAAGTTAAAGTCCTGCACCAGATGACTGTTATTTTGGTAAGATTTTTTTTATCTTTTGTATATTATTTATGGTAATTTTTGCAATGAATGACCCTAAAAGTGTTGCCAGTATGTCCAAAACAGCTGTATAGTTCTTTTTCAACAATTTAAAACCCATTTTCTGTTTCTACAGCTAAACATGAGCAAACGTTGTTCAAAGTTAAACATATAATCCTTGTGATTTGTTAGACTGAAAATTGTACTGAGTATGTTTTTGACATTATTCTTGTCAAAGTTGAAACAGCTCTGTAGATTTATTTGTACAACACCTATTGCAAGAATCTTTTTAAACAGTTTTTTTTGTAATTGTTAATTCAGAAAAAAGTACCATGTATGCATAAAAAAAGTACATGCTGTATATACAACAGGAAAAAAATTCAGTAGGCAGTGATCAATACTTTGCTTTCGTGTTTCTACATATGAAGCTGCATGTGTTTCTACACACACATTATATTACATTGAAAAAGGGGTGGACTTAGAAACACAATAATGATGCTTGAAATTTGTTAGAACTAATCTTGGAGTCACAAATACATGTATGATAGAAGTAGGAGCAGTATTGTGCCAAATATAACTGTCAGTCTGCCAGGGAACGTTCTACTCAGCCAGTCTTTGGTGGAGATTTCAGATGATATGCCAACCAACTGATGTTGGTATTCGCTCAAGTCTTCATCATGCTTAACAGTGGAAATCATCCAGTCAGCAAGGTCCAGGGTTGCAACCACATTGCTGCTAGGAATTTTGTTGATGGCAGTCTAGTTAAAAATGTTACATTGAAAATAAGTCACTATTTTCCAAAAATGTAACAACATAACAAATTTTGATGGTAATAATGCTGAACATTTGCAGTGTTAGTATGATTGGTTTTTTTGTACCGTGTATTGAGAACCCTTTGGCACTTTTGATATTTCTGGTGCCATGGCAATGATCCACTTTATGTCCTTTGAGCTACGTAAAACGCCTAAGGCCCTTTTATGGTCTTCTGTTGTCTTCTTTAAAATGAATGGGGTGAATTTTCCCGGGAGGAGGAAGGCTACGAAAGCAAAAATATATCTAATATCAGTGAGAATAGAAGACCAGTCAACCGCAGCTGCGGGCTGTTTAGTAACAGTAAATAACACCACAAAGCAGTACAAGTACAAAAACTATGACTCAATGAATATGTACCTATCATGTCATAAACTTTTGACTTGGTGATATATATGTTTGTACTGGTGTCAGGTTTACATGTCGTGATGCCTACTATTTGTAATGCAGGTTTTCACATTTTAAACATTATGTTTGTAATAAAGGTGTTTTCACAATGTATTTTAAACATACCAAATAAAAATTTTATAATTACAACAAGTTTCTTACAAACTCCAACAACTGCTAGCTTTTCCACTTTGTTTTTCCTCATTCCATTAATAATATTTTGAATTCCATTTGATATAACTGTTGTTGCACCTGAATTAAATTGGTTTGCATAGTAAAACTTCCCAGGAAATAAACTGAAATGTAACCAAATGAAATTCGGTGACATGCTAATACATACCAATGTAGAACCCTGTTCCAAGGCACGAAATAACAGCTTCTTGTCCCCTTAATGCATTATCGACATCATCAGGCTCCAAAACATTCCCTTTGACAACATTAAGTTTGCCTCTCACTTCATCAGGGATCTTGTTTGGTGATCGAACGAACGCTGTAACCTCCAAGTCTGTTTAACAACTGGTTTATGGTTATAAAATATTCTTTTTAATGTTGCAATGGTGATGGTATTTGTATAAATTTTCAGTTGCTATTTGAAAACAATATTAATGTTTGATATGAAACTTGGTATAATTATTTATCAACTGTGCACCTGGATCTTGAGTGCTAAGCTGCAAAACTGCTGATCCAGTTTGTCCAGTTCCTCCGAACACAATTAGTCTCATTGTTCCACTTACAGCTACAGGTCAAACACAGTTTATAACAGCAGCACACACACTAGATTGCAAAAACCATTCCCTAATAAGATTTCCTAGTAAACCTAAAGAAACTCTTTTTTTAAAGAAAAGTAACCCATAATTATTATTGCTGCTAAATTGCCGACCACGATGTCGGTACAAATGCCTGAAACCATCATGATAACTTCATCGAATATGATACTGCGGTGAGCGACGCACCAACATTATTATTTTCGCACTATTAGTCATCTATTTTGCTGCAACTTACCGAATCATAGCGTTTTGAAAACATGTAAAAACATGTAGCGCAGATTATTGGGACTGTGCAGCGGGCGTCGTGGCACATATTACGTACGACTATTTGCTAATTGAATCACTTTTGCTACATCATGCGATGTCTGATGCATTTTCCAAATTGTCCCAAGTGCTAATCGTATAAAACTTCATCATTAGAAGGTCCAAAAATAACTCCTACCGACACGATTTGCCAAGTTGCGAGCCAACTATACAGTTTTCCTATTCAAAACATTTTCTTGTTCTGCAAGACTTTTCTTTTAACTTTTTGCCCGAATATACTGCATTTATGCAATTAGGTTCTTTAAAATACTCTGGCATTTTGCAGAATAATGTAGCCACTTTCTCGATTTTCAAGCGCCGCATTTGTTCCAGTGTCGTTACGGTCCAGTTATCGTTCTGAATCGCCCTTCGAACCACAAGGTATCATACGACTTCATCATCCTGAATATGTTTAACTCGGCGTCGGGTCTTGCAATTAGTCGATTCGATTGTTCCTGTGGAACGCCCTGTACGACAATTCAGGAAGGAAAACCGGCAATGATTATTTCAATCACCGGTTATTATGCGTTTTTTTAACAAACGCATGGAAAGTTTTGATGCCTTTTTCGCTTTTGTGAAAGCGAAATCACTGTGGCGTGACGGCGCGATGACGTCGACTTCGAAAACTAGCAGCGTTTTTCGTCGGAGAGAGCAAATAGGCGTTCTCATACGAAATGCGCTGGTCGTGAATTTCGTTTGGTGTTTGAAAGGTTTGAAATACATTTACGTCCAAAGAAGTTGGTTATTGATTGACAATGTAATAAGCTCAAACTTATTTGTTTTAAACTGTTCATTACCAGATCTTACGCTTCTGGTAATTTCTGATATATTTCCTTTACAAATCATGACATTTTTAACCAAGAAGTGGAACGTTTCCGATTGCAAAAACTTCTCCCGATTTGTTTACACCAAAATTTCCGTAAAAAGTTTACTTGTTTCAAACACCATTTATTTTATGCTTCTAATTTAGGTCCTTGACTTGTCGGAGCCTGCTAAGTTGTGGTACACTGCCGAGACATTGCTTGGAAAAGCAGGCGACCGCCTGGAGCAAGTGATAAAGCAGGGAGGAAAGAAGGATGCCGGCCTTACACAAAAAATCGTGAAATCTTCGTGGGAAAGGGTTGGGGGTCGTGACAGGCAGGTAATATATTATATCTGCTTCGAACATTTTCCCGTTTGTTATTAATTTTCGGTGACAATTGTCTCCAATTATCTCTAGGAACAATCAAACGTTGTTTACATGTCTTTAATATCCCCTTATATTATGTATTGTAAAAAATATCAAAAAACGAATGAAGAAACTATTAGCACAGATTAAAACATAAGAGGTATACGACAAAGCCGAAAAATTTGTAAGACTACACAATCAGGAAAAAGACCATTATTGTATTTTACCTACAATCAGAAGGTGAAAAGCCAGTATGTTATCGATTGAGTATTCTTTGTTGCTGGGTTTTATATTATTTGTGTGTCACAATTTTGCACAACCCGACGAAAAAATACATTACAGGACGTGAATACAATACAACCCTTCCCAGTTCCTTTGGTGATAATCGGCAGCAAATACGACCTCTTCCAAGAGACGATTGATGCCGAAAAACGAAAAGTGCGAAATGTTTATTTACATAGGAACACATAAATTGCGCATGCGTTTCGATGACGACTTTAAGTTGTCGTTCGGTATCGTTGTGCCTAAACGCATTTACTGCGTGCCCAATTGTACGCAATTTGATGTTATTCTGTAACCTAAATATACATCCGTTATATTGCTTCAGCGGTCCACGCATACGGGATACAAAATGACGTGACTCATATTAATATAATGCTCATATACTTTCACATGCCAACATGCACCCATAGTTGATGTTTTGTATTATTGTAAAATTATTACACAGTCGTATTTTATATTTCGTTTGTAAACTGCAACGCCGTTTTTGTGCTCTTTTGCGTGATGGAAACATAGGAAACTCACGTGCATTTGTAGAGTATTGTGAACTCCATTTACATGTTCATATTCTTTGTGTTTCAGGTAATAACAAAATGCCTTCGGTATGTAGCTCATTCGAACGGTGCCACTCTTCTCTACCTTAGCTCAAAAATTGAATCTACAGTTCGAGCTTTGCGTCACGTGATGAATGTGGCGGCGTTCGATGCTCAGTTGAAGTAAGTTCATGAAAATGTTTTAGAACATTACATTCGCGACCACTATTTCAACCACAGTCATGAAGAAAACAAGGAATGTTAGTACGTGTCAAACAAAAACACAGGAATCGTCTCGCACTCTGTGAACTGCACACAGATGGCCACTCGACCTGTGAGGTTTCATCAGTGCAGATTGGTGTGAATATAGACGATCTTCTCAGCCAAACGGCCGGGCAAAGATTCCCACTTTGTGGTGACTATAGAATCACCAGCATCCGTTGGACACCTATAGCATCCGGAGATTGGTGCAAACACTATGGCCAAGCAAAAGCTAAACAAATAGTGCCGTCAGGCCCCGTGTCTACAGTTACACCAAGCTGCAATGATCTCACTTTATAGGTAGAAACAGAGGTCATCTGTATGCAACAGAATTCATGTTATTGGCTCAATGCTTCGTCACGCATGTTTCAAGATTGCTTGACACAAACGTCCATCGTAGCCGCGGCGATAACCAAATTTTTTCGAAACGTTTATTTTATTTCCGTTTTTCACTTTGTGAACTTTCTGCAGCAAATCTCCAGTGATTGACGGCTCACGCCCCATATATGTCCCGGCAGGAATGGACAGTATGGACGCTATTGGGTCGCCTCCCCTTGCTTCAGGGGACGTGGGGCGCTCTGGATCAAGGTAAAATACTTTGAGTGTGAAAAGTGTACGGTAATTTCTATCTAGTCTGGGAAGTTAAAAAAAAAACTTTTACGCTCCTAAGTTAAAAAACTACCAAGAAAAATTAAACCAGCTCATTTCGATTTCTTAGAAATCCAGCTGAAATTTGGAAAATTGCATTTTGTGGTCACTTTCCTCAAGAAGACGCTGAAGTAAAACGACTGGACGACCCCTGCAGAGATTCACAGTTCAAGGAACCTAAGATCGACGAATTGCGAGCACAGAAGGATCGCGAACTTGAAGTTTTAAAGAAACAGGAAAATCAAAAATGGACTGCTAGACTTGCGTGATTACCAGTTTATCTTAGAGCATACTTTTGCTAATACATTTATATTTTTTACAAAACTTAGAAACGAATTGTTTGTATTTTTGTCATAAATTTTTATTTTGCAATAAAAGTTGCTTGTGTATAGATACAGTGCTGGTGGTTGAAGGCATAAAGGTATTTTGCTAGGTCAATGTAGTAGTAAAAATATGGCCTTTGCCTAAAATAAACGGAGTTCTCATTGGATACAAATGATATTGCATTGTGCTCATGGGAATAAATAACAATTAGGGGATTTTTTTGTCGGGCTAAGCAAATGTTAAAAACATTCCTGTGTTGTTGTTAAAAAAAATTCAAAACTATGGACGAAAAACTAGTAATGGAACTGGAAGACCGTATAGCATTGTTGGAAAAGAGAATTTTGCCCGAAGATGGCGATGACGAAAAGGTAGAGAATTATTTTAGGTAGGCTTGTACGTTTCGTTTTAAATTAAGTTTTTTGTTGCGTAGATTATGAAAGTTCTGATGAATGCGAATGATGCGGTAACCACATTTGCAGCAAAACGAGAAAGATTTAACCAGATATTCAAACGAGGTATGCTTTTTATTTCAATACTTGTTGGTGTGTGGCTTCAATACCCATTTTTATTTTGTTTCCCAACACCTTGGACACTACATTTTAATTTTTTTCAGTCCCAGCTATTTCTGAATATCTGAGTCCTGGTTTTATTGACGCTGTATCAGAAGACATCACATGTGAGAGGGAGGTAGTATTAGCATCTGAAGAAAACATCCTAGCCATGGCAATGCAGTTTGAAGACATTGAAAAACTGTCCAAAGTTGTTGACAGTGACAAAATAAAAGATCTGTCTAACCAAGAAGGGAAATTATCCAAACTGCAGGAAATTCAACAACAGCAAATAGTATATAATGGTCTTTTTTGTATAATTTGCAAGCTTTTAATAGGTCTGTACCAGATTGGAAAAAGTGTTTTGAACAATTTATCCTCTGTGCACTTCAACGAAAATTTACCGATAATCCGCGCCATTTTAACGAGGTAATGCAATTAACGATCGCCGAAACAAACTCTTCCGTGCAAAAAACAAACTTTCCAATCTGGGGTCTGTATAAACAGCATGGAATTTTTTTTAACTCTAGTGCTAAATCGCATACTGCATATATGATTCATAGTGTTTGTTTTGTAAAGGGGGACATTACAACTTTATCCGAAGACCTGGAAACTCTGCTATCCACCTACAACCAACTGGTAAGGTTCACTTTATCCAACGGCACTTAATTGAGTATAATACATCCATAATCTTTGTCCTCAGGTTAACTACTTGTCAGACACCTTCGTAAAGTGGGATTGGACTTTATGCCAGTTGGAACAAAAGAGAGATACAGAAACCTGAACAGTCCAATACATTGGAGTTACTTTTGTTGTCTCGTTACTTGTAGTTCACTGCATGATTGTAATAGCGTGGTATAACTATGTGGTGAACGAAAAGTATATATATTAGGTTTGAGGCTTACTACTGTCTTTCACTTTCTAAGAGGTTTGAATATAAAAACAATTGGAACTGCATTGTTTCAAGTGTATCTTGTCAGTTTACAAATAAACATTGGTCCAAAATTTGCCTCCATATGTGGCTGAACAAGAATTCCAAGTGTAGAGTTCGCGTAAAAATTAAACTCGTCTTGTAGAAGGCTTTTCAAATGTTTCAGGTCTTCCACTTCACATTCAACATTGTGATTGTCCAGAAGATCCTGCAATAAACAACCAGTTGGCTAAATGATTGTTACATACATAAATAAAACCTGTCAGTATACCTGCACAACATACTGTACAACGAATTCATTTTGCCACTGTGATGCAGTGCATGTAGAATAAACAATAGTCCCACCAACATGACATGCCAAAACAGCATTTCTATTGAAAGTAAAACATTAATATAGGACTAGTGCCACTGACTATTTTAAAAGTGTATGCCCACTTTAGCAAATTAGCTTGTAATTCGGGAAGTTTGGCCCGTTCATTCTTGCGTAGGTAGCAAAAAATGTTGTCCCTTGGCACATCTGGTGTGTACATAGACAATCTGTCATTCGTGCATGGGACATCAACCAGTACCTGGTTTAAATACATTAAAATCCCTCCAAATCATGTTTGCAAAATTTAATTTTTATACATATATTAGCATAAAAAATATGACAATATTTAAAATAGTAAAGTTTTTGATTGAAACTTATTGGAAATAAGCCATTTGTCTATGCATACGTTTAGAAAAAAGTTACTAATTTCATTTTGATTACAGATTATACAGTATTACCATAAACAGGAAAGCCAAAGCTATTATGCTGTTAAACATTGTTTTCATAAAATGTACTGATGATGAATGCAGCAAGTGTTCGAAACGTCTACCAACAATGTTTAACAGCATAATAGCTTTGGCTTTCCTGTTTAAAGTATTTAACTCCAAAGATTTTTGCACCTTAACAATATTACCTTGTTGTAACACTCGGTTTCAATTTCGGACCAATATATCCCATTAACTCCAACTATCTTTGTATTATTTCTTGCTTCGCAATCCATTGGCAGGAATTGGTTCATAACACCAAGAATTTGTCCGCGGCGTGATTTTACCGGATCATTTGCAACCAACTGAGCTACAAAGCAAAACTTTTCACATTACATAGAGAAAATATAGCTTTTGTGCATTTTGGTAGAAAGCATGTCAATTCACACCTTGTTCACCAACTTGTTGAAGCATTGATATAAATTTTCCACCGGGAGCAGCGCACATGTCCAGTATAACATCCCCCTCTTCAGGTGCAAGGGCCAAAACTGGAAGAACGGACGCTGCATCAAGGAGGTAGTTTTGATGGATAGACATCATGTTAACTGGTAAGGTCTCAACCTTGAACTCTGTTATGTTCGCCCTTGGGAACACATAGGCACGAAGAGATGAACAGTTTGTAGAAAGTTCCTCGTATATTTCCATTTCGGTTGAAATTTCATCAAGCTTTTTAATCATCTGTGGAAGATCCTCATCCAAGGCAACAATTGTCTTATTGTCAATATCTGTATTTGCTTCAGCTGATTGAAGGCTTATGATTTTATTGGACAACCTTTTACTTTCACTGTGTAAGAGTTTATACTTTTCTTCCGCTTGGCAGTTCATTTTGCTCACAAAGTTATAAGCACCACTTTGAATCAGTTCCTTTTCATATTTTTCAACATTGATAAAATTGTTTAGTACACAACAGTATTTCTTCCTTGACAGCATTGCACATCTTATAGATGGCCATTGACTATCAAAATAAGCGGAGTAATTTTCATCAAAGTAGTCTCTTGCAATTTCTTGTGGTTCAGAACTGCGTCGAATGTTTCCAAATTTGTATTTAACTTCGTGCTTCTTGCTTTTTAGCCTCGAAAAGCTTAAGCATGCTGGTTTTATTTTATGTGATATTCTTGTTGTGTTTTGGTAAAAGGCGCAAAGCATTGTCATATCTCACAAGTCTTTGCATATATATTCTTTGTTGGATTAATTTTGTGGTCGAAAAAGTTGCTGAAATTATCAAATAAGCAAATCAGTTCCACAAAAAGGAACCCAACCACCAAAAGACCTTCAAATAAAAAATCAGTAAATTACTGTTGTGTGTTATCGTCTTTTGGTCAGATACTTCAACTCTCAAGTTTATTTAAATTCAAATACGTTTCGTGATTTTATAAATAATATAATATTTTACTATAAGCTATGCTACAGCATGGCATTATACCCGCCTAACCTATAGTTATACTACAGTTTGAGGTTTGACAAATACTAAATGGGTTTTCGGGCACAATCAATAATACCGATGATTCGGTTTTGTGATCAAATCAAAATTGTGCTTGTGCATCTATCACATCTTTTATTCACTCCGTAACACAAAACAATTCATCCCAATTTTGGATTTTCAAACGCAAGTTCTTTTTTTTACTTTGCCGCTTCGGATTTTTGTACTTTGTTTCTCTTCTTTCCAACACGCGCGAAGTTTTGGCGGGTAACATTTACAGTTTTACAAGTTGGTTCTTGGTTGGAGGTTTTTTGTTGTTTTCGAAAGTTTTGTAAATATTTTTTGTCTGGTTTTGGTTTATTAAGTGGATTGCATTTTGTTACTTGATACAGGTTTTGTTTAGTCTTCTTCTGTTAAGGTTTCTTTTTTGCTGTCGTTATGTCTATGTCAGGGTTTGATGATCCGGGAATTTTTTTCAGTGATAATTTTGGAGCAGACGAGCAGTCAGACACTGCTCAATTACAACGCACGTCAATAAAGAAAAAATTCCGGGATTTTTTGCGTGAGTTTCATATTTCAGAAGCAGCAAGTGGTGTTTCCTATTTGTACCGAGATCAATTGAAAAGGCACTATAACCTCGGGGAATACTATCTTGAGGTGGACCTTGGTCATTTAGCATCGTATAATGACGATCTGGCTGACTACATGTACCAACGCCCCGCAGAATATCTTCCACTGTTTGAGCAAGCTGCCAAGGAAATAGCAGATGAAGTGACACGACCAAGGCCAGAAAATGAAGAGGAGGTACAAGAAATCCAGATCATGCTCTGTTCCAATGCTCGTGCTGAGTCGGTGCGAAGCCTGAAGGCATCGATGATGTCAAAGTTGGTAAAAGTTCCAGGAATAGCTGTGTCTGCATCAACAGTCCGAGCGAAGGCCACAAAAATTGCCTTGCAGTGTCGCTCATGCCGATCTGTTGTGCCCAATGTTCAGGTAAGACCTGGCCTTGAAGGTTACATGCTGCCAAGAAAATGTGCCACAGAAGCGCAGGGAAGAGAACCTTGTCCAATAGATCCATACTTCATTTTACCTGATAAATGCAGCTGTGTGGATTTCCAGACACTAAAATTACAAGAAGCACCAGATGCTGTGCCCATGGGTGAAATGCCACGACACCTTCAGTTGTATATTGATCGATACTTGTGCGACCGAGTGGTACCTGGAAATCGAGTCACAGTAATTGGCATTTACGCAATTCGCAGAGCAAGTAAAGGGGTCTCTGCAAGGAGCAAAGAAAAGAAAAGTAAAGTTGGTGTTGGCATTCGTGCTCCTTACATCCGGGTGCTTGGAGTTCAGGTGGAGACGGGTGGCCCAGGAAGATCTACCAGCTTCCAGTTCACATCCGAAGATGAGGAAAGAATCCGACGACTCGCCTCTTCTCCCAACATCTACAACACTATTGCAAAGTCGATTGCCCCTTCCATATTTGGAAGTTTGGAGATCAAGAAGGCAATCGCCTGCTTGCTCTTTGGTGGTTCTCGTAAACGATTGCCAGATGGTCTGACAAGGCGTGGTGACATTAACATCTTGTTGCTTGGAGACCCAGGAACGGCAAAGTCACAGTTGTTGAAGTTTGTGGAGCAGGTTTCACCGATTGGGGTGTACACATCTGGCAAAGGCAGCAGTGCAGCTGGTTTGACTGCAGCAGTCATGCGTGACCCTGCGTCTCGAAATTTTGTGATGGAAGGTGGCGCAATGGTACTAGCAGACGGTGGTGTTGTTTGCATTGATGAGTTCGACAAGATGAGAGAAGATGACAGAGTGGCAATTCACGAAGCTATGGAACAACAGACAATATCCATTGCCAAGGCTGGGATAACAACCACTCTTAATTCACGCTGCTCTGTACTGGCTGCCGCAAACTCAGTGTATGGAAGATGGGATGATACCAAAGGAGACCAAAACATTGACTTTATGCCCACAATTTTGTCTCGATTTGACATGATCTTCATTGTAAAGGATGAGCATGACAAGTCTAGGGACATCAGGCTTGCCAAGCATGTAATGGGAGTCCATATGAATGCAAATGTTACAGCCAAGCCAACTGCTGAAGGTGAAATCGACATTATGACTCTGACCAAATACATTTCATACTGTCGCAGTCACTGTGGACCAAGGCTGTCACAGTCAGCTTGTGATAAGCTGCAGAACAGATATGTTTTGATGAGATCCGGTGCAAGATCCCATGAACGTGAATCCAACAAAAAAACCTCAATTCCTATCACAGTTCGACAGCTGGAAGCTATTATCAGAATTGCTGAGTCATTGGCAAAAATGAAACTGCAAGCATTTGCTGGAGAAGTCGAAATCTATGAAGCTCTTCACCTCTTCCAAGTCTCCACCTTGGATGCTGCAATGACCGGGGACTTATCCGGCGTAGAAGGATTCACTTCCACCTCAGATCAAGAGGAACTGACCAGGATAGAGAGGCAGATTAAACGCAGATTTGTGGTTGGCTCTCAAGTGTCTGAGTTTGCCATAGTGCAGGACTTTGTGAAGCAAAAGTATGAAGAGAGGAAGATTTACAAAGTGCTGAACCTTATGATGAGAAGAGGAGAAATTCAACATCGCATGCAAAGGAAAATGCTCTACAGAATTAAATAAACCATTTCATTTTCATCCAAACTCTTCATTTTTTTCGTGTATATATGTGTATATAGTGACTATTTTTTGTACATGTCTTTGTACATATTCTTTGTTAGTGTACTAAACAGTGCTTGTATATACTGTGTTATCCTTGTCTTGAATTGCTGCTATGGGCTAAAATGACACTGCCATGTCATAAGTAGACTTTTGTGAATACTGTATGTAATGACTATTTTTTTGTATATACATATTCTTTGTTAGTGTACTAAACAGTGCTTGTATATACTGTGTAACCTTGTCTTGAATTGCTGCTATTTGCTAAAATGACACTGCCATGTCATAAGTAGACTTTTGTGAATACTGTACAAATAATTTTTTGTTTAGTTCCATTTTGTATGTTTTTTCAAGTTTTTGAATTTGTGTGATTTTCAAATTATTGAACTTATTTGTTTTCTAAAAGTAAAACACCATTATAAGTAGTGCATGTTTGCCCAAAGCACCATTATAACTCCGCGATAGTTCACATATCAAGTAGAGCATTGTCAAATGGCACACACAATACATGCTGGTAGTAATTTGTTTAGCTGGGAGACATATTCAAAATATCTTTCTGTGTGGTCACTTGTACATACACTTACTGTAAAAACGTTGCTCTTTGTTTCAGGTTAATGTGCTTTTGTTGGCAGTATTGTATTGTGTTTAACAGATAGGTTGAAACACTTCTTTACAATGGGGGATCAGAGAAATCCTATTGTTTTCTTTGATGTTAGTGTTGGAGGACAGGTAATATGCCATTCAACAAGTTGATTTGTGTTTTTTATTGAGTCCTCTATCGTGTAGGCGATTGGTCGCATAAAAATGGAACTGTATGCTGATGTTGTGCCAAAAACAGCTGAAAACTTTCGCCAGTATTGCACTGGTGAGCACAGGCAAGTTGCTTACAAGCTTGAAATTTTTTAATAGATGTAACTTGTAAATCTCGCAAAAAATTTGTGAATATTTTTATTTTTAGAAAGGATGGCATACCTATCGGTTATAAAGGAGCATCCTTTCATCGAGTTATCAAAGATTTTATGATACAGGCTGGAGATTTTGTTAATGTATGTATGTTTTTTTTGTATATTTGCGAACATATTTCATTGCCCAAAAGAGCTACATTTACTGGTTTTGCATGTGACTGCCACAATTGTTTGTAAATATTACAATCACATTGTTTGAGGCAATCATAAAAGGATATTGCTATTGTGTATTAGTGATATGTTTATACAAATTCTTTTTAGAATGATGGCACAGGTTTAACAAGCATATATGGAGGAAAGTTTGAAGACGAGAATTTCAAAAAGAAACACACCTGCCCTGGACTTCTGTCAATGGTTATTTCCAAAAAATATTCAGTAAAGACCTCAAGAAAACATAAATTAACATTTATTTAGGCAAACAGTGGACCCCACACCAACGGTTGTCAATTTTTTATTTCTTGTGCAAATTGTGATTTTTTAAATGGAAAGCACGTTGTTTTTGGTAAGTCACCAATAGTCAGTGGGAACTAAGTGTGATTTGCGGACAAACAATTTATATTATTTTCCTTGAAGGTAAGGTCAACCCTGAAAGCATGTTGGTTGTACGGAAGATTGAAAACGTCCCTGTTGGTGCGAATAACCGGCCAAAGATTCCCGTGGTAATTACACAATGCGGGGAATTATGATGCGAATTTTAATTCCGAGGACGTTATGCAAGGTTGTGACTTGTAAAGAGAGGAATGTTGCACGCGGTTAATCTTCGTTACCGACGTGATGTATTTACATGGGACATGAATATTCACGTTTGTAGTGTTAATACGCATTGTCGTGTCATGAATCGTTTTCCTTGTGTATTTTTTCCGAAATGTGGCGTGGAAAAAAACTGATAAAACATACGAATAAATTTTAAACTATACTACTGGTGAGGATTTATGCTGTACAACCACATGAGTTGAGAAAGAAATCATGCGTGAAATGTTGAGAGCGAGGTGTAGTGGTGGAGATTTGCTGTGTTGCAAAGGTGAATTTTTTTAAGTTGTAGGTCCCTGTAATTCGATTGAAAAAAACCATGGAGGATGTATATACAAACATGGTCCCTACCCAGACCGCAGGAACAATGTAAGATCTTTGAATTTTTTATATGATTACGATCGTTACCGTTTGTTACGTGGTAAATTCCGTCTCCGTCCGCGTTAATTGTAGTTTTTTTGACGTACGAAAATGAAATATTGCCTTAGCCTGTTGTTTTGTATTAGCTTATTTGTTAAATGCAACTTTTTTGTGACATTACAACGTTTAAACAGATTGTGTTGCGAGTGCGGAACGGAAATCGCACCCAACCCCAGCAACATGTGTGTTGATTGTCTTCGTTGTAAAGTTGACATAACTGAGGGCATTCCCAAGCATGGAAATCTGATGTTTTGCAAGAACTGTGAGAGGTTGGTGACTCTACAAATCAGGGGTGTACAGATCATGGGGAGTTTTTAAATGGCTCATGTTTAAATTTTTGAAATGACATCAACGTTTTTGCCAATGTGTACATTTGCATAAACTTACTTTCCTTGACATTACTGCCCAACAGGTAGACGACAGCAAAATGTCACCTGCAATTTCCTGACATGTTGTCCATAAAGTCCACTGTGAAGTGCACATGTGGCATTTCGGCTAAATGTGGTTTTACAACCCTGCTTTAAGATTTTCAACAAATGGTTTTGGACAGAAAAATATTTTCTTGTCATTTTTTGAAGTATACTTATTCATCAGCTTCAGCAGAATATTAAATTAAATCTTCGACTGTGCAAAAAGTCTGCAAAGCATGCTAAAAACAAAAACTGTTTAATTATAGGTATCTGTCTCCACCAACATCTTGGATTTCTGCTACTTTGGAGTCAAGGGAATTGCTGTCAATATGCCTGAAGCGAATAAAAACCTCTTTGCAACGTGTTCGTTTAACTGATGCTGTTTTTATTTGGACAGAGCCCCATTCAAAGAGACTTAAAGTTAAAGTCAGTGTCCAAAAAGAGGTATCTAACATTACAATTTGCTTAGAATTTTAATATGTGCTTTAAACTTTTGTTGGTATGTGTTTAAACATGTTTTGTGAAGGTTGACAAGGGAACCTTTCTTGAGCAATCTTTTGTAGTTGAATTTGTTGTTCACAATCAAATGTGCCTAGACTGCCACAGAGTTGAGGCCAAAGATTTTTGGAACTCCACAGTTCAGGTGAGCTCTAATTATTCTGCAGCATTATTGTGGTGACCTTTACTACATGTAGAAGTCCTGAATAAAGTGCTTTTATGCAGGTTCGGCAAAAGACCACCCATAAGAAAACATTCTATTATTTAGAACAGTTGATTCTTAAACACAGGATGCATCAAAATACAACCAAAATATCTAATAAACCAAGTCAGTTTGAGCTGAAGATTTTTTAGTGAGAAAACTTCAAGCTTATGCTCTAATGCCTGTGAATATTAATAGATGGATTGGACTTTTTTTATGCTACAAAACAAGATGCAAGGAAGTTTACTGAGTTTCTTACAAGTGTTTTGCCTTGCAAGTATGTTTGACATTTTGTGTATAAATAACACCAATGAAATGTGTGTTTTATTAATTTACTACAGATACCAGACATCACAGAAGTTAATATCACATGATACGCATAACAATACATACAACTACAAGACATCGTACTCTGTTGAACTTCCACCAGTTTGTAAGGTATGTAAATGTTATCATCAAACTTGAGTGGTCAGCTAAAATATCCAATCATTGAGTTCAGTTAACTATATAATAACTGGTATATATGTTCAGGATGACATTGTTTGTCTGCCAAAAAAGCTCGCTCAACAACTTGGGAACTTGAGTCAGCTTGTAATTTGCTTGCGAGTCACCAACTGCATTCATTTGATCGACTTCACAACGTTACAGAGTATGAAAAAAAATATTTCCGAATTATAAATATAAGCATTTTGGTCCTCTGGTTCATACCCTCCACATGTGATTATACAACAAGTAACTATAACACGTAACTCTTCACATGAATAACAATGCGTATATGACTGAGGTCAGATTCTTTTAACCATGCATTAACAGTGGTTAAAGAAATGACCAAAACCTTTGTGAAGGGAAAATTGATCTAACCTTAGTTATGTGTGGTTTTGTTATTATGATATAACTGTATTTATGAAAACGCTTTGAGTTTTGTTGCTATGTAACACTTCATGCCAAAACATTTATTTCTTCTTAAATCAACAATTTATGTTTGACAACCATCATTTTGACCTCCAGTTGCTGAAGTGAGTGGGAATGCTTACTGGCGAACTTCTTTCTTTCCAATTTGTTCACCCAAAAGCCTGGTTTCTTTCACTGTCATGGAAAATGAAGCAGTGGCCAAGAGACCAATTAAATCTGGGGAAGGTGCTTCATCAAATAAGGTTTGTAAACTATGTGATGTTTACTGTTGTAAAAAGGCCACCTGGCACATAAAAACATTATAACATAAATTTATGTAAGTAAATATAGAGACCTTCAGTGTGTTATCAGGATGAGCAACAGAATATCTATAAATTCAGTTCTGTTCTGTTATTCCCCCAAAACTTCCATGTTTAACAATGGCATCGGTACCCTTTGTTGCTGTTCCAAAACACAATATTACTATTATAACATGGAAAATCCCATCACGAGGTTTTCAGGCTTGGCAGCCCAGGCAATGCAGCCTAGCTGGATCAGCCACTTTTTCCTTAGAAGTCTGAGCAAGATTTGAAAAATCAAGCTCCCAGTGAGGTTTGAACTAACGACCCTGGGCTAACCAGGCCCAACGCTTAACCAACTGAGCTACAGAAGCTCAGTGGTTTCATGGGCTATATTGTGGCCAAGGTACACTGGTGCGTAAGCAACCGTATCAGATAACGCAGTAATATTACATGCAGTTTAAAGTGTTTGATCCAGCTAGTCTGTATTACCTGCGCTGCCAAGCCTCAAAACCTCATGATCGCGATACAGTGGGGGCAATCCTGCGTATCGTGCCATTGAATGTAATATTACTGCGTTATATGGAAAATATTGATATACACAAATTACAACATTTATTAAAAAAATATTGTTCACAGCATGTGCTGTCGGACTGCTGGGTGATCAAGACAAGTGAGCTTGGCCTGCATGATGATTACATTCACACACGAACACACTTGGGACATTTGCTCAAAGTCGGCGACACTGTTATGGGCCTGGATCTCAAAAACTCCAACATGACGAACGATCAGCTCGATAAAATGCGAGAATCGACTCTTCCAGATGTGGTCAGTGACAAAATCGTGTTGATACATTTGTAATGACTGCTTTGGAATACTAAATTTTCATTTCAAAGTTGAAAGTTTTTGAACACATTTCGTGAAAACCAACGTTTCTACTACCATCCGGCGAGACTTCTTCATAGCGATTTTTTGCCACTTAACCCTAAAAAAGTCTCACCGGATAGTAGACAAAATCCGGTGTAAAAAAATCTCGTAACTTAAATGCCAGAAGAACAGTTTGTAAAAATTACAATGCCCGGAAATAAGAATATCATATAGTTGGTTTATTTGTTTTAATGTGACAGATTCTGGTGAAGAAAGTTTTCGCCGAGCGGCAACGTCGTCGAAGGCGTCGTAATTGGAAGCTCCGCCATATTGCGGAGGGTGGTAGCACTGATGATGGTTACATGGAGTTTTTGGAAGACATTGAAGAAGACAAAGTCATGCGCAAAAACATCGACATATTTATCGGTAAAATTTATTTTCTGCTATACTTCAGCAATGCGTGTATCCGCCGTTGAGGTAAAGCACCGCATTTGCTTTATGAAGTGTGTGGATTTTGAATTGATTCGTTGAAAGGTGTACTAATTGACATTTCGCTCCGATTCATATTTTAAACATTCACTATTTTTCGCTTTAGTGTTACCACTTGTTGGAAAACACGTTTGGGAATGTAACATGGTAACCATGGAAGTTGTGTTCTCTCGTTTTCAGATGTAATTAACTTTAATTTGACAACAAAGTAATGTTTTATGCAATCGCATGATTGGCAGAATCGCCCTACTGCGCAGGTCCTTACTTGGCGATCACAACTATCGTATCGAGATTATTAGGTTTACATGCCTGGACTACGAAGCCTGTAAACCTAACACATTAATTTAACATTTCGAATAAGAAAAGTGCTTTTTACGACACATGAACAATCTACCTACGACCGTAAAATCTAACTTAATTTTCATCTTTATAAAACAGACGGAGATAAAGACGTACCTTCCAGCGCTGACGAAACCGAATTTCCATCAGTTTCTCTTCGGGAAATGCTCCAGGATCTTTCCATAAAAGAGGACGTTGAAATGGATGGAGAGTAACTGAGAATTTTTGCAGCGTCATGAATAAAGTTTCTAAGCGCATTTTCTTGTGTCGTTATCAGGTGTAGTCTAGGATTATTGCGAATTCAGTACTGGTATAGAGAGCCGGTATCTGCCTGTACGAGCAATTATACTCTACTTTTGGTTTAACTTACACAGAAATAGGTCACAAAATTAGATCGTAATGGACTTGCACACAACTAAAAATATCCCCAAAACACTTTTAATATACCTTGTTGCACACGTCTTGACACTACATTGTATGTACTTAAATGTTTTTTCCATCAGATCGTTCCCAACGCGCTTTTTTATTAACGAGTTAATAGCAGTAACGTCATAAGCAATGCAATATAACGACGAAAAAAGCAAATGAGGGCAAAACGGGGTGAGGGTCACAGTTAGCAGACGTGGTTAGAACAGTGATTACTACACAAGGATCAACCAGGCTCGGGTGACAACATGGCTGCAGTGAACAGGAGCAGGACAATGAAAAAATAAAATCGCACGCATGCGGTAATGAAGGAGACTTATACCACGAGAAATTTGCTATCCAGTTCAATTAACAATAACACCTGTGTTTTTGTTATGCTTGGGGTAACTAAAGAGTCGATGGGTTTTACCGAGCGTTCTCTAGGCGGAAGTATCAATAATTGATGTATTATCTTCATAGCAGTGTTTTTTAATAATTGTAATTCCTACAAAATCGCTACAAGCAACACTGGTAAACGAGCAGTCATGTGAAGAAGGAATACAGGAGAAACTACGCAACGCAACACCTGCATGTAGAAAAGATATGGAAAAGTTCTGCATGGCAGGGCATATGTATAATGGCAAGCCATGTGATTATCTTGCAAGGTTTTTTGCAAGCTATAGTTTTGGACAAAAGAAAACTTAATAGGTTTGTGACCAATTTACAGGAAGTATTGCATTGTACGTAGTTTGTTAACTTCAAAAGGGGGCTAATAGAGATGTACAGATAGTTAAATACTCATCAAGACGTGGTTAATAGGTTGAATTTACAAAGGGGAAATGTTGTTAGCTTAACAATCATATTGACAGCAACTTTGCAGCATATGTTGACAACAAAAAACATCAAAAATAGTTTTCAAAGCAACATGTGCAGAACTTGTTCGTCGTTTTGTTTTTTAATTATAAATTTCAACAGCAAATGTTACAAAATCTAATTTTATGCAGCCTTTTTCTCTTTTCAGGCAAAGTTTTTCAAGTGACTTGGCAAACGATGTTTAAAGGCAACATTAACAACGGCAAGACACGTAATGTTTGCGAACAAATATTTGTTACCGACAAAAATGAGGAGCATTTTACAAAACCATTTGATGACGTAACAAATGACAACAATTACTTAAAAAAAAGATTTGAACCTAAACTCGAACAAACCAATGACTAGCTTTGCGTAGCTGCTAACAATAACCACATACTGTGTTGAAACAATAGGAACATGCAAAAGAAACTTAACATAAAAAATTCATAACCCACTTGAACAAAAGTTCATCTGATTTTCGTCAATAAATCTATGATAAGGAGGTTGACCACATCAGCTACTGACATGTGCGTGCAAGGTTTTTGGAATGTTTTGCCTTTTCAATTCAATGCAATGATATAGTGAATGTCTGCACGTTGTCCACATTAAAACATTATTTTAGAGGTAAAAACAGTCCTGTGCACTACTAGGTAACAACAAAATTTGATATGGCTTGTCATTCATACTGCACGTTTTCACAAGCAACTTATATCTGCTCGTGTTAAATTGTTATTTAAAATTATTTTTTGTTACATTAGGTAATACAACCAAATTGACCAAAAATATTAATGAAAAGTAGTTTCATTTTTGAAGTGTTAAGATTGCATCAAGCATTTTGCACAAGATGCCCAAAAAGCAATTCAATGTGTTTTTTCATAGCTGGACTTTGTATGGGGTCTACAACTAAATCAAGCAAACTGATGCAAGAAACGGCAGAGCACGAAACATTAAAAAAACAGGACAAATACTTGCTCTAAAATTTAACAACAATGGAGTTGAGTTACTGCACCCAGACCATTTTAAATGGAAGTAAACATTCCTAGACAACCTATTGAATACTACCAGTAAACATTCAAACACAGTCATCTGTAATTGATTACATACATTACAGCATTGCCATGGATCAATTGGGTTTGAAACAGAAAGTTGTCAACAAAAATAGAAATATGATGTTAAAAAAATTAGTCTAGTCCCATCACGACGCTCTAACATAAAAAGCTTTTGTGGGGTAGCAATTAAAAAAAATTGTTGCAGCTCGTAACGCAATTAAAGTCTCAAAATACCATAACAAGCAAACTAACATAACCAACTGTCAAAGGTAAGAAATTCATTGATGAAAACAGGTCTCATTTCTGGGCAATTAGCGAGTGTGGAAATTCGACACCCCAGCTTATCATGAGTTTGTCCCAACCGCAAGTAAGGACTGTTGGTATAGATCCTTCGACCCAAGTGGCAGCTGTTACCACTCGTCTGTGAGATGTGCGGTCGTTCCTTGGCAACCGGGCCAATCGGTTGCCGTTTGTGTCGTACAGACGGATCTAGAAGACAGGATTTGGTTTTTAGTATTGTGCCACACAATCTATGCAGACATGTTGGCTGAGTAATTGGCTAAGAAATGCTTTTTAGTGTGCAATGAATGTCTTATTTTGAATAAGATAGGTGACTTAATGTTAAAAGAAAAAAGTGACAACTATGTTAGCATACACAAAAAAAATTACATTTCATTCTAAACTGACAACCTGCTTTTTCAAACAACAGCTAGTGGCTAAATAGATTACAAAGATTTATATGCTGAATAATAATAATAGTAACTGATTATAATCAGGTTTTTTTAAACATACACCGATCTAATAATAAACAGTAATTAGGTAATCAAGTTCTCATTAGTAGGAAAACACATGCCCCTTACAAAAACACAACTAGGTCATATCATATTATTCACCTGTCTGTTGTCATGAGGGATTGCAATGACACCTCTTCGTGACACAGCGATTCTGTTCACGGATGAGTCAAACCTAATCGATGCGAGTGGTGTTCTCATGCTTTTCAGGTCCCACACTTTAACATAGCGATCATCTCCACTACTTACAACCTGAACAACAACAGCTGGTGATGAAACAGCAAAGCATTAGTGTTCTACTGGTAAACACTTAGTGGGACTTAAAGAGATTCCGTACAAAAAATAACTATTTGTAGTAGAAAAATAGTCCATTGCAGGGTAAATAGGACAAACTCTAAACAACTTTCATAACAATCATTTTTTTAAATGTAGGTTTAAATTACATGTGGTTTGAAGCAAATGTAAAACTGACCTTATCGTCATTGGTAAATATGGCCGAGGAAACTGACTGGTTGTGCCCTTGACCCACAATCACTGTGTGGGCAGCTGGAGCTCTGAAGTCACATACTCGAAAAGTGGCGTCTCTCGATGACGTAACAATCAAATTGTGTTTGGAGTGGGCACTAAGCAACAGCATAAATTCAGTACGACAAGAGGCACTTAAAATCTGTTATTATACATTTCCGTGTTTTTATAAAACTTTATGGCAAAATTGGTACAACAGGATGTGATGTAAAGTTTTTGTGTTGTAAAAACATGCATGCTAATAAATAACAATGCAAACAAATTCATCTTATCACAATATATATAACATGGCATTAGCATCAAATAAAGTTACAAGAGATGGACACATATAAAAAGCACTGCACAATTTTAGAGATTTACATTGGAAATCATACATGCGATATGTTTGCTGTTGTCACCAACTCTAATCTCTTTTATGGAATTTCAAAGTAAAATTGAAATCAATTTTTCCAGGGAATTGACACATGCACCTTGTTGGTCTTAAATCAAGTATTGATTTTTTGCTTTCATTCTCACTTACCTGACATGTGTTAAGGGAAGGTCATGGCCCATTAGGGTTTGAACTGTTTGCCCTGTGACAGAGTCAACCAGACAAGATGTGCGGTCCCATGATGCTGTGACAAACTGTAGGCCATCTGGAAGCCAGTCACAGCATACTACAGGCAAGGTGTGGCAATTGGCACACATCAGAGGGGTTCGATAAGCAACCGGATCATGGTTTCCATTTTCTGGGCAAAATTTTCATATGTCATACATGCAGAGATTGCCAAAATTTAAGCTGTGGATATGGTCATCTTAATACCCCAATAACTGGAAATTGTTAAACATCTTGTAACTGGTACAATCGTACAGTTGAAATATCAATTACTGCAATGCATTAAAATTTCACAGAAATTTAACCACATCAGTAAAAATAGGTTCAGGTTTTTTATAGAATAGAATGTATGAAAATGAAATCTTGTGACATAGCAACATGAACAACATTCAATTTATATTGTAATAGCAACATGAAGTTATAAACAAGCCCACGCCATCACCAAGAAATACCTTCAACATTATCATCTCTGTCATGTGCATCTTCATCACTGGATGTTGTGCGGCCACAGTCATATGACCAGATATGGGCGCTCATGTCTCCAGAGACGGTAAGGGCAAGATGTTTATCACGATGAAAGCGAATGCAGTTTACTGACCCTGTATGGCCATGGTAAGTGCCCACACAATCACCTGAGTTCAGGTTCCTAAAAAGAAGTTAGCGGTAATATAACAGTTGCAATAGCAGTGCAATCTGTTCTAATGTACTTTTAAGCAGCTATACAAAGCCACTGAGATATTAAATTTGTGTTTAAATTTTTTGCTTTTTCGTTTAGCAGGAGCCACACATAAGGTATGATTTAATTTATGTACTTTGTTTTAATGTCCCTAAACCCAATAACTGACTCATATCAGGTTGATACAAGATAACAACAACAAAAATTGCAAAATAAGGTTGTAGTGGCATAGTTTTGCAAATGATTGTTATTGTTTACATAAAAGAGTAGGAGGAAATTGCCTTTCACGGCACAATTACTTTTAAGTGGTTTTTACACACTATTGCTCAATTGTTGTGTGTGAACATTAGTGCTTCCTGGAACTATTAAAAGCCATTGCAGGTAACAGTAGCATTATTTTACTTTGATTACTAGCTTTCTCTGGGGCACACAATGTGGCAAACCAGAAGTATACAGCCATAAGAGAATGTAACACATTGATCCTTTTCTCCTGACAGCAGAGCAAAATATTTAAAGATCATGAAATATCATTTGATTTCTGGAAATGCTTGTTGCCCAGATTAGTGATGTTCTAAGAAATTACCAAAATTACCACAAGCCACGCTTAATGAATAACGAGCTAATTGACTTTGCACAGTCATACATACATTTAAACAGCCATATGTGAATTTTGTTCAATATTTTATTTGAAAACTGAATAACAATGCAGGTTTAATTAATTTTTTATTTTTAATATGTGGAGCAACACTTCGGAAATGTAAACAAACCTAGCCTGATGTAAACACTAAGTACAAACATTAAGAAAGTATTGATTACAGCTCTTTAGCCCAAGGACATGTACTTACATATGACTGAACAACAGGTACGGTAATAGTGGACTAATGCAGTTTGCTAATGAGAAATTACAAGATAAATCCTTGTAATTAAGGTTCTACTGGAAAGCTTTTTCCAATTTTCTCCACCAAGGATTATGTCATGTCTTAGAAAATTAATTTGGCTTTACTGTCCAACATATACTTTTGGTGTACATGTACATAAGGTCTCAGTTGGCATCAACCCTAAGGACCAACTACAAAGCTCTTGGGACATGCGAAGGTGACATCTTAAATTACTATATGCCATGTTGTTAGTTGAGCAATTATGTGATTTTGTAAAGCCTTACCACAACTTTGCTTTCTGGTCTGCCGACGCTGTTCCTGCAATTGAGGAGTTGACAGGAGAGGATGCCACATCCCATATACCATCCCGATGACCATGAAACTCCTAGAAAATTAAAGTGAAAAATGTTGATCAAATAGAAACAGTACGTCTGAGCAAATAAAAGATTTATAAACCATAAGGCCAGCTAGTATGTGTGTAAAGGACTTGATTTGGGCTTTAACAACCAAGATAAAAAAAAGTAAAGTTTTTCATTCTTTTTTCACAATGGTTTCTCATATGATATGGTGCATATATACCTTTATATATGTGCATGCATTTCATGTTCTACTCTGTGTTTTCACAACAAAAAACATGTGCACATGTTTGAGTTATAGCAGTAAGATATACACACCTGCAATACACGACAAACAACATTTGAAGCAGGTTTGAAACTGGACACTAGTTTACTTGTCCTGGTTTTGTAAGTTGTCTTTAGTCGCTGGGAGATCTGACTTGATTTTCCTTTTGCATTGCCCTGGGGAGGAAGTATTGGACATGTTAGTATGCACAAGATATTGGCGGAAATACATTGAGCACAGGCCCATTCACACATGAGCATGGGGAATGTACAGTAAAATGCAATAAAGCAAATGCTTCACTTTTGTACAAGAAGAAACCAGTAGAACACTTTGACAAAGTTTTAAATTTTTACAATTACAAGACCTGGATATTTGCCAATTGCTTAATAGTCAAATGTCAATTAGCAGTTTGATTAATTGATTGACTGAGGTTTGCAGGAGGAGTGGTCTTTATATAATTAATCATTAATTTCAAATTTTTTGCACATTTACTGTAAACCAAATGACAATTAAAACACATGCAGATGCAACAAATATGAATAACATCATACAAAAATTACAGCATTTCCATGTTAATAACCAAAAGTAAAATGTTGTATTCAAATGCTGAAATTACCTTTTGTGAATCAGAGCCATTATTTTCAGTCTTCTCATTGCCACTTTGCACAGCATCAGTGGTATTAAGCTTTTCATTTAAAATGCCAATCGTTTTTCTCAGTTCAGCATTCTCCATATACATCTCACTAAATTCCTCTTCTATCTGGCTAAAAAGGTTGTGCAGACGATTTCGAAAGTGTCGTGGTAGCACACTGGAATCTGTTCATAAATAAAGTGTAATAATTTTTAAGAAGAACTGCTTTTACCTTTAAATGCAGAAACTGCGGAAATAAAAACATTAACACAACCTTTGGTATTAATTAAACAACACAGCAGTTAAATAACCAACAAGATTAAGGCCAAAAACACCAAAGTAAAAACAACATTATATATGCAAGCCTAAATTGAAATTTTTAGTGCACATAAACAATACAAAACACAAACCTTGGCTACTGCCATCACCATCAAAATCCCGTAAAGGATGCAAGTCTTTGTCTCGGCTATTGGCCCGAAACGACAAGTGTTTCTTTTCATCTTTTTTGCTGGTGTTTAAATCCATTGGTGTGGATGCTGGTTGGTCATCGAATATATTTTAACAAACTTGTCTAATTCTTCGCTTCTTTCACAGTGATGTAAACTTATGCTAACTAGTCATTTTTAACATTTTGATGTGGCCTTTGACCAGAAACAGGTTGGCGTTAAAATATACCAACGTTTTTATACACATGTTGAACACATTCAACTCAACAACAGGTACAACTAAAATGGACCCTTGTTTCAAAACAGGTTAACTTACATTTTATGTCTGACCGACCGTCCAAAATACAAAAGCCTTCTGCAACGACTTTTATAAAACCAGCCATCCTTGAGTCAACACATGATTCGTGTTGTTCGCTGAATAACAGACGGACGTCTGACCGATCGTCCAAAATCCAAATGCCTTTCACAACGCACATTTACAAGCGGGAGTTCCGATCGTAACAAATGACACATCTGTAAACATCAACGAACGACAACAACAACTGCATACTACTATCGTGTGTTATCGCTTCTATCTTTGATAAAATTGACGTGAATGCGACTGCACTAACAACTCAAACCCACGGTTTTCAATGCATAACCTGCGTCAGCCACCCGCAGGCATTTGCCGTATGATTGAGTTTTATTTTCTGAAGATTTGCTGACACAAAGATAGCGCGTCTGAGCATAGTATACTCTCTACTCTTATGGTAGTGCAACCATTGTCTCCGTCACGCATGACTTCCAGGAGATCAAATGCGACTTTTTGCATACGAAGAGATAGGAAACTCACATATAAATTGGAATTACTTAAAACGTGGGTAGAATTTCGAGCTGAATTTTTAGTATGTTAAAGTTAGTTCTATATTGATTCCAATAATTAAAAATATTAAATATTTCCTACCCTTCTTTCCGAGGTACGGTGATGTTTTGTCACCACCCTCATTCTGGCAGAATAATTTTGCAAATTTGCCACATTTTACAAGGAACAACTGGCATTTACTCAAGTATACTATGGTCTGAGCGTGTTTTAGATTGGTCATGCATAACGAATTTGAACAATCGCATCATAATATCAAATACTACTCTTTTATGATAGAAACATATTATACTCTTTTTTCATGGTATCATATGATGCTCTTATTTTGTGCTTCTTCTTTCTTCCATATGTAATCATTCTCACACACCTAATTTTTTGTGATCTTTAAAACTAAACGAACTAATTGATGTTGCAGTGTTTGCTAAGTGAACTGGACTAATTGTTTCAGAATTTGATCGAAGGTTAACCGGGGCATAGGCCAATAGGTAAAGGAGGCGTGACAGAAAACAAGGTTAAAAACCACTTGAGTAAACTAAATGAGCGTACTATCACATTATTCAAATACCGCGTATAGTTTGCCTGTAATGTGGCATATCACTATCTATAACGCTTATGCTTCGTCACCTCATATAAAAAAGTCAACACTATTGTTGGTGAACCTGTTTTTCAACAGCTGCTATATCAAATCTAGAACTGACGCTAATGGTATTAGTTTGCAAAGACCGTGTTATTCATAGCATACAAAAGTATTGCTAAAGTAGCAAAAATTATTTGCCTTTGCTGTATGCGGCTTCTACCTACTCAAAACATAATTATACATAACTACAATACAGCTTACAATAATTTCATGACATTTTTATATTTATTCGGGCACTTGGGAGGTGTCCAGCAGCGAGTAACAAAAAAGACAAACAACAAGGAATCTAGCGAAAACAAAGGATAAACGGTATTTACAATATTTACAAAAAGAGAACGCAAGTAAAGGGGAGAATTACAAAAGGGAGGGGAAGAAAGCGCAAATAAAGAGTAGCCTACACTCTGTGGGGTCCAGTTAAATATTCAAAAAATTCAAGGCTTTGGCAAGAACCGCCTCGAGGAGGGGGTCTGCATGGTCTTGTCCGCAGTAACCGATATTTAAAGTTGAGCGATTGACGGAAGGATTGGGTGAGATTTCTGTGTGTATTTTTAGCAAAATTGGGATTTTTTAAAATTTTGTTTCGGGTTTTCCATATTGTGTGGGTAAGGGTGGTGTTTATAATAATAATCAGTGCTTGGGTGTATTATCGTCAAGCAGTTCGGGAAAATGTAAATAACTCGGATTATCGAAATAATAGGGGTTTTGTGGCATAAGTGCTCTGAGAACTGAAATAACCAAGGAACGAAGTGGTTGAATTTGGGAGCATTCAAAAAATAAATGTTTGTTAGTTTCATATTTAATAGAACAAAAAGTACAAAAACAGTCATTGTCTAAAAGAAAGGGGGTATACGTTGACTTAGCGGGTAACAAATCATCAGCAATGCGAAAATTAAAAATCTTTAAATAATTGGGTAAAGAAGAATGATGAACTGAGGACCAATCTGTCAACTGAAAAAGGTTTGATTCAGGATTTGTTAAACGTAAATAAAGGGGTTTTAACTTAGGAGAAAGTAGCTCAGATTCAGTGGGGGCAAACCTAAAAGTAAGGTCTAAAAGTAGAAAGAAGAAGGTGTTCTGGCATGAGGTAAATTATTCTGTGTGCGTAAATTAAAAAATTTAGAGAGTGGTAAACCAATATTAAACTCAACAAAAGAAAGAACAGGGGTTGTGGGGGTATCCAAAATTCTATGTTTAAAATAGTTTTTGGCAGGAAAGAGGAAGAACAGTTTTGAGTAAAGTGGTATGTTGGCATAACGCCATACCCGCCATGGTCACGCGACGCCGCCAGGGTTTGGATGGGAAGGGTAGGGTAGGATTGTGGTGACCCCCAACGAAGCCTGCCACATTAATTTTACTACATCAACGATTCGGTCGCAGCAGCCTTCATCCGGATATTGGAAGTTTACGTGTAAAAAAAATCATGCTGCTACCTCGTAGGGCGGCCAAGTAACCCGCGTTGAAAGTTTTGTTAACTGGCGATTTTTTTTGTCAAATAACATCCCTTTGGTAATTTCAATACCTAAAAAACAAGAAAACAGTAATTTTACACAAAAAGGAGACTTTGTATCCATGCCTCTGCCTGTAAAATGACGTCATGATTACATCACTATATTTATTACGTCAACACAGTTATGTTGATACATACTGAAACCAAATATTATATAAGTTGGTATACTTACACTTTAAAACTTTCATGTTCGACAAAACATCGTCGTATTTCGGAAAAAAAGTGGTAGGAAATGTTTAAGATTTTTATTTTATTGTAATCAATAAAGCACTAACTTGAACATAGTAAAACCTTAGCTCGAAAGTCTATACCCACGTTATTTTTGTATGATCACATGATAAAAACGCAGCACGACGCCATACAAGCAGCGTAAGATGCAGTATGTACCGCACATAATATAGCCTACCGTTGCATGGAAGTTATATGAGTCTTTTGCAGTCACACAGCAATACATGCTGTGACTTCCTACATAAGCATAGCGCTACAAGGTTCAGCAAATAACATTTTTTAATTCAAAGGAAAACAAATAATGCTTATTTCCACCGTTTTGTCTACATTGTTGTACATGAGTAAATATGTATTGTTCACAAATGGAAGAAAGACGTCAGTTTTCTGATGTGTCACCAAATAGCAATGGACATATCATTTCTCCCTTTTCAATCTGGTCACATTTCTTTACAAGGTCGTAGGCGATGGAATCGTTTACTTCGGAATTATGCTGGTATTCAGGGTGACGACGAACGAAATGTCGGATCCATTGCGCTGTAGTCATGCATTCACCTGAGAAATTAGAAAGTACCACATCGACATTCATCAAATCGAAGAGGGTTGTTCTATCTTCAATGTTCCCAGCATCATAAACTTATATGCCTTAAACCAGTGCTTCCCAACCAGTGGGTCTCAACCCAGATCACGAAATTAATGCATTATAATTGTTTTTTATTCGTTTGGTCATATCTCATTGTGGGTCGCGCAATCAAACTTGCATTAAAAGTGGGTCGCGAACTGAAAAAGGTTGGGAAGCACTGCCTTAAACGATGGTTTGCCAGGTGGCCAATGCGCTGACGTCTTGTAGAATTTGTTTGGTTGATGGTTAATGGTGTGTGTTATGAACTTGACAGACCAACGACTATTATCCAAAATTTCAGAAACAATGTTACTTAGCAAACATGCAGTAAATATGAAAGAGAATATACTTGATAACTGAACGTACTCACCAGATGCTCGCTTACTGATCAGATCACAGTATTTGTTAAGACGACTGCGAGCTTCAGCCTCGACGTCAACGCTGTCTAAAAATTTCTTTACTATCGGAATTAGGCCGGAAAATACATTTTTCTGCAAAATAAACATACAGTATTCTGTAAAACACAACCAAAAAAGATAATACTGCTATGAGATTACTTTGCCGTTGAAAACTTCGTCAGCAGTCATTTCTTCGAAGTGTGCTAGAACGGGAGGATTCATCCCTAAAAATAAATGAGAAACCTTAGATTAGTCATTTGGAGTAAAAACACAACACTGATTGAACTTTGGATGGCATATATGTAAGTGTTGGCTTAAAGCGTTGTACTGCTATACCTTTGTTGCGATTTTTACATTGATTTTCTGAAGGCATTATGTTCGTACGGAAGTGGAAGGTTTGGTTAATCACCGCGTTGTTTTCTTGAGCTCGTGCCATGCCTTCTTCTACCTAGGAGGAAACATGTGAATTAACTGTTTTGCAAGAAACTTGTTCTTTCAAACACATTTAAACTCCTTACTTGAGACATTGGAATACGGAAATCCAACTTGTAGGTAAGAATGGCGCGTGTCAACAAAATGACAAACACGACGAAAGCTGCATTCTCGAAATCGGTGAGTTGTACATCCAGAACCCGAAACTCAATTCTCCAACCGATTGAAGAATTTGACGGGGGAGGTTTGAAGCGCAGAGATTGCCAGTTTGTCGATTGAATATTCTGGAAAAAAAACACATTAAAAAATCACGAAAAAACACAGTCGATTTGTTGTGGAAAATCTAAACGCCAGTTGCCTTAGTTGCCCAAGGTGAAAACACAATTATTTCCAGCCAATATGGCTCATTTATAAATAAAGAAATTGACACTATCCCAGTGGTTCGCGACTTTCATTAACCACTGTTATAAAATAAAATGAGAATTTGCTCAGAAATGTTCACCTATTGCCATTGCACGGTTTAGCTTGTGGCAAACAAATGGAAGCTCGGGGTAATCTTGGAAAGACGATACAAGCAACTCCCCAACAGCATTTTAACGACTCATGCATCGCGACGCCCTATTTGGGAACCTTTTGCTGATTATTTTTTTGAAACATCGTTGCACTTATCGCAGTTTTTGTTTTAATGATGCATGCACCAACGTACAAACTCTTGCCAATGTAAAGAACTTCATGTAACATTACAAAATCCTAAGTTGCTGAATCTGTTTTGGATGCAAACTCGTCGTCCTGAAAACATCGTAACTTACTTCAAAATGATCGCTATCGTTTTCGTCATCAAGTTCGATTTTCCCGGAAAACACAGACATAGGATCTCGTATCCATAAGTGGGCAATGTGATTCGCAAGTACTTCGTCGACACCTGAAAATTTAATACATCGCAGTAAAACCTCAGACTGCTGGGTCGTTTTGGCGAGGGCTTGAAAAAATCAAAACCTGCGTCTGTGAGCATTTTTTTCGCATTTTCGTCTATTTCAAGCGGTGTGTCGTTGTACATTGTCGAATCCTCAGAAAGATAACAACTCACGGCGTCAAATCTCGACTTCCGTATCTTTTTTCTGCAGGAAAAGGTTTCCCAAAATATACTTCATCAAACAGAGTGCACCCAGATATACCACAGTACCCTGAGGTGTTGCTTTGATAGTTTTTGTTCAAAGGCAGCAATCCCCTTTCCTCTCTGGTTCGGTCGTCCACGCTCGCCATAATTACATTCCACCTAGTGTCGATATCGGATAGAAAGCCGCGACAAATCGGTGACGAAGCGCTGACGGCCTGCTGAAATAAAAAGTCCGCACAACTTACAATAGCAAACAAACACAAACTGTGCATACCACTGTATATCAGTGTATATAATAGTGCACAATCTTTTTCATGTGTTGATAACAATGCTGAGGAGCTTTAACATTTATGTTTAAACCTTATACTAAATTTATTTCCAGCTGTGTGTTTTTTTACCATAACAGGGCAAATTGGAGCCAGTTGATCATAAAGCAACCGGGCTTCGTCGACATCGAATGCCTGGAAGGTGACTTGAAGGCAACAATGACCCATGCCAAGTCCCATGCAGTCCATGTAAATGTGATCAGGTTTTGCTGCAGCGTCCGCTTCCGGGTCATTGAAAGTTTCGATAAACGGGGACGGCGTGTGGACGTCTTTGAAAACTAAAGGTGTTGTACAAGTTGATGTAGTTGAACAAACACATTTCAACAGGAAGCGATATCAAGTGTGCACTTGCAAACCTACTCGGTATGTTGATGGCTATCTTCTCTCCCCTCCTTTTGCGAATGTTTTTGGTGAGATATCTGACAAAATACTTGAGTTTGTCGCCTGTTTGTCAACACTGTTTTTATCTTGTTTAAACTACGATCACGTACGGGAATCTCGGATGTCGAGTTATTCCCTGGTCTGGGAAAAACAACGACCTGGAAACTGGATTCGATTCCGGACCGCTGATCGGATAATGAGGAACTGTAAAATCCCCACAACCTTCTCTGGAATGAAAGAAGTGTAATCATTTAATACAGTAAACTGTCATTCGCTTCAACAGATGTACGGCGGTCAGTGGTTTGACAGGTATGTTGATTTGGAATTGTTAATAAAAACTTAAACTTGTGTAGGGTTGCCAAACATTGGAATTTTCCCTGGAACACTCGCTGTATCAGATATCTTAACCATTGTTGACAAACCGTGGGAAAACTGTAAGTGTCATGATCTGTTCGTCTGGCAACAGGATCTTACGAACTTCCTTTCTTCTGCGTTACAAATTTCAAGCATGTTTAATTTCTTCAGTTTGTCGTGTCTGTCTCTGATCTATGACTATATGCTTGCTTGTGCACTGCTTTTATAAGAGACTGACTGTTAAACAACTTTATTCGCACGAGCTTTCGCGAGATTGATCTCGCTTCATCAGGTGCAGCAAAAAAAGCAGTGCTTCATCAGGTGGTTGTTTAACAGTCAGTCTCTTATAAAAGCAGTGCACAAGCAAGCATATAAGCATGTTTAAGCAACTCCTAATTTTCACAAAGGCGACAGTTGACGGGTTAAAATCAATATAAAAACTACTTGATCATATGTAAAAAGTTCCTTGTTGAATTATCACCAGGTTTGGGTTTAAGTTTACCTTAATGCCATGCACTCCTCTACAGCATGCAACCGGTTTATATCACTGGAAAAGGGATTTGCCGGAGTCGATTCCAAAGTGTAACTGGCGTATTCTTGAGTCCACGCCGCTGTTGGACTGAATTTTTTTTACTTTGAAGAAAGCTTGCGAATAAATTTTTCGACCGTAAACTATTTATTGAGAAATGTTCGCAACAGAGGCATAAAAAACATGACATGTTGTTACTTTGGCAAAACTCCATGAGGATGTTGTTTGTCATTTATTGTGCTATTCAGCTCCAATGCCTTTATATCCATGAAATGGTATCTACCTTAAATCCTGAAAATCAATCTCTGTCTACATTTTATATGACTCTGCAACAATTTTTTTTAAACCTAAAATTTTCCGCCAGCTGCAGGGGCCTTATTATTAAGCAGTGTCTTAATGTTTAACAACCATTTGCGAATTTTTGAAGAGGTCCTTACAAAACTTGGTGAATCCCCTTTGTGTAAAAATGACTTCCGACCTGTCCTGATTTCACAAAAAAAAAACATCAACAAATACAAACTTTTTTGTTTTAGCACTTTTTTCTCGCAGTTTGTTGCACAACTCTTCACCACGAATCGCAAGCCGCACCCTTTTGTTTTCGTGATCCAACTTCACAATCATGTATTCAACCTATAAAGAAAACAGCTAGTATATTTAGTTTATCCATAAACCCGATCGTAAAATGTCGGGGCCCGATATTGACAGTTAAAAGTTTACATGGCTTTGAATGCAGTGCGGTTAATTATTGTAACGCCTACTTCAGTGCTCCTGGTGGGCACAGACGTCCACTCTGGTGCTTCTACGTAGATTCAAAAACGCGCCTGCCAGGTCCCAACTACAGGCTTCTTCCCACTAATATCCAACAAAATTCCAACAGTTTATTGTATTAACAAAGCCCTTGTTGGCTTCAATTAGCGAGATGTACTTCACGGGATTAGGCGGACGGTTTTCTAAATGAAATATTGGGCCATGAGTACGATAGAAAAATGCCGGTTTCAAAGATAAAACATTCTCACCGAAACGTTTTGACCAGGACTTTAAACAGTTAATTTTCAACGAGCATTCAAGTCGAACTGCAAGTAACAAACAAAGTACACTTTAAACCAGGTTTGACAATTCAAGACAATGGCTATTGACATAAACACACATGCAAATAAAACAACACTTACCGAAAACAACTGGGTCACTAATTACTGTGAGACTTGATGTTCACAGCAATAAAAACAGGTTACTTAACTTGTTAAGAATAATTAACTTAAATTTCCTGCAAAACAAATAACACAAGATTCGTAGACCCACGAAACTAACTACAGTTGTCAGCAAACTTGCCGAACACGAGGGGAGAATTTCTCCACGTGGAGGCGCTATTTATACAGAAATTTACCATTTGGGGAGACAGTAGATTTACGATGTAACATCCTCCCCCACAAATGTACGGCTCAGAAGAGTACATTTCCAATTCACAAACAAAAAATAACATCGTAAATCGCACAAGTTACGGAGACGAAAAATTTGCCAATTTCAATTGGCTAGTTGCAGCAAAGTCTGTATGAATAAACATGCGTGGGTGTTAGCTCAACAGCATAGCGTTCATTTCTTCATGTCTTCCTTCAATTTAGAGCACCACGCTCAATACTAGTAGTCGACGACTAGTTGTCGGAGCCTGTCGAATGCACTTGGGAACCGCTAGCCTCGAAAACAAGGCACAACTTTGCAATTGGCCTTTTGATTATGTTTGATTTCGTTTTGACGTCGACTTGTCTGACAACTCCATGTTTGTCCGGATAGGTATTTATAACTCGACCAAGGTCCCAGCCTCGACGGGGCATAGATTCGTTAACAACGAGAACAATATCGCCGACTTCGATATTTTTTCTTCTGTCTGGCCACTTTTGCCGCAAAGCGATGGTTGGCAAGTACTCATTGGTCCATCGTCTCCAAAATTCGTCAGCTAAGAACTGCACTTGGCGCCAGCGACGGCGGGTGTAGTTGTCCTTTTCGTCAAATTGCCCAGGTGCCATAATAGGGCTTGGCTTCTGTAACAGAATGTGATTGGGTGTCAAAGGAACGTCGTTGCTTGGACTAAACGTGACGGGCGTCAACGGTCTGGAGTTGAGTATATTTTCAACTTCCACCATCAACGTACGTAGGGTATCTTCACTAATAATCGGGGACTTGTGTAGCATCGAGTTCAGGATTTTTCGTATGGAACGGATTAATCTCTCCCATATGCCGCCCATGTGACTTGCTGCTGGGGGATTAAACGCCCATTTTATTCCTTTCTGTTGAAGATGAGCTTCCAGCTTCTCCTTGTTCAGCTCCTCCAGGGCTTCGCGTAAAACACGCTCTGCTCCCACAAAATTCGTTCCATTGTCGCTATAAATTTCAACTGGCTTTCCTCTTCGGGCAATAAATCTTCTCAAGGCGTTTATGAACGAGTCGGTTGACAAATCTTCGGCAACTTCGATATGCACGGCACGCATCGTCATGCAGGTAAAAATGCAGCCATATCTCTTTACTTCGCTGCGGCCGCGCTTCACTAAAAAGGGACCGAAAAAATCGATTCCGGTGTACGAGAATGGTGGCTCGTTCGGCTTCAAGCGTGCTGGTGGTAGATCTGCCATCAGTTGCTGACTGCGAGGCACGTTGCGTTTGCGGCAAGGTATACAGTGAACGAGAGCACGACGGACAGCTGCACCACCCTTGACAATCCAGTACTTCTGGCGGATCGCCGTCCATGTATGTGCAGTCCCTGAATGACCGCCTTGCTCGTGGTAATGCGTAATAATTAGCTTTGTCAAATGGTGATTACTTGGTAAGATGATGGGATGTCTGGATTCAAAGGGAATGGGTGCGTTGTCCAATCTTCCTCCAAGTCGAAGGACACCGCTTATCAGTTGCGGGTTTAACTTGTTTAAGCACTTCGTTTGGTTAGACTTCTTCAACCAGCGACGACCCTTTTGATCTGTGCCTAAATTCGACAGAGCTTCAAATGCAATTGGAAACGCTGACCTTTGGACATACTTCACCAATTCCAGCTCTGCCTGTAAAATCTCTTCAACAGTCAGTTTTCCCTTCTGAACAGTTTTCTTCGAATGCAGGTAGAGTTTGTACCGCAATATCCAGGCTACTGCCTTCTTCAACTTAAACAATGACGAAAACCTGTTTATTAAAGTGTCAACAGGATTGATTGTAGAACAGCAAGTTGCCATTGACTTCTTTACTTCAATTGGCTTAAATTCGTCTGGTACACATTCCTTAAGGGCAGGGTTACATGGCCAAGAACTTTCATGCTTCTGTAAAAATCTCGGACCCTTGAGCCATAAACTTGATCCAAGCAGCTTCTTCACTGAAATTCCTCGTGATGCTTCATCAGCCGGATTCTGCTTGGTTCCTACATGCCTCCATTGGGATGTGGTAGTTTGCTGATGTATTTTTGATAAACGATTTGCCACAAATGTGGAAAAACGCTTTCTCTCATTTGAAATGCTAAAAAGAACAGCACTTGAGTCAGTCCAAAATGTAGATCTACAATCAGGATAGTCCAAGTGTTCATGTAACCACTTGTCAGCTTTAACAGCAAGAACAGCTGCAACAAGTTCCAATCTGGGAATGCTTTCACTTTTTGGTGGAGTGACCTTAGATTTTCCACACAGAAAAGAACAATATACACAATGATTCTCATCCTCTTGTCGAAGGTAAGTAACAAATCCATAACCATTTACAGATGCATCACAGAAATGGTGGATTTGGCGTTCAATCACTCTTCCAAAATCTGGTGGGTTCAAACATCTTGGCAATAAAAGCTGCTTAAGTTCAGGCAGCTGACCACACCATTTTTTCCACTTTTCGGACAGGAATTCTGGGATTGTGTCATCCCAGCCCAACTTCAACTGAATAACTTCTTGCTGAATTCTTTTTGCAACTAAAACAACAGGTGCTGCAAAACCAAGAGGATCATATAGGGAATTAATGACCGACAATAGTCTTCTTCTGGTAAGTCTTTGTTCGTCAATATAGCTTCTTGTTCGAAACCCAAACTTGTCCTCAAATACATTCCAATACACGCCCAGCACTCTTTCCTTGACACTTTCTTTCGGGCTGATATCTTTCATTGATTTTGCTATTTCAGTTTCAGGGATCCGGTCCAAAACTGCTTGGCTGTTTGAAATCCACTTTGTGAGACGAAAACCTCCCCTTTGTAGCAATTTACAAAGTTGGAAAACAGTCTTAATTGCTTCCTCTTCAGTAGGTGCAGATGCTAAACAATCATCTACATAAAAATTGTGCTTCACTATTTCAGACACATGTTTGTCAAACTCATGTCCAAATTCCTCAGTGGTGTGCTTCAAACAGAATGTAGCCATACATGGGGATGAGGTGGCTCCAAATATGTGGACTAACATTCGGTGAACTGTTGGCTTCTTTGTGAGATCACCTTCAGGCCACCATAAAAACCTCAGTAAATTTGAATCACTCTTCTTTACTCTAACTTGGTGGAACATAGCTTCCACATCACCAACAATTGCAATTTGATTCTTTCGGAAGCGGGTTAGCACACTGACCAGACTGTTAACAAGGTCAGGACCCTGCATGAGACTATCGTTTAAGGACACACCCTTTTGTGTTGCAGCGCAATCAAAGACGACTCTGACTTTGTCTGGTTTATGTGGGTGATAAACTGGATGGTGAGGAAGGTACCACGTGGGGTCACTTGTTTGTAGTTCTTCAGTTGGCACCTGTTCAGCATATCCTTTGTCTATGTACTCTTGAATTCTTTCCACATATCCTTTGCAAAGGAAGTCATCCTTTTGCAAGCGCCTTTGCAAATACAGCAATCTTTTTTGCGCTGAAACTAAATTGTCTCCAGGTAATTTTACGCTATTCCTCTTGGGTAAAGGTAGGACAAAATGTCCATCCACATGTTTAACTTCTTCCTTCATAAACTTTAAAACCTTTCTGTCTTCCTTAGATGTGGGGAATTGCAAATCTCCAGGTTCTTCACAAAAATCTTGGTACCATGACCTTTGTATTCTTTGATCCAGTTCCAATGTTCTGATTCGATTGGCTTGCACATACCCTTTATCTGGTGATGGACCAATCAACGACCACCCCAGTGGAGTTCTCGCAGCAAATGGCTCCTTTTTCCCTCCAGTTCGAATCTCCAGGGTGCGATGAGCATACGGTGTATCGGTACCAATTAACAGCATAATTTCCTCACTGTCAACCTTTGGCATCTCAAGACCTTTTAGATGAGGCAAGCTTTGTAGATCCTCGTCAGTTGGGTAGGAGTATGGACTTACTGGAATATGATCCACGGACATGGCTTCTTCAATGTTGATGACTTCATTACCATCCATGGATACCACTTGTAAATCAACACCAATTCCTTCTAGCATCTTTGGCCTCCGCCCAAGTGTATCCATTTGAATGCGTTTGAACTTTCCCTTTAAACCAAGTTTTTCGATTAGCTTTGTATGACAAAACGTAGCATCGGACCCAATGTCAAGAAAGGCATAGGACTCGAATTCTCTGCCATTGGCAACAAACTTTACAGGTAGGACACTCATATATGCACTCCTTCCATTCTTTGATGTGTTGCAACAAACCTTCCCTGTACAAGGCACATCACTTACAGATGAACTTACATTTCTTGCATCAGGATTTCTTATAGCTGATGCACTTCTTGTGGGCAAATGCAATAATGCATGGTGCTTTCTTCCACAACCTTCTACAGAACAAGTAACAGCTTCTTTGCACTGCTTTGCAATGTGACCAGGATTTAGGCAATTGAAACATAAATACTTCTCACGAAACCAGTTGGCTCTTTCTGAAACAGATTTTTTCTTCAAACTAGGGCAGTCAACGAAGGAGTGACTTTGGCTGCAGAACAAGCACTTCGAAACTGATTTTGTAAACCTGGTCTGTGTGGGCGCTCTATTCGCCTTGGTTACAACTGTGTGAACAGAACTCTTCTTGGGTGGCTTGTCCTGGGGCTTCCTTTCTTCTCTTTTGCGAGGTACCAGCAGTTTTGCAAAAACAGTGTTGGCAACCTCTGCTTCTTCTTCAACAAACTCCACTAAATGCTGGAAATTTGCTTCTTCACCCTTTTCTCGGAGAATAGTAGCCGCACGACGTTTCCACAAATTCTGTGAGTTGTATGGTAACTTCAATACCAACTCAACCAACCTGTCAGTGGTGTTCAGATCACTAAAATTTCCCAAGCCTTTCAAAATCAAAAGACATTTGCGCAGTGAAGTAGCAAACTGCTGCAAACCATCAGAATCATCTGGTTTGAGATTTGGACCACTTGTAAGTTGGCGAACAAAGGCTCTTGACACTATGTATGGTTTTCCGAAATTGTCATATAGAATGCTTTGAGCTTGAGCATATCCCAATTCAGGTGGCATAACTGTACAATGCTCAATTAATGAGTAAGCCTTTCCTTTGCAATAATTCATTAGATAGTTCATCTTTACTCGATCAGAAGGTGCCTTCTTTTCAATAGTGGCTTCGAAACTTCTGATAAATGGCCAATAATCCATTGGTTCTCCATGAAATTTCAGTGAATCTGTTTTTGGTGTAGACATTGCATCACCAACTGCTGCCATTATTCCACGCACAACAGCACTTTCAGGTTGTACAGTTTCTGCTTTAGATGGGTTTGCTGGGTCAGCTTTGTCCAGCGGAGAGGTGTACTTGGACTTGCAGGGCTTCAACAATAGAACTTCATTTTCTTCAGCAAGACCATTATGAAAAAGTTTTGGAATATCGGTTTCATTTGATCTCATTTTCCCATCATCTAGAGACACATTAGAAGCTGCCTCCCAAATTTTAACTTCTGCTTCAGCTTCTTCAATTTCACACTGTGCTGCTAGTGTTTGCCTTTGAGCTTCAAGTTTTTGTTTTTCATGTTCAATTTGTTGTGTTTTCTCAACATGCCGTGATCTCACTTGAGCCTTTTCAAGACGAACCTTTGCTTCCAACCGCTTTACACTGGATGATGTACTTCCCTGTGTCTTTGTAGAGCTTCTTGAAAAATGGGTAGACTTGGAAGAGCTCGTCCTCGCACTTCGGGCCTGTTGCACAGCCGGAAAAGTACGAACAGCAACTGGAGATGTAACGAATGACGAAGAACTAACATCAATGTTCTCTCCAACCTGAATTTTGAAATTCGTTTGAAACTGACCAATTCTTGCTTCCATTTCCTTCTTACATTGAATGACTTCCTGTAACTGTAGTTGAAAGTCATCATGCCTTTCACCTGATGGCACCCACTCTAAAAGCTTAGAATATGTGTTTATCAAGCGAGTTGAAACTTCTTCAATACGTTTTGAAACAGAATTAACCAATGAAATATCTTTGTACATGATTGCATTTTCAGCAGTCTTATACCAGTCATTCAGTAATTCTTTGTCATGCTTCAGTTGGATCATTGAAGGTGCTGCATGTTTTTTCAGCACTACTTGGTGCCTAGATATTGGTGATGAAAAGGATTGACCTCCTTCACTTCCAGGCATAGCTTCACTTTAAATCAAAAACGTTTGTTTTGCAAACGTTTCGAAAACTTCGAATGTAACGCCTACTTCAGTGCTCCTGGTGGGCACAGACGTCCACTCTGGTGCTTCTACGTAGATTCAAAAACGCGCCTGCCAGGTCCCAACTACAGGCTTCTTCCCACTAATATCCAACAAAATTCCAACAGTTTATTGTATTAACAAAGCCCTTGTTGGCTTCAATTAGCGAGATGTACTTCACGGGATTAGGCGGACGGTTTTCTAAATGAAATATTGGGCCATGAGTACGATAGAAAAATGCCGGTTTCAAAGATAAAACATTCTCACCGAAACGTTTTGACCAGGACTTTAAACAGTTAATTTTCAACGAGCATTCAAGTCGAACTGCAAGTAACAAACAAAGTACACTTTAAACCAGGTTTGACAATTCAAGACAATGGCTATTGACATAAACACACATGCAAATAAAACAACACTTACCGAAAACAACTGGGTCACTAATTACTGTGAGACTTGATGTTCACAGCAATAAAAACAGGTTACTTAACTTGTTAAGAATAATTAACTTAAATTTCCTGCAAAACAAATAACACAAGATTCGTAGACCCACGAAACTAACTACAGTTGTCAGCAAACTTGCCGAACACGAGGGGAGAATTTCTCCACGTGGAGGCGCTATTTATACAGAAATTTACCATTTGGGGAGACAGTAGATTTACGATGTAACAATTATACTTTACCTATGTTTATATTCCCATATTCTTTAAACCAAACAACACTTCACCTTACAATAATAAACAATGGATCAATATAGTGTGTCTCAACCTTTTGTCCACTGACGGACCTTTGTGATGATGTCACCACACTCTTCAGGGTTTTCGTAAGTCCGGGGTGTCGCCCATAATGCGATTGTTTGTATAATTGAATTTGTTTCTTTGTAAATGCGTAAAAACTTTTCAAGATCGAAGCCCAATCAGGTGAAATATGGTCAACTGTTTCCAAATGCGGTCCTGAGTTTATTCGTAAACCAGTTTAAATGCTCAAGTCGATACCTTTAACTTGGGTTTCCAGTTGATATGTGATTGTTGGTGTTGTGTTATTGTATCCTATAAGCCTATAGTTAACCCAACAAAGGGACGTTTTATGTTGGCATTATAATCAACGTGTCTTTGAAATATGGCTTGCGCCTATAACAAAACACACTGTTAGTGACTCAACAATAGGTTGTTATCGCTCAATTTCAGTTCATGGAATAATGGATGGTTCAATAATTATTCTGTTCAAAAAGTCTGAGTAAAAAACAAAAACAACTTTATCTATCGGCTACTGCATACTGCTAAGGTTTTGAATTGTTCATGACCTGTTTTCAACCACACGATGAACAAACCGGACCGGAACATTTTTTTGCTGCTTACATTTCCGCTCAATGACAAATGCTCAAGCAATGCATGTATTTTCTCTTAAATGACTGAAAATAAGCACTGATGCAAATTTTCGCATACAATATGTCAGTCATCGATTGATAAGCCAAATACACTGCAAAATGTGTCTATTTTAGAGCTGTAAGCCCATTTTTCGTTGATCTATTTATGAATTGATTTACCTCATCACCCCACATCAAGTCATCTTTGGGTCTTGTCATAAGACGTTTGTAGTTGTAAAGGAACTGCAAAATTCCATGCTTCTTTATGTACTCGATCCGTGGCTGTATATCTTCCCAATCCAAAGGTTCTCCTTTAAAGTCAAGCAAGCCCATACTTTTCTGCGTCTACATGTAGGGATAAGTAGTTTTGGATATGGTTAAACAGCAATAGGGTACCATCGGACATGACTTATCTCGGACTGTAAGTTAAAACAAACGTTTTTTGTTTTTGTCACTAATAACTGAAAGTCGGCGCAATACTAGCATTGTGGCATTAGCGCATAAAATATTATTCAAGCTTTCTGAAATCGTGGCGTGGCCACTTGTCGTAATGAATTTTCATTATCAACAAGATTTTCAAAGGCTTTGTGTCAAAATTACGAAAATACGGCCGTATTTAAGGCTCCAAATTCGCGTCTTCAATGGGTCTGACGTCACAATGCTGCAGGTGAAGATTGGTGGAAAATGCTTGCATTGGTTTAGATTTTTGGTTTGCATTGATATGCGTGTTTACTGTGTCGTTAGTGGCGAAACTCGCAGCATATGAAACAAGTGTTCTCCTAATGCTTTAGTTTACTCTATCAAGATTTATTCGCCGCTGTAAAACCGCACACACCAGCTAAGTTGTTGCCCGGCGCGCCAGTTGCGGTTGATTCTAAACATTTTTCTTCGTCAACGCGTAAAGTTGTTTTTGGTGCTTGGTTCTTATATTGTTCGACAATTTCTGCTATGCCTAAACGTAAATTTTTTCCCACAAAACGATTTAGGGTAGAGCTACACAGTTTTTTTGGGGACAAATGACTCCTATCTAAACCAATGCATTTTGAGCCAATCTTTACCTGCAGCATTGTGACGACTGACCCATTGATGACGCAAAGTCGGAATCTCAAAATGCATTAAAAAATTACCGTTGGAAAAAATTTTCAACGGCCCGTCTACGAATGCGTGATTAGAAATACAACCAACCAACAGTTACTGTATTTTGATAAACTTAATCTGATATATAACCTCACACATACAAATTGAAAATCTTCACTGATCTATTGATTTTTTCGATGAGTGTTTTTTAAGCAGACATGATTTTAACTCTAAACTTCCTGCTAACATTTGATGGAGACATAAAGCTTTTGTAAATGCAATTCAACAATACCTAATTGTGACGCAAAGCTCTCAGCCTCAGCACACATACCAATTACATCTATCGCTGAAATTCAAAGCGTTCTGAAACTGTTATTCTGGAGCGACGGAAGTTAAAAGCATGTGGTACGAGCGCCTGTGTCAAAACATAAATTGTTTCCCTGCATAAAATGTTGAGAAGAAAAGTAACTTCCTCACAATTTTCCCTTGTATAAGTGTTTAACTTATACAACATTTTGACTGCGTTACCATTGCTTAAAAATATTACAAGAGCAGTGTTTCTCTTCACCTATAGCTAGATGAAAAACCTATTTGCTTTTAGGAAACAACTTTTTTATCCAAAAAACATTGACACTCATCGGATTGATTGCCACACTGCCGCTTTGACATTATTTACTTGCGACAATTTATGTTTGTGACTGTTTACAGTTTACACCATAGTTACAAAAATTCGCATAGTTTTCTTATGTTTAACTTGACTAAACATTATAAAACAATGAATGCTGTGAACAAATTGTGCAATGCAAAAACCCTCAAACGTATAAGTTTTGGAATAAGTGTAACCAAAAAGGGTTAAGACACTCCGACTTGTAAAAACGATTTGTAGTCTGGCGTTCTACTGCTGTCCAGAAACCACGAAAGAGGGGGGTTTACCCATTGCGCCACACCAGGGACCATAAGCATCTAGGGGTCACATGAGTTTTAAACTTCGAAATAAAAATAATGCCTGGATTTTTGGTGAAGTCTGCTTTGCGTGATCTTGACTATAAACAAATGATATTGCACCGTGAACAGACTTACTTTGTTGAATCGAAAGACACGTTGCGATACCATGCGGAGGGAATCAAAATGGGGTATTAGCGACAAAGAAATGCAAACTGCTGGTGACTTTTAGCGAACTAGTTTTAAAGTATAAGCAAGTCCAAGAGAGCGAGCATGCGAGTGAGCAAGAAACAAGTAAATAACTGGTAACTCCAGTAAAAGGATTACAAGTGCCGCCGCTTGTTGAAAGGGTAAAGGGATTGCGATATCATTGTAGATAACTAAAATGGCCCTTCTCCTATTCTTTGTGGAAACTTGTTTGAAATCTTTTAGTGAAAATTGTCCTGAAATCAACATTTTAACATGTACACAAGCAACGAAGTTTGAATCTCTGATCTCTATGGCGTTAAATAGAGATCAGTCATCGCAGCAGTTAACAGCTGATTAGGTCGACTCTGTAGAACAAAAGCGAGCCGGGCATCGTGTCCAAAAGACAGATCGTCTGCATGGAATGTCATAGTTCACAATTTGGCCTGGACCTTTTTAAAGCTTAGTCTATCTTGACATTTTGGCACAAACTATAGTAAAGATGGGAAACAAATGCCAATGTATGTGTGGAACGGATGAGGATGGGCGTTTGAGACCGTGCTTCAGAAAGCCCAAACGGAATAAACGCTCTAAGGAAAATGTGTTGCCAGGTGACCTTCATTCTGGTGGTGGCCATCTGTCTTCAGGTATGTCTGTAAAATGTAAAACGTTTTGATAAAGGAAGTTTACCAACCGGATGCAATTGTGTTTCTGAAGTTAAATTTGCTTTAGTTTTCTGTTCATATAGTAGGCCTACATGAGCTTCCTTCAAAACTACATTGCACCTCTTAAGTTACCTTGACTGTCATTTTAACATTTTATGGTTCGCTAAATGTTTTCTTTACTTCAACTACAGGAGGTTCAGGCGCTGGATTGCAACGTCCTGGAACCTTAAATGTCTCTGCTGCCAACCAAGGCACACATAACGATGCCACATCCAAGTATGTGATATTTTGACACCTTAAGTACAAAGTTCAGTAGTAGAAGACCTATCGTTGTGGATTATAAAGGATTATAATTAGCATCCCATCATTCACAGCTGTTTATTGTGCTGAGAGTGTTGACTATGCAACAGACAAAATGTAGATGTATTTAATAGAAGATGTTCTTTGTTTGAAGAATTTTGGAAAACTTTGCATTTTAAATAGGTTTCCAGCATTTCCCCTCCATGGAGTTCAAAAGACATCTCCAACTTTAGCTTCAGCAAGCACAACTCCTGGCCAAGTCGATAAAATCCGAACACCAATGGAGACTTTTGACCTGCAGAAAGTGGAGGCATTGTTTGATTCTTATTGTGATGATGCAGTAGCACAAGAGATTTTGGCCGATGGCACAGAAAAATTCTGCCAGGATTTGGAAGTGGATCCCACAGAGTTCATCGTGCTTGCTCTTGCATGGAAATTTAAAGCCTCAACTATGTGCAGGTTTACAAAGTAAGTTGTTTGCTATTGTTAGATGTTATTGTTTATATTTTGGAAACATGTGGTATTGGCATGTTGGTAACTACATGAAAAGCAGTATATTGTGAAGTTTTTTAGGCTATCTTTGTATGCTATGGCTTGTTTTGTTGTTAAACAGCCTGCAGTTAAACATATATATCTTTATAAACGCGAAGATAGGGAGTATAAAAAAGTGTTGGAATATTTCACATACCTGATAACCTGCGACGAGTAGCAATTGTCTAATTCAAAGTCACTGCATTTTTCTTACAAGTACATGTTTACTTGCAAGTGTTATTTTAGTTTCGATCAATTGTTTCGTTTGTAAAGCTAATGTTTTATTCATGACCTAGGAAAGAGTTTGTCGACGGATTTATGACCCTACAATGCAGTTCAATATCTTCACTGAAGTCATTACTTAAAGTTGTTGAAGCTGAAGCCGTGTCCAACTTCAAGGAGCTGTATCGATACACATTCCAATTTGCCCTGGATGCTGAACAGGTACAATTTAACATGCACACACAGTACTGTGCCTAGTTTAGCAAACTAGTTTTGTCACACATGAATTTTTCATGAGGTTTTAAGCAGTCAGTTTACATAGTGCTACAATTTAATCTGTCAGTCATTTTGTTGAGTCTTGCATGTGCTTTACACCAGTATGCATGTATTCAGACATGCTGCCTTAGCATAAATTTGTTTAAATATCTGTTTATGAGGATGTTAAAGCAACCTTGTGTTTTGTTTTTCAGGGACAACGTTCCTTACCCTGCGACATTGCTATTGCAATGTGGAATGTCGTTTTCACTCGAAACACACCAAATCTACTCAGCTCGTGGATCAATTACCTTACTGAAAACAATGTAGGCAATATCAATGTGTTTTACTATCAATTTGTAGTAGAGCATGCCACATATTATATATACATGATGATGAGAACACCCCTTGAAGGGATTCTGCAAAGGCATGTTACAAACCTCAACCCCAGGTTATTGTTTAATGCTTGGAAATAGCACTGGATACTTATCTCAGTTAAATGTGTTTGAAGAGGAATTCTTAAATGAACAGGGCAAGCTTCTGCATTTGAGGAAGTGACGAAATGCCACCGCCAGACCCCGATTGTCTCATAATTGCTCCTTTCAGGGGAGTGACGTCCCATCTAATTGGAAACATTCCTTCGAAATCGCTTCCTCGTTCCGTTTCAGGTGCGGGGCATATCACGTGACACTTGGAGCATGTTTCTTTACCTGACTGAGGCACTGAGCGACGACCTGTCCAATTACAACGACAATGAAGCTTGGCCGAGTCTATTCGACGACTTTGTGGATTACCAAAGACAGAAGAACGTGGAAATGGAGGTATGGAGTTTAACAACCAAAAATGTACCCTACAATTAAGACGAACGTATGTATTTTGCTTCGTATATCTTGATTACTCTCTGTGTAAGAGAGGTGCTGATAGATTGGGTCAATCTTGTCAAATGCATTATTATTAATATTTATATATTAATTGTGAATCTTTCTAAACATTTTTGCGTTATTGCTTTGGGACTGCCAATTCTTGGCAGCAATTATCGAATCAATACGTGCATACGCCTATGCAGCGTTGCACGTGCATTCTTTGGCGTGTGTTTTAATAAGGTTTACCACAAACGACGCCCGTCATCGATCAAGCTTGCTGTCGTTATATGCCGAAATCCTTTAAATCTCTTGACTCTGGTACGGACGGCTTAATAAGATTCCAATATACAATCCTGCATCATTAGCGGTTTGGATGATGCTGTAACAGGGATTTTAGTGTAAACTTTTTTGGAAACACTTCATCTCGCCTCCCAAAAGGCCCGCGAACTCTCGCCCAAGCAATCATATAGTTCTAGCTATATACAATATACCAGCAGACATTTAAAGGGAAATTTGCGTGCAAACCAGTCGTAACTAGTTGTCTGTGATGCAACGTGCAGATAATTTGCGTTGCGGCGTCGTTATTTGCATTAGACTGCACTACCTCATGCCATGACGCGTCTGTTAACTGTCGCCTGCCCTAAATTACCAGTAAAAAGTGCGGGATGTCACCTGCTAATGAGCATTAGCTTCGACCGCAAATGCCTACATTAGACAATATGTGTCGGGGAAAAGCCCGGTCCCCTGTGGTACAACTTTATACCTTGCGCTTTTTTTGTGCTTATCTTTCATATGCGTCTTTGAACTGTAGCGCCACCCCGTGTTTGTTCAACAGCTTTTCAATAAATTGTTACTTTTCAAGTAAAGGTACAAATAATCCTGCTATTGTCGTGGTACCAGACAAACTTTTTGCTCATTTTTGTGTTATTAAGAAACCCCCAGAAGTTTTTTTATCATATATTTAGAGATTTGTCGTCCAAATTCAATACATTTTGTACCAAAGTATAACATTTCTGTTACAGGCGGCCAAACAGCTTGCCGCCGAGGCTGAAAGTTCTTCACAGCACGAGGAGCAACAGAAGCAGTCCGAGACCGAAATCCCTGAAAGCAATATTGCTCCAGCGTCATCCGAAAATAGCCCTTCTTCCACACCCCAAAATGTGTCAACCGAGAAGCTTAGTGTAGCCGAGGTACCTGGCATGATCGCTTCGTCTTCGGAAAACACCCCGCAACTGCGGGATTCAGACCCGGGGGCCTTGTTTGACGGTTCACCAGAAGACGCAGAGTCCAGTCTCCCTCGAATTCCTTCATCTCCGGGTGAAATACTCAGTCATTTGCACTCGGAACGCGACGACTCGACAGCCGGCGAATGAAGCAACCTTCAGTTATGTTTTCTTTACCATTGCGATTTCATTGAGTGTTAAAACATTTCGGTGTATTGATCTGTGACTGAAACAGCCACTGAAAGCTGATATAGTAAGTACGATGTTGACGTCTTTGACCAACAATAAAAAATTTCTAGCCGGTAAGCATTATGAGTGAGTTAATGCCTTTGCAGTATTGCTCTACCGTAAAAAAACACATTTGTTTCTTTATTCTACCTTGATTGTACTCTACCTTTGTTTAAATAACTTCGCGTTATGCATACACAACAAAAAAACTATTTTTTCCCGATTCGCATCAAACATGGTTTGTTTAAGCGCAATTTTCACACGTTTTCTGTGATTATTTATTTTCCAGTATGTATCCTTTTTCAATGTTTTTGTTCGTTGAAAACGTCCTTCCCTTCATCTGCAGTTCCGACACGAAATATTTTCGCATTCTTTGGGTCATTTTGACAAAATTCGAAGTTGCTTTACTGTGTTTCCATTTTAAGTTTACGCTGTGAAGTCTGTCAAAATGAAATTTCCTGGTTTTAAAATAACTGTTTTGTCGCAATGCGAATAACCTTGCTTGGCTGTGTTCTCTTTTATAAACCGACCCGTTTAATCGCACTTTTTTCTCTACGTTTCTAGAGTTTGTTTTTGCATTTCTACACTCACTATAGCCAAACATCATTGCTTTCATCAAATTCGCTTTGTAATATATTACAATTAAATAAGTAGTAGCCAAACATCTTCATGCACATTCATCCTTAAATGACATATTCACATCCTCGCCAGGCAGTATATATTTGTTTAGTTTTGTTGTTTCCAGTGCGTTCTTGCCTGACTTTTTAGCATGGTTGCAACAGTTATCTCGTTGGTATTCTGTATGCCCAATATCTGCTATTGTCTAATACTTTGTTGAAAACAAAATACAAAAACACACTTTTTGCTGTGGGCGCTACAGGTCCATGCATAAGCAGTATTTTACCAAGAAGAAAACCTTATCGGGATTAGTGGTCAAGGCAACCTGGATTCGAATCCTGGTGTAGTACAGTGTTTCGTCTGTTTTAGTATACATACCAAGATTTTCTCAGCAAGAATATTTCCAGGGACACGATATTTGCAGTGTATTGCGTTTTTAGGCACAGGATTGTTATGAATACAAATCTTATGTAAAACCGTTCTGTCCATCAGCTAAAGCAATCAAGTTGACGCAGAGAATTGTTTCCTGTTCGCCAAACGTGATTCACAATCTCCGCTCCAGAGACCAGTTTTGTGCCTCTCGTATATACAGTTGCTTAAACTATTTGATAAAAAACAACAGCTAAGTTTTTTTGAGGTAGATTAGGAACTGATGTCTTGAACAGCTCAGAAGAAGTTGACTGAACTAAAAAATGATTTGCTGTGATCTAACAAAAGCACACAATTGTAGCTACAACCGTTAAGCCATGGATTAATTTAACCTAAAATTTGTGTTTGATCTTACAATGAAAATAAGATACTACTTTCTTAAATTATCGCGCTCGTTTACATTTAGTTACACTCGCTGTACTTTTCTCTTTGTGACGTAACGCTCAAACGCGTGTCTTTATCGCTCCGGGCAAAAAAACAGCCAGCAAGTAACGGTGTTTCCGCAGTCACTGGCCATTCAGGTCTTCCCTAATCAGTTCAGCAATTCAAGTGTTACTTGCAACAGTTTATGATTGGTTCCAGGTATTCCCAAAACATATTAAGATGAGCAATAGTATTCACTTCAGGTACAGACCTCCGAAGAGAAAAACTTGTGAAGGTGCCCCTTGTGCCATCGCATTTGTTGTTGTCCTTTGTTTGGTGAGCGTGATAGCCCTGATCGTTTGCGGGTTGCTTTTCGCAAGACCTGGATTGCGTGCAGTCAACTACAAGGTAATTTTGTTTCATGAATATTATGGCTCTAATACATGGCTTGTGCGTTTTGACCACGCAATATGGTAACAATCGTTAATTCTACTTTCATTGATTAAATCAGAAGATAATTATTATTTTCACAATGAAGGCAGTAAGTTTGGAAACGTATATCGTTAGGACTCCACTATCACCGATTTACAACTTATCGCATGCAACCAGAGATAGTTGTGATTTTTAAATTTTAAGATTTTTTGATTTTGTCACAACAAAGCACCGACAAGGCTAACCGCAGCTTTTTTATCGATGCTTACTCATTTTACTTTTCATAATTACTGTTCGTTTATGATGGATCTGTTTAGTTATGCGAGAAAAATAAGTGTATACATATATCCCTACGCAACAATATACCTACACAACAACACAAGCTTCAACGAGAGCCCTTCTAGTTTTTCGGACGTAATTATATAGCTCAAACGGGTTAAACAAGTTCCGGAAAAGGGACAGTAAAGTTATATACTGCGACATACTTGAGGCATAACTGCATAAATTAAACTTTATTTGATTTTTTTTTATAACCCAGTAACAGTCTTGTAGCTATTATTGATTTTAGCTTTTCTAAATTAAAATAGCATTAAAATTAGAGCTACTTAGGATGGTTTGAATTATTCATGTACTTCCATAAATTTACCTTTTCGTATTTTTAATTGCAGGAAACTTGGTGTCATGTGCTGCGCTACCAAATTGTAGAACACCGTCCATGCAAATGCTCAGGGCTGACCGACAGTAGTCCCTACTGCAAATCGACTTTTCCATGCATGCAAATTTATGTGAAGTACAACATTGATGGGCCATTCGTAAGTGTATTCATAAATACATGGCTATTGCCTTTTCTCAGCGGTTGATTTTTACAGATTTACAAGACTAGTTTTATGTAGAAAATATTTTTTAAAGGTGTCTTTTAAACATCATGGTTTTGAGGTAGAGCATTGTCGCCGCATTCGATAAATGCTTTGTACAATTATTGTAAATAATTATTCAACAGAATATTGTTTCTCGCGCAGGAAAATTCCACCTTAAATTCGATGATACACAGTGACGAAACAATGGCAATTTCTGGCAATAGCGATGTAAGTATGTAAACATAAATTAAATGCTTTGATGCAAGCTGTAAAAACCCATATGCGCAACAAGCACCATTTACATAGTGAAATTGTAGAGCGAATTCATTTTTACTTCTCAAGTCGAACCAAGGGACAAAAATCACAAAGCTGATAAACTGTATTTAAACACACGACCCTAAGAGGTTCCCAGTACAATATAGTGACTGATCGACTGATCTGTATTGGGGCCCTCTGGTCGTAGTGGGTGAAGTGGCTATGTTGCACTGGTCAAATATACAGTGGATATATACCGAAATTGATGTTAAACCCTGTTATCGATAATTGTTTTAAAACGCAGTGCTCGACACAAGTTTGCAAACGTCATAAGAAGCAGAATACGTTGGAAATCAACAACTTTTGGGACAAATACGGCGAACCCGGACACTCGTATCACTGTATGTACAACCCCGATAACCCCAGTCAGGTACATACAACTCCATTTACAGAATTCAATTACAAAATCTTGAAATGAGCAAAGTTTTTGAATTTCGTTTTGCAAACCATAAAAAAGGCAATGCAGTGGTTGATAGATCTAACATTATTTCGGTAACATTAGTAAAATATTCGGAAATTAAAATGGCAAACAAAATTTAATCTGTATCTCGCATTGATTTAAAGCTCAAAAAAACATTTTGGATCCCAATTTCATCCAAACACTCAACGTTTTCCCTCAACATAAATTAAGACTATTCAATTCCATCCAGGTGATTATCTCACGCAACATCAGCCTCCTCCTCATCATCCTCTCGCTCGCGATCCCCGCCATCACCTTCGTCGCTTCCCTCATCTCGATATGTGTCCTCTGTCGGTTCGCTCGGAAACAGGACAAGAAGGATCAACCTCCTCCCCTGTCTGACTACAGGGGTTACCTCAACTTTGGAATGCCGGTCAAAGATCACAGGAAACCGGATCGCCAGCAAAACCGACCGTCCTCCCTTCCAGGATTTGAAAGGCCTGCGTCCAGGGAGTCGCACCGCAGCCACGCTACCCAGCGGATGTAATTGTTGTTGATTTATGTATGTTGTGAAACGATAATGGCGTGTGCCTTTTTTGAAAATTGTACGGACTATGAAGATGATTTTTTTTCTGACTCCGAAACTACCTTTTGGGGTTTCGTAGTAAGTTATGAATTATGTGAACGGATGGCAATGTAATCACGTATGTGACGTACTATGAAGTCGTGGGATATTTTTCTTTCCTTAAATTGACACTTACAATATACTTGTTTTCTAACAAAGGGACGTTATATACACACTTCTACTATACTCCTATTTTTGTTTCATTTGAAATATTTTTGCTCTTTTGTAGACCCCATGATGCATATTAAACCAAAGTTAAGTGCTCTGTGCATTTGGTTAAAGATATAATGCTGATTTTATCCGTTGAACTTTCGTTGAGATAAACAATATTTTACACTATTGGTTGAGCTTGCTTGGCCGTAGTGTTTCCACCTTGTTTGCTCCGTAAGGTTGCACCTAGTTTGGTGCCCAACGGATGACGGTGACTGTATAGTCACCACAAAGTGGAAGTCTTTGCTTGGCCGTTTGGTCAGCAAAGTCGTCTGATAGTCACACCAGCTGCACTGATGAGACCTTTTAGGTCGAAACAGTGGCCATCTGTCTGCAGCTTATACACAATATTTTACACGTTTGTTACCAAAGGGTTGAAATGTTTAAAACTATACACGACAAATTTCTTGCAGAATCAACAACAAATATCACGCACAAAAGCATACAAAGTACTTCGTGACGAACCAAAAAGCTTTATCTGATTCCAAGGCACCACTTAAAACATCACTAGCCCACTTGATAAATAGTCCGAAGTGCTGAGTATCCAGCAAAACGTTTCAGGGTCATACAGTGGTCGTATAGGAAAACATATACGGATAATAGAGATATGACCATGGAGATTTTCTGCGAATGTTTCATTACGACAGGCAAGAAAGGTGGCTTATACAGCTTCCACACAGTCGCTCGGTGTTTGAAATTTTTCAGTCGTCTCGTCCAGGGTTAGAAGTAGTCGACAGAGTTGCCTTCGCCCACGAAAGCGTTTTCCCTTTCCACGCTTAAGCCGGGTCCCACCACATTCTGGTTACTTCTGGCTGGCGCTTTTATGAGTTTCTCCACGAGGGACTTGGCCTTGTTTTCTGCGCAAAACTCATTTGCATGACAAGAGGCAAATTTTCGTAACATGCTCAACTACCTATTTCACAACTTTTAATTGACATACTCTTATACGAGGCGATGTTAATCAAATTTTATTTTATTCTACTTTTTTTTATAAGTCACCAGTGTTGACCTATACTAAATACATTGGACCTAAACCAAACTTACCAGTGATTGGCAGCATTGGTTTGTTGTCGGGAATGATTCTTCTTGTCTGTTTTATTGTCCTCTGAATCATGGGCGAGTTTCGGTCGCCATCTTCGTTTGAGGCAGATTTAGACTTTTGGTGTTTTGTTCCACTTCAAATAACACAGGCCCACGTCCGTTGTTTATTATTTTTTACAGTTTGTTGGGTGCAGAGCTTTAATTTTACTATGACGTTGGAATGTCAACCGATCATCTTTGAAGATTTTCAGGCAACAAAAACTAATTAAACTATTTATAACTGCCGCATATATATATGTTACAACCAACTATTGTTGAATGTTTTAGTGGCTTGCATACCACTTACTTTTTGTGTTCGCCGTTTTTTGTGGGCAACGGTCTCGTCACAACTGTGTACGTCTCTGTCGGTACAGTGCTCGCTGGCGACTCCGCGCGGCGATGTTTGCTTACCGACTGGAAATACATTTTATGACAAATTGAAAAACTGCAAAATTTCGAACCCTTCATTTTTTTTTCTTTTCGCATGATTTTAGTCACTTTTCGGGAGATTCCACTTTGATTTACACCAGGGGTCGTCAACCTACGGCCCGGAGCCTCTTTGCAAACTTTCGTTACTATATGATTTGGCAAATGCTATCATCAAATCACTAAATCCAAATAAGGAGATACTCTCGGTATACCTCCCCGCATTCGCAAGGTTTAACAACACCATAAACAGGGAAGGAAATGAAAATGTTATAGTGGAAAAATACTACGGACCGCTGAGATCTTGCGCAGTTTGGTTTTGGCCCACGTCTGCGGTGGGATTGCCGACCCCCGATTTTTACAAATACGTCTTGTAATGAGTGTTTCCTGTGTGAACTGTGTGAAAACACCACATAAAATCACATCGAAACTGACCTTCTTGAATTTGGGCGAGTTTTTCAACCAGTCGTTGACCTTTTCGTCGGGGTCCATGGTTTGAGCTGAAGGAAATCTCTTCGGACGTTTTCGGAGACGATCCTGTTTACGAGGTTCTTCGGGCGGCGCCTCGTATCTTTTTCTGAAATGTTACGAGGAAACAAGAAAATAGGATGGTTAGATTACGGAGCTATTTAACTTAAAATATTTAAATATTTACAAGTTCCTACCATGTGTTTATTACTCAATTTATTGACCAAATAATCACCATTTTGTACGGATCTCCCTTCACTGTATATTTTTTCTAACCAGACACTGCCCAATATTTACTTTTACGGGAAGTTCGACCTACGGTTGTTTGGCGAGTTCCTGTTTCGGTTTACGGTCGTCGGCTTCCTTATCACTTCCCGTCGTTTCCTCTCTTATCGGAGAACATTCCCTGAAATCCCGGTTCCTTCGTCGATGTTTCTCGGCGTCTGAAGGACTGAAGAAGAAAAATAGGAGAGTGTTGTTTTGTGAAACCAGAAGATAGTAGATCCTGACTTCATTATGTCCACTAATGGGGAACGTATGTAGTGAAACCAAAACAGAAAACATTGAAATATTCACCAAAAGCAATTTGAAGTTCAACATGCGGTGTGGTTATTTAGCTCCTTTATCTACAATAACAGCTGCTCTACACACTCCAAAACAAGTGCAAATGTTTATTAATCAAAATCACCCGCTTTTTAAACAACAATGCATGAATTAAGGCGCATGACATCAATAATATCTAAAATATACAAAAAAATGAAACTACAATTTTGGTAAAATCTTTGGATACAGTTTATTTGCTTTACTCGTAAGAGCTTTGGAAACTTGTTGTGTCGTTTCTATGCTCCTGGTCGTCTTCATAGCGAGGTCGTTTGTGGTAAGCGTTCATCATTTTGGCGATCTCTTGTGGTCGAAGAAAGACGCTCTTTTCTCGATTCAAAGGCGGCCTATCGGATCCGTATAGACCGTTACGGACGTTGTTGATGATGTCCATTGCCTCCTATTAAGAATTGTGTCTAATTATTATTCTTCATACAAAACATGCACACATGCTAAGTTCCTAACATTTCAGAGGGAATCGCGACATTATCAAATGTGTTAAATGTGACCTTTAGGTGACAAGAATATACTTTTGCCGCATGTGTTTCAAAAAAAACTTTGCCAAAACAACTTTGATATATATACAACTTTGGTGCAATTAGCAGGTCACATTGGTTTGTAGTTGATCTGTTTATCTATATGTTTTTCTTGCGTTAAGTTAAGTAATTCATGTTCCTTACAACTATACGTTAAATCGATTGGTTTTTCACGAATTTTCATTTACATATCAACAATAAATTTGTACAATGCAATTTGTATTTCAGTAAAACAGCAAAACTATTCATCACGTGATGGTCACCTGGGAGGATACGTATCCCTTATGATTGGGCTTGGACGACAAAATATGATTCACCACCCCGGCAGCTTCCTCTGGACTCAGCTCCATGGTTTGATTCGTGTCGCCCTGCTGTGGGACCGTGCCATGCGGAACTGTGGCATGTGGCAACGGCGGAGGTTTGTATGGCATAGAATTTTGGAAAACCGCTGGCGGGTGATTTGGTTGCATTACGTTCGCCACTGTCGCGACCGGCTGCTGGGGCGGGTAAACGTTGTTGTGAGGTTTCATATAATCCCCGGGAGCAACTGTAGATATCAACGAATTAGACAGACCGGAAAATACACACAATCCTATGTACAGTTTACAATAAGACGATGTATGATGCAAACGTATAATTTTGTTATACATGCAAACGAGATTGCAAAGAATACGTTTTCTGTCAATGGCGGTTAATTAATCGTAGAAACGCGGGTTTGGAATTATTTAATACCTCTCGTAATAAGTGTATTAGCTAATGCTGAATTATATAGTTCAGCGCAAAAACCTAATATCGAAAATCGAATTTTTTTAGGAATGACTCATTTTTTAAACTTACGTTGCGCAACAGCGTTGTGGAAATCGTAGTTTGGGGCTTCAGTTTGCTTCATTTGGTTGAAGAGACGAACTGCTGCGTCCGGGGAGACATATTGTGTGGGATAATAATGACCTGTAAGGTTAGTTCAGTTTACGATTCGCTCGGATAAAGTGCACACAGCTTCAAATCGTATCATAGCTGTTGCGGAGATAATATTTTACCTCCTGTCTATTTTGAAATGCCTAAATACATTTGAAAACACAGCAGTAACGCCATTGCCAGCAAAATTAGTGATGAATTATTCAACCATTGTACGTATAAAATACTACCGTGGACATAAGTAACGTGATTTATAGGATATGTTTTGCGGATTCGCGATGTGCAGAATAATACCTTTGGTAGGCGACGCGAACGTCCCGTTGTTGAAGGGCCTCTTGTCCAATTGACTCATTTCGTTGTGCGTAATGGGCACCGAGATTCTCCTGAATCGCATCGATTTTTCAATTAACACCCAAGTGCGACGGGGGTTCGGGTACTCGCTTATCTCTAAGGTTTTATAAATGCCAACACACTCTACTCCAACAGTTTTGAACTGTTCGCACTTGTCAAGCATGATAAATATTAATCACTTCATGGTTCAGATCGAAAAACAACCTCATAACATGACAAAGGTACTCACTTCAGTGGTGATGGATCGGCCTGGTGGACCGCCGGTGCGGGATGACCTTGATACGGTAGAGCGGGGATTGTCTCTGGGGGCCTGTGGGTTCCACCTGGGTACGACGCTCTACCCATGATGTGTTGGGGGTGTGCGGCGCCGTAGGACCCAGGGTTTGGGCCCTTGTGAAACAAAATCGGATATTGAGAATACCGTACGCTTTTTATATGTACGTATATACGCACGGTTGTTTTCAGCTACGTTATGCTTTAAAATGTAAAGGAAGCGCTGTACAGTATACGATAAAAAAGGTGATTTGGGTTTATGAGAAGGCTTTTGTCTTTGAACGCACTCTACAAATTACAGGTTCTCGCCTGTGAATTCGGGTCCACTTCTTCCATTATAATTCCCGCTGACATTTTCTTTAGTTTGCGAATAAGTTGGTCGTGTGTGTTTTTGGAATTTCCTTTCATCGTCACACTGTTGATCGAAGTTGTTCGAGAGTGACGTTTGCCTTCTTTGTCTGCATGTGAAGTCAAGTTAAGTTTGGCACCTGCTTAGTCGCAAACGCAAATCTTCAAAATCCAACATGCAACGCTTACGAGTATTCTGTATTTATTTTTTAACCTGTGTAACAAAAGCTGCAAACACTTTCTGATGCAATATTATTTTTTTTGCCATACCTGGAGGCAACTTGTTTTGAATTCGAATATATACCGGAAAGCAAATACAAACTTGCATAGACTTTAAGAATAACGTGAATAACGGCACACGTCGAAGCGCAAGGTGCGTAACCCCATACCAGTTGTCTGTCGGGTCTGATATGCTATTTTTAATATCGTGTCTTACTTTCTCCGTGTTCTGACTTAGTCTTCATATTGATGAGCGTCACCTCCTTGTCAAGGGATGCTTTCGTATCAGGGACGTCATTTCCATCACTTCTGTGAAACTTCCACCAATACCAGAGGAATACGGCCGCCAAGATGAGAGCAATGAGAATTATAATGACAATCGCTGCGATGACGGCCGAACTGCAAAGACATGGGAAAGTGATCTTTATGCGAAATATCGTCATCAAATAATAGTTTGGAACCAATTGGTCAAACCAAACACTAGGCGCTTTGGCATCGAAGAAATATTATTTCAAAATATTTGACGCTTGTGTTTAAAATTTTGAGAGATTCCGAGACATAGACCAAACATTATAACCCATAGATTCAACAACATTCTAAACCTACTTTTGGTGTGCCGCAGGTTTTCCTCCGTCGTTGCCGGCGTCTGTGAAACAGGGATTACCAAGTTGAAACTTAAAAAGTCCGATCTAAATGTCCACCTACCTGGGGCCCCGGGCTCTGTCGGATTTTTTTCCTCTTGGTTCGCTCCAGGGTCCTCTCCATCCTCACTGGAGCTGCTAGGTGTGGTAACCTCCGCTCCTCCTGTGGGTGTCGTTGTCGGGCCAACCGTGGTGGTTGTAGTTGTGGTAGACGGTGGAGACGGAGTGGGAACTAAAAGTTTCAGGAAAATGTTTTTTTTTTTTTTTTAAAGGATTGCCTGTCAATTTCAATCGGAGAAAAAAAAACGCAGCAATCAACTGAAAGTTTTGTTTCATGTTTTTGTGTGTTTATACTATATAGCTTCACCACGGGTAAACTCTTTAACATGGGCTTACATGTCAATCAATAAACTATCAGACACAACTTTTTATTCCTCTTAAAAGGGTAATTATAGGTTGGTTATTGCAATGTAGACCACGTCAAACAAAACACAAACTTTTCACATTGGAACAATTGATCGTTGACGTGAAATGTGCCAGCATGCAACAAACTTATAGTGATCACCATTCCAAATTATATCGAGTTACTGCAAATGCGAATGTATTTTTATTCAGCACGTACTGGCGTCTTCGCAATGGTCGCCCTGAAAATCGCGAGGGCAGGAGCACACGTAGTCGGTGGTTCTGTCAACGCACAAGCCCCCGTTGAGACAAGGCTCAGACAGACAGGGTTCAGGTTCTGCAGAACAAATGTTATACTTCACATACGTATCGATATAACTACTGCTGCAAATTTGTACTTATTTCACAATGATCTCCGTCAAACAGGTTGATGCATTCGCAGGAATATCCATTGACATCGTCCGCGCATTCTCCGCCGTTCTGACAAGGGTAAGACGCGCACTCGTCCTTGTCTGTTGCGGCAAAAGTGTGATTTAGTAATTAGTAAAAATGGATTATAATTTATGTGACTTTAATAACTTTAGAATAACTAAAGAGTTATTATTTGCGTATTTAACAAAAATTTGTGGTGGAAACCATACGATAACATAATATCGTGTTATGTTATCGCACACTCTTGCGATAACATAAATAGAATCACATGCACCAAGGAGCCATACCTATAGGTATGTGTATACGCATTAAACAGGCCGTACGCCGGTGAATCCATTACTTACACAAAACAACTGATAAGTATCCACAGTGTTTTTAATAGAAACAAGGTTCATAAAAGTTTTGTTCTAAACCGAAACAAAAAAGTTTAAATTCGAATGTAAAAGAAACATTGCTAGAAATATCTAAAAGTTCTTTCATACCTATCTCGCAATTATAACCCGCATATCCGTTTGGACAAATACACTTGTAATAACCGGTGTAGGTTTCACATTCCGCGCCATTTTGACACGGCCCGGAGTCGCAAGGGTCAGGTCCGCTCAGTTCGACTGCAACAACAAGTCGAACTCGCAATATTGTTATGCGTAAATGTGGAGACAATACTTACATTCAAAATCAAACTTAAACCCCTTCAGATTGTTGGACTCGTCGCTGACAAAGCCGACAATCAATGGGCCCTGTCCACGCAAATGGCCGTTGTTTACCTTTTCTAGGCCAACTCCACAGTATCTAGCAAAAAACATTTCTTCTGTTGTTACAATCATATCAAAAATTCGCCAAAAGCGAGAGTCCAACATTTAATACGCACTGTTTAAAAGCTTTTTTGAAGCCTAAATATATACGCAATGCTTTACGTTCAGCTTTCATTTCGGTTAATTTTGCTCATGTTAGCAGCACTACGGAATAAAGTATTGCAGCTTTGCAAGTGTGTGATTACTTGCACTTAGTTTCTACACGTTAATAAAAAAGCCTTTTCTTTTTCAACGCTAAAAGCAGTTCGGTTAGTTGCAAAAGCTGCATTATTCACTCCGTACTGATGCCCGCCTCAAAGACGAAGCTCCATGATCTTAAAACGGGGACCAGTTGCAACGAAAATAGCCTCTACCTCCAAAGCCTAAAGGCAATACAATGCTACGCTCCTCAGCTTTAATTTTTTCAACATACTAATGAAGTTTTATTTCGGCTAGAGCATAAGGCAAGCGAATTAACATCGCCCGATGTTTGAAGCGATTAACGCCGGAATACCTATTGGGACTTGGGGTCCGGGAGGTTGCGTTAAAGACAACGTTCAGGAAGTCGTATGTACAGTCGTCGCTTAGCTCGATCGCGAACGCTTCAAAGTACAACTAAACGTGCAAAAACAACAACAAAAATGAACACAAGTGCCAGAAGCGAAGTCACGACTACATAAGTTTTCAGTCGTCAGTAATTTGTTTCTTCTCCCTTGTATGTATTTAAGGATCATGAGATTTAAAATTTTGATTGGAGATGGCCGAACTGCACTTTCAAATTTTTGCTCTCTACTTATTTTTTTTTCAAACTAAAAAACTACAAGTTGCAAGTTCGCCTCGGCACTTGGAGCCTAAACTGTTGGCGGCCTTGATCTTACTTTGTCGAATTCGGTACTCTGCTGGTTGCATTAAAAACAAACTCCAGCCAATCATAGCGACACTGTTCGCTAACTTCCATCGCAAAAGCTTCAAAGTAGATCTAGTTGTAGGTAAAAGAACTTCTCGTTTTACTAGTGATATATTTTATCATATATTAGAAAAATTTATGATGATTTGTCAATGAATTTTTGAGTGTGTGGTGACTTGTGCTACATTGCAGCTAAACGTTGAGCAGAAATTCTTTGTTGCTTTCAAAACACATTTTCATGCAAGTAAAAGTGCACAAGTTACCTTTAACATCAAACGTGTTTTTTTCCAAAACCCGAGCACGGTCTATTAATAAAGCTAAAAAATATTTTACCAATAATTGTTGATCGTTTACCAACCATGTCTATATGGTTTGCCCCAAACTTTATTGAATAATTGTCGTTATTTTTTCTGCATGTTATTTGATTGTTCAATGACAAATTCGTTGAAAAGTCAACACGTTTGGTTTGCTTTACTTACGTTAATGAAGTTGTTCGTCAAAATCCTGTAAACACAATTTCGCTTGTCCGGATAGTTGTTGGGGTACTCCGGTGACGTGATGCTCCCTGTGGGCTCGTAGAACTCTCCTTCACATGGGGGCGGGGGTGGTTCAGTGGGCCCCGGAGGCTCGGTGGGGCCCGGGTCCTCTCCCTCGGCTGGGGGTTGTTCTGTGCCTTCCTCATCCTGTGCCGTTGCGAAGGATCCTGGACCACAGGATAATATGGAGCATGAAATAATTTTTTTCAAATGTAGGCTACGAATCCCTTATTAGAGCCGCCACATTTACATCGTTATGTGTAGTTTAAACGAGAGCATATTTTTACTATACGCTTAGATATAAAATATACGTTATTGTATTAGCATATTTCTCAAAGGCACGTGTTGCATTTCAGGCAGCACATCCAGAAACCTACCGACAAGAATGATCAGAATGAAGCAATGAACCAGAGTGTAAAACCTCATGATTTCGTCAATCTTCCATTCACATCATGTTGAACTATAGGTATTTCACTTTCATGTTTCCAGTTTCCTATTGTGGGGTCACGCGAGGACACGCTGGTCGTTCACAAGGCGTTTGCTGAAAACTCTGATCTCTGACAGCGACTTTGGAATGTTTTTACTTCAAACTTCAAGTTCGCTTAAACAATTTTAGTGCAAATATTCTCTTGGCTATATACACCTGCTAGTAGAAATTGTACCTTTTAACACAGTACATTGGATTCAAACAAACCATAATTCTTAGTATGCATAGCTTTGCAAACTTTTATATGTACAAAGCGCTTTCACGAAGAGGAACAACTGCCGTATGGAGCATTTTTTCAATCCATTTTGTATTGTTAGGGAATCCAACACAAGAGGGCTCGAAATTATTGATTTTTAATTATTGAGTGAACATCGCCTCTTGACAAAATATTATGCTTAATCACATAGCGCGTGATAGCCGGTAGTTTTTGGCGGGCTTTTGGGTTTTGTTGTGACAACGTGTGCTGTGACAACAAATTTTTTTTTTATGAATCAACCATTTTCATTCGGGTTTTTACAGACATGCAATATATGCTGGAAATGCACATCGAGTTTTTTCAAGATCCTACGATGAAAATACCCTTAGTTACGCCTTAGATCAGTAAACATTTCTATGCTTTGTTTCGCTGGAAGCAGAAGACCATAGCACGTACAAATTTTGAAGACAATACCGAAATTTGCACTTCTGTTTTTAGATGATGTGAATGTTTAGTTAAAAAATAAAGCATCATTACATTCACTATTTAACATCTTCTTACCGACAAGTAACACGTCAATCAATGCATAATGGGGATTAGGTCAATTTTTTTCAGTTTGCCTGGTTTTTACCAATGTTGCTTCAAAACAAACAAATTTTTGACCCATATTTTGGAAAGAAATAACTTTGTTGGTGATATTAATCATAATGGAACACCAGGTACGACTGGCCTTTATAAACCCAAACCATTGATCTCTAATGTTTAATTAATAGAGATCATCAGTGCCATAGAACAATGATTTGTTGAGGGAAAGCCCCTGGGACACAAATAAATCATATCGCTTGTGAGTTGAAGGTGTTATATTAGACATAAATCACAACACCGATTAATTTTTACTTTATCAAAATTTTATTTAATTGTTGGTATAGTAATAGGATTCTTAAGAGTGGACTAAGGTAATTTCAAACTAGGTTAATCTACATATTTTATGTTTTTATATGTTCAACGTTTTTAGTCCCAAATGTTGTCACTCGCGCGCAACGGAGTATCCCAACATCTCGGATTCACATGCATATCAGTGTTTAGTTCCCTAAAATAAATTTGACAAGTGTGGCATACAGGTTAAAACAAAATGCAGAATGAAAATAACATCAATCATCTGTATGAGAAATTTGTTTATGCTGTTACGAATTCGTTGCCAAAAGAAGAAGTAAAGAACTTGGTTGTAAACATGGTGTCTGCCTCCGAAACCTGGACATCTCGATATAGACGATTAAATGTGAAAAAGATTGTACAAGACAACTCAGATGGTAATGAAGTTAGTTTTCTGGAAATGGTTGGGGCATTAGAAGTGTTGGAAAAGTACGGCAAAAATTTGCTGAAAGAACCTCGACCCGCACAATGGAAAACCATTCGCTTATCAAACTCAGTGTTTCGAAGGAAAGTTGATCCAATGATGGGTTCAAGACAAATTCTGCAGCAACTTGGATATACTAAACCAATAGTTGACGGTTATTCATTTCCTCCTGATGTTTTATCACCCAATGTAAGTGAAGTTATCTCAGTTACAGCAGATATTGTCCAATTAAAGTTTGAACTTTTAATGATGCACAAAGGTATTCATCCAAAAAGCCAAATATTCAAAACTCTTTTAAATCTGGAAGCTTCTTCCCAATCAACAAACCTGACTGCACCAAATTCACCACAGAGTGAAACCCAAAACATTGACACATCAAATGAAGTTCAATATGGAATAGATGATATGTGTGTGGTATGTGGACTAAAGGTAGCTGAATTCCAGTGCAATACATGCAACAAGGTCCAGTGTGCAGAATGTGATAAAATTTGGCACCAATCTCCTGCCCGAGTAAATCACAAGCGAATTAAATATAAGCCTGCAGGATCTGCAGAAGAAGCACCTTCAAGTTCATCAGAGATAGCAGATGTAACACCTGTTACTGATGCAAATCCAGCAACTGATTGGGAAAAACGCATTTTGCAAATGGCAGACACACTTTTGGAATTAAATGATGCGGAAGAGAAAAAGGAACATCTTGTACGTTTTACCAGTTTAATCGATGAACAAATATCCAAATATAAGGATGGTTCCAGTAGGTTTACTTCTTTGCAATTATCCAATCATTTATTGGAGCGAGCAAAATCTCTTGAAACTGCAAAGGAAGACCTGATCAAACTGGCTTTTGGAGACCAGGAAAGTTCCTCACAGGCAGAGGATCATGGCTTCAGTATAGATATTAATATTTCTGATGTTCGCGGTCCTCCATCATCTCATTATATTCCATCAGTTGTGTCGCTTCAGAGCTATCAGGAGGAAGTTTTATTTCAAGGAGGACAAAGTGGTGTGATTATTGCACAGATGCAACAATCTGTTTTTGAGCACACTGTAACAGAAACTGTGCAACAACCATCTACTAGTATTTTTCTGGCCAATGCAATGACAATACAAGATATCCATATGAAAACAAAACAGGAAGATAAACGACGTCAGTGTATTGAAATGATTGATATTTTAAGAGAAGCAGAAGGCAAAGGTTATAGTCCTGCAAATGTACAATCTGTGCTGAACAACTATAACGCAGAAACACATGGTAGTCTGCAACGTTTCCTTTCAAAAGAATTATATGGTAAAAAATTTCCTCCTGCGCAAGAGGAAACTGGGACAAACGGAAGATTTACTGAAGCTGCAAAGAGATTAGAAAAGAAGGGGGCATTTGCTTTGGATTCTGATTGTGTTTCAAAACTTCAGGGATTTTATTCAAGATTAAACAAAAAGACAACACTGAGACTTTCAGATTTTTTGAAAATGGACACAATGTGGGCCCATCGTGCTTTAATAACAATGTTTTCTGTGAAATCAGAACCAGTAAGTAACATAATGCTTCTCTTGCTTACTCACTCCTGTGAGTCAGAGCCATTTTTAGCAACAACGATATGTGATTTTACTGATATATTTGAGGCTGCGCAAGCTTTCCCTGAAAACCTTGACGGGGCTGTGAAATATCTTAAAAAGCAGTGCATGGTCTGTTTTGAAATGTTTGCTCAAAGCAAAGTTGAGTGCATGACCACATGCAGTGATAATGAGTGCAAGTACTGCTACAAATGCTTGGAGTCATACTTGAGGCATCAGATAAAGGAAGGCAACATTCGGGACATTGTTTGTCCAGTCTGTAAAATGCCCGATATTGATGAGGATGAAGAAACAACCACAAACTACTTTAACTACTTGGATGTTGTGGTTAGGACCAGGTTAGAAAGTGAAGTTCACACACTTTTTCAGCAAAAACTTCGCGATCAAACATTGATGAAAATGCCCAACTTCAGGTGGTGTTCCCATTGCACCAATGGATTTTTGTTCGAGCTTGAAGAAACCACCTTGAAAATGGTCTGCACCTCATGCCAGAAGGCCACATGCTACAGCTGCAAAAAGAGGTGGGAAGCACAACATGAAGGACTGTCATGTGAGAAATTTCTCCAATGGAAACAGCTGAATGATCCGGATTTTCAAGCCGCAGGACTTGCTGCACACCTAAAAGAAAATGGCATTGATTGTCCGACTTGCAAGTTTAAATATGATCTTGCCAAAGGGGGCTGCATGCATTTTAAATGTCTAATGTGTTCATTTCAGTTTTGCAGCGGGTGCAAAAATCCATTTAAACAAGGCAAGGTGTGCAACTTGCTTCCGTCGTGCCACAAAAAGGGTTTGCACGCTCATCATCCCAGAGACTGTTTGTTTTACTTGCGCGACATGGACGCGGACCAACTTAAGGAAATTTTAAACGAATCCGAGATTGAGTTTGAAACTGAGAGTGTGGCAAGTGACTTGCCTTGTCAGGTTCGAGAACAAAAGGAAACGTCAACAGGATTAATAGACGACGTTTGTGGCCGGGACGTTCACAACAGCAACACAGGTTTATGTTCACTGCACTATAAGGAGTACTTAGTAAATCTTATAAATAACAACAAATTGGATCCAGCATGTGTATTTTCAAAGGACGAGTTAATAACTTGTTTAAATCGTGTGGAAGGTACTGTACCGCAACAATTGACGACTCAATCGGATGAGGAGTATGTAAAATGTTTGTTGGATGAAGTGCGGCGGTTACCGCTGACTCACCAACTAGCGGGAAAGTCATAAGACGTTGCAGAATTTTTTTCATTATTTTTAAATCGAGAACTGTACCGTAAAATAAACTTGGTTGTGGGTTGTTTTCTGAAATACTGTAACGCGAAAAAACACGCACAAAACAGAAGTTATGGCGATATCTTCACGAAGCCCAGCGTTGCTTTCAAACTCCAGCCTTTGAGGTTTTGCAAACATACTCTATGCGTTTTATCGAGCACTTTTCCAACCGTATGTAATATACGTTTTTCAACCATTTTCATTCCGATGTTAATTTGTCATGCTTTTATATTAGATGTAACAAATTCGATTTTTCTCCTTGCGCAATTACTTGTTACGCTCGTTTAATTTTTGTACTACGGTTCATATGACTGACCTTTCAGTAGCCTATGCGGCCACTGCTGAAAATTAGTTGCTACGTGACACTTTCAGCGTACCATCCGATGTTTTTCATTCAAAACAAAATTTTTTTGTGCCATACTAATCGAAAGCATGTCACATCGACATTCTTGCGTAGAAATTATGGCTTGAAAAAACGCAAAACTGTTTATTGTCTTACTTTCTTGCAGCGTATCTTCTGCTGACAAAGGAACATTGCTTTCTGGAGTCTTGGGTTTAATAAATAGGATTCAACGTGTTTTTTTTTGCAAAATTTAACCTTGAATTATTAATCGTATGTGGAAACTCCTCTAGTTCTCCGCAACCGGTGTACCGTGATGTGATTAAGGTGTTTCGCATCAGCATAACTAAACATTTGTTGTGGATTTTACCGTTATGCAAAGTTGGGCATTTGAACCAAACTCTTGCTAGACGACCAACTGCGCAGGTACATTATTTAATTACGGCTTAGAAAATTTGCACTTTAGGACCTATATGGGTATTAGATTGGAGAAATCCTGTGTTCAAGGCCCTCGGCTGTAATGCATCTAGCGACTGTTCCGCTTGTTTCCCAATGACCGTTGATGGGTCTTGTGACTTACATAGGGACCTCAAATTCTACAAAGTTGAAAAAAAAAATTGCGCCTGGATGAGACTGTACAGAGCAAGGACTTTTTGGGCCTCCTGAAAGATCATATGACCAACAGGGGGGTATACCCAGCCCTTGGGGGAGGGCTTCGACACTTTTTCAGCAACTAAATTTGATGCCATCGCATAGAGAAGAGTTGGAACTTACAAAAAATGCAAATGAGTGGGTAGTTGAACGATTCATTATTCTGCAAAATCCAGTTCCATTTTTGGTTGCTCTTTTAAGACCGCATATCAGTAATTCTATTAGAATAGTTTTGCCCGCGGGGAATGCCCGTCTTGTACTCCTGCGTCATAGAGAGTCTCAGTTCCGTCACAAGGCAACCGGTGATGCGTTGGGATCAATTTTCTGGTTGAATGAGCAAGAAGTCACGTGGTGTAGCCAGGGCGATTTTCAGCGTGTTTGGTGCAGCTTTAGTGCATTTTTTGCTCTTCTCAGTCAGTCAGACGTTTGGTGCAGGGTGCTGTGAAAAGTTTAGTTGAAAAACCACCAAAATGTTCAAGGGGATGTAGCTCAAAATTGAATCACAGAAGTATACCTTAATTTGTGATTTTATGTTAGGCCCGCCTCTTGGCTACGCAGTATAAGGTTTTTTTTTATATTTTTTTTTTATATTTTTTTTTTTTTTTTTATATATTTTTTTTTTTATTGAAAAAGGACGCTAAAGGCGTACAATTGAAGAAAAGGCTAAGCAAGAAGACAAAAAACAATGGTTAAACACAATGGCGAGAAATCAGCAAAAGAGAGTCAAGTTATTTGGGTATATGCTTCAAGCAGCGTATAGGACCACTTTCTTCTGTAATAATTCGTTTCGCTACAGTATTTTTCACTGGCGATGTTTAGTTCTATAGATCTTGTTTTTTGCAACATGTTAACAAATTCTGTTATTGTTGGTTTCCTCTTACCGTATTTGCATCGATAAATCACAAATCTGGCACAAAGAAGAGCGCAATTTAAAAAGCATTCAAAAATATTGTTATTTTCATGTCTACCAAACAGTAAATGCGCACGAGAAAAATACAAGGGTACACGGAGTTTAGCGCTTAGCCAACTGCATACATTTTCCCAGTAATGTGCTGCGATAGGACAATTTACAAATAAATGTAAAACCGTTTCCTCGGCATTTTCGCAAAAGACACATGAACCTGTTTCTATAAACTTCAGATCTTTTAACTTTTTATTGGTCACAATGGCCCTGAGATTTAGCTTAATTTGAAAACTTATTAATTTAGTTTTACGCAGTATAAGGTGAAAATTAGTTGCAAAATAGTTGCTTAAAGCACCACCTAGGGGTCATTTAGGCCCCCGATCAGTCATTATTTTAGCTAAATGGGCTGCAAAAAAATGTAAGATGGTTTTGCGAAAAAATGAATCACAAAAACCTCATCCAATTTGCAATTTAATGTTGGCCCTAACCCTTTTCTACGCAATAGCAAAATAAATTGTCACAGGAAAGTTGCTTTGGTTGCCCCCTGGGACTGTTTTTGCTATCCTATAGGTTTTTGCTATCCAAAAGATCCTCCAGGAGGCTCCTCAGATCCTTGCTGTGTTTTGGCGGATGCAGCTGCAATCAATTTTTTTTCTCTATGAATAGTACCAGTAGATCTTCATGGGTCACTGACCACAGGAAATGTTGTTCGCAAAAAAGCAAATCACTCAGTATGGGTATTAATGGTGATAGCCTTCAAAACCAGATTTTGGGGATTTAATACTGATATGCGGCCTTAACCAAAATATTGAGTAACCAGGGGGGCAAATGGCCCTAGGGGGGTGGCTAAACCATTTTTTTGGAGACTAATTTTGATCAAAATTTGTAGATATGAAATGGATCTTTCATAAAATCACAAATGATTGGACACTTAAACGATTCATTTTGCCCCAAACACAGCCTGATTTTTTTGTTCAACATAAATTTCAGCAGCACCCACCAGCAAGTTACTACCTAATTGGAATAGCTCAAAACCCCACTAAAACTGCCCCAAACACCCTAAAATTCGCCATGACAACAGCACGCACATGTGCGCTCATTCAACCGCAAATTTAACTTAATTGCGTCACTGCTTTGCTTGGTGATGCATGACTTTGCATTGTGACACAGGTCTACACGGTGGGCATTTCCCAGCACCAAAACTAATTTTCATAGAAATACCAATATGCGTCCTTTAAAAACCTGTAGTTGCGTAAGTAGGTGTATCTTGAAGTTTGTAAGTGCGTCGTTAGCGTAGAAAAGGTTGCTAAGCACTGCTCATGTGTGAGGTAAACTTTCAGCGTGATCAGAATCCGCGTGCAGATCTTCATGATTTTTGAGCTTCGAACTAAGAAAAAGTTGCTCGATATTAAACAGAATTATAACTTACAAAAAAGCTGAGGTAGGTTTCATTGAAAATAACAATAAAAATATCTGCACTTTCATTTTTAAATGGTGTAAATGATTTTGACCGAACAACTCCAATCCTGTTTCTAATGCATAAAGTTCATATTTTTCGTTGTTAGTACCCCTTGTGAAATAGATGTTAGCATTTTCCAGTTACCATGTCTGCATTTTCCAGTTTTCCGTGTCTGTACAGCAATTGCGTAAGTTTTGATCTTTATGCGAACATACAGCATGTCGCAACCTCGCCACCATGCCCGCAGGAACTGACGCTATTGACACTTCCATACATTTATTGCGCGAAATTTTCCTGTATATTCACACCACACGCTTTCCTGTACACGTCATTAAACAAATAAAGAACTAGGGTACCCGTGAACGCACGCAGCTACGCACCAAACTGTGATAAAACAAACCCTGTCAATTGTTTTTTCGGACATTATTAGGAAATTGGTAAACAATATTCTGAACCAATTTATCAAGAGTTCTTATAAGTTATATGCATGTGGTGCGGAAAGCAGAAGCAAGCATAAGTTTCATTGTCAGTAACAAACGGGCTTAAAACAAAGTCGTTTCGTTCACAAGATATGGCGGTCAGAAGAAAAAAAACATTCTTATTCCTCTTAATTTGGTGAATTTGTTGTTTTTATATTAGCACAGAATAAAAACTTCGCGTGTTCCGTCCTTCTCATGGGTGGCGCAAGCGATCCTTGGCGAATTTTGTTATTTATTGTTCGTGCTGAGAGCGAATAATAATAAGACGCTTTTCGTAACAGACCGAGAGGTGATATTGTTTTGGTCTGCAGCATTCTTTGCTGCACCTTGTATAGAGTGCATAGTATGTAGCCGACGGCTGATACAACTTGCTTTTGTTGTCAGTCGACGAAGTTCGACCCTATCTAGAGATTATGTATTAGAAGAGTGCACTTTCTTTCATGCGCATTGAACGACCCTTCGTTAACTGTTGTAATTATAAAAGGAGAAGCCCAAATAAAACCTTCACAGAATAATCTTATTTTGCCATTGAATGTTGTTCAGGGATGCCAGGGAAAAATTTTGTGGGGATAAGTTAAGTGTAGAAGTAACGGTCAAACACATTTTGGAGAAATTCATAGAACAGCTAAAATGCATCAAAATGTTCTGCATTGGTTTTCTCTGCTTGTATGAATAAGTGTTGGTAACTAGTGATGTTCCCAGTTGCAAATTATCCGACCCGGCCGGATCCGGATAGTTATCAATCAAATCCGGCCGGATAACTTGGATCCGGCAGTTTGTTAACACCGATTCGTGTATTTTATCGGTATGGCAAAAATGTTTGATTGCCAAACAGAATGCTTTGTTTAGGTTAGCTTATCATGAGTGGAAGAAATAAACGTGGGTATTTAATAATATGGTATAAGACGTCAAGAAAAAACCTTAATAACAAACATCCGAAAAATCGGAAGTCGGCGAGTTTCACAGACCGGGTCCCAAAAAACGTGTAATTTGCGAATGTTTGTCCGTTTTTAGGACAAAAATGCTTTCCCAACTATCCGGTAAAATCAAGTGTATTATCGTGCCGGGTCCGGGTATTGAAAATTGGTCAATATCCGGCCGGGTCCGGGAACCCGGATCCGGCGCAAGACATCACTATTGGTAACCTAGGTGAATCGTGACTGCCGTTTTGGTACAGCATATTTGTCTGTGTTTCAGGGAAAAGTATTTGTTTTTTTAAGACTTTCTGGTTATGGTTGGTTGTAAACATGGTGTATTCCATCAAAACCTGGACATCTCACTATAAACAATTAAATGTGAGAAAGATTGTACAAGACAACTTAGGTGGTAATGAAGTTAGTTTTCTGGAAATGGTTGGGGCATTGGAAGTGCTGGAAAAGTACGGCAAAAATTTGCTGAAAGAACCTCGACCTGCACAATGGAGAACCATTCGCTTATCAAACTCAGTGTTTCGAAGGAAAGTTGATCCAATGATGGGTTCAAGACAAATTCTGCAGCAACTTGGATATACTAAACCAATAGTTGACGGTTATTCATTTCCTCGTGATGTTTTATTACCCAATGTACGCAAAGTTATCTCAGTTACAGCAGATATTGTCCGATTAAAACTTGAATGTTTGATGATGCTCAGAGGTATTCATCCAAAACGCGAAATATTTGAAACTATTTTAAATCTGGAAGCTTCTTCCCAATCAACAAACCTGACTGCACCAAATTCACCACAGAGTGAAACCCAAAACGTTGAAACATCAAATGAAGTTCACTATGGAATAGATGATATGTGTGTGGTATGTGGACTAAAGGTAGCTGAATTCCAGTGCAATACATGCAACAAGGTCCAGTGTGCAGAATGTGATACAATTTGGCACCAATCTCCTGCCCGAGTAAATCACAAGCGAATTAAATACAAGCCTGCAGGATCTGCAGAAGAAGCACCTTCAAGTTCATCAGAGATAGCAGATGTAACACCTGTTACTGATGCAAATACAGCAACTGATTGGGAAAAACGCATTTTGCAAATGGCAGAAACACTTTTGGATTTAAATGATACGGAAGAGAAAAAGCAACATCTTGTACGTTTTACCAGTTTAATCGATGAACAAATATCCAAATATAAGGATGGTTCCAGTAGGTTTTCTTCATTGCAATTATCCAATCATTTATTGGAGCGAGCAAAATCTCTTGAAACTGCAAAGGAAGACCTGATCAAACTGGCTCTTGGAGACCAGGAAAGTTCCTCACAGACAGAGGATCCTGGCTTCAGTATAGATATTAATATTTCTGATGTTCGCGGTCCTTCATCATCTCATTATATTCCATCAGTCGTGTCGTTTCAGAGCTATCAGGAGGAAGGTTTATTTCAAGGAGGTCAAAGTGGTGTGATTATTGCACAGATGCAACAATCTGTTTTTGAGCACACTGTAACAGAAACTGTGCAACAACCATCTACTAGTATTTTTCATGGCAATGCAATGACAATACAAGATATCCGTATGAAAACAGAACAGATAGATAAACAACTTCAATGCATTGAAATGATTGATATTTTAAGAGAAGCGGAAGGGAAAGGTTATAGCCCTGCAAATGCACAGTCTGTGCTGAACAACTATAACACAGAAACACATGGTAGTCTGCCAGGTTTCCTTTCAAAAGAATTATATGGTACAAAATTTCCTCCTGCAAAAGAGGAAATTGAGACAAACGGAAGATTTACTGAAGCTGCAAAGAGATTAGAAAAGAAGGGGGCATTTGCTTTGGATTCTGATTGTGTTTCCAAACTTCAGGGATTTCATTCAAGATTAAACAAAAAGACAACACTGAGACTTTCAGATTTTTTGAAAATGGACACAATGTGGGCCCATCGAGCTTTAATAGCAATGTTTTCTGTGAAGTCAGAACCAGTAAGTAACATGATGCTTCTCTTGCTTACTCACTCCTGTGAGTCAGAGCCATTTTTAGCAACAACGATATGTGATTTTACTGATATATTTGAGGCTGCACAAGCTTTCCCTGAAAACCTTGACGGGGCTGTGAAATATCTTAAAAAGCAGTGCATGGTCTGTTTTGAAATGTTTGCTCAAAGCAAAGTTGAGTGCATGACCACATGCAGTGATAATGAGTGCAAGTAGTTACAAATGCTTGGAGTCATACTTGAGGCATCAGATAAAGGAAGGCAACATTCGGGACATTGTTTGTCCAGACTGTAAAATGCCCGATATTGATGAGGATGAAGAAACAACCACAAACTACTTTAATTACTTGGATGTTGTGGTTAGGACCAGGTTAGAAAGTGAAGTTCACACACTTTTTCAGCAAAAGCTTCGCGATCAAACATTGATGAAAATGCCCAACTTCAGGTGGTGTTCCCATTGCACCAATGGATTTTTGTTCGAGCTTGAAGAAACCACCTTGAAAATGGTCTGCACCTCATGCCAGAAGGCCACATGCTACAGCTGCAAAAAGAGGTGGGAAGCACAACATGAAGGACTGTCATGTGAGAAATTTCTCCAATGGAAACAGCTGAATGATCCGGATTTTCAAGCCGCAGGACTTGCTGCACACCTAAAAGAAAATGGCATTGATTGTCCGACTTGCAAGTTTAAATATGATCTTGCCAAAGGGGGCTGCATGCATTTTAAATGTCTAATGTGTTCATTTCAGTTTTGCAGCGGGTGCAAAAATCCATTCAAACAAGGCAAGGTGTGCAACTTGCTTCCGTCGTGCCACAAAAAGGGTTTGCACGCTCATCATCCCAGAGACTGTTTGTTTTACTTGCGCGACATGGACGCGGACCAACTTAAGGAAATTTTAAACGAATCCGAGATTGAGTTTGAAACTGAGAGTGTGGCAAGTGACTTTCCTTGTCAGGTTCGAGAACAAAAGGAAACGTCAACAGGATTAATAGACGACGTTTGTGGCCGGGACGTTCACAACAGCAACACAGGTTTATGTTCACTGCACTATAAGGAGTACTTAGTAAATCTTATAAATAACAACAAATTGGATCCAGCATGTGTATTTTCAAAGGACGAGTTAATAACTTGTTTAAATCGTGTGGAAGGTACTGTACCGCAACAATTGACGACTCAATCGGATGAGGAGTATGTAAAATGTTTGTTGGATGAAGTGCGGCGGTTACCGCTGACTCACCAACTAGCGGGAAAGTCATAAGACGTTGCAGAATTTTTTTCATTATTTTTAAATCGAGAACTGTACCGTAAAATAAACTTGGTTGTGGGTTGTTTTCTGAAATACTGTAACGCGAAAAAACACGCACAAAACAGAAGTTATGGCGATATCTTCACGAAGCCCAGCGTTGCTTTCAAACTCCAGCCTTTGAGGTTTTGCAAACATACTCTATGCGTTTTATCGAGCACTTTTCCAACCGTATGTAATATACGTTTTTCAACCATTTTCATTCCGATGTTAATTTGTCATGCTTTTATATTAGATGTAACAAATTCGATTTTTCTCCTTGCGCAATTACTTGTTACGCTCGTTTAATTTTTGTACTACGGTTTATATGACTGAACTTTCAGTAGCCTATGCGGCCACTGCTGAAAATTAGTTGCTACGTGACACTTTCAGCGTACCATCCGATGTTTTTCATTCAAAACAAAAATTTTTTTGTGCCATACTAAATCGAAAGCATGTCATTCTTGCGCAGAAATTATGGCTTGAAAAAACGCAAAACTGTTTATTGTCTTACTTTCTTGCAGCGTTTCTTCTGCTGACAAAGGAACATTGCTTTCTGGAGTCTTGGGTTTAATAAATAGGATTCAACGTGTTTTTTTTTGCAAAATTTAACCTTGAATTATTAATCGTATGTGGAAACTCCTCTAGTTCTCCGCAACCGGTGTACCGTGATGTGATTAAGGTGTTTCGCATTAGCATAACTAAACATTTGTTGTGGATTTTACCGTTATGCAAAGTTGGACATTTGAACCAAACTCTTGCTAGACGACCAACTGCGCAGGTACATTATTTAATTACGGCTTGGAAAATTTGCACTTTAAAAGCCTGTAGTTGCGTTAAGTAGGTGTATCTTGAAGTTTGTAAGTGCGTCGTTAGCGTAAAAAAGGTTGCTGCTAAGCACTGCTCATGTGTGAGGTAAACTTTCAGCGTGATCAGAATCCGCGTGCAGATCTTCATGATTTGAAAAACGGATGTTAAAGTAGAATCATAATATTCCATATCACGTCACAAAAATGTCGCTAGTGTACAACAGACGATTTGGCGGTTACCTGTGATATCTGGATAATTTTAAGCTTCGAACTAAGAAAAAGTTGCTTGATGTTACAAAGAATTATATAACTTACAAAAAAGTTAAGGAAGGTTTCATTGAAAATAACAATGAAAATATCTGCACTTTCATTTTTAAATTGTGTAAATGTTTTTGACCGAATAACTCCAATCCTGTTTTCTAATGCTTAAAGTTCATATTTTTCGTTGTCGGTACCCCTTGTGAAATAGATGTTAGCATTTTCCAGTTACCATGTCTGCATTTTCCAGTTTTCCGTGTCTGTACAGCAATTGCGTAAGTTTTGATCTTTATGCGAACATACAGCATGTCGCAACCTCGCCACCATGCCCGCAGGAACTCACGCTATTGACACTTCCATACATTTATTGCGCGAAATTTTCCTGTATATTCACACCACACGCTTTCCTGTACACGTCATTAAACAAATAAAGAACTAGGGTACCCGTGAACGCACGCAGCTACGCACCAAACTGTGATAAAACAAACCCTGTCAATTGTTTTTTCGGACATTATTAGGAAATTGGTAAATCATATTCTGAACCAATTTACCAAGAGTCCTAACTTATTCTTAGTATAAGTTATATGCATGTAGTGTGGAATGCAGAAGCAAGCATAAGTTTCATTGCCAGTAATAAACGGGTTTAAAACAAAGTCGTTTCGTTAACAAGATGTGGCGGTCAGAAGAAAAAAAACATTCTTATTCCTCTTAATTTGGTCAATTTGTTGTTTTTATATAGCACAGAATAAAAACTTCGCGTGTTCCGTCCTTCTCATGGGTGGCGCAAGCGATCCGTGGCGAATTTTGTTATTTACGCTTCGGTGCCGTCGGCTGACTGGTTTAAAGTCCCATTTTTTCTTCCAGCCATTGTTCGGCATCTGTCGGGTGTCGGCGCCGAGGAGAGTGCGATTGTTCGTGCTGAGAGCGAATAATAATGAGACGATTTTCGTAACAGACCGAGAGGAGATAGTGTTTTGGTCTGCAGCATTCTTTGCTGCACCTTGTATAGAGTGCATAGTATGTAGCCGACGAAGTTTAAGGCTTATACAACTTGCTTTTGTTGTCGGTCGACGAAGTTCGACCCTGTCTGGAGATTATGTATCAGAAGAGTGCACTTTCTTTCATGCGCATTGAACGACCGTTCGTTAACTGTTGTAGAATTATAAAAGGAGAAGCCCAAATAAAACCTTCACAGAATAATCTTATTTTGCCATTGAATGTTGTTCAGGGATGCCAGGGAACAATTTTGTGGGGTTAAGTTAAGTGTAGAAGTAACGGTCAAACATATTTTAGAGAAATTCATAGAACAGCTAAAATGTATCAAAATGTTCTGCATTGGTTTTCTCTGCTTGTATGAAATGAATAAGTGTTGGTAACCTAGGTGAATCGCGACTGCCGTTTTGGTACAGCATATTTGTCTGTGTTTCAGGGAAAAGTATTTGTTTTTTTTAAGACTTTCTGGTTATGGTAGCAAGTTAATTCAATTTTAGTGGATTACTACAAGTCACATTAAGTTGGCACATTCATGTACCAAGAAAAATGGAATATGGGATTGTAAAAGCACTTTGGATAGCCAACATTATTGTTGCAGTGTTGCTGAAATGTTCCTATGCATCATCCTTGGCGTTAGGTAAGTTTTGACATGTGGAAAAATATTATCATGCCTTTATAAATATCATGTCTGATGAGGTCATAAATAGCTGTTTGTTGTGTCACTAAGCTATGCGATATTGTTTAAGTAAAAATCGGCAATGGAATGGAAAATCTGAACGCGGGCTATTTGCGTCAAACTCCTTGTTTGTTGCTTTGTTTGGTGTCTTTCCCCGAGATGTTCTTCATAAACCCAACAGATTGTGCAAAGACAATGCAGCTGGGACGTCTTTTGTTGTGACTTGTCAGTGCATTTGTGGCCGAGGGATTAGTGCGTCACATGAAAGACATTTTCGGCTTTTCCCTAATTGTACCAGGCGAGTTGAAAAGAAAAGTGGGCGCAAGTCGCTAAGATATTCCGGTTGCCTTCTGTTTGAACAACTGCTCTTTGTGCGAAAGCGTTCGCGCAGTCTGCCACACTTTGTGCCATGTCCGCATTGGCTGATATCTTGAGATAAAATTGGCATGCAAAACGCTGCGAAACCGGAAACACTAACATGCGCGTCCACGTTTGAAAAACTCCTCATAAACCGTTTTACAAATTAGACAATGATGAAAAGCCTAATCGAGGAAGCTTTTGGGATATATTGGCCGACTATAACATTGGTCATCATGGTACTGTAAGTATTCCGATTGGCCGCAATATCAACCAATTCGTACAACGACTGCGCGTATTTTGTGTGCACTCGCCCTGGGGCCATCAGCAGGTTTGCGCGTGGAAATGCTACACCCGAATGGGCCATCATTAAATCGCCACTGAAAGACGTTTCTTGTTACAAATGCTAGCCGTCAATAACAGGCTTCGCAGTCTGCATTTACATCTGGGACAACACATTCTGACTATCATTTTTACAGCATTCCTTACCCAATTCCTAGGCGCCCCCGAATGTGGCCCTGGTTTGGACAGCATGCTCCTTTCATTGGCTTTTGTCCCTCAAAGAGCACTTCAGTTGTCTTAATGGCTGGGGGACTGACCTAGATACTTAATATTATGCCTTTGTTTTAATATGGGTTATATTTCCCTTCTTAAATAGGCTTCTCTTGTGATTTCTGTGTTGTGGTTTGTGTAGGTTCATTGCTTGCAAATATTGTGGTTCACTTCCTAATGTATGTTTGGTATTTTGCGCATCAAATCTTGCTCCAATATACACAAGTTATCCATAGCAATGGTATAATTTTGCACTTGGATCAGAGGAGATTTACTTTGTAAATTATCTGCATAGTTTCCCAAACAAAAATTGGTGTTAAACTGACATAAACACATACCAAGATTGTTGTCATTAACTTTTCTCTGTTGTTGGCAGGCTCCTGTAATTTTGAAGGTCGAGACCCACTGTGCAGCTATCAGCAAAGCCATGATGATAATTTTGACTGGCAACTTGAAGATGATGGAAAAGGAGGCCACTATATGCAAGTGCAGACACAAAAGCACACTGTTGGTCAGACTGCCAAATTGACAAGTCCTGAAATAAACCAACAGGTCTGTAAGAAATACTGATTTCAAACTGGGATTGTGCATTATTATTATTATTACCTGATGATTATGTTGATCTTTATTTCATTTTAAACAATTCAAAAATATCTTTCAGTTTTTGTGGTTTGGGTATATATTAATAAATATACTTCAGTAGGAATGCCAAGTCTTTTATTGTGTGTTAGCAAGGAGAGTAATTTTCCATTCAAATGCTTGGTAAAATTGCTGACTTGCTATTGTTGTTGTTCAAAGGGCACTCATTGCTTTTCCTTCAATTTCGCCAACAAAGAAACCGTGGCGAAAAGAAATGACAATGACACTTCAGGTTCAACCAGTCCTCCTGGCAAACTCAATGTGTATGTGCTAGATGAAACAAATAGCATAGACAAGCACCCTGTGTGGAGCAGCCCAGAAAAACAATACACCAGCTGGCAGCGAGTATTTCTTGCTCTTAGTCCCCAAGGCTACCAGGTGACTTCATGGCAATTACATCTGAATGACGCTGAATTTTTCACTGAATTGCCTGATAAATTATTAACCCCATGTGATATGCTTATGAGCACTAAGAATACCTTCGACAGCATGTATATATGAAGCGTCTAAAAATAATTGTATATCATATTAAGCATTGTACAGTTGGTGTTAAACAAATGCTTTATATTTAGGTCCAGTTTGAAGCTGTGGTTCGGTCAACAAGACCTGGCCAAATTAGCCTTGATGATATTGAAGTGAGTTCATCCGCATGTGGTAAGTTTTGATTCCCCTGTGTCTATTCACAGATTTTTTTGCCAATTATTAACCCTGGTACTCTGTTAAAGAATCAACCCCACATTTTCTGCGATTGGGCGACAAAGAAGTCAATGCAGGCCAGAATCAGACATTGAAGTGTTTATTGTGGGGTTATTCGAGTCCAAAAACACGGGTTGAACTCCAAAGGTCCTCTGGGGAACTATTTCAACCATCATCAGTGCAAGAATACGATGACCATCTAAGTGTGATGTTTAGGTATAAACATTGTGATTTTCCCTAATAAGTAGTAACAATGACAAATTAACTCATGCCAAAAATTTACAGTTTTTCAAATGTGAATACCTTTGATGCTGGCTACTACAGATGTGTTTCTGGCAACGAAACAAGCGTTGGGGTGTCCAATTTCGCCAGGCTGACAATCAAAGGTTCGTCATTTAACGGCTTTGTAACGTAGCTTCGGCATATGATTTCTTCCTACACAACAACACTTGAATTATATAGCACAGTGTATTGTCTGACTTACAATACTATGTATTCTGATATGTTTCACAATTGTTTTCTGACTCTGCTTCCATTATGTAGAGCTTTAGGCTAGTTAATGGTTTCCGGTGCCAAAAGAAATGACCTTTTTTAATGTTTGCCCAAATATTGTGAACTTGCTTTACCATTTTTATGTGATTTTAGTCCCCCCAACTCCTCAAAAGGCACCAAAGGTGGACAACCCTGGAGCCAACAATTTACAAATAGCCCTGAATGCCGACAACTTCACAGGAGATGGTCCAGTTGTGCAGAAAATTCTACATTACAGGCCTGTGGATGGTGACTGGTCAGGTATGTCAATTTCACTGGATTGTCAGTCATGTAAATTTGTCTAAAAACACTGGTGTACAAATTTTGTTAAAAGAAAATATTCAAACAATCATAGGTATACATATGGGAGTTATTCCAAGTATATATAATAGTAAATCTGAATTTTTGAACTGGTATTTTTCTGCTATTGGAACAGTGAGTTCAGGTAAGGTGGTTTGACGTCACTCCACATTCTTGTGAATTGTTTGACGCACGTTTAATGCATGCCTCACCTTCACCAGAACCAAGTTCAACGTTTAAACAATAGTTAGCAGTGTTTCATGAATTTCTACTTAATCAAATCACATTTGTTACTGCTGCGTATTGTTATCAGTGTGCTGTTAGTTATTCTGCGCTTTGCAACCGACACGTTTGTTCAGTAGGGTCAGTACAGTGTCATTCTTTGCTCGTTGGTAAATCGAAAGCTGTTCTGTCATACGGGTTCTGCCTCGCGCGTGTCTTGTCTAACATCGGCGCCCACATAAAGTCCTGTGTTTGTTCAAGACCTAAAATCCTGTGGCGCGCAGTTCATCAGATCTGTAATGTCTCTCTATGTACAGAGCCCCTGTACGTGTTATTCACGTTGCGGTGCGGAGTAAGATCTGTACTCACAGTATTCTTAAGTCGCGCCCAGTCAGAAATTTCAATTAACAAACCCAAATCAGCTTATGACGTGTTGGACGTCCTCGCCAGAGCGGAAATTTCGGTTACCTGGCATGTTGAGCGTTTACTTTCTCAAAACAGCTGCGATGTAATAGGATGTTGGCTAGGATATAGGTCTCGTAAGTTTAACACTGTGTTTTGTTAAACGAACAAGTGACCGCATTTTAATATAACTGAACCCACGACAGACGGCAGGCAGCCGGCCACCGCAGTCTTTTCTTATTCCGTGTCCCGTGATCTTCCCCTTTATTTGTTCACTGCGAGACAAGCGTACGCCCACGAGCTGATCAAGCTTATGTGATATTTGCTGTTGCTCCATGCCAGAGCGAGGTCGGATCGTTAATAAGTAACACGGCCGAGTTCATTGTTGGCAATTGTAATCGACATTTACAATATAGTGGCGTTGCACAATCAAACCAAATACTCAAGTTCAAGGTAAATTGACAATATCTTTTGAAATCCAGACGTTCACCACATCACTACAAACCAGTACAGCCTCTGGCACCTACAACCAGACACTCGGTATGAACTTTCAGTGACGCTGGTGCGGGGTGGACCCGGGGGCGACGGCCCTCCGGGCCCCAAGACCCTCATCAAGACGAAATGTGGCTCACCGGCCCGATCGGTTGGCGCTGTCAAACTGGAACGTCTTGGTTCGGATAAAATCCGCGTCAAATGGGCGGTAAGAAGTTTTTAATTGCTGTTTTCTGTTTGTGTATCCCGGAAATATACAAAATAAAGAATTTGGGATTATGGTTAGTTGCTGTCGGTTTACTCAAGATATGTAAACGCCGTCAACGACCACGTTCAAATGCAAAAAGTCGGCTGAACTTGTTTTCGAATGTTTCGGGTACCTTTTAATTAGTACAAGCAGCTTTTTATGATTGTTGGGTTATTTTATTTATTTCGGCCAAATTGTGTCTATATATCATTGCTTGGCTCTTTATGTTGTCGCTTTCGTCTGAAATATTCATTGAAGAATTCTCAACAACTCGACTGCTTATTCTCAGATCCCAGACATCAGCGTTGCGCAATGCCGTCGTTTCTCGTTTATGGTGAAGTACCGAAAGCGGTCGGATAACGAAACTGTAGCGGGAGATGTGCAACTTGCCGAGTATGAAACCATTCCTGCTCAGGTAAACCAACTTTCAAAATAGCTTCAAGTTATTTACATATAACAGAACTCGGTCAATGGAAATGTCAACTATTAATTATGTGTTGTTTTATTGTTGGAGACAACTTGGAGCGTAGTTGTCTTGTGATGGAATGTATCAAAAAGTGCACGATTAAGATTTTAGGAATTTCCGTACTTGTTTCCGTATCCAAGCATTTACAAAATCTCTTGGGAGTTTTTAATGTTCATTTTTGTCATCCTTTCGTGCCAGTTTCCACTCCGACCCTCCGTCTATTCCCGCATGACTTCTGTCCCTCCCGCTGGCAAAGTCGTGACGAATTTTTTCTCACAGCGTCACAATAAACGCACACAAACCGGCGTCCCGACGTCCTTGGGGAGGAAAATTATTCCCTGTGCGTTCCCAATTTTAAACGCAAATGTATTACGGACAGGGAGAATTATGTGTCAAAGCACTTTGCAAAACCAGGAAGTCTCAGAAAGTCGCAGTGGCGAATAATATGTATATCATGCCCAAGTCAGTATTAGTCAACTACGCCAATACTGTCGTTACACAAATCCGAAACACTAAATGGTAACAATTACCAATATACTGGTCCTTGTGCACTGATGAGGAACCAGAATCTAACCGTATAAAAATGCATATTTTTTTGCAGCAAAATCGTAACGTGGTGATGTTGCGCGGACTTTCCCCCTATACATTGTACGGCATCAAAATCGAACTGAGCAACATCATCGGCTCTCAAGAGACTGGGGAGTGGACCGTAAGGACTCACGAATCTGGTAAGAACCGACCACCTCAAGGCCACGCTCAATTTGCACCTGCATTGGTGGCCCAATCATAACGTTTGATCCGAGAACAAAGCCATGTTACAGGTGGCCTTACTGTGTGTATTACATTAGGTTCAGCGGGGCGTAAAGTAATTTACAACGTCATAACCCGGTTACATTGAGATACGTTGTAGCGTTATGTTGTATAACGTTAGTCTTGATTGGCGTAATCCCAACTTAATACAGTGTGTTTCACTTTTCGATTTTTATTTAAAAGCAGATTGTTTGGCAAATACCCAACATATCGCGTTTCATTGATAGAGTTTCTGGTTTTGAGGTGAATTCCATTAACAATGCATTTTGGCATTCTGTTGACAAATTGCTTTAAATTGCTTGTAGCTCCCGGACCAGTGCCACAGGATTCGTTCCGTGTTGTCCACTCCAACGAAACGACGATCACTCTGGTATGGGATGAACCCCTTCAACCGAACGGGAAACTGCGCAGTTACAACGTAAGTCCCGGTATTTTGTCCATTCCACGTTGTATACAGGATGGTTGAGTGTTTGAACGCATATATATTTATATGTATTATGTACAGCATACATACCAAGGATAAACGCACCACTGACCAACGGTTTATACCAAGGTTTACAGTTTAATGTTTATTAATTTGTAGTGTCTGAAACAGGGTAAAAAACCAGAAACTAATGCTTTCGCGACGGATCCCGCCGTAAAATCAGCCCCGTCGGTTTCATTACCCAGACAAAAACCCTCTGGTGACCCTGACGCCTCAAATTTGATGGTAAATTTCACGCCTCGACCGTTAGAGCCGCAAATTTCTGTCGATCTTCTTCGTCTGGTTTCCTTAACTCTTATCAACAGTGCGCGACAGTGCATAGTGTAGTCCACGTGTGGATGCAAAGTTTGTTCTGGAAAGCCGGGGTGATCAGTTTCTCCATGCCACGTGCGAGACTAATTATCCGCAGAACTTCGGGGTTCGAACTGTTTTATGTCTATACTCCACAATTCCTGTGGTTTGGTCACCGCTTTCACTTACCTTTATGCATTTGTACAAAGAATAGATTGTTTGCTGTCTGCACTTTGAGATTGAATATTTCGCTGCATGCCTGCATCCCCCTTATTCTTCACCAGCTTGAATATCAGACTTTATTTTGAAGATTCTGCGAATGATTGACAAAAACCCTATGAGATTACGGTTCGAAGCGAAATAGCCCCAATATCACATATATTGAAGCGAACGACAACAACCCAATCCCTAGCAATCCATCAATATGTCGTGGATCGTCTGTAATCTCATACGCTAAGCAGTGTGGAGACCCCGAGACTGGGCGCACGTCAAGTACGCGTCAAATATTAGTCTGCCCACTTCAAAGCACCGACCCTGGGTGTAGGTTTATTATATACGCTTAAATGAGCGTGTGCGTTGTCGCACCAAAGGCTTCGCTCTGCCAAGTATTGTGGTGAGTCCTCACAAACGCGATGCGCAAATTAAACTTCACGCTTCAGTAGATTCCAAGTTTGGTCGTTGGTGGTGCAAATAGCGCACTCGCTTCGTACGCAATCAAATGCCCCTCTCCCGCCGCTAGTCGCGTATAATAACCTCCAAACATCCATAAACTCTCAATTAAAACATTCCGTCTGACACCGCGGGCACATTATTGAGTGTTGAATGAGGGGTTGTTGCCTGAACAGTGGTCGCTGGAATTTTACAACCTAAATTTTATTTGAGCCCGACCTATGAATTATATTATTATAAACTATGATTCCATATCAATGTACACCGATATCCCATCGCACTCTGTGTGCGCGTATATCATTTCCAAACACTATCAACTTTCTACGAGAGCAATTATCAATAAAACGACAATTTTAAGCTTCACCCTCTTATTTTCCCGCAGGTGCTTTACAAAGCGATCAGTTCCAACGACCCACACATGTCCATCGAAAATGAAACCGGTTTCAGGGAGGTCGAGGTCACTGGGCGCCGAGTGACCCTCGCCTTGGCGCCAGGCACCAGCTATTTGTTTCAAGTCCGAGCCAAAACATCAGCCGGAACGGGCCCCATCACCGAGACCACTGCTTCAACGTCAATCGCAGGTTAGTGTGTGGTAATAATCCGCTTTTATGATGTCACAATGCCTATGAGAAGGGCTCTGAGTAGATTGCGCCATGTTTGTACAGTCCCGAGGGTCGTTAGGTAAATTTGTATAGTCGTACGGTGAGGGCAGACAAGCGCATTCACGGTACCAGAAACTGTTCCCGCACTCCATTATAAAACATAATATTTGGCGCTTGTTGGGTTTTAACTCTTTCTATTTTCTTGTCACATTTGTCGAAAGTTCAGTTATTTTGTTATGTCTTATTATTCTCAAAAATAATAACTCCCACATCATTTCACAAAATAGCATTCAAAGCAATGTTTGAGGCCTTTCCATGGAACTTCTAGGTATTTTTTGACCAATTCGCACCGATCCCAACGCTTATTTCACTGGTTGTGATTCTCGTAGTTTACTTTCAAACATCGGATTGTTTGCGTGTTTTGAACGCACGCGCATCGTGTCGACCAGCGCATAGTTCTGGCACACGTTTTCCCATCGAACTCGGCCCTCTTAATCGACCGCATAGCTCCAGGCGAGATTCGTAAGCCGGCGTCATTCAAACGGGCGGTGAAGAGGCCACGTTTTAATGCCAGCAGTTTAAATGCCGCTAGCCCTTCCCTAAACTGTTTGGGTAAACTAGCTCAAGCGTGATGGCGTGATGGGTTGTGCGGCTTGGCGTAATAACAAGTGATTGTGTTGTAAGCTATCTAAAAACCTAAAGTCTGGGCCATTTTTGTGTAAAGCAGCAGTTAACGGTCTGGCGAGTTTATTTTGCATTTAATGTCACTGTATGGTCATTAAAATGTATTTGGGTGAATTAGCAGGACCTTTGCTTGCAAAAATGATGATTGTGGCTAAACAAAAGCATAGAAAATCGTACTATAAGATTGCCAAGCTTTCGTGGCACGCTCAGTTGACCATGAAAATTGCCCGCTTCTGGGCATGCTTTCAAACAAAACCACCGACTTGGCGACCCACCGTTGCTCGTATTCGCCGCCGCATAAAACGATACCCCCGTCCTTCGTGATAACAATGCACCAAAACGATCGTTTGCAGTTGCGCACGTGTGAAATAGCACCGTTAGATCAACAGACGCTTTCGCCAGGCCGAAGAGGGTCGATATGCAGAACGCGGTACCCTGGGTTCGGTTTCCTGGCGTCCAGCTCCTGCAAGAGTCCTGCGATAAGCGCCACGCATCGATAAACACCAGCTATCCACTGCGTTTAAGGAGGTGACAACGGCAGGGTTGGTGTTTCCTAGGTTGGGACCCGGTTCATGGGTTGTTCTTCGTCTTGGTGGAAAACGGAAGCGACAAGCCTTTTAGGGCGCAGGTTGTTTATGGTGTCGTTTGTCATGCGAAGGATTTGCGTTTTTGTGGATGACCTTGGCAGTTTTAGACGGCCTGTATGTTTTGAACAGTTGTTTAAATTAAACGTGCCGTTTGGACGAGGTTCTGAACTTTCGGGAGTGGAGAAAATGGAGATTTTTTTACTTTTTTCCCTTTCATGTTGACAACAAAGTGAAAATAAACGCTGATGTCTGTTTTGACCTGTGCCAATTTTCAAAGCCCTTCAAAACTGTATATACTTATTTATCCCGCAAACGTTAAACGCGATCCCAAACATCGCACCTCTGCGTGAATGTTTATTTGGGGTAGACACAGTCGATCGGGGTCACCGAGCCATCGCTTGCATTCCGCGTCTGTTTATTATCGCACGTCCATTGTGCGCCCGCCTCCGCGTTCGGTCAAGGCCGACAATGTTTGCGTTCGGGCGCTGGGTCACCGCCTGGATGTAACAATACATGGCCTATTACGAGCCGGCGACGGGCCTCTTATGCTCAAAGGTTCCGTGTGGATTTTGGCTTTGTCGACGCGATCACCCGTAGCGTTGGGGGCAGCTCGACTTCTGCGCTACTGATGCCATTCAGGTCACGCCTTGTTGCCACGTAATGTAATGTGTTTGTGTTAGGTATTGTAGCGAACAAGGTTTTATGACCAATGAACACGTAAAGGGTTTTTGTTGCTCATATGGGCGTTGCCATCTACGGGAGCGGTCGTCTGTATAATATCGTGTGTATTTTTTCTCCAATGGGGCTTCACAAAAGCGCTTGTCGTTCTTATTAAACCGAATACTCGATCAAAGCCACGTGAATACTTTTGTTTGACACAGCGCAATACGTACGCCCAATTGCAGTCAAAATTCGCGATCGTCTGTGTACATACATCTATCTGTTCGTTAGAACATAATAGTAGTTCGGCGACCTTTATGAAAAGCTCCATCTCGCTTTCTCATCCGTCATAATCCCCACTCTCGCATATTGGACTCGATACCCTAAAATCGCACTCCCTGAGCGTGTGACCTAATATTGGCAATTTCGCGCGCGACGGCTCAGTGTTCTTTAACACTATTATCCGCGCTTGGCGAATCCAATTTATCGCGTTAACACTTCGCTTATTTGCACACAGCTCCCACAATGCCACAGTACCCGGCCACACCGGCCAATTCGACTGTCTCCACTCCCACTACCATAGAAATCCTACTTATCCCGGCCGAGGGCAACGGTGCACCCGTCACCAATTATTACGTCATAGTGGAAGATGTCACAGCCAAGGTGGGTGTTAATAATTTGTCAGATAAAGAATGTTTGGGTAAGGTGGATTGCGGTAAATGCTAAATGGTTAACACGATTTAACAGGCCCTCGATAGCGGTAAGAAAACCGGATCACAGAACAGAAGAAGCTCCGACAAAAAAGGTGACAGATTTGTTTCTAAACTATCTTATTATTGGTGTATAAGCTGCAGACAGATAGCCACTGTTTCGACCTAAAAGGTCTCATCAGTGCAGCTGGTGTGACTATAAGACGACTTTGCTGACGGCCAATTCATATTATTGGCTCCACTTTGCTTATCTTATTAATATTCTGTTAATACTCCATTTGTTTAGCGTATGTATAAATGACCAAAATGCTTTCTGACTTTATGATATAAATTGATGTAATTTTGTGTTTCTTGAAACAAAACAAAAACGAATCAAAAACAAAACTTTAACATTTTTGCAACGCCAGGAAAACGTCGACGAAAGAACAGGAACCGAAACAGGCGTTCAATCGGGTCGGTTCTTTCCAATCTCTTCCGCCAGCGGCGCCAGGCTGTTGTCAATGTGGCTGACGACAAACCCAGCGGTGCTTGCTACGACACTCCTGTTTCCTATGAGGATGCGCAGAAGAAAAATGCATCCGCGTACGCCGGAGCCAGGTTCGCCCCTGACGAGGTCACCCAGGTGCGACTGCTGATTTAAACCGGAGTTGACCGGTTTGGTTTTGTGAATTACTTGCAAATCTGAAAAATGTTGTTGTATACTGCTGTTTTCAATTCTGATTAAATAATGTTGTTGTATGTTGGCCAGTTTAAGTTTAAAAATGTAGTGTTGCCACGAGTAACACATACTTTTTAAAACTGGCTTGGCATCATTCAAAATTCCAGTTTTTGTAAAAACCTCATGTGATACAGTACCGAGTAACTGCGCTTTAAATATCATATCTACCTGTAAAGTGACTATACAGCAGTTTATCCATCACCTAAATTTCCCATCCGCTTCTCTATAGGAAATGAAGTTCGTGGTAGGAGCGGATTCTAACACAAACGGTTTTACAAACCCTCCCCTTGACCCAAACCGCGACTACAATATCTACATACGGGCCGAGAGCAAGATTGGCAACGAGACAAAGATCAGTTGCGTCCTCGCAGCCACGAAGGCCCACGAGCCCCCGACATCGGTTCCACCGCCTGGCTCTGATGCCACTGCGGGCGGAGGGACGTCGATTGATCCCACAGATCCAGGTATGAATATTTTTACAAAGTTATTGCCACGCTAGTGCATTGTATCTGGTTGATTGCAGTCTTTGCTGTAACACACTTATTCACTATATACTAAATTTGTACACACTCGGGAATTTGGTGTTTACAAAAACAGAGGGAGTTACAATGTCACTGATAAAATGCAAAAAATCTGAATCCATTACACCGATAAACGAAACCAAAGATTGTTAGGCACGCTCAATTCGTATCTCATTATTTGGTTTTTCGAAACAATTTGTTGGTTTATTAGTCAAAAGTTGAGTGCATTTGTGACACATCACTTTTTAGATGGTCTTGACGTCATATTGGTTCCTAGCGACACCGACGAGAGAAACGGTGAAGATCAGGATGTGATGTTGTATGGTGCCATTGGAGGAGCTGCAGTCGGGCTTCTTATTATTTCTATCGCTGTTATCCTCGTGATCATGAGATTCAAAACGTATGTAAATTTCAATAATTGAAATAGCCTCATCGAATAATCTATGTATCAATGTTTCAGTCTTTATTCAACAAACCTGCAACCTTAGCATTATCAGCAAGCACACAAATCTGATCCTGTAATTTTTTTAATTAAACGCAATCGCATAAAGGGCTTCATTCAATTCAAATTACAGGAACGAAGCATTAAATGGGATTACTTTGTTATTTAAAAAATATAGCAACCATGCATGTATAAATTTTTGAACAACCTTCAAACTGTGAGTAGTTTTAAAGCCATTCTGTGCTTCGCAACAAAACTTCGTGTAGCCGTAATACGAAACCCTATCCATGCCTCTCGCAGACATAAGAAAGGAGCTCGCAAAGACGAGGTCGTGAACCCTTTCGAAGTACGGATGATGATGTCCGACATCAGCCCCGCTCACACTTACTTACAGAGTAATGGATCACAAGAGGGCGCTGTTGAGCGCCAGCAACTAATGCCAGTTCCTGACGTAGTCGGCTACGAACCCCAAGGTGGGTAATAAAAATATATGGTTGAAAGTACTTCAATGAATGCCTTCGTTGTCATTTTTAAGCATATGCCACGTATACAAGTCTGGTATTATACATCAGGAGCTGGGTTTTTTTTTTCACTAAAAAATTTCTGTCAAATGACCGAAATGGCAGCAAAAATTTAGGACATTTTCAATTTATTTTAGTCATTTACGGTATAATACTTTGGTTCGCAAAAAAGTAAGCAAATTGAATAATCTACCAACCAATTTCCTTTGGGACATTGTGTCCAAAATGGCTTTTATTTTTGTGACATTTCTAAAAAAATTGGGTCAATGACAAACAAATGACACAAAAAAAAACCCAGATCAGGAGTAATATTAGCATGGTAAATATGTTCATTTAGAACTGCCTTGTGGCAGAATAGGCCGTTTACAGGAAATGACATGATAGCATTTCTGTTCTTAGAATATCGTCACAGTTATCAGAGTTCATCTTTGTGTTGTGTTAGGATATTAAGAATCTGGTAATACTGGCTTGAATGCCATATGTAGCATTTTATTAAGTTTTTAACGATTTTTATGTCCTTATTCCAGGATTCACCTCTCTGTGTAAGTATAAACGCAAGTGCTTTGCAAATGTGTGTGTTTTGTATGTTGGCGCAAAACGCGTTATTGCGTCTTTGCGCCCTATGTTGTACTTGATGTAGCATGCTTTGCACTTGTTCATATATGAACTATATTGCTATAGCAACGGCGTAGACCCTAGCAAATGATTGTGCAATGCGCAATAGAACATGGCGAAAGGTGTAGCCTGTGGTCTTTAACGTAGGAGGTTTTAAGCCTTAATGGTGGAGGCCGTATACAGTTATATTGCTTTTTATTTTAATGAGTTTAAGCGTTAATTGCTGCCATAAAGTCACAAAACATCCATTGTGTAAAATTGCCGGCATTCCGTCGTAACTTTGTGTGGTCTATTGATCGTAGCGGTAATGTCTATTACGACCTGCCATCACAGCTACATATTCAAAGCCCCCAATCTACCCGTCACAGCTTCATGCACAACAGCGCCAACGCTCCCTTTGAGCAATTCGCACGCCTGTTAAAAGCAGCAGTTTGCGTCGTCCATTAGGTAACAAATGCAATATCACACAACTGTCACAACGTCTTACTGAGAAACCGCGTAATGCGGGCAATTATTGCCGAATAAAGCCTTCCCCGGTCGCCAGACGTGCTCTTGTACCTTTAAGTGGCAACACTTGCCTTGTAAGTCGGTTTAATTGCTCGCCGCTATAAGTAAGTAATACTGTAATTGCCGTTCCACGCAATCCTTCATCAAGTGCCTGGCGCGCGTTCCTTGTCCATCGCGACGTGTTAAATGTTGTTCTCTGTGAGTTTTTTTACCTTGCAATCAGTACTCCATTGTCCAGTCGTGTGTTTGTGATTCATCGTTTCATTGCCAAATATTTCCGCAGCCATCGAAAATCTGCAATAATTTGGATAGATGTTGACGTTTGCAATCTGCGGCGTGTGCAATCGAAATATGTGTTTTATGATGTCCTAATTATTGAATTGATTTGTCCCGATTCTCTGATACTTTAATGCATCGAACCGAGATATTTTTCAAAACTGTTCTCTTGATTTTTTTTCTAAATCAACATAATTTGGTGATTTTCCCGACCACGCAAAAACAGGCCAAATCCAATCTCTTAAAATATATTGGCATGATCCATAACGAAACCGTATGTTTTCGATCATCATCTTAAGTACAACTTTACGTATTTCACAATCACTTTTCTAAACATTTCTTTTTTGAAACAGATGTAGTGGAGAAAGGGTCAGACAACGGTGGCACAGGGTACGGTGGCGCCTCTAGCGACGAACGTTTTGCTGTCCGAGTCGACGATTTTCACGTCCACGTGTCACAGATGAAGGCAACGGGAGGTTACGGGTTTCGCGAGGAGTTTGCTGCCCTCCCTGAAGGTGCCACAGCCCCCTGGACAGCAGCAGAAAGTCCACAGAACAGAGTGAGTGTAAAGCACAAAATAGCCTTTACAGCACACAGTAAAGTGCTTTTAAGCAGTTTTTAACTTTCCAACACAATAAGAATGCCATGTTTTCATGACACATTTGTTTACAGTGATAATAGACAGTGCAATTTAGATCAAGTTAAGACTGCATTGCCCTAAATTAAATTTCCAATACTAGTTTCCGTATGTTCCGAATTTCATCCAAAACTGTTCATTATTAAGTCTGAGCCTTAATCACAAGTAACCATAACGGTGTCACTTTCCGTAGACCAAGAACCGATACGGCAACGTTATGGCGTACGACCACAGCCGCGTGGTGCTCGACCCGACTCCAGGCCAGGAGGAAGACTTCCGCGGGGACTACATCAACGCGTCCTACGTTAACGGCTACCGGTCCCCTGCCATGTACATCGCCACCCAGGCCCCCACCGACGACACGCTGGCCGATTTCTGGAACATGATCTGGCAGGAAGGTTGTAGTGTGATTGTGATGGTCACCAGCCTTGTTGAGTTGGGCAAACGCAAGTCGGTAAAATACTGGCCTGACGAGTGCGACACCTACGGCAACGTGCAGGTTTCCCTAAACGGGGAGGAGCGTACGGCAGATTACGCGATCAGGTCGTTCGTGATGCAACAGGTGAGCTGTTTGTTGATAATGGGTTGCTTTATTACAAATATAATGTTGCTGTTGCTGCCAATGTTATATTTTAATAGTCTGTTCTTTGGCACATTAAAACGTAACTTGTATTTACCGACGTTTCGCCTACTATCCAGCTAGACTTCCTCAGGGTAATCCTTTATTACATTCAAGTTTCATGTATGAAAACTGGAAATTTCGTATATGAAAACCAGCGCGCTTTTTTGAAATTAGTATTTTATAATTCAAATTGTGTTGATATGAGCGTTGGTAAATACGTTTTTGTGTCCATCTGACCACATTGTATTGAAATGTGGCGTTAAGACAGACAATCTCACACATAATTGTGACTTTTCAGTCCGGTGGTTACGACGCGCGCGAAATCAAACAATTCCATTTCATGTCCTGGCCCGACCACGGCGTTCCATCTCGTCCCACCAACCTGCTTTCATTCATAAGACGAGTCAAAGCCTACGAACCACCAGGTGAATCCCCCTTTCCATTACTCCCAACCTTTTCCAAGTGTTTCTCGATGTAACCATGGTGACGTCCAGGTCAAGGTCCAACTGTGGTGCACTGCAGCGCGGGATCCGGACGCACCGGTTGTTACGTCACAATCGACATGATGCTCGACATGGCGCGCGAGGAAGAGATAGTCGATATCCACAACACTGTTCGAGATCTCAGGACTCGTAGGGTGAACATGGTTCAAACGGAGGTGAGCAACCTGTTTTACTGTTTTTATTCCATTTCTGGAAATGTGTACCAATTTTTGACGGCAATTAATTGCGTTTATATAAACACTTATTGTTTGAACACATGTATCAATTTTCTTCGTCCAAGTTTAAATATATTTCTGTTAATGTGTACTGGTTTTAATGGCAATTCCTTGCGTTTATATAAACGCTATTTGTTTAAACACATTAATCAAGTTTATACGTGAAAATTTAAACAAATAGGTTGATTGGTTTTACCGTTTATTATCAATATATATCTAATTTGGTCTTAGAAAAGCGTCACAAAATTTGCTGAAATAGTAATTTAACCGGGATTTTTACACCAGGAGCAATACGTTTTCATCCACGAGGCGGTGCTAGAGGCCTTGCTCTGTGGCGAAACTTCAGTGAGCGCCGACATGCTGGTTCAACATTACGATGACCTCATCACGGTCGACCCCCAATCTCACTTCGCTCCGATCCAGGAGGAATTTGAGGTGTGTAAATATTTACAATGTCAACCACAGTTGGAAGTTTCGGAAACTTTGAAAGTTAATAAGTGACGAAATTCGTGTGATCCCCATACTACCCATTCCTCATTACCTGTGGACTGTTTTTTTTTCTAAACCAGCAATTGTTGAATCTGAGCTTGTGTTCTATAGTCATTCTAATGGCCTTGCGGTGTATAATGTATCTTTTTATACTAAGTCCTTCAACTTAGGTGCAAAATATCTGGAGTTAATAACTTTGAAGAGAAAAGCTAAAGCTAGGATGCTGTTAATCATGTTCTAAGTAAACGTTTCGAACCTATACTTGGTTCATCATGTCACGACGCTTTTCTGCAAACAGTTTAATGTCGTAGTACTAATGATGAACCAAGTGTAGGTTCGAAACGTTTACTTAGAACATGATTAACAGCATCCTAGCTTTGGCTTTTCTCTTCAAAGTCCTTCAACTTAAATAATTTATTATAACTTAAATAATTAATTTTGATTTTAGGCAGTTGTTGGGTGAATATAACTGCATATGATAGTCAAGCCAGTTCAAAATATAAAGCCAACGCGTTTAAACCAGCACAATTTTGGCACAATAAAAACTGTCGCAACACCCTGTACATCCATAAGTGTCCCCAAGACTTATAAAACACTTGCAACATTATGTGTAGACCCTGAACGTCATCACACCGAAACTGAGCGAAGAGGAGTGTTCGGTGGCTCGCCTTCCCCGCAACAGAGCTCACAACAGGTTCATGGACGTTCTTCCCGCTGACCGACATTTAGCATACCTCGTCACCCCCGACCCACACGACCGTGAAAACAACTACATAAATGCAGTGTTTGTCGATGTAAGTGTCATACGATAGTTTTCACTTCAAATATGATTTTTTTGATTGATATATTTTTCGCTTATACTGTTTAACAAACCAGTAGTAGTTTGTTTCCTAATTGGCAGTGTTTCTAACGTTTGCACCTATTTGCACATTAGTTTATATTTCAACAAACAAAAATCATGAGACTGGAGGTTAGCGGACTTATTTTAGGGGGATTATAGTTTTTACAAAAATTTACCCGTTAAGTTTGATGTACAACCGTAAATAACAATGCGTAGCCACATGCCCATGGTGTCATTAGACTAATGATTCATATTTCTTGTACTTTTGCAGAGTTACACGACACAGAACCACTTCTTAATGACACAAATGCCACTTCCCAACACCGTGAACGATATTTGGCGCCTCATATACGACCACAACTGTAATTCCGTGGTTATGATGAACGACCACACCGAACACGACGAGGTAGGATGTGACGTCACTCTGTCGTCTCGCATTCCATTCCGTAAAGCAAAGAACAAGATTTCTTGTAAAGTATTGGACAAGAAGTCTTCGCCCATACTAGCCCTGCTGGCGTGATTAAGGGCGTGATTATTACGTAATAATCTCATGTGACTGCCGCGCTTGTGAAAACTTACGCTCCCCGTCTGTCGGCATGTGATGTAACAATGAGGCCAAGGATTTCTCCCAGCTGGAATCTTTATTGCGATGTTTTGTTTCCGTGGATTATCTCTCTCTCTCCCCATTGTGATGTAGATAATAAGTTTTGTGTTGGTACATATATATTCAACATCAACATGAAACGAAACGAAGCTTTTGCTTCGAACATGAAACGTGTTTAAACTGTTATGGCATTTTGAACTGAAATAATATATCTCCCTATTTTGTAACGCAGAATTGTGTCCAATATTGGCCCGAAGCAGGAGCGAAGAACTACGGCCCCTTCATGGTCGAACTTCTCACGAAAGATGACGAGGTCGACGTCGTTTCAAGATTATTCAAACTCCAGAACATGTCCAGGGTCAGTTTTTTATTTTCTCTTTTATGCTCAATTCTTGTATGGACGTGCGGTTTGAAATACCATACAAAATACGATTGACGTCCAACATCGGTGCCATTCTACCGTGTTCCAGTAAATGAAGTAGTGATTTAGCGAAACTGCAATGTGCAATCACTTAACCATATTTTGAGCAAAGACGTTTGTGTGCTCTTTTGTTAACACACGAATATAAGTTTGATATATCGCGCAGTGGACTTTTATTGGTCTGTAAATAACCCCAGCGTTTTTTTTCAGTAACTTCAGAGTTTTCGCATACAAATGCCATAAGTCACTCATCCATCATTGAAATGCACATATATTTTACCATTTCCATGCTTTGTCGTAGGCATTGTGTTTACGATTGCTGTCCGCTAAAAATCGGTCTAGTGACTTCACTCAAAATCTTTTCCATAACCCCTTGTTTTCGTCACGTTCAGCCCAACGATGGATACAGACTTGTGCAGCAGTTCCAGCTCACCAACTGGCCGGGCAGTCAACCAGTTCCCTATTCAAGGAACGCGGTACTTCGCGTTGTGCAGCTCGCCACCAAGTGGCAGAGTGAGTGCGAGCGCAATGGAGATCGTGGAAGGGTTGCGGTTCACTGTGTGTAAGTAGTTTTGCTCACAGATGGATGTGACGTGATAGTTATTTTTGAGAGCAAGATTTACGCAAAGTAATTCAGACCTTCGTCAGTGATAATATATCCAAATTCGAGTGCAAATGCCTAATTCACAAAACCGAAACTGTTAAACTTTTTGCTTGTTTGTTTTTTTAAGCCCAGTTTTTTTTCCATTGATTGTAATGTTTTCACATAGTATAATAATTCTACATACTTAACTCATAGCACACATATAAGTACATGTAAAAACTTCTCCTTTGCGGTACTAATGCCCTACATTTGTTTATAGGGCGGGGGCGGGTCGAAGTGGAACATTCGCAGCGTGTCATAACATGTGTGAACAGATGAGGCAGGAGTTTAGTGTGGACGTTTTCAACATTGTGCAAAGGTTACGAAATGTCAGACCCCAACTGGTGGAAACGCTGGTAAGATTTCTATCATCGCGATGAGTCAGGCGGCGTTTGATGTCGTTTTAGCGTGTCGAAATACCCCCTATTTTATACATGTATCGAAATCATTGTAATGGAAAGCTAAATAATTGCTTTACATGTAATTATGTTGTTATCTGACAGACATTTGTTCTTACAGGAGCAGTACAGGTTCTGTTATGAAGTGGGAATTGAGTTCGCTGACCAATGATTCAAATTCGCTCGCTGGAGGCAGTGTGACGAAACAGTTCGTCCACAAGGTGGCAGTTGCGAGCAAACATTGATAGACGGGGTTTTTGTTGAATAAATCAAGTGCCAAACTTCACTATTCGTTATAGTACCCACCACCGAAATGGGTCCAGTAAAACAATTTAGCATCTTACTTTTCTATTTTGACCTTGTCATTGTGCACGTAATTAATCACCACATTGTGACGTCATAACTATTTTTTGCAGCGCAGTCTCGACAATCAGTGGTGTGGTGACTGCGACTGCGCATTCAGTAGCTGCTTTTAGTGCGGTTTCCTTTCGCGTATATGTTTTATGGAAGCCCTGTGTTGGTCTCAGCCGGAACTGAGCGACCAGACGCTGTGGGTTTCCTTGCGCCGCGCAGATTTTATATCGCAATTTTGATCGTTTTTTTCGTTTTTTGGCTTCTTACGGTTGGTTGCTCCAACTTCTAATGATCTTTGTCGTGCCATATCCGCTGTTTGTCGGGTGCGCGCTTCGCGTAATAAATAACGCAATTTTGTGAGTGGTGTTGGTTCTTTTATTAAAATCATGATTTGAAAGACTGCAACAGGCCGTGGTTGGTTGAGTCATTTTTGTTATAGGCCTACTACTTATTTTACTCTTTTTTATTTCTACCGCTTATAAACACATTTCCAAAAATTGATATAAAATGCCAGTCCATTTTCGGGCCTGCACACTGATCTCCAGCAAAGCAAAAGAAAACAGTCGCTGCCGTATTACTAAACCTCAAAACAAACTTCCTGATTATAGCAAGGCTTATTGGTCCGTGCACGCGTCTCGGATTAGAATTATTCATGATTGTGCAACTTTAAAGAAAGGGGCAAGTAAACAAAGTGTTTGGAGCAAAGGATTTAAAATAAACTTATGCGAATTGTTGGATAATCAGGACCCGCTTTCACAGAAAATTGTCAAGACGTTTATGCAATAATCCCGATTTGTACCTACTTCATCTAATTGCATTACATGACCGTGTAAATACAACTGGACCTCGGGCTATTCAAGTTCGCATACCACCAACTGACACCTTTTTTTGCATCTGTTGTTCGTTGACGCCGCCTTTCGTGGGCAAGGTGTGGTTTTTAGTGCGGTTTTGTCGCTATGGTCGGGGCCCAGATTAAATTCGTTGTTTTGCTCTCGCTCCTTGCCAACAACATTACTTTGTGACAGACTTTGAATAGAATTAGTTCAAAAAGAAGTTTATGTGCTAAGAAAAGCAACAGGGCAATGTTTCTTTGGGCAATTTTATCTTACATTTATGTGTCAATTGACAAGATAAAAGTTGTTGTCAGACATTAGGCGTTGCTAGAAAAGTTAATGTATTTGTATGGAGAAAACAAGATAATTACAGACAGTGCGTGTTCTTATTTGCCGTCTGCTACCCGAAGTACATTCAGCCTATTGTGTAGGATATATGCTAAATTAACTATTGTATAACGCAAAACCTAACTAAACTTACCATAGACTTTAACACTGTTGTGGGCAATTAGTTATAACTGACTTGTATTAAAATTAGTAAGCATTCCATACTCACAATAAAATAACGGATACAGAAGATCATTCGTTAAATTCGTTGGCTGTCTTGCTGACGAGCTGAGCGGTCATGCAATATATTATTCTCAATTAAAGGCTTGTTGATTGTCACAAAATTTCCATACAACTGGTGTAGGTAGAATAAAATCTCATGGCTAAAGGAGTAAGTTGACATGAAGATTAACCTCTGTTGCATGCAAGGTTTATTGGATTAAATCACACTAGTAGGTTAATAAACGAATGTTTGTGAAAAACAAACAAAAAGAAACGACAAAAAAACATGAGAAATGCTACACGTGTAACAACTCAATAATTTTATCACGCAGGCCTCTTCTCTTTCTGGCGATTTATTGATTTTTCCGACGAAGAAATTCAATTAAATATTTCTTCCTTCCTTCGCCATGGTGCCCTGCTGTTCCTACTTCATTCCCTTCTGTACGGGAAAAAGGCATCATGGAAAACGTCACGCACAGCGCAAATGGTTTCAAGCCTCTTCTTTTCATTCGAGCTGGCAGCTGGGACAGGAAACCCTTACACTCAGTTAAGTGCGTTTGCTGTTGGCGAGCGCCAATGCTGGGCGTTCACAATGAGGGGTCAAAGTAAGTCATGCTGACCTGATGCTTGTTCCAGGCTTCGACAAAGATAGCTGCTGAAGTAATAGTTTGTTGTATGACGTCATAGAATAACTCGTAATATCAATATAATGGTTATTGTAATACTCCTTGTGCGTGTAAAGTGACTTGAAAATGCCAGTTCACACAACCGATACTATTACAGTTCCATTTAAAATAGCTGCGTTGTCGATGAAGCCGTTCTTGCGTTAGCTTGCGTTGTAAATTCATTTTTAAACAAACGTCTGCTTGTGTTAACTCTTGTGTTGAGCATACGCGGAAATCAGATGTACCGTAAAACTAGCTCATGATTCAAGAACGTCCCTGCTTGAAAAGCGCAGATAAAAAATACAACCACGTGTTTTCTCCCAGCGTGGCTTTGTACTGCCTTCGGGAAGTCGGTAAAAAGAGCGGGAGAAGGAGCCAATAGGAGAAATGTGATTTAGTCAGGGTTGATTTCTTTTCAGTCAATCCTGTCGTTGGGTTGACAGCGAAACCACGCTTTTAAAAAAATGGTTGGCGCCACGGCTATTGTAGCGTCCATGTTTTCTGCGACGCGGTGTGCTCATATTTGGTAATGACTTGTCGTAGCTTTTTAATCGTTTTTCCGACTTCCTGTGCAGAGTTTCTTCCTGGTAGATTGTTAGTCAAGTGTGCTTAACACTAGAAACTGCGACAATACTATCGTGCTGCAGCATGGATTCGAAGAATTGCAAGATGGAGTTCGATGAGAAGGAATCTGCGAGTTCAACGTCCAGCGATGAGGAAAACAAGAGGTCAGTTGAGTAATGGGGGAGGGGGTAATAGGATTACAATAACCGCTTTTGTACAGTGAACTTCAAGAAGCATTAGGCGACAAAGGTCGGCAAGTGCTGTGATTACGTTTGTTTTGTAGTTTCTGCACAGTTTTGGTAAAAAAACGGGTGAAATTGCGCAATTTACACCTGCTAGCAGTTTCATGTAACTGGTTTCCTTTCCAGCATAGTGCACCGTTCCGAAAACGGACTACGCGCGCGTCTTTTTTACTTTAATAACCATCTGTTCTCTTTCCACTTTGATAAAATGTTTTTCTTTTTCTTTACAATACGATAACAATTGTTTTGTCGCCCATATGACCAAAGTGCCAATCTTTCGTCGTCGTTCCTGGTACGGCGCGCAGGGCTGTGCACGTATATAACTGCTCTGTTGACAGGGAAACGTGGGGAAAACAGTGGGAGTTCATATTTGCAATGGTCGGCTATTCAGTTGGCCTCGGGAACGTTTGGCGCTTCCCCTACTTGTGTTACCGAAACGGTGGAGGTAAGGACCACAAAGCTGGCTCTCTCTCTCGTCGAACTGCTCGGGCCAAAGGACCCCCGGACGCCACTCCGACGTCCAGCAGAAGCTCTGGTCGCCTTTTTTCATTTTTTTTAAACTTTAACATGCGTGTGGTTTTCATTTAATCTGATAGTGTAGTCGTGATTTTGTTTTTTTTTTCAATTAAACCACCGTTCACACGCAACCAGTGTATAATCCACTCTCTGGCATTGGCCGCCTTTCACTGGAGAGCAGTGGTGGCCACAGAAGCGATGTTGCTTGCACTTCATTTCCAAGAGCTTATCGCTAGCAGGAAATTGCAAAATACATTTTCTATGTTCCTCCCTTGCTTTGCCACAAGGCCAACCTTGAGTTCCACGATTGACTACACAGACGTATGTTTTCCAGGTGCATTTCTGTTCGTCTACTTCCTAATCATGCTGGTGGGCGGAATTCCCATGTTTTTCTTGGAGGTGGCGCTCGGCCAGTACACCAGGCAAAGCGCTGTCGAGGTCTGGAAAAGTCTCCCTTCAATGAAAGTAAGTTGAAACTTACTGCTCACTTTACGGACCACCTTATCCAATCGTGGACTGTGTTGGAAAAGTCATGTTGTGAACATTTTCTCATAATTGTGAGAATAAAGACACTGACCCTATACTGTTAAAAACATGGACCGAATCGTTTTAAATAAATGAAACATGTGAATGTTTTTAACAGTATGTGTTAGTCCGTTTATTCCCAGAAGAGTGTTATGAACTAATTTTTTAACTGCACCGGGATTGAACTGATGTTATCCTTGTCACGAGTTCTGATTTGATCAATATCTGGAATTTCATTATTACATAGTCAGCACCGCGGGCGCAAGACCTATTCTAAGACAAAGCGACCCTCTGTCAGTAGGAAAAAAAAGGCAGGGTTAGCTCGGTACACAAGTCCATCGTTTCTGCTGTGCCTCCTATGGTCGTTTCCTTTGTTAATGCAAACATTGTATTGCTCTTACAATTGTAATTAATTCCATGCATTAAATGCAACGCATGTTGTACATACAATTTGCATAAACACTTGCGGTGGTACTTTGTAACAATAATGATAGGTTTGATTGTTGCACGATTCAAACACGGTATTCTTGTCCTCGCGTTGTAGCTCCACAGTATGTGGCTACGTTTATCCCATGTTTCCGCGTGAACGTTGCGTTTGTTGTGATAAGAATGTCTATGCTGGTCTCAACTTAAAGAAGAGTTTCTTTACAGCAGCCTTTCAGCAGCCTTTCGTTAACTATTCCATTCTAATTAGGTTTCAGTTAATGCTAATATGACACCGACTTCCTTCGTTTCAGGGCATCGGCTACGGATGTACGTTCATTAACCTCGTATTCAGCACCTACAATATGGTTGTGATGGCTTGGGCGGTTTATTACTTGGTCCATTCCTTACTTCCCGGAAAACTGGCCTGGACGCTTTGTGGTAAAAGTCAAAATTGCTTTTTATTGTTGAAAGGCATACTGGTTGACAGATTTTTGATCACCGTTTCAAAATCCTTAGCCTGAAATGTTTCCCATGATCTGGTACAGTAAAGTACTTCCAAATGAATTTAGTTTTTGTATTTCTTCGCATAAACTCCATAGTTTTTCATAAGCTTCTGTTGTTACATATCAACCAAGTACTGTTTACACTGCAAACTTTATACTGATGCAAATTTATTACTGTAGACAAATATTGATTCCGCAGTCACGAGAAAAGTGTTTTCCTAAAAAAACCGTTGGCCCAGTTAGTAGTAAATCAATATCCCGCATGGAGCGAAAGGAAACAACAAAGGAATAAACATGGAAGTCCTTTCTGATTTCCCACAGGACAATGGTGGAACAGTCCAAGCTGTCAAGTGCCGGGATTCCTTCTGAATGACTCAAATTCCGCCAACACGACCACTTCGATCATCGCTAACGCGACTAACATCACAGTCATATCTCCTGAAACGGAATTTTGGAGGTACTTCTGTCACCGGTTGTTGTCTTTAGCCCTTTGTACGGTGTGACGTAAACTTCCAAGTGATCAGCGAATCACAAATCATATTGCAGTTACATCACAATGGGCCTTATCTAAAATCATTATCCTGGACAGTGAGCTCTTTCCAAGATAAGCAAATTTTGCGCGTGATCATTGTGTAGTAGAAATTTTGAAAAAAAGCGTTTCTTAAAATAATAATTTTGTCAATTACTGAAAATTACACACTATGTCACAAACGGTTTTTTCCCCACTGATTACTTCACTTTGCCACTTTTCGTGGTTGATCGATTACTGGCTAACCTTTTAGAAGCCTTGCTCCAAAAGTCATCTTATAAAAACATGTCCTTATTTGCAGACGAAATGTTCTACAACAGTCATCTGGCCTTTCGGAGATGGGAACAATCACCAACTGGCCCCTGGTGGCTTGCTTTGTTGTGTCGTGGATCGTAATCTACCTCTGCATTTTTAAAGGCGCACGCTGGAGCGGAAAAGTAGCAACTATCTTTGTGTTACACCCTATCATTACTTAAAATTGCGGTATTCTGACTCAGGTTGTGTATGTCACATCGACTCTGCCTTACATACTCTTGTTCGTGCTTCTAATAAGAGGCTTAACACTTGAGGGCGCTTCAACAGGCGTCGAGTATCTCCTGAAGCCCAACTTTACCAAGTTGACGGAAGCACAAGTGAGTCGCCCCGAGACCCTTGAATTATTAATTGCGCGCGCGCACGTGCTTGATATCGAACCGTCCGTTTGTTTGTCAGGTCTGGGTCGACGCCGGAGGGCAGATATTCTTTTCATACGGTATCTGCTTCACCGTTTTGATCGCGTTCGGCAGCTTCAACAAATTCAACAACAACTGCTACAAGTAATATACCATCGACATTTCTAGCGCGACGTGAAAACACTAACGCCCCCTAAACAATTTAGGCTACCCTAGTTACCAGTTTGTGCTATATATCAAATGAAGTAAAATGCTTTCTTGTAGGCAATGCATCGTCTTATCGACCACCTGTAGCCTGACTTCTCTGTTTTCTTCCTTGGTCATTTTCAGCTTGCTGGGACACATGGCATTCATGCAGTCAAAAGATGTGGCCGAAGTTGCTACTGCTGGTAATTCTTGTTTTTGTCATATTTTGTTACCAAACTCTTGCTTGACTTTATATATGGCTTTCTTATGATGTGGTACAACAATGCACATGTTAAGACCATCGTGAACCCAAATATGTTTTTGGCACTGTACTAGTGTAGCATAATATGATACTTTGTTTGTTTATTAAATTGAGAATGCCGGACATTCTACATTATCCGTACTTTTTCTGGAAATTAAAGGGTGTTTGCAAGCCGAGTCGTCACTGTTTCAGTAGTGGAATATTACCAGTTATTTTTTCGTACTGGAGCCCTGGGAAAGTAGGTTTCCAAAACCCTTCCGAGCGTTTCGCGTTCTCGCACAAAACGTGCGCAGGCGACTCTTAAAGCTCGCCAAAGAACAAAGAACAATCGGATATGATGACTCACAAAAACCTCGCGGCGAGTGGTCGACGGGAAACTGCTTCGTATAAAATTCGTTTGTCCATTGAATTACAGGCCCTGGTCTGGTTTTCCTCGTGTACCCTGTTGGGTTATCTCTCCTTCCATTACCACAGTTGTGGTCAGCTCTTTTCTTCGCCACTCTCTTTTTGGTGGGAGTCGATACACAGGTACGTGAGCATTAATTAAATTAGGGTGCAGCGTTACGAAACGCCACCACTGTTGTTTGAGCAAATCGAGGAAGTTTATTACATTTACGACATCGGACCTAACAATGCAACATACATACACTTTAAGCAAACCGGTTACTTCACAAACACTTTTACCAATGGATAATTTTTAAAATGTCACCAAAAGCTGCAAATAAAGTTTCTTCCTTTTTGGTCATCAAGAAGTGTTAAATTAATCGCAAAATAGATCTGAAAACAGTTTGCCAATCTGTACATGTAACTGTACAGGACAAAGGCTGTTTCCTCATCGATTTAAACCGACTGCGCGAGCCTGTGGGCTGAATTTGCTGGCTTTTTTGGTACCCGATCAATTCACCCAAACATGCGGAAAGGTTGTCGGGTTGTTTTGTGGCGGTAACCATGCCAACTTTATTAAATCACTTTCGATTTTGGTGTTTAATTTGATCTTGTTGTCAAATGTTCGACGCAAGGTTTTATTTTTTCAACATAGGCATTGGACATTGAATCTCGTATGTAGTAGTTACTTGACCTGGCTCGGTCTTACGTAAGTATTTGTTACGTATTCCAACTCTGCTGTATAACACTTTTGAAACCATTACGTACGTTGTGGCAATCCAATTTTATTCAACCACCCTTAAGCAAATATCCGGACTTGGGTATACGCAAATTTTAGTGTGTCGCATATTCTGCTGTGTGCTGAGCAATTGGGTATTTTTTGCTTGTTTCCGTTGCGGTCATCTAATTTCATTTCAATATACCCGTTTCTGCCTCCTTCGAAACCTCAGAGGTTCGTATTTCTATTCAGTTCGCAAGCGTCGAATGCGGAGTCACAACCATCGCCGACATCTTTCCGCGCTGGAAGAGTGGAAAACACGGCCAAGAGAAATTGACGGCCGCCGTTTCGGGAACTTTGCTGTTGCTGGGACTTCCACTTCTTACCAATGTACGTACGGTGTTGATTTATTGAAGAAAATCCCGTGAGAGAAATCACTTCCACTTTGTCGTTTGTTTTGTGGCCCTGAACCTTTTGTGTCGGGACAAACAAGCAACATGTGGTTTATTAACGTTTTTAACCTTGCTTGTCCCTTCACTAACCATCAACGACTACGTCAATTATATAAGGTAAACAGTTTAGCTTAACTTACTGACTTGGGTATCAGTAGTATGCAGCAGTCAAAGCTGTACCGTATAGTCATCGATCACAATAAGAATATTTCTTGCACAGCAAAACTGCTGATCTAGCAAAGCTGTTAGACAATAATTGTTGTCAAGTTGTAATGGGATCAATGTGTACAGTAATGGGGAAAATTAGTTCATTGTTCATTTGAGCAAGAAATATCCTCATCATGACTCACAATCTGTAAGTAATGATCACGCCATCGCTTTGGCTGCTGTACACTGCGGAAAATTCATGCACCGAACAACCGACGTTTATTGATTATTCCTATCTGTTATCTAGGGAGGTATTTACCTCTTCGAGCTGTTAAACATGTACGCTGCCAGCGGGATATCTTTGTTATGGCTCGTTTTCTTCGAATCCATCGCCATAGGATGGATTTACGGCGCCGAACGTTTCTATGACAACGTGAAGGAGATGATCGGATATTTACCAGCGCCGTATTTCAAGCTGTGCTACAAATTCTTGACCCCTAGTGTAGCAGTGGTATGTTGGCTTATATTTTGTCCTGTAATGTAAACTTCCCTCGCCAATGCGCCAAATGTTTTAGTTATACAACGTTGCGTGGTGCTTGCTTATTCATCATTTACAGCACCAACGTACGTTGATAAACCGCCTCTGTGATAAACTAATCGCCGAACATAACTACACACGCTTCGTGCCTGTTGAATAACGCAATGTATATTTGGAGTTCATGACACGCCCATGTCAAGCAAGAGTATTGATTGGGCGGGTCGTGGCTCCTGGTAATTCATTTTGGAGGTCATTAACCAGGTTGCCCATTGACACAATGTTGTTCACTCCAGTGTATTGTTTTCAACTGACGCTATCTTGGAGATATTGACGCGCTTGCGTCTCTCTTGGGAGATATCGAATGATAGCAGGCACTAATGGTGTTGTGGTAACCAGATGCCAAACCTTTTAACCGCACTATTATCTTGAAAGGCTAAACGTTCTCTGATTTCTTGAGGGTTTGGTAACTAAGTTGAAACAAAGGGATTAGCCCATGTTGCGCGCTTTCATGGTTCTTCCATTAAAAGTGCGTTTGTCTTTGAAAAACATCAATAAAAATGACACAAAAGTGTTCTTTGTACCGAAATGGTAAATATCACGCAATGGACAAATACCGTTTACCGTAGGACAAATACAGTGTTTACTTCTGTAACATCCACACCTCTGTGTTATTCAAAGTATTTTTCGCCAGTTTATTGAACGTCCCAAGTCCGTTTGCCGCACATGGTAAGCAACTTGCCTTTTGTTTCAGTTTGTTTTTCTCTTCTACTGCATCAACTTCAAGCCACTGGTGCAGGACGATTACGTGTATCCTGTATGGGCAAATGTGATCGGCTGGTTTCTCTCTCTCACGTCCATTATGTGCGTACCGCTGTGGTTTGCCATCGCTGTATGGAGAAACGAAGGAAGTCTGCTTGAGGTGGGCGGTTATGGCTTTTTTCGGTCCTTTTGCTTGACTGCACATATCGCATTGATGTAACTATATCTATTTCTTAACATTATTAAGTGTGCAATTGGCTATGTGGACTATAAAAAGTTTTTTTACGGCGAGGACTTTTTACTGCGAAAAAAATAATTAAATTACTTTGGAGTAGCAACAACGTCACAAGCAAAGAGTCACATGACTCTGGAGTCACATGTGACTCTTTTACTCTCCGTAATGGTTCCATATAGACGGCAAGCTCATTTCATCAAAAGCTTTTATGTACATGAAGAGAAACAGTTAAAATTTATTGGGCACTTGGCTGTTTCTGTACTTTGAAAACGTCAAAATAAATCCCTCTAAATTTGGTTTTATGACACCGAGTGTGTTTGAAGATTGGAGTAAAGCCAATGGTTGTCGGCTTCAGACACACGTAATTCGGACAAATGAGGACCTTATGTCAGCCCAATTGTATTCAATATCAGATGTGGTGCCAACAAATTTGTGTTCACCCCCTTTATACTTGCCAATTTCATTCGGCCCTACGAAAATTGTTTTGCCACCAAGGCGACCATTCACTCGACAGAACCTGTTTTAGGCCACGAGGCGCTTTGTTTTAATGTTTTTTCGGTTTTGGTCTTGGCGCATTTTCCTAAATGAATACCCGGTCATTATCGCCAATTTTATTTTTGGCAAGTTTAACATCCTGTTTATTCAATAGCTCACGCCGACAAAGCCATTAAACAGTCAACATCCTCCTTGCTACTAATTTGTTTTTTTTCTTGGTAATTTGGGAAAATATCAATAATTAAACGAATTAAAGCCAGAAAGCTGGATACTCGGACAACACGTTGTATTCTACGTGCTTTAGATCTTTCTTTTCCGTGGCACTTAATGGATGAACCCCAGTAGCCAAAATCCTAACCCTATATTTCAAAACTTTGTTTTCAGAGAGTAAAGGAAGCGTTAAAGCCCAAGGAATCTCTTAACCCAAAAGAAAACGAAAAGGGAGAAGTTGTGGAAGTTATCAGCTTAATAGAAACCAAAGCATAAATCGCATGACAACATTTTAACTGGCACTGTGTGTTGTATGGATGTATTGATTTGACTAAATAAGTTTTTCCGTTTGCTTTTTCTATCAATATCAATGCTATTTATTTTAAGATTTACACGAAAAACCGCATGTCGTGCAAGTTATTGCTATGCCTACGGTACGTGCTGATTGGGTTGATTTTTAAACCCGTAATGAGAAGCTGGCTGCCAAGTTTAACTGATAGTGTGTTGTAAAAATCGCAATTACCTTTTTAGCAACTGTCAAAATTGAAAAGCTGACTATCCAGGAAAAGACAAAATAACACGAGCAATGTCCAGAGTTTCTGACCTCTTTTGGTTTTGCTAATCCCCAAAAAATGTATATCAAAATAACCTATGTTTGGGTCAAAATAACCTATGTTTGGGTACTGCCAATTTCACAGTTATAATTTCTGTCTTACCAGTAAAAACATGGCAATTTTTTCAGTCTTAATCTGTTGCAAATTATCGTGTAATTTCACATAGGAATGACATAATCTTCATATAAGTACCACTGTTTTCACATTTTTGCGTTAGTCGTGCTGGCCGTTGAGCAAAATTGCTTTCCCGCAAAAAACGTAGAATGGTGGCAAAGTATATTCCAACTTCACCATGCCACGTACAAACGTTTTCATTGTGCCCTTGAGATATTCTGTGTCATTTTTTGTATCGGTTATCCTAGTGTGGTCCAAAGGGAATATTTCCTGATTTTAAAAAACCTGCTTGTGCTTTGCATTATGTTTCACAATGAAATAAAGCATCGAAGCCACAAAGTTTGTGAGTTTTGGCGGTAATTGTTTCGTCAACAACAGAAAAATGTTAATAAGCCCGATAATTTAGCGCTAGCTTGACTTTCAGTTTTCCAGCAGAATTTGTGAAATTTTAATTCACAGATTGCAAATGGCTTTCTTATGAATGACTGGACCAACACAGTAAAGATTCGAAATCGGCGGAGTATGAATACCTGCAGCCTGTATTTGGTCGAAAAATGACTCGTGACATTTTTCATTTGAGCTTGTTTCTGTCCTGTTGTTTTTGCCATGTTGCTACGTCGCAGTACGTCCTCTCGCAAACCGTATTGCCGGAAACCCGTTACTTACATTTGTCATCACGAAAAAACCGTGAACATAGTTGTCACTTTAGCGTAAACAACTGTCGCATTAACGTGTAACAATCGGTATATTAACGTGTGAGTCGTTTTCTGTATCAAAACGTTTTCATCGAGGTAGCCTGTGTGAACCCGTATCCGGTCCCAAATGTTATTAAGTCACTCACACATTTACTAAAAAGGAGTACTATTTTAACAATTGGCAGACACGAAACTTAAGACCACATATCAGTACTTCAGTTAAAAAAAGTTTTGCTCGCGGGGAACGCTCGTCTTGTAATCCTTTGTCATTAAATGACCTATATGGCCAAAGAAATCCTGCTTTCAAGGCCCTCTGCATTAGTGCACCTGCAGACTGTTACTCTTGTGTTCCAATAACCTTTGCTGGGTCTTTTGACCTATTTAGGGACCTAATATTCTTCAATTTAAAAAAAAAATGGGGGTGGCTAATCCACTTATCTAGAGACTAATTTTGATCAAAATGTGTTGATCTGGGATGGATCTTTCATAAAATCACGAATGATTGGCCACTTGAACTATTCATTTTTACACAAATACAGCATGAATTTTGTGCTCTATTTTCACCATAATTCTCAGCAGCACCCAGCAAGTAGAGGAGAGATGGGCCTTGCATAAAACTACAATAGATAAAATACTTAAACGATCCATTTTCTGCAAAATCTAATTGCATTTCAAAAATCCACCTGTTCGGCAACCAATTTTGAAGAGAATCTGTAGATGAGGAATGGATCTTTCAAAAAACGATAAATGACTTGGCCCTTAAACAATTCAGGTTGGAATTAGGGCATGTGCTGTTGCCAGAGCGATTTTCAGTGTGTCAGTTTTAGTGCATTTTTGACCTTTTTAGTAGGCTAGTCATTTGGTGCTGGGTGTTGTCAAAAGTATACTTTCATTTTTCTCGGAAGTATACTTTTATTTGTAATATTATGTTGGGCCCGCCCCATCTCTATGCATTCGGGTCAAAATTAGTTGCAGGATAGTGATCAAAAGCGCTACCCAGGTGTCAACCTTTTTTCTTGTAATTACTAAACCTGGTACATTCAGAGGCTGCGTAATTTTACCGTGTCGGTGACTTTTTTTGGTTGCACTTTAACATAAAATTTAGTGTCATGAAACAATTTGTTCGAGTGAAAAAGTCAACTGTGTTAGCAATAATTTCAATACACATATTTTTTAAACTTTTAAGTTGATGCTTTTGTAGTACATATATTCTTAAACCAAAGTAAACAAACATAAATTTACTTTCGAAAATCAAAGGGACATGTGGTTTCACGTAAAAAAGCTTGACTTTCAGTTTTCCAGCAGAATTTGCAAAATTTAAATTCACAGATTGCACATGGCTTTCTTATAAATGGAAAAAGGCCACTCATTAATATTAGGCGACATCACTCTATTCTCGATGTATATAGTTCTGTCCATAAAATCGAATCATTTCCCAACAATAATAAAAGGTCGGTCTATTTCGACTTGAATAAATAATAGGGATGGACCAACACAGTAAAGATTCGAAATCGGCGGAGGATGAATACCTGCAGCCTGTATTTTGGTCGAAAAATGACTCGTGACATTTTTCATTTGTAATAGCTTGTTTCTGTCCTGTTGTTTTTGCCATGTTGCTACGTCGCAGTATGTCCTCTCGCAAACCGCATTACCGGAAATCCGTTACTTGCATTTGTCATCACGAAAAAACCGTAAACATCGTTGTCACTTTAGCGTAAACAACTGTCGCATTAACGTGTAACAATCGGCATATTAACGTGTGAGTCGTTTTCTGTATCAAAACGTTTTCATCGAGGTAGCCTGTGTGAACCCGTATGCCCCGGTCCCAAATGTTATTAAGTCACCCACACATTTACTAAAAAGGAGTACTAATTTAACAATTGGCAGACACGAGACTTAAGACCGCATATCAGTGCTTTAATCAAAAAAAGTTTTGCTCGCGGGGAACGCTCGTCTTGTACTCCTTGTCATTCAAGGACCTATATGGCCAAAGAAATCCTGCTTTCAAGGCCCTTCTCTGCATTACTGCACCTGCCGACTGTTACGCTTGTGTCCCAATAACCTCTGCTGGGTCTTTTGACTTATTTAGGGACCTAATATTCTTCAAAGCTAAAAAATATTGCACCTGGATGGAACAGGACTCAGCAAAGATTTGTAGGTCCTCCTGGAGGTTCTTGTGACCTACAGGGCCTATATTGGTATTAAGTTGGAGAAATCTTGTTTTTAAGGCCCTCTGCTGTAATGCATCTAGCGACTGTTATTCTTGTTTCCCTACGACCGTTGATGGGTCTTCTGACTTAAAAAGGGACCTAATATTTTTCAATTTAAAAAAAAATTGAGGGGTGAATAATCCACTTATCTAGAGACTGATTTTGATCAAAATTTGTTGATCTGGGATGGATCTTTCATAAAATCACGAATGATTGGCCACTTGAACTATTCATTTTTACACAAATACAGCATGAATTTTGTGCTCTATTTTCACCATAATTTTCAGCAGCACCCAGCAAGTAGAGGAGAGATGGGCCTTGCATAAAACTACAATAGATAAAATACTTAAACGATCCATTTTCTGCAAAATCCAATTGGATTTCAAAAATCCACCTGTTCGGCAACCAATTTTGAAGAGAATCTGTAGATGAGGAATGGATCTTTCAAAAAACGATAAATGACTTGGCCCTTAAACAATTCAGGTTGGAATTGGGGCATGTGCTGTTGCCAGAGCGATTTTCAGTGTGTCAGTTTTAGTGCATTTTTGACCTTTTTAGTAGGCTAGTCATTTGGTGCTGGGTGTTGTCAAAAGTGTACTTTCATTTTTCTCGGAAGTATACTTTTATTTGTAATATTATGTTGGGCCCGCCCCATCTCTATGCATTCGGGTCAAAATTAGTTGCAGGATAGTGATCAAAAGCGCTACCCAGGTGTCAACCTTTTTTCTTGTATTTACTAAACCTGGTACATTCAGAGGCTGCGTAATTTTACCGTGTCGATGACTTTTTTTGGCTGCACTTTTACATAAAATTTAGTGTCATGAAACAATTTGTTCGAGTGAAAAAGCCAACTGTGTTAGCAATAATTGCAATACACATACATTTTAAACTTTTAAGTTGATGCTTTTGTAGTACATATATTCTTAAACCAAAGTAAACAAACATAAATTTACTTTCGAAAATCAAAGGGACATGTGGTTTCACGTAAAAAATACACTAGGTGGCACTGGCACAACTACATACATGCATATGTATTTAACTTTCACATCGCTCACATGTTCTAACGTTACTGCTCAATTCTGGTTTAGATAGGCAGGTTGTTTACCGTTCCGGGCCAATATTTATATTTCAAATTTTGAATACTTCCGAATGATTTAAAAAAAGTTACAATGCAACACGACGACGTAAGTAAAGCAACACTTTATTTAATGTTTTAGCTGGCAGTTGTTAATATAACCTTAACCTATAGTCGTTAACATAATTATTCGAGTTTAACAGGCTTATTTTACATTATATACTGGTAAAGTGCACCTAGTATGTATTTGTTTATTTCTCGGATATTGAACTAGGTGTAGAATGGACATCAAACAAGTTTTATATGTATTCATTTAAGTTTTCCTCCGCAAATCAGTCTGCAGAGTATGTTAGCTGCCTGTGCGAGTTGTTCTTTAAATTTTTTTTTGACGGTTTGAGGAATTTTCGGGGCAAAACAATCAACAGATGACATCTGTAGTGACTTGACACATGCATCAATTACAAAACAGTTTACACAAGGAAAGATATGTTCCTACATGTCCGTGATCTTGTCAGGAACTGCCATATTCTGCACAATGTGTAGCAAATGATGGCATAACAAACACACTAAAATAGACAAAAGGTCATGCAATGTGTTAAAAATACGATAATTAAATTCTAAGCTTCAATATATATATATATATATACATATATATATATGTGGTAAATGGGAGGAAAAGTGTTGTCAAACCATGATAACTATTTTTGTGTATATTAGGTTTTGTGGGATGTCATTGGTAACACCCAGTATTGTTCCTACAAAGTCAAGTAAGTTTTTAGTTATTAATGTTGATTAGGCATAATTACTACTCTTATATTGTATTTTTAGAGCAAGAACTTCAAAAACACAGCGCTTTTGCAAAAATGAGAACAATGTAACTGGTTTGTGCAACAAAAATTCTTGTCCGTTATCTAACAGTCAGTATGCCACCATTCGTGAAGAAAAAGGCAAGTGTTTTTATCATTTTTTGTGAGGTGAACATAAATTTTCAAATAAAATGTTTTTTTGTGTTTGATGAAAATTTTTGTTTTATGCCAGTTGTGGTCAAGTCTGATTTTATTGTTAAGGCCTAACTGTTTAACAAAACATTTTTAATGCTGTATACAGGGGACGGTGGCTTTCTGGCCTGGCTTGCGCAATTGTGTAACGCTATGGAAAGTTTAACAACTAAACTAATTGACTATCACGCAAATAAACCGCTTGTCATTACAACGTGGCCACTGAAAAACGACGTTTCGTCCATGAACTGACGAAAAATGACACTTGTTTCGTAACAATGCAACATGTTTGGTAACAATGCCAAGTGTTCGGTAACAATGCTCCCTGTTTGGAAACAATGGCGAATGCAACACGATGCGGTTTTTAGGTCAACGTCAAAGAAAATTTCTGGTTTTCACGCGGATTTTGACAAAAAATACAGTGGCATTTGTTTAGTTATCAAAAAAGACCAAAATATTTCACAAAAGGGGGGGGTCCGGACCCCTCGGACCTCCCCCCTGGATACGCCCATGGCTGTATATAGTTGAATTGGTTTTCAAAAAGGACATGTTTTGTTACAGGTATTTGTTATCTGTACATGAAAACCATAGAACGAGCAGCCTTTCCATCCAGAATGTGGGAAAAGGTCAAGTTATCAAGAAACTATGAAAAGGCGCTGGAACAGATAGATGAAAATCTTGTTTACTGGCCATACTTTTTAAGACACAAATGTAAACAACGCTACACGAAGATCTACCAGTATCTCATTCGAATAAGAAAGCTCACATTAAAACGACAGTAAGTCATTGCTCTGTTTTTGTTTTTGTGACAGCGAGAACACGCTGATTTAACATCAATGCCAAGTAATCTTTTACTATTTTATGTTGAAAATCTTCCTGATATCACATTATATTAATGTGTTTTGTTCAGTGGAAACTATTGTTTTGTGTTGCAAAGCAGTGTTTTAATTAAATAATTAGACTTTATTGTGGGGGTGTCACGAATGTACAATTGTTTCAGAAAAAAGCTTGTTCCCATAAATCGAAAGGTTGAACGGAGAGAAGCAAAGAGAGAGGTTTGAAAAAAAATTATTTTATTAATACTGTAGTGGTTTTTAAACTGTGGGTTGCTGGTTATTTTTCCAGGGATCACAAGTTGTGGATGTATTTTTGCTTTACAATTATTTCAAAAACTAACAAAAAAAAATGATTGTTGTTTTAGCAAAAGGCACTAGTTGCAGCCCAACTTGATACAGCAATTGAAAAAGAATTGCTGGAAAGGTTAAAACAGGGGACTTATGGAGACATCTACAATTTTCCTGCTACTGCTTTTGACCGTGCCCTTGAAAAAGAAGAAGTTGAATCTGACAGTGATGTTGAATCAGAAAAAGAAGATGAAGCAGATTCAGAAGTATGAACAGTTCTCAAAATTGCTCTCAAAACATAGTGTGAACAAATGATCTTGAAACCAAAAAATCAAAGAACTATTTTATTTATACAGTGAAATATGTACGTTACTTACATTTGTTTGTTTGATGTAAGGCATATTCTCTATTGTATGTTAATTATTAAAACATTTACCTTTGCTATGATTTGTCAGCCCGAAGTCCAGTACGTTGATGCAGAGGATTTTGAGGATTCTGACATCAGTGATGTGGAGGTATGTCATAAGTCATGCCCACTTGTATTTTAATAACAAAATTTTGTGTTAAAATTGAAGCTTGTGAATGGTTGTATATATAACGACCTGACTTTGTGTTGTAGGATATTGGAAATGATGCATCCGAGGCCGAATCATCTGAAGAAGAGCCGGAAATCTCAACAGTCAAGAGAAAACGTCCTACGGTGGAAATTGAATATGAAATGGAAAATACCAACCAAAGGACTAAGCTGAAACATTAACTTACTCTGGGGATTTTCAATCACTGTCTGAATTTACAGCTTATTAAATAAACAAGGGTAATCTGTGCCAAGACTGATCAAGTCAGAAGAGATGGGCTATTTGTTGGTGATGTGTTCTGTTTGTGGAACGTTGGTTGCGCAGCATTGAATACACTTATATTAGCATGGTATCTTGTGTAAGAAAGTTTTTCTATTAGAGAATAGGCGTTGTCATTTTATTACCAGATACAACGCTAAAAATGTGGAGTACAGGGAAAGCAGTTATCAACACGAAAAATTCTTAATTTAGCGTGCGTGGCGGGGGGCTAATTATTTTGAGGCTTTTTTTGTTAAAAATATTTTCGGAAACACTGGTGTTGTGCTACTACGTCCCACATTTTTGTTTTTGCAAGAATTTTGCTTGCATAAAACAAAATGAAAAGCGTAGCACGAATAACTAATGGCTATCAACAGTGTTTTAAAGAACATCTTCATTCTGTGGAAAAATTTTGCAGCGACTTTTCAGGTAAGTGTCCCCAGAATAATATTTCTTTAAATTTTGTACCTTTAGGTTTTTCATGCCAAAAGACCTATATGGCAAAATCAAAGAAATCTGTTCTTCAAGGCCCTTTGGAATATGGGTCTTGTGATACCATTCAAAGTTAAAAAAATTATTGCACCATGGGACAGTACACATGTAGGCCACGCCACAGAAAGCATTTGTACAGCCTCCTGGAAAATCTTGCTTGAGCAATTATTCAGAAATTAACTTTAGTGCTGTTTTGTAGAGGAGATATGAGCCTTGCAGAAAACCACAATAGATAGGATATTTAAATGATTCATTTTTCTGCAAAATCAAATTGTATTTTTTGTTGCTCTTTCACCCCAAATGATGTCTTACTGGGGGTGCCCCCAGGGGCCAAAAACACACCTGCTAGGCGACCAATTTTGACTAGAATGAATTAGGATATATCTTTTACAAAACCACAAATAACTGGGCCCTTAAACGAATTTCTGTAAATATAGACTGAAGTTTAAGTTGCCTTTTCAGTTAAATTTTCAACAGCAATTTGAAATGCCAAAAACCCCACTAAAACTGGCTCAAATTCACCCTAGCAACAGCACATACATAAGTGCTCACTTAACCATAAAATTTACCCCATGCATCTTTGTGACATGCTCCTTCTATTGTGACAGATGACTACAAGGTGGGCTATCCTGCCATTGAAATATATTTAATAATATAAATACCAAAATGCATCCTGATACATTAAATTATGTTGTTAGTACTTCCATTAAACAGATTTTATTGTGTAGACGAAATTTAGGTTTTAAGAAAGTTAACCTTCATCTAATAAATAATAACACAGCCTATAAAATAATTTAAACACTGAAAACAACTGGGTACTGGCAAGCACAAGAATTATGCTAGAGGCACAGTTTCAAGTGGTCAGCTAATTATTGCATTTGACAATTTGTTTACTGTTAAAAAGTATAACACAGATCAGTAATATTTAAACCATTTCTGTGTATTTATTTTCAGATCTGTATGCAAAGGAATACTATCCTAAAATCGAGCATTTGATTGTTGAAAACCTTGAAGATAATGATGCTTTGATAAGTCCCTCTCAGGAAATCAAATTGTATGTTTAAATGCTTTGCAAAAATGAGCGACTGATTTTAACCAAATGTTTGTTACACAAGCTGTATTAGGCAATGTATTCAACATGGTTTTTCGGAGGAACTATACACAAGTCTTGTACAAACTATTACTGTGCATTTGACTGAATATTCTCAGTGTTTGTTTGATCAGCTGACTTCCCTGAAGGAAGATTCTAGAAAAGCTTGTGTGCATATCAAGCAGTTTCACAACAAATTGAAAAACTTTGGGAAATTTGTCCAAACAATGTCTCCCATGTTTAAACCATTGGTAGGAAGAGTATTTTTACAAAATTTTAATAATCCGAAAAAAATTTAATTACATGATCCAATTAAATGCAACAACAATTTCCCTATTTCAGAATAGTGCGTATGTACAACCACAACTAAACAGTACAATGGAAGAAAAGCTGTTAGAGCTGTTTAAGAAATTGTATGTTGAAACACATGCTCCATCTGTTCTACGTGAGTAAAACTTTGTGTCATGTTTTAATGATCATGTACAAAAAAATGTTTACATGATTTGCACCTGTTGGAATTATGTTGTGGTTATCCAGAGTGCATGCTGGTTGTACGAAAGACACCTTTTTTACTTTCACCATCACAGATGTACGAGGTTGCAAATGCCATTTACGCCATGCAACCAGTATTGAGACCTGTGTTTGAAGGTATAGTATTCTTTTCATGGAAGCTAGCTTTTATTTAAATGCATTTGCATTTACCGCTTGTAGCAATTACGCCAATACAGTGATGATCAATAGCCACAATCCCAATAATGCTTAATTTTGATAAAAGACCAAATATTATTTCTGCTAAGGATATTATTGGGTGTTATGAAAAGCACCACAAAATACAAATTTTTGTTAGATTGTATTCTTTTGTAGTTTGGTGAACAAACAAATTCTACATTGTGTTTTTAGATTTGTTTTCTGTGTATATACCAAATGTCAGAACTCCATTAAAACTAGAAAATCTAGAAGCTGAAAAGGAGCTGATAAAAACAATGCAGATTACTATTCAGAAAGAAATTGATGAACTGCAGTAAGTCTTTTGCAAGAAAATAATTCAAAACATACTTTCATTGATGTTGTCATACCATCTGTGTATTATTTTGCCCATTAGAAACATGCTGTATTTTGTAACAGCAAACAATCACCAAATTGCATTATTCAGACAGAAGTAATAACTTAAACAAATTTAAGTTGCAAATGAATCATTGACAGATGCAAATTTACCATTTAACATTTTTAAGGGTGTTTCCATTTCAACAGCATTACAATATGAACTTGTAAATCACTTTGTATTTATAGAATAATCACATTTTTATGGACAAATTTTGTACAACAGACTTCCTCAAAATAATTTGAAACATTCCCCTTGACACAATCTATATTGGAGAGCTGCAGACAGGATGACCTGTAAGGTACCACAAAGTGGAAATTAGTGAGCCCGCTAGTGTAAAAGCTAGCACAGTGCCACTGTCAACAGCTGCATTGATGAGACCTTACAGGTCGAAAAAGTGCGTGTACACACCCTGTCTGCAGCTCTAGTTTTTCTGTATATATGTATATATATATATATATATATATATAAACTGTGTTGTGTGATGAGTCTATATCCAAACATTACCTTTGAGACATAATTCAAGTAATGTCTGCATAAACTCATTTTGCAGATTAACAAGTGTCAAACGATCAAATGATGATGTCCAGATCGAGGTAAAAAATTTGTTGTTTCTGATATGTTTGACACATCAATAAAACTCCACCTCAACATTATGTTTTGTTAGATTAGTAGTCAAGGCAAAACATTTATAATAATTTCAAAGACCTCAAATTGTTAAATGTGTACTTAATCCTGGGTTGTGTTTGAAAGATTTTGACCCATCTTTGAATGGGTCTCAGGCCATGGCCAATTTTCCTATGGTAACTTCTTGATAATTATAACATTCTGTGATGTTTTGCAACAGGATGAAGAGTGTCCAAATTCCATGCTTTCATCTTTGCTGATGGGTCTTGGTACATAGTGCAAAATGTTCCTTTCTTTGTGTGGCTGATTAGGTGCTTTCAGTTGATGATATTCAAGTGTCTAAAGTTTTCTTGTTTCAAACCATTGTGATGTTTTATTTTGGCTTGCTTGCTTTTATGTGTGTTCCAGTATTGCACAAGTTTTTTGCTAAAAATGAGTAGTTTATGTCTTAAGTTCCACACATTTCTGCCAGTGGAGTGCTTTTATTTAGATAGTTGATGGTAAAGCTTTTTCCTATTTTGTCTAGTGTTACAAACAGAAAATTTCATATTTGCAAACTCCTAGGTAATTTATTAGTGATGGTTCTGCAATAATTATGTTTGTCGGTAGTAAAATCGAGTTCCAGTTTGTTTATTACTTTGTGCAGTATTTCCCACCTGTGCAAATAAAGACCGCATATCAGTAATTCTATTAAAATAGTTTTGCCCGCGGGGAATGCCCGTCTTGTGCTCCTGCGTCATAGAAAGTCTCAGTTTCGTCACAAGGCAACCGGTTATGCGTTGGGGTCATTTTTCTGGTTGAATGAGCAAGAAGTCACGTGGTGTAGCCAGGGCGATTTTCAGCGTGTTTGGTGCAGTTTTAGTGCATTTTTTGCTCTTCTCAGTCAGTCAGACGTTTGGTGCAGGGTGCTGTGAAAAATTTAGTTGAAAAACCATCAAAATGTTCAAGGGGATGTAGCTCAAAATTGAATCACAGAAGTATACCTTAATTTGTGATTTTATGTTAGGCCCGCCTCTTGGCTACGCAGTAAGGTGAAAACTAGTTGCTTAAAGCACCCCTTAGGGGTCATTTCGGTCCCCGATCAGTCATTATTTTAGCTAAATGGGCTGCAAAAAATGTAAGATGGTTTTGCGAAAAAACGAATCACAAAAACCTCATCCAATTTGCAATTTAATGTTGGCCCTAACCCTTTTCTACGCAATGGCAAAAAAATTGTCACAGGAAAGTTGCGTTGGTTGCCCCCTGGGACTGTTTTTGCTATCCTGTAGGACAAAAGATCCTCCTGGAGGCTCCTCAGATCCTTGCTGTGTTTTGGCGGATGCAGCTGCAATCAATTTTTTTCTCCATGAATAGTACCAATAGATCTTCATGGGTCACTGACCACAGGAATTGTCGTTGGCAAAAAAGAAATCACTCAGTATGGGTAATAATGGTGATAGCCTTCATAACTAGATTTTTAGGATTTAATACTGATATGCGGCCTAAAACAACAATGTAATTTGTGCTTGAAAATTTTTGTCACATCTGTTAGTTTCCCCTCAGACTTTTCATAATTCGCGGTTATTAGGTAAGTCTGGATGCTAAATTTTCCAGATGTTATGAATTCTGTAAATTTATTCATTATTACCCTGATGATTTTTAAACAAAACAACGGGAAGTATTATGTGATATCTATGTTAAAATAAAACTCCACCTTTGGGGAAAGTACCGGAATCAACACTGGAAGAAAATTTGTTGTCAAGTTTACTCAAAAATAGTTACTTTTTAACGGTATGCGTGTAAAGTACTTGTGAAGTTGCTGCTGCCCCCGAGGATCGTAGATTTGGTATTTCGCCAACTGATGTCTTCCGCTCCAAATCGACGAGTTCAAGCTTTTTTGAAAGATGAAACTATTGGAAAGGTTCTGTTGTAACGTGTTATGTTGGTATATTTATATTGGCAATAACAAATTTACTTCTTTTTCATTCCCTAAAGACTTAAAGCATAACGACTGCTTGGCCCTAATCCCACAATAGTGTTAGTTTTATTATGTGTTCTGTGCTTTTAACAGGTGGTAGCACTTCCATCCTCATTGGAGGAACTAATCAATGTCATAAAACATGCCTTCTCCATTGATCAGAGCAAACAGGTTATGTTGTGCACAAAGGATGGTGCTGAAGTAACTGACATTGACTTGATGAAGTAAATATCAATACACATTTGATTATCACCTTGGAAACAGATGTTTTTGTTTGTATGTGTTAACAGGACTGATGATATAGTGAAAGTTTCAATGCTGGATAAAAAAACAAAACAAAATCCTAATTATTTACCTGCAAGCTCACCTAATGACTGGATTAGTTTAAATGTTGGAGGAAAAGTATTTGCAACCACTCGGTAAGGATTGTGTCAGATTTAATTCAACAACTAAACTAAATTTTCAATGGTTTATATGTTATCAAATTTAGTAAATTTATTGGAGTATGAGTAAATTTGAAACAATCTTTCTTCTTTATTATCTGCACAAAAGCTGATGTAATAAACTGCTTTTTTTGATAAATCAGACAAAAAACTTGTCCTTTACCATCGATATTTTTTGTGCATTGTCAAAAAGAGTAAATAGTTTTATAATATCCAAAGATAAAAGATAATTATTTTCGCCATGTTTATGTGGATGACAATACTTTGGATGATCTTGTTTTTGTTAGGATTGAGATGATCTCACAATCACTCACATAATCATGTTTACTCTTGTTTAGGAGTACATTAACTGGGCGGGAGAAACACAGCATGCTTGCTAAAATGTTCCAGGATGCAGGTAGGTTGTTTTGGTATGTATATTCTGTTGTGGTTAGGTAAGTTACTCTGTTTATTAGATGTGTGACCTCCTGAGAAAATACTCGTATAAATTAGCATTTTTATAAATTTGTTGTTACACAAATTTATATGCATTTGTATATAATCTTTTTAAAACAGACGGTATTTTTTTGTTTATCTATGTTCAGTCAAGTGGACAAATACTGTTGATAGCAACGGTTGTGTTCTCTTGGATCGCAGCCCAAAGTACTTTGAACCCATTCTTGGGTACTTGAGACACGGGAAACTGATTATTGACAAATCTGTAGATCCCAGAGGTGAAATAATTTAGAAATTTTCAGTTTTACTGTTTTTACTCACTACTTATAAAGACATTTTGTACACATAAACATGTTTTACAGGTGTGCTGGAGGAGGCCAACTTCTTTGGAATGGAGGCTTTGTCGAAAGAAATTAAAACTATAATTAAAGTATCGTTTACTTACACTGATTTGTGAAAACACTTTTGTTTTATAAATGCATGTGTTTAAAACGTTTGCCAGTGACAAACCTGTTTAAATCTTTCTCCATTGTCAAGAATGGATAAAAAATCGTCAAGAATTTTTTGATGTGAAGGTAAATAGCTTTCACTTTTGCAGGAGAGGGCCATGGATGGCTATGATGAGCCTCTCACCCGTTGCATGGTGGTGAAAGCCCTTCTTGTCACTCCAGCTAAATGTGAACTACGCTTTCAGGTTGACTATTTTGGTCTATTGGTTTATACGGAAACATATTTAATATTAACATTACAAGCTAAGTAATATTCCATACATACATGCATTACCAATTACCCAACCAAAATTTACAGACTCTGGTGTACTGGATTAACAAACAAGTCAACTATATGCATAGGCGCCTAGTTTTCATTTTTCCAGGGGGGGCGGCTATGTTATGACGTCATAGTTTGTTACTGTGACGTCATCAAGTATCGAAAAACTGTGTTTGAATTTTAATGCATGAGGCGTATTAACCAAAAGGGCGACGTTTGCGATGAACGCACGAGATCGGTCTGCGACACAACCAATAAGTACCTGTTGGTATATCATACTGCGAGACTGATGTTGCAACAACCAATGTTAGTTACGCAAGCGAAACTAGGTCAACATATTTTGTGTGCGTCGTGTAAGAAACACATTGTTTTTAGTTCTTTTTTTCTTTGAACGTTACGAATGCGACGAGTTACATGGTGCGGACAGACGCGCGTAAAAGCCACTCGTTTTTTTGAAAAACCTGGGGGGGCGCCGCCCCCCCTGCCCCCCCGGACTAGGCGCCTATGACTATATGTGTTGTTATTTTAACTGCGGTTGTGCTAAAGAAACGTCTGTTGCTCCAACGAACAGTCGCGCTGTGGCGGTATAGAGTCTCGTAAGATTCGAACCTAATTCTTTTGAATATGTCGAGACATATCATTACTTGATATATATCATTACTTTCTTTTAAAAAAGCAGTTAGAATTCGCAAATAGTACTCTTCAAAATAAACGAATAAGCTCTAATTTATCTCAATTTTGAACATATAAAAAATGTCTATATTAAAACAGTGCGACAACCGCGATTGGGTGATAGGTGAAATGTATCATGAGGTTTTCAGGCTTTGCAGCCCAGGCATTGCAGCCTCGCTGGTTCAGCCACTTTATCCTGACAAGTCGGAGCAAGATTTGAAAAATAAAGCTCCCGGTGAGGTTTGAACCCACGACCCTGGGCTAACCAGGCCCAACGCTCTACCAACTGAGCTACAGGAGCTTAGTGGTTTCACGGGGTATATTGTGGCCAAGGTACACTAGTGCGCAAGCGCAGAACTTGCCAGGCAACCTTCACATATACGTATGGGATCTCTACCACCGTATCAGATAAAAAGTAATATTTCATGCAATGGCATGATAGGCAGGATCACCCCACTGCGCAGGTCCTTGCTTGGCGATCACAGCTAACGTATCGCGATCATGAGGTTTTCAGGCTTTGCAGTCCAGGCAATGCAGCCTCGCTGGATTGTGGCCAATATACCCCGTGAAACCACTGACCTCCTGTAGCTCAGTTGGTAGAGCGTTGGGCCTGTTTGGCCCAGGGTCGTGAGTTCAAACCTCACCGGCAGCTTGATTTTTAAAATCTTGCTCCGACTTGCCGGGAGAAAGTGGCTGATCCAGCGAGGCTACATTGCCTGGGCAAAGCCTGAAAACCTCATGATCGCGATACGTTAGCTGTGATCGCCAAGCAAGGGCCTGCGTAGCGGGGCGGTCCTGCCCATCATGCCATTGCATGAAATATATACTATAGGTTAAATATGTTCATGTATTCGGCGCAATATCTGTGTTGGGTTGTTTTTGTTCTTCTGAACTTTAAATTCCATGCACTATGCTCCCGAGTGTTCTCCGCATGCATCATCAAAATGTGCATTTTGAAACAACGGAGCAAATTAGAAAAAAATAACGAAGTTTGGTACAAAGTTCAGATACCATTGTAACGCGAAATTGTGAAATATGCAGGCGAATATTGCGAAAATATTGTTTGTGGTATTCTGAACCCTTGCAACCTGCGCCCGATTCGTGGAATCGCACTTTTGCGCAGTCGCACCTTCAACCACTACTCCACGTTGTTCTCATGCGCAGGGAATTAATTTCTCCGGTGCCGATCTATCGCGGCTTGATCTCCGATATATCAACTTTAAGCTCGCTAACTTGAGTCACTGCAACCTCGCACAAGCCAATCTCTACTGCTGCTCGTTGGAGAGGGCCGACCTAAACGGTTCTGTACTGGACGTGAGTATTATATGAGTATTTGTCATCACAAGTGGCGGTGCGCAGTCTGACGTCCGCGGAAATCTCTTATCTTCGTCACGCCGCTTAATGAATTTCTGCTAATGAGCCGCCTTTGAGCGTGACCTATGTACCGGCGCGCCCCGCACACAAACAAGTTATGAGCCTCAATGCTGTCTCACAACGCAACCCGTTGTGCTTAGCTCATAACCAAGATAGTGGGGTGTCATACCCGGTAACCTTTCTGTGTATAATGGCTTAATGGAAAATTGTTTTGTCGTTTTTCTGCTACGGGCCCGTTTTTTGGTCTACATGGCGTTTATTATTGTGAATGGACGAAAGCCAAAGCTTTAACAATATATGTGATAAATTCTGTATTCCTTTTTCTCTGTTAGTTGCAGTAGTTGATTCGTTTTACTGCGACCCAGTTGGCGTTTGTTGTTTTGGCAAAGCGAAACTACAGCCGCTAAATTGTCGGCAAGCATTACGAATATTCAGGGTTGTTTCTTGACAGGGCGCTAACCTGCAGGGTGTGAGGATGATTTGTTGTAATGCCGAGGGTTGTTCTATGAAGGGATGCAACTTTGACGATCCTTCGGGTCTAAAGGCGAACATGGAAGGTACGATCGACTGTTACAAGTTTTTTTGCAGTGTTTTCCCCCCAAACATCTTATGTGTGTTCGCTTAACATTTTTGCCTCTTCGCCCGTTCGAGTCAAGTTCAAATTTTTGGAAAAAAATGCGACTTTCGTTTTTTTCCGCTTTGAAACTAACAGACCAAAAACGCACAAATTTTGGATTTGATGTTTGGCAAACAGTCTGAGGTCAAAAGTTTCAATTGTGCGCTGTTTCCCCAAGATAATCCCAATATTTGCCTCGTTTATTATGCGGTTTCTTACCTCTGTTTGTGTTACCGGCACCTTGTTTTAGGTGCCAACATGAAGGGCGTCAATTTCGAAGGAAGTCTAATGGCGGGAGCGAACTTACGTGTGGCCACGGTGAAAAATTCAAACCTGAAGAATTGTGACTTGCGTGGTGCGATTCTGGCTGGAACAGACTTGGAAGTAAGGACTTAGTGCTTAGAAATTGAATGGGTTTTAGCCAAAGATCCTGGGAGAGCATTTTGTGTTTTATTTTTTCACGTAAACATTTATACATATGCCAATGATTGGTTGTTGTGAATGTGAAGGTTGGTAAACAAATTGCTTGTGATGTTGACAGTCATGTTTTATTGCTGCAATACAGCTCTTCTGGTGGCAATATTTTTTTTATGTAAACGTTTCGACCACCATGCAGCAGCCTTCATCAGGGTGTAAAAAATGGGTGACGTTAATATTATATAGTTCTTGCCAGAAGACAGTGAAAGTTGGTAAGGCTGGTTCTTCCTTTCTTAATTCGATTTTTTCGTTTTTGTGTAAAACGCAAATCGTGCGTCAGTATACTTAGATATAACTGTCTCGTGTTTCAACTCTCACCTTTCGACGTGTTTGGTTTTAATTTACTCGGCCCAACCAGAGCGGAACATTTTCAAGATAAATAGCTCATTTCTGCGTATCACTGTAACGCTGGAAAGATCGGCCACAGATGAAACGGTTTTAAACAAAGGCGAACCCATTCGGTTCGTAAACCAATACCCATAAAGCCTGCCCATCCACACTCCCCAGTGCAGTGGAACGGAAACGGGCGACGAAACGGGAAAATCGATTGCTCCCTGCCGGTGAAAAACTTTTGAAAAATGCGCGTTCGGATTGCATGCATTTTGCGCCCTTGCTTCAACGAGGCGCACTCGGTTCGCGAGCCCGTGACCTTATGGGCCCGACACGCATGGGGGTAACGGCGGGCCTTCAGATGTGTTCTACGGCCCCGATTTGCGCCCAAAGTGGGCGGCATCCATGTGGAAACGCAGGGTATCGTGGTTACCCGAGATTCCATCAAGAGGGCTCAACTCAGTCCGCGGGAACGCCTGCATTCGGCGTCTATTACCGTTACCCTGTTAATACAGGTTTGTGCCTATGCGAGAAGGCACGCGGTAGGTGGTGGCGATGCTCTCGCGGTCGCTGTATTAGCATGTTCGCTCGACTGGAAAAGATTGATTTGCCTTCGTTTGGTTGTGATTAATTTGCTTTCCGTGGCACGTTTACCTGAAAGTTCTGTAGACTTTTCACAATCAATAACAACCTATGTTTCTGAATTTGTAGAACTGCGACTTGTCGGGTTGCGATCTGTTTGAAGCAAACCTTCGAGGCTGCAACGTGAAGGGTACAAAGTTCGAAGAAATGATCACGCCCCTGCATATGACCCAAGCTGTTCCTTGATTCATCGATCGTCCCATCCGACGCTTTGTTCGCTCTTATTTCGCCTGCTATGCTACTCATCTTTTTCCTTTTTTTCGCAGTAATTTTTCACTGCCGTTACGTCATTGTGTTATGGGCGTGATTGGTTTATTTTGAGCAAAGATGGCGAAAACACAGAGTTTGCATACCTTTATATCAGGGAAACTCCGCGCCGAGGTTAACGCAAGTATGCAAGCGAACCACACCTTCGCCATGTTTTTGTCTTTGCGCGCCTCGTTCAAAGTCCTGTATGTTTCATAGCCACTAGTGTCTCTCTTCTAACTATATGGCTGCTTTCCTCCAATACATATACGGTGTGCGGGTCTCTGATTAATCATCGCTCGATACTTGCGCAGCGCTGATCCGATTGCGGTCACGCGCGCCTCCGCTCCTACACGGATTCAGAATGTACGTCTCCAAAATTCTGTCCTCCACTACCGTTAACGATTACAGCGCGCCATCAGGCTCCACTATTGCTTATATGTTTACATTATGCGGTAAAGCTGCACGAGGTTCCCCTCTCGTATCTGTTCGTGAGCACACCTTCAGTTTGCCTGCGGTAAAGTGCATGCGCACGTTTGTGCTGTTAATCCTACCCGAAAGTTCGCTTTTAGATTTATTCGTTCTTTTGTCTGATTTGCACCCTCTGCTTGTTTGGCAATACACATTTTCTGTTGCGATAAGCCTCTCTTTGCGGTATCATTGCTACACTCTGTGCAGGCACCAACCACATTAGCGAACCGCTACATGTATTTGCGTCGGGGTCACGACCACACGAAAAACACAAAAAAATTCACAGCAAACCGAAAGTTGTATGTCGCACAGCGCCACTCAGCGGAATGGACAGAAGACGACCCTTGACGTGAAAAGAACTATCACACGCAAAATGACATAAATAGGTTTTTAATTCAAAAAGCACACACGCACGCGCGAAAGCACAGTTTCTATACGTTTCTTTGGTCTGCGCATAGAAAATTCATAGCCAACAGAGAGACTCAAGGAACTTTGTTTGGAGGAAGTTTTGAATATACGCTTTACAAGGGGTTTGGAAATAATAACTAACTTCACACAACAAACAGCAATGTCGAAATGCGTTCAGCTTTAAACCTTGTTCAACTTGTGTAGAAACACCTTGCAATTCACACACAACAGCTAATGTAAAATGTTTGCGTTGCGATTTTTGTACGTTGCAGATGTGCAAAAGTAAAATTTCCTTTTGTGAATCATCGAAGGATGCCATTTTCTCCCATCTTTAAAAACGCATTTTCAATTATGTAGGAAATCACTAAATGTTAAACATGACGCCCCTTTAATTATTTTATATGACATCACGATCCTGTTTAAGAATACTTGCGCCTCATCAGGCTGTTGACACTGAACTGGAATGGATTAGTAACGCAATGACCGCCGTGCGGCGATGCAATCGCACGGTTACCGCTTGCGTATGGATTATGAATCTGCTGACTTTGGGCCATCGCCATTGCGGCGGCACTACCCCCCTCATACACAGCTGGATTCGATCCATCTGGGCTCGTTGGCGTTGCTGTCGGCGAAGCGAGATCCACACTACCACTGATGCCATACCTTGAACAGGCATCCATTATGCTTCCCGAGCCCCCCATGTTGCCTACCGCCATCGGGCTGCGCTGTACCCCCGGCGTCATCGGACTTCTGGCGTGGCTGGCGTCTTCGATCTCAGTGGAATGTTGCTGCTGGATCTCGGGTTTTACATGCATGTTTCTGCCCATGCCTTCGTGGCTACCATACAAGCTGTTGGCGCTGCCACTCGATTGGTGCTGGTGCTTCATGTCCATGCCCAAATTTGACGAACCGCCGTTCTGCTGCTGGTGATGGGTACTTTGCTGGTGTGTCGAAGAACTTGGGCTCGATGCCGACCCGATCCGGTGTTCATGCGAATTGTGAACAGCATTCAAAAGCGACATGGGCGGTGGAATTTGAGGGAGGTTGAAATCTGGAGGGCGCTCAATGCTCTCCTTTCCCATCATGGCACCCTGGTCTCGACGCTTTCTCTTGCGTCTGAAAAACATCGAAAAAATTATGTTAAAAATGTTTGAAACTATCAACAACAAGTACACTGTTTTGATCCTCAGTTCCGTTTACATTTTTTTCTCTGAATTACTTGCAAAGTAAACCAGTGTGATATGACAATGCACTGTGTTTGATTTGAATCGCTTTTCGAATTTATTTTACATTGGCTGAGAAAAACGAAACAATTACGTAGAGATGTGGCTGTTTTTTTAGTCGAGGCGTTTGTGTAATTTGCAGATTGTTGCATTCATTTTTAAGTTTTAAATGTGTGGCAACAACAACAAACTTATGCCCTTGGACTTTTATTATTATTAATGCGGATTGCAAGTCTCGCTTATCTGAAATACCAACTAATTCGTTTGAGCCTGTGTAGTGTTTTGAAACAAAAATGACGACCTGAATATCAATTTAATTTGATTTACCGGATAAAAGCTGATTCATTAATTTTAAATGACGCATGTGAATCAAAGGTCGTTCCTCAGGCTTTACAACTGAAAAGCGGTGTTTTAAAAATCGGCACTACTATTTATTAAAATGTGAGATGCACGTTTTAAAATGACCTGGCATGTTTCTTGGATTACCACCGTCACACCACTGGTTGACTGTGACAAGCGGTTCAAGCAGGTTGTTGTTGTTTGCGTATTTTCAAAATGGCGGAACGCGTCGCCAACACTGCAGTCGAACGACCAAGAACAGTAACAAAGGCAAGTGGGAGATTTTGTTTCTTTTCTAATTTATGAATATTATAACTATTATACCATGCCTTAAACTCGCTTGTGTCATCTTGTTAGGTTGTTCATAACATATATAATGTTGTTTGTAAGCTTTTGCGTTTGCGAAATACCACTTTCGGTTTGCGATGCATTTGGATGTACCAAGAGTATTTTGGTTCATCAAGGATTGTTTCATTTAAAATTGAGGATCTTCCGAGCTATAGAATTACTTTCCTGTTAAGAAACGGCGCCACATCGCGACCGATAGTTCCCAAGCGGCTTTCAAGTGTGTTCGGACTAAGGCAGGATGTTGGGCCGCTACGGTAAATGATAACAGTGTGATTAAAGTCTCTTCGCGTGCGAAAACTTGTGTGTCGGCCCCTGACAGTCAAGGACGCCCGCCCAGGGTCATGTGAAACTACATTGGGTGCGAAGGCGTGGAACCGTGCCTTGCAACTCGCGTGTTGTGCATTTTTACCGCAAGCAAATCGCCCGCGTTGTCGACAAACATGTTTTGTGAGTTTACACTGTCAACAGATGCCAAATAGACTTTCGCCAAATGTAATCACGGTCTACCCCAAAGCTGGGCGCATGCGGTTTCTGTCGGAGGGCACGTGATGCTCTTTGCTCGGTGATTGATAGTGGTTACCCGTTTATTTTTGCTCAAAAGTAAAACAGTTTGGCCGGTTAATGTTAATGCCACAACAAACATAACGCGGTAATTTCATGGTGTTTAGTAAATCATGTTGGGGAACATTATAGAGGTTAGGTTTTCGCGGGCAAACAAGCGTTTTTTTTTGTCAATTTCTGCACAAACATGCGCATCGTAAAGGGCTCTTAAACCACAAATTAAAATAATTTTGATGACTTGGAATAATATCCAAAACAAAAGAGTTGGGCGTTTATGGTTGTGTTAAAAGGGCCATTCTAAGACTGTCAACTGAGCGTTTGTTTGTGGTTACAGTATTTAATCTTGGTCACATTGTTTGCGTAACAGGTGCGCAGCAAATTTTTAGGGCAGCTTACAGAAGCGTATCACCTGATACCGAAGGAGGCGTAGCGACCCTTGCGTTTGAACCCTGAAGATATTTCGCGATGGGACATGCGATAGCGTATAATGCCTGGCACGGTTTAAACAAAAAAATATATTTGCGTCCGACGTGTTTGGAAGACGAAACAGGCACCAAATTTTTATTTTCACCTCCCATCGTATGATTTAGAAATATGAAAGTTAGTTATTAGGGTACTTCTACGGAAATAATGTGTCAAAAATTTTATCTTTGAAGTTGTTTTTTGTAGCTCACAGAACAATGGTTAACGATGTTCGAAACACCTTTGTATTAACCTGGTCGTTTAAAAGTAGTGTATATGTTGATGTTTTTATAATGCCGTTTCACAAATCGATAGAGAAAAAACGGAATTTATTTTTGTTACACGTTTCTGAAAAAGTGTTTTTACTTTAGTGAAACATTGGTACCTCGTCTGTTACTTTTTGCTGTTGATGACTCCATGATCATCGTTGCCTTCATTGCGCTTAAAAAAGACGCGGTTTGGTTTCGCCGCCCAGTTCCTTGTAGCGCATTGACGATCGTGTTGTGCATTAATTCCGTGGCCGTGAACTTGGACCCCTGAAGGCCCAAACATCGAATTCCTTTCGCTCGCTTCGACGTCACGACTTTAGGCGCCGGCAAGCAAGCGCGGATTATCGCAGAACGACGCGGTGCAGACGAATGGCCGTTTGTTTGTGCCACGCTCGAAATATCCGATTAAAATGATTGAGATAATATCGAGGCGCTGGGTGCGCGCGATATTCACAGTGTGAGTGATGGCTTGTTAACGTTGTGGATTGCGATTGTCTGTCGCCCGCGGTAACAGCGCACCCTCTAGAGGTGTGTCGGTCAAAGTTTTTCACGTTAATAAGCCGCAACATAAAATGTTTATCGAAGCAACGTAGTTTTCTTAAATTGTAATTGTGTTACAGTGAGGCCTAAATGCCGGTTGCTTGTTGTTGTTTACCGTTTGCGGCGCGTCTCTTACGCTTCAACGGTAGCGACGTACAGCGGAAGGGGACCCTAACACCACTTTCCCCTCGCTTACACATTCAAACAAAATGGCGTCGTTGGATTTTACCTGAAGTTTCCGTTGTCAAACATCTTTTCGCAGTTGGGGTCGAGCGCCCAGTAGTTTCCTTTGCCAGGATCGTCCTCATCCCTCGCTACTTTCTTAAAACAGTCGTTAAGGGACAGGTTGTGGCGGATCGAATTTTGCCAACCGGCGCGGCTTTTCTTGTAAAATGGAAAGTTCTCGGCCACGTACTGGTAGATCTGTGACAAGGTCAGCTTCTTTTCCGGGGAATTTTGGATCGCCATTGCTATTAATGCCGAGTATGAATACGGGGGTCTGACCATCTTAAAGAGTTCGGATTGGCTGGAGAGAGAGAGCCACGCGAAATCTGAACCAAAACCAGCAGGTCCAAAGAACTGCCGTTGCCCGGCGGCCGCCGCTACAGCCGCTGCGCCGTACGTTGCCGACTGCATGTACGAAGTGGCGGAATTAAAACTACTTGCACCCATAGAAGACGAACCTGCAGCGTGATTCAGCCACAGGTACGGATTTGACGCGCCGGCTGCAGATGGGTATTCTAATGGCGGGTAGGGGTGCCCTGTGGTGGCCGGGTGTTGGCCACGCGCTGCCGCAGCTGCCTGGGCCGCAAAAGCGTTGGGATTGTAAAAGTTATCGTACATTGAACCTCCTGCGCCGCTACCATTGCTGTCGATAAGATCTTGCTGATGGGTGCCGTGGTGATGCGGGGGAATTGAACTCATCATGCTGCCTTCAGTAGGGTGATTCCTCGAGAGACCTGAAGCAATTGCAACTGGGAGTCCAGGCTCTTGCGCTCTGGCGTATTGCTGCGAGGAGTACAGAGGAAAGGGGCTGTTGTAGTGGACAAAGTCGCACGATTCGTGCTTGACGCCCGCTGCGCTTATTTCGCTGTCCGGTAAATTATAATGGCGCTGGGGTGTGACCGGGGTTGTTTGGTAACACTCCGAAAACGATTGCTGTTGCGTGCTTTCAAATTCCCGTTCTGGTGTGTCGAATGGGTTCACATCAAATACCATAATAAAAAATCACCTACTGACGGAAGACTTTCGCGACACCAACAGTGAATAAAAAATTTCAACTGCAAAAGAAAGAAATCACGTGGTCACACATCGAAGAAAGCGTACGCATAACGTATTCCTGTAGACTGGAAATAATTATTTGTTTGCAACAACAACTACGGCTGTCTGCACAACAGCTTGACACTCGCTCGCTTTTCTACCAGGTACTGCTTTTAATTTAAGTAATTCGTCTGTCTCTTTTGGTACAAACAGCGCGCGGTAGGCTATGTAAACCCCAAACTCCAAACAGTTGCAGTAACAAACTGGTCTGGCTGCCGACATGCGTTGCAGTAACAAACTGCCCGTGAGTTGTCACCAGCAACAGTGCTCCCGCCCGTACCTGCGCTCTGATATCAACGCGCGATGCAGACCGTTCCACATGAACTTCTTCGTGGACTGTCTCGAGAGCCGCCGGTGTCGTAAGCGCCAACTCGCGGCCGATAAACGGGCTTTGAACGTAAACAGCAATTCGCTATGCGTTTAGACTCCGGCCGCCGACCGCAAGCAGACCCCTGTTTACAGCACGCATTACAGCGCGTTTATTACCCAAATTATTCGCCACGCGTCGTCACTTTGGGGGCTGTGTTCGCCTCAAGTCAGCTGCGCTTACTGTATAAACAAAAATTCGCAGTTGCGCAGGGCTGCTCTTTTCAGACGACAGAATTACGGTAGCTACCTGTTCTAGTACCAAAGCTCGCGATGGTCTGTTGTTTTCAAGCATGCAAGGCTTTCGGGCAGATATGCGAAATCGAATGAGCGATCGACAAGCGCCACACCAGATGTAAACAGATTTTCGCGATCGTGCGCCTGGGGGTAGGCATTGCAACTTTGCTGAGACGATCTAGCTCCGGCAAGAGCGACATCCGCACCAAAGTTGTCGATGCCGCATAGAGTTTTAATTGCGATCACGAGTTACCGATGAGCTCGACGTTGCGCAAAATGGCCTGTTAATGACTCCGAAGCGAAATCGTCTGATTTGTTCCGCTAATCGAATCAGGCAACCACCGTAAAAATGCCGAAAATATTTTTGCTAGCACCTCGACTTCTATTAGTTGGGGGCGGGCGTAATACTCTGTTTGTACAAAGCGTTTTGTTCAGTTAGGCTTCGACAGGCAAGATGGACGATCGCAAAACCTTGACGATTGCACCTCACAACATCTTTAGCTTATTGTTGCCTATGCGTCCGTGCTTTCGGCGTCGACTCAAGCACAGTGTGCAACCCTAATATTATTGCCTGTTTACAATACGGAAACTGACTTGGAATTTCGGTCTTTGATTCGTTTTATTCGGTCGCGCCTGATTTCCTTTTTCCCGTTGATCCGATCGAGAGAGTCGTGCTGATGGCAAATTGGCTTAAATCCTTATGCTCAATCTCTCTCCCACATATTCGACTGTTGTACTATTTTATATTTTTGATCGAAATGGAAATTTTTATCAGAGTTTGTCAATATTTAAAAAGATGTAATTGCGACTTTCCGAATTATTCAGCAAGCAAAATTTCGTTTTTTTAAGCGGCCGAATAACTCCTTGAGAATTAATCGCCGTATTTGGTTTCGCAGTAGCATATTTATTCCGCCTACAACTACCATATAAATAGCGACCATTTGTTACTCAAAAATAACCATAACATCCTCCCTAGTCTTGTTTATATTTGTAAACAGTCGATAGGTGCACGTGCCTTTTCCGCCACAACGCCAGTGGTGTTATAATCGGTTTTGTTTTGCATGTGGCAAGTGTCCATTGTGATGGTAAATACAGCACAATAAACGTAAAACGTCAGCGCGTATATGCAGCTTGCACACAAACCCCTATTTTGGCAATTTTTCCCGACAATGTGCCCACAATCTTATATAATTTAGATATGTTTAACGAGTTAAAACACGTCATGCAATTTGTAGCAGGGAGGCAATGTATTAATTATTTCGCTTTTTTGCAAACAACAAAAAATTCTCTAAACTGCAGAAACAAAAATAAAGTTTGGACAAAATTTCGACAAACTGCAGATACACATTTTTAGATATATATTGGGCTGTATGGCATATTTGTTATAACGCCAACGTATTCGCCACCATTTATCTTAGAAAACTGAAAACATTAATGGATTCTTTAAAGCTCAATTATTTTTAGTTTATTTTTCAAAATAAATGATATTCCTATTGACTCTAAATATATTTTTGTTTGGGAAAAAATCGCCACTCTCATCGTACAGTCTACACAACAACTCGTTCGAATTAATCTCTGTTGCTCTTTATTGTTGTATAACGTTGAAGGAGATACAATTAATTTTGGTCCTTTATTTTCAAAATATACTCTTTCAGTTTATTTTTGACTAAGAAAAGCATAAAAATAATGCCATTAAGCACGGAATATGTAGACCTGCTGTCACTGAAGACGTGGAGTCTTCGCGAACTGAGCCGCTATACAAACGGTGGCGTCTATACAAAGAGCGATAAATCTAATCCTCTGGATTTTCATTTTTAAATTTTAATGACTCTGTTTGTGTTGAGAGGCACTTTTCTTCGTTTGTCCGCTGCTCGTTGGTTATTATGTCAATAACCGATTGCAGTACGCGAAAACACAGATTTCCCTTTCGTGTGACCACCGTACGGCCGGCACATGTCCTATTTCACTATTTACGGGCTCCTTAATGCATTTTTTGTGCGCACACCGCTCCCGACACTTTCTATTATTTGTAAACACGTCACCAGAGACAAATCTACGAGACCCGGCGCAGTTAGATTCTCGAGCGCTCGTCGAGCGGCCGCACCTGGCTGTCCGAACGTCCACCATTTGTATCAATCACTCGACAAGCTTGATATTTTTGAAATCAGTTACCCATTGGTCATGCAGGATGACGCATGGCCCGGCCACGCGCCCATAACGCGGGGAGCCTTCTTGCTTGAGGTCTCAACGGAGCCAAGCTTGCATTAATTTCGTTTTAAAATAGACGAGGTCGGAATCGTTAAAATTTAGGCTCAGAAAAATGCGAAAAAGCGAAATTCCTCAGCGCAGGGCGTCATTTTGCTCACAGAATTAGGCCTGTCCAATTATCTGCGCCCGTGATATTGATTATTAATGTACGGCGAAAAGGCATAAATCATTCAAGACGCGATTTAATAGTGTCTATTTGCGCCTCCCGGGGCGAGAAGTGTCGCGTGAAAGCGTTTTCCGGGTAATTTGCGGGTGCAACACCCGTCCATTAGGAGATTTTCGTTTGTTGCCAACACACTGCCGGAAAGGCGCTGCGCTTTTTGTTCTTTTTACTGCCCGCTCTCCCCGCCCCCTTACTCCATAAGTTTATTGTCAACCATAACAAGCAGCCAGTGGGAAAGCGAAGCAAGCTTTTTGTTTTTGCCGGTGCGCTGTGGACCCTATAAGCGGTTAAACATTGTCGAGGGACGGCAGCTTTTTGTATAAGCGCTAGCTGGTCCCGCCCCTGTGCGTGCTTGGACAGTCGAAATCGTCGGTAATTCCCTGTGAGTGACAAATTGGTCCACGCAGTCGCCGTACCCGAAACGACCCAAAATAAGATACAATCAGAGAAAACGAACTAGGGATTACTTAATTTGTTGACGGTTAGGCGTCCACGGTTTTGTCGAATAAAGCGATTACACCACGAATCTGTGTAGATTAAGTCACGATAGAAAGACGTACACAAACTTTTCCTCGGTGCTTTCCTAGACGATGATGGTCCCTGTAAGTTGGTTCAAACACGGTCGCCTTTACAGAATTTTGCTTCACACAAATATCGTAAAAAATTAACATAGACATTCCATTGACTTTCATCATTATTAGGCTGCACGGCAGGGCATTTAAAAAAATAATAAACATAGTAAACTATAAGTTATTTAGGTTCTAAATAATCTTTAACAATCCTTAACGCCTGTTCATCATATATAAAGTATAATACAAATCAAATGACATGACTTGAGTTTAAGGCGGTTGGATATAAAATTATATATTTTACGACTGACAATTACCGAAATTGTTTTCTTAGGAGCGCACAACTCATGGTAACATTTTTCTATTTTTTGCATATTACTTGCTTGTTCAAACCCATACTGACGTAGAGAGATTATTAAATATTTGTATTTTTTTTTCAATTTAACAGTGGAATTTCCATTTGAAAACACGGTCTTAATTAATTCACTTTTCTGTCAATTCTTACGTGTATATTATGTAACCATGTCTGGCCACAATGAACATTTCTCTCGGAATCTGGTGGGAATTTCGTCCTCCATTCTTCTCCGGGCGTTCGCAGGCGTTATGGACATGGAAAACATGGTTGTCGCCAAATACTCCCATTGTGTCGCTGCTTCCTTCGTTGCGAGATCGTCAACGGAAAGCCTACCAGATCTTTTGAGGGTCCATTCGAGGCTTGACATGCAGAGACCCTCAAAACCGTTTAAAGCTGGGTACGGCACAGACAAAAGGCGCACCATTTTGCATGTACACATGTGACAATGGGAGGGAATTCCTTTGGGAATAAATTGCACCACACATAGCCGGGGCTGTGGCGGCGATTTAGCCGTCCGGGAAGACGGTATCGGATGGCAAGAAACCGTACCTTAGCGTGTTTGCATGTGAACCAGCAAGGCGCTGATTCGAACATCATTCACCGAACACACGCATCGGGGAGACTCCTCTCTGTTTGTCCCCGGGGCATTGTTCCCCCGCTGCCGACTCCGGGCACGTTCTTTTCAATTACCCGAAGGTCGTTAGGCCGTTCCCACATTCGGTGTGCGCTGGAGCCTGATGAGGCTCGACTTCCGCGTCGACTGTTTTCCCGACTCGGCGCGTCTCAAGCCCTGATGCTCGAGCTCTGCACTCCACCGCCCGCGGGCCACCTGGGTTCCGAATTTTCAGGTCGCTGAGCTGCGGGGGAAGCGGGTATCTAATTGCCCGTCACGCTATATTCTGGTCTTTCACCGCAGACCAGCCCATAGAGCCCCTCTTTTAGCCAGCTTTTACCTTAAAAAGGCTTGGTGCGGCATCGCCGCGCGCTGACGTGTCTGACGCCGAAGCGACGGAGCACTTACAAAAGCCCAGGCCCCCTTTGCAATTTCTCTTGTTGTCGGAGCTGACGAGCAATCGTCAGAGGTCGCCCAGCACTGTTTAGGGTGCGGAGCGTGTGCGCTCGTATGGATCGACGAGGAAAATTTTGGCAACTTGCAGGTTTCGAGTTCGGCTGTTGAGCAAACAGTACAACTGACGGCGGTTGTCGCGAGGACGGTGGTTAACGAGATCACCAAGCTCTGGGAAGCGCTCTGCTCAAGCCGAGGAGGAAGCAGAAAAGTGGACTCACCGCCCGACCTTTCGCAATCAGCACTTACGTACGCAGGGAAATAGTTGGCCTAATGAACCGCGGAGTGTGGGAAGCAACAGTTTGTCTCAATGTCGACACTGTCTCAGCTGCCAAAGACGTGATTCATGACGGTAATTGCCAGACCAATCCCATCGCAATCGGTTTTGAAACAACAAAAACAACCTTCGGATAATAGTTGAGTGCGCAAACGGCGACTCCGGCCGTGAAGAAAGCTTCACGAAGATCGGGCGTGGGGAACAATGTAGTTTCTCCAGCGCCTGTCAGTCTCAGTTGCTTCACCACCACCTGGAAAATGTATCACACCAGCCCCCCGCGGTCCGGGCTGTGAATATGTTGACATTAAACATGATGATTATTTACAGGCAGCTATTAACGCCCTTGTGCGCACACGCTCCGCCATGATTCTTCGCACTCAACCGAGCGAATCAACCCCAAATTGAGCAGCCGCTTGACGTTATGTAGCACCGGTACTTGCAACATGCCGCTGTTTGCTATTAAAATATTGACTGTGTATACAAACGAGCCGATGCGTTCTGAGCGCTACCTCTTGAGGCTGGGGTTTTGCTTCTAAACAGGCGTCGGATGTTTTGTCTTTGCGCGCAAATCGATGTTTACTGTCGACGCGTTCGTTCGCGTAAGGCGCAAGACCGTGCAGAGGGGACCACTTCAATAGCGCGCCGCGCAATTGCATTTGAATCGCGCGACCTTCGCTACATTTCTCCGCGCCTTGTTTTGCTTCGGCACAGACGCGCGACGCCATTTGGTACTCTAGCGTATCTCGCGGGTGTTACGCGCACAGCTAGACCCGGTGTGTCGCAAGTGTGAATGGAAACCGACAATCCTTGTTTAGTCATAACAATCGACGCATCGCTCAGTTGGACTCAGCATTGCGGTCAAAACGACTTTTCGCTTCTCACAACTCCTTGACGATCCTTTGGGCGTCGCACATCGTCCTCCAAGCTCTTTTTTTTCACCTTTTTCTTGAAAACCTTACAGCTTAAAATAACACGTACCGGTCACACGCTGCACCCAACAGGCAATATCAAGAAAACCGGAACGGGGTTGAACCTTGTATACACATACTACTGTGGGGTTCTGCACACAGAAGACATCTCTTTTGCATTTCCACGGCAAAAGAGAAGACAATTCTGTAAAGATCCCGTCCCACGACCCTAGTGTGATGTTTCTTGTCACGTCAAGCCACCGTACCGCCCTGACCTCTTGTGGCCATTTTGTTTCGATTTCCTCGCAGTACATCGTGAGTGTTGATTTGCATGTAACAAAGTTTTTTTCATGTGGACATTTTAATGTATGGGTGATAACGGTGATAGATATGTTGTTGGGTAACAGCACTTTCAGAGGTCAGCAATCTGCTTAGCCGTTACACCTGTGCGTTAACACTTGCCGCCACCGATGAGGAATTAATTAGTGACCGCAGAAAATCGCGTTACCGGCAGCTTTAGTGAGCTGTCGTTTAAACGATACTTGCTCAGGAGTTCACGACGGGGACGAGCCAGTGCTGTTTGACATTTAATCTGTCATCATTAGAAATATTGCAGCACAGCTTACGACTGCTCAAATCCAGATTTCACGACGAGAAAGGTTGCGATTTTAGGTCCTTTGCTCACGGTTTCGATTCAAAGCTTTCTGTCGCTTTTTATAATTTACTTGAGATAAGATCTGACCGGTGTAAAACAAACGATAATAATTGTGTGCAAAAAAACCTTCGATGGATCCATAGCAATGAATAATAATCTAAAGGTATACAATTCACCGCCCTCGGGTAAAAATTACCCAATATGTAGCATAAACACCATAAAAGGTCATCGTTGTATCGAAAGCCTTCCGTATAGGCCGGGCATCGGCCGACGTCTCCCACCGACCCGGTTATGCATCCAATGCAGCACCGGCGTAAATTTAATCGCATATTTCGACTCAGGCTCGGTGCGACGTTTTGTTGCAGCAGTTGTCATAATAACGCATCGTGGCTAAGCAGATTAACATCACTGCGCTGCGCGTCGTAGCCTGCCGCTCGTTCTCGCATGTTTATGTGGGCTTAGCGATCTCTCCGTAGTATATCACGATTTATGACGGGCGCCGATTGCTTACGCGATTGCCAGCAGTGATAAATTTTCGCCTCCCAGAGACGTCGGTTCTTCATCTGCTAAAAAACCTCCATTGCCGAAAGTCCTGCTTAGCGGTCGTGGCTTTACCGAAGGTCGAATATGTCCCGTATGGTAAACAAAGTATGTCATACGTTGCATAACTTAAATCCTGTATTGATTCTATCGAATAAACTGTAGCCAACGGTTGTTAAATTTATCCACTGTGCGAGATAGTTAAAAAATGCCATTTTGTTTGAAAAATGACGACACAAGCGCTAGTTTACATCAATACTTTTATTTAGGCCTGGCCTGGGGGCATTTGCGTCAGAAGACAAACCCAAGTATAAAGGTCCCCTTGTAGGCATACATGTTGACAATTCAATTTCCGGACTTCGAACTTGCATCACAAACAGGCCATTTTCTGATCGCTCTTGTCAGTGTTTGTTAATCGCTGCGCTTTTCCCATAACCGCGCAAAGGGCCGGGAACAGGATACAACGGGTCACCGACGTCGCGCTTCTTTCGCGCTTTCCAATTCCTTTTCCTTGACGACGCGCTCAACGGCGATCGGATCGGACGAAAAGCTTACGCAGCAGGAGTGCGATAGGAAAGAGAATGTGTGTGTACGTGGCTTCTGACGCCGCGCCTTCAGAGTACCGCCTTCCATTTGTTGTCAAACAAATTCGCTGTACTTAGCCTGTTGTCGGCGCACAACCAAGTTCAAAAACGTCACTTCTTTCGCGACAGCCTTGAAGCATATCTCGGCTGGTCTGGGGACATCCACCACCGCGACCGTAAGCCCTTGCAAAGTGGACAGATGCTGAAGTATTTATTATTCGGGAAGAGTCGTTTCAGAAGCATACACTGTGTGTAGCGTATTGGCCAGCTGATAAAAGATAAATGATTCGTCGCCCCCTTAAATTACCGTTCTAACTTGAGCAACGAGAATTACCTTTGCGCATTTTTTTTATATATTGCGAGAATTCGGGGGTGGCCTTCTGACGGTCGGAAACAAAACTAAGCGTGCGACCATGCTTTGCGGTTATTTCTAATTCACACGAATGTCGATCAGTTTAGGCTTATCCGCCATTTCCTGCGTATATTACATCATGGAATATACCTGGTTTTTTGTTCTCCCTTCAGCGGCCGTATTCGGAGCTCAACCCAACATGTCTTGAGGCGCATGAGGCCTGTTTTTGGCGCGTATCTTGCTAATGCCAATGCGACCTCGGCCGAGCTTGTCAACTTAACGTGACGCACAGGCTTATGACGTACCAGGAACCGGCCTGCCGCGAAAATTAATCAAGACCCCGCTTGTTGGTTAAAACCGTGCTGCAGTCCGCACGGAGAGATAACCAAGATAACAATCTTACTGTAACAGCGCTTAGCGACCAACAACGATCTTCCAACGAGGTTTCTCTACCACAGAGATATGTTCAATTAAATTGCTACATCTTAATTACAACAAGCATGCATTTAAATGGGTGGGGTGGTCAATCGTCACATGGGAAACAAGCTAAGTGTTTGAGATCTAAAGGCAATCTATCCTGTCATTCACGTAACTGTTTGTTTTCTTAAGAGAGGACTACAAAATAAAACTTCAATACATTTTATTCAGTAAAAATTATAGTCGGCACACCAGTCTGCCAGTGAAGCTAATGTTGCCCCCAACTTTCAGGTGACAAATCTAGCGAGTGAATGGCATGCGTCAAATTTTATAGGTGTCAACGTGCGGGGCGTTTTATTTGTCGTTAGCGCATGGCGATTTTGCGTTCGTGCCCATTTAGACGATCGCCAACTTCCGCCGGGCGCTTCACATCATGGTCAACCGTGGGTCCGGGGCTCGCGCAATAAGAATTAAAGCTTGACGATTCGCCACTGCGGCGCCAAAGGCCATTGGCGGCGCCCGTTTGGCCAATGCCGCCTAACCGCCATGTCAAAGGTTGCGGTCCCTTAATATACCGTGTCCGTGTGTTTAAGTGTTCTCCTTCGGGGAGAAACTATTTAGTGACGTCAATCGGCTTTGGTATAACAAACTGCAAACATTGGCACGCGGGATACACGCGAATGGCTATTTCAATGTGTCCGCAAACGCCAGGATTGTTTATCTTATCACTTGCGTTCAATTAAACATTTCAGTCCCACTTGAAATGCTTCGAAACCATAACAGCAACGATTTAAACAGTTCATTTTGAAATATATAAACTCCTATATGTTTGTCTCGACATCCTCAACCACTACAGCTATTCGTATTTTTAAAGCAAGTCTTAAGAAACTATCACTCTTTTCGTTTTGTATTTGTAGCGCGACACTTAGCGATAATCCTGTGTACAAAAAAAATCCGTCAGGTAGCGCTGTCGTCGAGTGCTACCGATTCCGGTGAGACACCATGAAAGCGACGGAGCATTGTCTCCGTGTTAAGTGACAGCGAATCGCCGTTGACATGTAAATGGCGGCTTGAGCAATAATCCGCGGTGGACAGTGACGTCAACAAACAAGCTTGCTCGAAAGTGTGACCTTCGAAATGCGGAAGCGACCTGTCGGCTGCTGCACGCTTAATCTGATTAGCTCGTGATCACATGTTCACGCCACTCAACATCGAGATGGCTGGGACGACGTCTTTGAGCGTTTTTTTGCCACACGTCACACTTTTGGTGATATCATTGTTCGATTTGTTTGTAATCCTGCTCGTTGGAGAATTCCGTGACCAAACACCCACCTTGTTTTTGCGAAAGTCGGTTGGTTGTTTGCTAAAGTAGAAGGTCGTCACGTGTTATAATATTTAGCTCCTGTATAGTTGTAAATCGAAAAAGTGAGTTACATCATATTTAAACAAAGATCTCCTGATGTCATCTTAATTTGAATGGCTCCAACTGTTTAAAGCGATTAGCTGTATCCCAATTAGTTGTTATTATGGAAACCCAAGATCAGCCCCGCCACGAAGCTGAGTGCAAACAGCTCTTGAACGGTCGGACCAAAAGCGGCGAACCGCAAATCAAAACGGTATTCGAATTAGTCACGCCGAATTTGAGTCTCTTCTCCGAGCCGGGGACACAAAATGTTCAGCGGTGTTTGGTGTTCTCATGCTTTGGCACCTAGGCCCTTCTCCTCGATAGGATAATCACATGAGACATAGCCGCACTTGATGAACCCAAGGTTGGGTCGTTGTTTTTGTTTTACAGCAGGCTTAGCGGAACGGCGATTAGATTGAAGCCATCGGTGGCTTTGACCCGTCTAACGCCGTTCTTTTCCGTCACCTGGATTTCTGTTGTATCGTTTCTAATTTGGGCGCAGGTGCGAACGAATATAAAAGCTTGGTATTTTGGTCGTGACTCATATATCTTTGTGTACGGTCCACTGCCTTTAAAATTGCTGTGGGAGTTCTGTCAGTCAAACTAACAATGCCCTGCTGATTGCTGGACTGAATTTCAATTTCAGTCACTTTTTAATGGAATCACTAAAACAATAATGCAACATGTCTAAAATTAGATTTTGGCTCTCTGGGTCACCATAGTAGGCGAAGGGGAAATGCGTTTTCGTCTTCTTGCCTGAGTGACCAAAACCGCAGCAGAAACACTTTTGCGGTAAAAAGTCTACAGAGACCACAGTTTGTCGTTGGTAATCAACAAATACAAGAAATGCGAAGTTTGCAGTTAGCAACACCCCACCATGCGCGACATTTCCATCCAAACGTTTTTCTCCTGTCCGAGGTCGATTAGACTGCGTCATCATACTTGCAAATCGAAAATTGCGACCTTGTCGGTGTCGTCGCTTTGACGAACGTTGGGCACGCGTCTTTGATACTCCGGGCAGCGCAACGCCAAACCGCGGGGGAAAGTGTTAGCATGAAAATTGCTGACAGCGCGGCAAAACCTTCCAGATTGTTTTGTTTTTTCTGCCGGACAGTTTATTTTTACTCGGCGCGGACAGCAACACGTTTTCGCTCTTACCGTATCGATCAATAAACAGTCGACAAGAGGGTAACGGTGTTCTCATTCCCGCTCGGCTTTACCAAAAGAAATGCCCATGTTGCACGCGCACAATGAAAAATGTCTCTCCGCTCAGCAAGCTGCCGCGTTTCATCTTAGCTTTGTTGGGAAGATAAACTCTTGCTCGCCTTGACAGATGAACACGGCTGCCGGTCACTAATCATCCCCACCTACAGGGTTCTCAACGATTCCCGTTTCGTCAGTTTGTCAAGGGAAATACCGCGCAATGCCAGATGCAACAATGTTCGCGGTGTCAACTTGTAGTTCTGTGCCTGGATTTTGTTTGGTTTGGTTGCAACGAAACGAACTTTAATCAATAGTATTGGAAACCTAATTGCAAGTGATGCAAAATGCTAGAATGGGGTTACTTATAATGCCATTTCCTAACTGCCGCACCGACGTTCGTGAATTGTGCAAGGTTCATTTTATTTCGTGCTGGAAGTGCCTCTTGATATTTTTTGCTTCGTTGGCAATTCAAAAATTATTGTTTGTTGTCATAAATAATTGGCCAGATAGTAATCCGTTACATTTACACTTGCATTCCTAATCTTTGTGTTATTACCTCATACACTTATCGGTCGAATCTTAAAAAAACAGGCAACGAAAATTCCCATGGCCGGCCTTCGTTTTACAAATATAGAAAACTGTTGTCTGTGCGTAACCGGTGACTCAGTCAGGACGCCTTTAGCCTGTTTCGCCAAACTTTTTGGGCCGACAAAGCGTTGTTTTCGACCGCAAACAGATTGGAATAGATTGCGTTTAACTGGTGGCAGTTCCTCGTGCGGTTTGTTTACGCAACGTCTCGCCGTGTTGCAAGCTCAATTTCGCGTGCCCGGCCCACAACAAACAGGCTTTAGTGACCTGGACACGCGACAAATGTTCCATTGCCAAGTGAGAGTTGTTAAATCAGTATCCGCTACAAGTGGTTTATGTTTACTTCTTTGTCGGGTCGCTTATTTTTGCGAAACTAATCAGTGAATGATTATTTAGTACAACGCAAACATTTCGATTCTGTCTGGGCATAAAAAAACAATTGTAAATTCACAGGAAAATTCCGAGAGTCAGTTGTATATTTTGCCTTCAGCTAACGGTCGTAGATATTTACCTCGATATGTATCGAAGACCTTCACAACAAAGATAATTATGACGGGAACTTCGTATCAAAGTTACAGGCAATGACATCACCGCTAACTCGAAACCGATGCAAACGGCCCGAAATGATCTTCGAGTAATCGTATATGGTGCATGGGCGTGGTCACAAGCACTTTTCAATTTGACCCAAGGGTCACGACTCACTGCGACCTTCCCGTCTTTCTCAGTTATTGACGAACTCGTATGCAACGCGACACCTGAGGGTGAAGTCGCTTTTCATCAGCAGATGCAGTGCGCACTGACCCAAGGTACCAACAAGCCCTGTCTACTGGGGCAACGTCGGCTAACACCGGGTAACGGGTTTGACAGGGGCACCAACCATCGCTCGATGATGTAACAGGATCTAGGCGCCACTACCTGCTCTTCCCGGGCCGTTGGGCGCCTTGGCCCGCATATCGGCCTGCGCGGCGACCCAGCAAGTCGTCAGGAAATAGTTGATTGCGAATAGGTTTTGTCAGTAGGCTGTGGCACGCTTTCGCACGTTGCAGAGCTTAGCTTTCGACCGCGTTGCGGGGCGGAAACTGTTTCGTGACAGTCCGTCGCCGCCAACGTAACCTCAGAGGAGCTGCTGTATCTCCAGTTACCAGGTTCCCGATATATGTGACGCAACTGCGTTAATAAACCGTGGAGTCTCTCAACTTAAATTCAGAATCCCTACCCTGAATCGGAAAGCCGACACTGAAAACTCGATTGCCTCCTTATGATTGATTTAAGGACTTGCTTGTCAACCGCAGTGCAATTTTACGCTGCGGTTCTCATTCGCCAGACACACTGTGTGTTGAACAGAACGATATTTTTATTTACACGCACAGGCATATAAAATGGAAGATAAGACCTTCGGAATAGCATGGTTGAAAAATTTGCACGTACGCATAAAGATAGCTATCATAATCATCATCATCATCACATTGGCAAGCGGAAAAACGGTCAAAATCACGGACACCGTTACGCGGGGCTAATTGGTTGCACCCACTGACTCCGGAAACAGTGGTAATAAACCATGGCGGCGAAGGCTCTGCTTCGGGTGCCGACACCGTCTTGCTTGACTTGACGTCCAGGTATTCATTGACCGAATTTGTTCAAGCGTTTGCGATGAAGATCTTGTCGGCGCGTGCCATGGCTTTGCCTCAAAAATCCCACGCCAAAACGGCGCGAGTTTGACGATCCTTTAATTCTTATATTCCCCGACATTGTACAAAGACGTCATTTCCCGTCCGCACGATGGCCGGGCAGCTAATTTATTCGGATCGTCACGGGAAACGGAGAGAGTTCCAACTTACAGGCTCGTCTCGCGGAAAAGGAAACGGCGGCATTTGAACGGTCGAGTGCCCGAAGTTTTCGGTATCACATCCTGGTGTAAGGACGTTGAATTAAGTTATTGACGCTAAAGTTGAACTGGCGCTGAGCGCTCTGCGGCGAGGCGATATGGGGTGAGTATTGATGCGACTGAGCGGCAAATGGTCCGCCAGCAGTGGACAATGTGTGTCCTAGGGCATAATGCCCAGGGTACTGCGCCGCACTTTGGTGGCTTAGAGCTGTGGATGAACTGTGCGCGAAATTTGCATAACGCGCTACATCTAGCTGCGATTGACTCGCAGCCGGGCGGAAGTCGGGCAAAATGCTCGCGGTAACTGCAGCGGTCAGGCCTCCGCTAGGCGTGCTTGAGGCGATCTGGTGGGACTGGGAGGATGGGCTTTGGTATTGCTGTTGCTGTTTAATCTCCTGCGGTATCATGTCAACGCTTGATCCATCCGAGTGATGCGGGGAGGTGAGGGACTGCTGTTCGTGGAGGGCCATGTCCGTTGTCTGGGTTACGCCGCCAGATTGATCAGACGCCGTGGTCATCCCAGAGCCGTGAATAGGGGATGATATGGCACTTTGTTGATGCTGGTGCATGTTGGTCTCCTCGCGGCGTTGCTGGACGTCTGCTGCGTAGCTCATGCTATCTAGAGACTCGGTGAACTTGTGTGAGAGGGAAGATGCTGCAAATGAAGCCGCCGTTGAGTAGCAGTGAGGAATCTTGGGCAAATTGAAGTCCTCCGGTCGATCAGGCTTGTTTTCCGCGCTCTGGATGTCTCGTCGTTTTCGTTTACGCCTGAAAAAATAATTTTGCTATAGTAAAACGGCACTTCCACTAGGTTAGAACGCGTAGGCTGAATTTGACACAGTTTGTATTGTTAGGACCTCGTATAATTCGATTCGATTCATCTATACAATATATAACTTACATGTAATTAGGCGGTTAAGAAGGTCACGGCGAAGGTTACAAGCTACGTGCGCCAACGTTTAGTTTTGTCACTGGTAGAACCGTGCAGAATCACATTTGACTGACGGGCCGGGGCGAGGCTAATTATTATAAACCGACTTTCATAACCGGTATGTTTACGCAAACAGCGTTATCGCGACATGGCATCATCTCTTCGACCCGACTTATTCGCGCGCGAATGCCGGGCGTTCGGCCTTTTGGGTTCAATATCAACGCCGACGGCGGAATCTCACTCTGTACAGGTTCGCAGGTGAGATAAACGCTCGAGGTCTACCGTTTATTTCCCCAACATCAGTTACCGGCCGTTCTGCGTGCTTGTGTTCAAAACTCTGGAAACGTGTTTTAAACGGATCGAGCAACCTGTGGGGTAAACCAACACCATCGCGATCAGAGATTCTTGGTTGTTTTTAAAAGTGTTTCTCTCCTACTTCGTGTAGTGGTTTCGGAAAACTATGCACAAAACTCAGTTGTGAAAAGAAACCAATCGCAGCAACGAGAGCGCGAAAAAGCAACATTTGAATATTGCCCACCCGTTGTGCCTAAACTTGTAGCGGTTAAAAGTCTACCTCCGGTTTAACACACCTGAACTTCGCGCTTGCCATTGGTTGTTGCTCAAACAGGCCTCCCAGCTCATTAATCTTCTGAGAGCGTTCTCGCCTTACATTCCGAGCTATTCTAAGTTGCCATGTCGACTTCGCTTAAATGCCACCAAATACGCAAGGTGTTTTATAGGGAAACATTATAGTGCCTCAGTTTGTGGTCATGTTTTTTTGCGCATAAACTTGCCAGAGTTTTTTCGCTCTGTATGTATTTTTCATCTTTCAACTGAACAGTCGTGAAAGGACGGGGTGTTTGCAAAAGCCAATTAAGGGTTAAACCGGAGAGCAATTACTCAGTCAAGCAGCGCCGCTCAATTGCAGCTGGGTGCGCTGAGGTGGATCGTTTGATTTAACGAATTTGCCCATATTGGCGACAGCTCGGGTCTTTGAAATATACATGAACAGATTGCGGATACATTCCACAAAAAGCTAAAGGGGTCGTTGTGTCAGCACGCTCCAAATAATTGCAAGCCAATGTTTTTCTAACACGGTTTCAGCAAAATTGTGTTACGCAAAAATCAACGTAAACATGCACAGAGAGTTTTTTGCGGTAGAACGATAGCGGTGGAAAGGACATAAACATGATTGGTGGTGGGTTTACTTTGGGAACATTGCCCTTGTGAGGGAAGTCTGGGTGAGTAGCTATATAAGATGCCTATTGAGGGATGTTCAACAAACTTCGTTTTCCAATGGAGTGTTTGCGGTTAAATTCATATTTAGGCACGACTGGGATTGCCTGTTGCACATTCCCACGTTCACACCAACTCACGAAGCACATAAAGGCCAACGCGTTGCGCCCGATCACATGCAGTCAACGCGGGTCACGGCCAGCAGCGGCGCGTCGTGGTCGGGGGCCGTTTCAAAACAAGTCCGTGGGCGCGCATCAAAACCGAGGAATCGCGCGTGTTTTGGGATTTGCGGCAAGGCCGAGTTCGAACGTGGGAAAAGCGGAAGCAACAAACGAACCCTGCGTAGAGACGACACCTGTCTTTGGCACAGCGATGTGCTGTTGCTACACGCCTCGCGACGCTGAATAGTAGCGTGGTAAGCACCATCTCCAATCTTAATTCCAACGCGGTCCTGCCAAAGCCAGTTTCAGACAGCGTCTATTGACTGTATAAGGTAAATGACGAAGCTTTAATTGGCCTCCGATCGAGCGCGAAATCAGTGCGTCTAATCTTCGCTGTCGTCCCGTTTCGCGGTATTCGAGATGTATCAAGGATCGTTTGCCTTCCTCATTATCCGATTCACGCGTTTTCCCACAAGCTATATTAAATTGCTTGATCGAATTTTCTTTTCAAGGCAAGGATAAAACATGGCGCATAAACAAATTTTATCGAACCAACAAACACAAATGCTGCTTTGGGCTTTGGAATAATGTCACCACACTAACTAGGAATCCCTCCAGTAGAACCACAATTATGTCTCTCTAGCTGTGTGAGTAAAATTAGCTGCACTTTGTTTACGGCGGTCGCGCACCGGTACCCAAGCCTCACTTCCAGTTACCCCCTATCTGCTGATGTTTTAACCCCTGCACCTGAACACCTTTCAGTGAATGCCCGACTGTCCGCCTTCGCATATCACGTGTCCTCTGAGTTGTCCTGGCAAGGCTGTCGCAAAACCGCCGGCGTTGGCCGCTGAGTCAAATGCCTACTTGCATTTCAAACGCCTTTCCTGTGCTTTGTTGTCCCTGAATTGTGCTTAACTGGCCATAATACGACCAGGGGTTTCCAAGACAGAGAAGTTAAGCTAGCGTGCTTGCGCGGGCTGCGTTTTTGTTGAGACAATTCGAAAAAAGAGACTGCTTTTTTACTACGTTAGTATGCGCGATGTGTGACCAACACTGGGGTGGGGACTTGTAGTTTGAAGAAATATTAGAATTCAAAAGATTAAAATATTTTGTCTGTGCGGCGGCCAATATAACTTTCCATTGGACAAAAATGCAAGTCCTGGTGCGCAAGCCCGTCCACAGAGCAACTACTTTGGGTGCTTAATATTAAATTGCAACAGTTTAAATAACCAGTCTTGGCTTTTGTAAAGAAACGTGCCAGATCATTGTGACAAGCGATGTAATTTTTGCCGGTTTATGGCTACCAAGCCCGTGAGATAACTGTGGTGTTATGAAGATAAGCTCGACACGACCGTAATAGCTTTTTGCAACGAATCGTTTATATCGCGGTCGCACAGCTCTCGCTGCAATTCGCCGAACGCTGTAATTAAAAGACAGAAATCCGTGGATGGCGATTCGTATCGCGTGGCCGAATCGCGGCTTGTCATGCCACCGTCGAATATCTCTGTACCCGCGTGGAAGTGGGCGATCGAATCAGTTGATAAGACGCGAGTCAGCGCCGAGAGAGATTTTAATCCTCTTACGACGCAGGTAAATTGTTTACATTCGAATTTCCTGAGCGTGGCGATTTTGTTTATCGGGCGGGCGATTTGCGGCGCGCAGGAATTCCGACTTTTCGCAAGCGGCGAGCACCAAACGCGTCACCGATGTGCGTCATTTCGCTCGCGGTTGTAAATGGCATGCAATTCTTTGGTGGCGACATTGGAGAGCCCAACGAAAACAGAGTTGGCTTTAGAACCCGGAAAGAAGGGTGCATATTTACCAGAGCGGTTGTTGCATAAGATACGGCATTACCGCACGCGCGATACAAAATGGCGATATCCCATACATCGCGGAAGGGGCATCTCGATTTGTAACACAAGCAATCCAAACTTCTGGTTAAATTTTCACCCTCGTTTTAACCCAAACACTTATAACAGTCAATTGTTGTTTACCTGAAGTTTCCGTTGTCAAACATCTTCTCGCAGTTGGGGTCGAGCGCCCAGTAGTTTCCTTTACCAGGATCGTCCTCATCCCTCGCTACTTTCTTGAAACAGTCGTTAAGGGACAAGTTGTGGCGGATCGAATTTTGCCAACCGGCGCGACTTCTTTTGTAAAACGGAAAGTTCTCGGCCACATAGCTGTAGATTCCAGAGAGAGTTAGTTTTTTCTCCTTGGAGTTCTGAATGGCCATTGCTATCAGCGCCGAATACGAATAAGGCGGTCTAACCATTTTGAACAGCTCCGTCTGACTGGAGAGGGAAAGCCAAGGAAAGTCACAACCAAAACCTGGGGAATGATGAGGTGGAGCGTGATGTCCAAAGAGCTGGCGTTGTCCGGCAGCGGCCACGGCCGCAGCATGGTGATGCGTACCGCCGTAGCCTTGCATATAAGATGAGTTGTAGGGGTTGGTAGCTGCCCATAGGTAAGGACTGGTAGGTGCGCCGTTCGAATATTCAAGCGGATAGTGGCCGGCGTGCGACGCTCGCGATCCCGTCATATGCACGTTCCCCGCTTGGTAGAGATTCTCATACATCGATGGCATATCCATCATGTCCTGTGCGGTTGGAGCGTGAGCCGGCGTCGGTGGGAACGTGGAATTCATTGCTGCTGTTACGGGGCTGATGTGCCGATCGACAAGCACCATGCTTTTACGCAAGTCTAGGTCTAGTTTACTGCAAGACAACACACTTCATTGCCTACAAACTTTCCTGTGTTGCTAAAAACTATAAAGCCACAACTTTAGAAAATCTTTCGACTCGAGCTGGCACGAAAATGCATTGAGCCCCTCTTAATAGCGATAATCTTTGGCTGGCAATTTGCTTTTTACCATTTCACGTTAAACTGTGATCGAAACGCGTTTTAATAAATCTCTTCTCCGTGGAACCCTTTCTCTCGGCCAGCGATCACGCAGAAGCAACCTCCCTCATCGCCACAACCGCGATACTTAAAAGACACCCGATACCCCAGAACCTTTTTGCTCGTGAGACAGACAGCGCGAAACCGTAGCAGCGAGCCGTCACTGAAAGGCATAAAAATGGCGAGAAGGAAAAAAGCTGGCAACGTCCAAGTGTGTGGACGATGTTATACACCACTATTTCTTGTCAAATATTATTCGTGGCTTCATCATTGCAACTAGTATCAAAATTTACACAAAAGTCGTCGCTCTGAAATTTGATTTTTTGTTACAAGTGGAAACTGTAAAGGCGATATTTCGCAAAGTTCAAAATCGCGTGTACGCGTTTTTGGCAAAACAAACGATTAATTCGAATTTACGAGTTGTTCTCTATTGCCACCGAGCGGATGATATTGCATGTCGACGTGATCGGAAATCATTTCTCTCACAAATGATGTTTTCATTTAGTTTCTACTTCTTCGGGATGTTTCTCACTTGTTGTAAATTTTTAATGTATAGATTGTATTTTAAAGAATGGAATGATGCATCAGTACTCAAATTTGCCGAACATTTTCCGCTTGGACATTACTGTTGTTATGAACTAATCACGTGGACAGTTTTCCACTTTCAAAACTTTCCCACACTTCGTCAAATCGATGGAAACTTTTGAGCTTTGCCTGAAAAATCCGTCACCGGGGTTCGTAACCTCTTTGATGCCATTCAATTAGCCGCGTCTTGTTATTTAGGCAAGTGATTAGAGATGCGCCTCTTATCAAAGCTCACCGCCGACATCAAAGCACAAACGCGTGTCGTCTATTGACCATTTACACCTAGCACTTAGCTGCGTTTGCATTCGGCGAAAGTGTCCTGCGGCCAACGAGGTTTGATCCCTTAAGGTGCTGCCATGTTTTACATGTTTAACCGCTAAAAATAAACACTTGCGTGATTTCGTGCGCTGGTAAGAAATATTATGACGTGGCAAAATGTGGTAAGGTTCACCACGCAGTGTCAAGAATTCACGAAAAGCTTTTTTCGGTTTAATGCGGTGGATGCCGTAATGATGACGATGTTGCCGCAATGGTCGGGCGGTTCCGCACCAGCACACACGATATCTCATTTCCTTTACGCCCGTCCGCCACTGCCGAAAACCCCAACGCATTTGCGGACAGCCATTACGTCATCTGCGGTCGTAAGGCCCTTGTTTCCAGTTGGGGGCTGTGTGCGGTCTTTCGCTTATTGCAGGTGAATCGACGAGGAAATCCCGGTCTGATAGCGGGCGCTCCCAACGGGTTATGTTATTTTTGCCGGTAAGCGTTGCCATAGAGAATGGTTTCGCTATTTAAACAGGTTGTATTTCATTTTGTCAAAAGTGTCTGAACGTCCCACTTCTCCCCCAGCTTTATTTGGAAAATCTTTTTCTCGCCTGTGTGGATTTTTTGGCCCAAAAGCGCCTACGTGAATATCAATTTCAGAATTATTCATTTCTATGGGTGTCCAGCTGTGTGTGATTTGTGTGGTTGGGTGTCTACAATGCAACATAATTAGGCGCGAATAGGACCAACTTAAAATTGCTACTGGAAATGTATTCGAACTTAATCCCTTGTGTGACGTTGAGTCGGACAATACACACACGGCAGAGCTCAAACATCTCCGCATTGTTGCAAACAGGAAACTAGTTATCCTCCACTGCCATTTGATACTCATGTCGCCTGTACTTTTCGAGATGACGTATATCATCCCTTACGTTGGCAACGGTCTGTGCCGCGCGAGTAGCCAGGACATGTTGTTCAGCGTGAGACCTTCACCCACTTTGAAATCACTACGTGAGCACCTAACATCTTGGGAACGAAAATGACGTTTTGTGGAGTCTTTATTGAACGGGCGAAACCAATACGCATCCCAAAAACAAGCGTAGAGTATATAGAGGTGTATATATAAAGATATGTGTATAGCTTTTCGGAACTTTGATCATGGGCAAAGATCGTCGACGTCCAGTTAAACGGTGGCAAGTCTTGCAAAGAAAGGAATAAGATAAGAAGGCGTATGAAGAAATAGATTAAAAGAATAAGAATTGTTCAACAAGGCGGTAAAATATAATTAAAATTCTCTAAAGGCAAAGCGTTACCGAGCAACGGCGCGAATTCGTCCATATACAGCTGTACAAGCGTTAACACTGTAAAAGATGCATTGAAATCACAAAGAAGAAGTTCCGCACGAAGTGCTTTTAAATGTTTATAAGCGCCGAAACACGCTAAGCGACCGGACGAACGGAACTGGTGTTGCTGTACATATGAGCATTAACCATAACGGTGCGCTACCCGTGATCACTTGGTGGCAGAGGTAATCAGTTATGCAGCGCTGAGTCGAGGACAAACTGATTTGCCAGACCGGCAAAGATTCGGTTCAGCATGCATAATGTAGCTACAGGCGATTTTCAACATGTTGCAGATCAAATACCTATCTCAAAAGCTTCCGGAGACAGTTGCCAAGGCCATGGGCGCAAGCAGTGAGCAATCGAAAGGAACCTAATACTTATCTTTCGTTTTTCTACACAAAATAGACATTAAATATTCTGCAATGAGCTTTAAAAAACTACTGAACAGCCGTGGAAATACAGGGACGCAGAGATAAACAAGATAGAGTTTTCGGCCTTCAACAACGTTGAGAGCTGTGCAAAACCACATGTCATTGCTACGAAATAATACACAGACACAAGCGCCGCTGGGCGACTATTTACAACCGTGGTGTTTCGCCATTTCCCCATGAGAAATCGCCACGGATAAGATAACTTTGCATTGCGCCCCCTTGCGGAAGGCGCGAAACCTTGGTATTGCACTGCAAAGGAAAATTACGGCGCAACGAAGAAAGGTGAATGTACAGGAGTGAAGACAATGTACATGTAGCTAGCAACGCGTGCCAGATCAAACATGGCTGTTGCTACTACTGTTGTTTGACCATCGCAAACTTTTATGGCGGTGACGGGAATTTGGTCATTTTGGTATGATTTTGGTCACGCTTGAACGACTGCGAAAGCACACATTGGGCACCCTGGCGAGGTTAAGTGAACGTACAACATAGAACTATTTGTTTTTTGCTAGAGGTAAATTAGGAAATGAACAAGTTGGCGGCGTGGGCTGTCAAACGCCCGACACACTATTGTATGGCAAGCGTTCGAGCGTTGGCGCTTGACAGTTATCTACGTTGTCGTTGGACAGACAAGCATTCAACTCATGGTCGTTGTTGGCACCGGGAACGCGATGGGGGAACTTCGCCGGGTCATCGACCCCGTTTCCATTCATTGTGTAAAGCGGGACAAACGAGGATGCGTCCAACAAGTCCGAGTTGAACTCGCTTTTCACCTCGGTGGGCGGGAGCCGTTCCGTCTTGACCGTCGGGTGTTTGCTCACCAGGCCGTTGGAGCCGACCGCCGCACAGTTTGCCATGTTCTGTCGACAGCTCGTCGTCAGTGCGTTGCTGCCGGGGCGCTGTTGCTGCTGCTGCTGTTGGCTGCAACTCACTTCCCGTATTTCCACCCTTCTGCGTCGCCGCCGCCTACACAAAATATGAATCGTTAGTTATGGCCGCGTTCGACTTGCTAAAATGGAGTATAGTTTCGATCTATACAGTATGCGTTTTACAAGTTCTATAATATATAAGTTTTGAAAGGTCGTTTACTTACAATTTTGTATAGCAATCAAAGCGACTAATTGTGTAAAACGACTAATTGGCGTGTTTAAAATTTTTCTTTGTTTATTTCGTAATCTCCAGATCGTTTTATAGTGGCCTGGATAAGTCAAACGCACGCTGCATTGCTCAATTAAATTACGGCCAGTGTATGTGCGTTGGGGGCGTGTGCTTCATTGAAAATTCACCTAACGTCCTGCGGCGACATTCGCGTTAATTATGAGCTAGCTGTCACTGTGCTCAGCGTTTCTGCATTTCATCACGGGAGCATTGAATGTCGCCCTCAGACAGCATGCGGAGGCTCACTTTCGGTACGTGGGCCAGCACTTCCACCGTTGTAATCCTCTGCCCCGGCAAACAGAGAGTTCGTGCGTCACGCAGACAGCACAAATGCAGCGCCAAGCCGGATTTATAGACCCGGTTACGTGCTTGCCGTAACAGTTCGAATGAGCGTCACGTTTCCGTTCGTTGTGTGCATCCTGCCGGACCAGAAGCCTGCTTGAGGACGACCCAGTGGAAATGCGGAATAATACCGGCGCCCGGGTAAGGCTGCCATGCAGCAAATGGGGGTTTGTTGTCCGAACAAGTTTTTTTTTCGGTTTCGCGTTTGGTCAGGGTCCACCGTTTTGCTTTAACCGTTCGTACAAACAAGGCGATGACTTCAATGCAAAAACGTGCCTATTGTTATTTTGACGCAAGCTGTAATATGGCGCAATGAAGCAAAATAACCTTAAAATTTGTGTCCAAATTGCATTCACAACAATGAAGTAGAAGACGCAGACAAAAAAAGAGCCGACTAAAATCCAAGCGGTACACAACTGGTTCAAAAAAAAAATATGTAAAAATTGGTCGTTCGGTTGAAATGTAAAACAAATATTTGGCCTAAGTGTACTGGAATAAGTTGTTGAAATCAGAAGTATTCAACGCACCTGAAATTTCCGTTGTCAAACATCTTCTCGCTTCCAGGGTCGAGGGTCCAGTAGTTTCCCTTGCCGGGGTCGCTGTCGTGCCGCGGAACCTTCTTGAAACAGTCGTTAAGCGAGAGGTTGTGGCGAATTGAATTGCGCCACCCGGCTTTGCTGTTTTTGTAGAACGGAAAATATGTGATGACGTAGTGATAGATCTGCCTTAACGTCATTCGTTTCCTCGGGTTGCTCTGTATTGCGAGTGCTATGAGGGCTGAGTAGGAGTACGGGGGCCTACTACTCCCATCCTCGTCCTCGTTTGACCTCACCGGGACCAGAGGACTACTGCCCGTGTCTCCCAATCCTTCACCGTCTTCAGCAGGTGACCCACACCTGTCGTCGTCCCCTACTTGCCCGCTGGCTTTGTACAGGGCTGATGCCAATGGATTGCATCTGTTCTCCTCGGGGGAAAAGGAAGTGGCTCTTTCAGGAAAAACGTGGTTATCGAAAGTCTCCGACTTGACAGCGGTGCCGCCAGGCGCTGGTGTGGCGTTTTTGCCATACTGTGTTTGAAAACCGGAAAACGACTGCTCATCGTTCGGATCGCCCACGCCACCGACGTACAGCAGCAAAGGCAGCTTGGAGGCCAGACTGCTGGAGAAACTTCCATCATCTTGGCTTCCAACACAAGTCATGCTTCCATCTGGGTTCATCTGGTTTTGCCCGCCAACGCCGAGTTGTTCGTTCATGGGAGCGAAATTTGACTCACGGCAGTTTCCGTATACACTGTATGAATCCTGGTCATGGTGCGACGGCGGAACCATGTTGGCGTATTGAGACCTACCGATGTCGGCCATACTCGTATAGGTCGGACACTTTTGCTCGCCATACATTGGTTCTGTCAAATTGTCCCAACAAAACATGTTTGGTTTGTCAAACAAGTCACGCTCCCGTAAACCGTTCGGCATCCCGTCCACAGGACTGGGAATTTGGCTAACATCGGCGCCTTGGGCTGTTTGGCCATCTTGCATGCTCGTGATGCACTCGAGTAATGGAGAGAGACTGGGTTCTTGGGCACAGTGCTCTGAAAATTGGTACGTTTGAGAAAGCACCGTTTGGTCCTGATCCGGAGAAGGCAGGCGACCGGTGGGAGTCAAACCAGAACTGGAATTTGACCGCCCGGAGGACACTGAGTGTAGGCTATTCCTACGCAAGTTCCAATCAAAGTCCGGCTGCTTTGAAAGAGACGTCAAAGCACTTTCTGACGAGGATTGCAAAATCCTGTAATCGTGCCCGAGAGTAATGTGTCGTTCACCAAAGCTGTAATGGTTATTGATGATGTTTTGCGGATCCCGGTGTACCGGCATGGCTAGCAGGTTGGTATCGAAAGCTTTGGTGGGCTGATACTGGCAGGAACTGGCAAACATGTTTGACGAAAACGGAGGTGCACTGGGGTGTTGCGGGACGTAATCTCCGCTCATTGGCGGTACGTTGTTCAAGTCGGTTCCAGGCTCAGAGAAACCGCTACAAGAGCTTTGTCGTGACACGGAACCACCTTCAAAGCTCTTTGCAGCCACATCACACGACTTTACAGGTTGAGGACCTGGTTGTTCTTTGCCATTTGTACATGCCAAGTTGCTCGCGGACGCGTTGGTCTCGGACAATGCTGCACCATCAAAAGGAAAACTGGCACCCATGAAACTGTAGTAATTGTTCGTGTGCTGTTGGTTGCGGGAGCGTACTGTATCAAGCTGAATCATCTCCACGCCGCCACAACCCGTTGTCTCGCTGACAGGCAGTTTTTTATCGACTGGCGTTTCTCCGAACTCGAGCGGGTGCAGCACTGAGCAGGAATTGTTCCTGCAGTTGGCGCCGCTTCCGATGTCCAGACCGCCGCACCCGGCAAGACCTAGGCTACTGCCTCCATAGAGCGATGCCGTTTCGGCCATTTTGCACCGCGTTGAGTTGCTGAGGTGGTTTTCGTGTCTCACTCGTCCCCACCCAAAAATACATCCAAGAAAGGGGGCCTCTGTGGTGGCGTTGATCACTGCTGTTTAATTCTCTGGTTTTGCGCATATTACGGGAAAACTGTAAATAAATTCTACAATTTAGTGTATTGCTTTCCGTACACTTTATATCTTAGACTTTACGACAACTCGTTTCATTAAATTCTGTTGGCCTAAGCGGTTTCTTATTAGTTGATATACATTTTCATTTTGTTATATAACTGAAGTTTTCGAAAGCAATATATCCAATCATGGTCTTCGAATGTGCTATCAATTTGTAGAAACATTAGATCGGACGTTCTATCCTGGATAATTTGAGCTTAAATAGTTTATGGCTGTTTTTAAAAACAACTGAAACTATATTTATAACCAGTCATCAAAAGGAAATATCTCTGGATGCCGATTTCGTATATAATTAATTACCGCCAAATAGACTTACCTTTCTTCTCCATTATGTTTCAAAATGATGACATGCCAGTAATTTGTAGAAGTTTGTCGCGCCTTTAGTAACTATCACAGCGATGCGACCGAACCTATACGCTCGTTACATAACCTGCGCGTAATAACAAAACAAAACGGGTTACATCAATACCGCAAGCACTGGAATGAACCCGCCCAGCAGTATCATGCCCTCTCGACTTCGCCTCTCGTCGTCTTTGTTCCGCACGCTACTGTGGCATATGCTTTTCTGCACTGCGTGTGCTGCCACCATTTGCATCCTATACCTGCTGCCCACCGCTGCCAAGCGCCTCTATATCTTTGCGTTACGCGCTTCTTCGTACGCTGCCGGGCCTCGACTGTTGCTCATTTCCTTTTGCGTGTGTTACGTGCCCTCGCGGCCATCATAAGCCACTGTTCTGGGCAACCGCCACAGACGGATTGCAACGTCACCATGTAAATATTTCCTGACCTACAGCTAAATTTTGCTCGTTTTATCAGCTTGTTTTGTAACCCGAAGGGTCAATGATATTGCACTGCGATTGCGAAAAAATTCTGCAACATTTCGACCGCTCCGCTAGTTTCGCCGCCTCATACGCCCTAATCCTCACTTTCCCAACGATTCAAACACCGCACGTCTTGCTACAATGCGCCGCGCACCAGTAGCTGTGAAAATTGAAAAACGGAAGCTTGCGCGCAGCGGAAGTGCTTCGTCTTGTCTTTTTTCTCTTGCTCCGCGCGCGCTCTTTTCTCTTTCTATCTCTTTCCCTCTTTTTCAGGCCTCTGCGGGCGCTGCCGTTATCATTTAATTTCTCTTCATGTCAGTGACAGGCATTTAACGCGGAATATCGGTACCCGCGATCTGCTGCATTTTTTTGCAACTTTCCAGTGGTCGGTGCCGAACCCATTGAAAACTCAACTACGACATAATTAAAACATGTGTCTCCAACCTGGCGTGACCCGTCTTTACCTCAGGGGGTTTCGATCAACTGGGCGCTGAGTCACCGTGCGTTTAAAACGCCACCAGCGGAAAGACCTTTTCCTTTATCCCTGATAATTTCCAATCCAGGCGCCGCAACCGCGCAGCTGCTGTTGCTGCGCTCGCCGAGTCGCAAATCACCTTCACTCGTTTGTCTTGACACGCGCGAGCCGTGCTGTTGTGGGTAAGAGATTCTGAAGGAAAACTCCTCCCGTTCCGGCGAGGCCGTTGCAAGTGGGAGTAAGTCCCTCGGCGGATCACCGCCCCCTGGCGTCTTCTGGCGCCCACGTGGTGTAAGTAACCCATGCGCCAAGCGAGCAACGATCATATTGTGAATTGTGCTTTTATTACTTTGCCAAATTGCCGCAGAAAGCCTGTCCCACTATATACGCATGCTCTTCAATTATGGCATGTTTCCAATTGCGATTCAAGCTAACGTGCAACTCGCAAAACCTGCTATGTTTCGTGGCAGTGTGCTTTGTTACCACACGCGCACACTAATACTTTCCCATCAAGGAATACATTTGCAAGAGGGCGGCCTTTGGGTCTTGGCGGCGCTATCCCAAATTTACAACGGATAACGGGAAGAAACGATTACAATTTTGAAAATACGAATAAGGGGTTTGTGTCGTTAACAACATGCGAATATCGCACGTCGAGTGTCTATGAGTTTGTTGGATTCATCTATTCCTCCTCTTGGCCGTGGGTGACAATGTAGCAGAGCGACTTGTAGTCCAGGTTGCCTGCCGCGTCGATTGGAGCAATATCAAACATCTGGGCGAGCTGCAGGTTAAATGCAAACAAGTTAGTTATGCATTAAAATACACGAATTTGAATTGGCATTAAATCTGTTGTTGTTTTATGAAATGAGCCACATAATTACCGACCCACTGATTTAATATGTCATTGTGTTTGGGTTTCCGTTTAAACCTAGAAAGTGTCGAATGTTTTGTGTGTGAATGTGCTCTGCAGCACGTGATCGCTTTTCTGTTTCCGTTTTCTGTTTGCCACAAAAAGCGGAAAGCACGTTTTTTTAGTTTCCCTTACTCAGATCGCCATTTCAGCAGCCTTAACATTTTTTATTACCTCGGTTTGATTGAACCTATCCGCTTGGGTGGTGAGGATTTCGGCCAGCCTGCAAATCATTAAAATATGTTCACTGTTTTGTTTTAGCTGAGTTATTTCAGAAGGGAATTTAAACTTACACTTTCTTGTTCAGCACTCCTTTGTCTTCCCCGTCTAAAAGCTTAAACGCTGCCAGTATGATGTCTTCCGGGTCCGTACCTGCGGAAGAGTAAACACGCCACTTACGAAAACGCTTATTACGGCCTATGATCGTGAAAGCATGCAATCGCAACCTTCCCAGTGCCGTGATTCCGCAAAACTGTGTGCGTGTTGAGATGATGCAACGTTTCATGCAGGTTCTTTCTGATGCGGTTTTCCACTTGGACCGTTCGCTTTTCATTCAATCCGCTACATTTTTTGTGCCTCTTGATAATACCTTTTATTTTGTCGCCCATCATAGAGAGGAATACGGTAAAGTTGAGCTGGCCTGGGGCCTGCTGCAGCATTTCTTCCAGGTCTTTGTCGCTTCTGTTTGTCCCTGTTTGATCGCAAAGCGCAAAATGGGATGAATGATCATGATAAGGCATTCTTGCATTTTGATGAACAACTTTCAGGACAAATGAGCGTACGGGATCCAAATACCAGATTATAGGGGAATTGTTTTCAGTACAATGTCGCTAACAGACATTAGCGACATTTTAATGAGGACAAATGATATCAATGAACTCTCAATCTCAAGGTAATTGATGCAAGTCTGCAGTCGGCAGCGTGATGGTAATGGGGTGCTGCAAATGATTGACACATATGGTAGACTGGACAGAATGGCGCGTGGAAGGCAGTGGCTTTCGGATTTACCCGATATTTTGTCGCCAAACATCCCCAGGAACACTTGGAAGTTGATGGGTCCTTTGCCCTCGTCAAGCATTTCGCTAACTTTGTCGTCGGAAAGTGCCCGGCCTATACGCAGAAGACAGTCAGACAAAGAGCAATAATGGGCCATTTTCTACTCTGCTTTTTGCATTTGTAAATACTTTTCACGTTGTGACAAGCGTTTATATGAGTTCAATGTTTGAGTCCCCCCAGCAACAATTTTGGGTTATCACATATGAATTACAATTCTACATATGTGACATCGTACTGCGCGACGACCAGCTGCTGTAAACTATTTTCAGTTGGCCAGTCCAATTAAATGTTGGTCTTAGAGCCGTCATATCATAACGGCAAAACAATTAACAGCTGGCTTAAGGCACACCTTTACTGAAGCACCGTTGACTTACCCAGGGAAGCGTATGTATCGTTCAAATCTTCCTTGTCGATGAACCCGTCCCTGTTCGCATCAATCATTGTGAAAGCCTGCAAGAGGAGCGTGCACACTTGTTACGGATGTTATTGCGGTTTTCGAGACATCGTTTCTCTTGTTTATACCCCCTATGCTCGCGTTATGTAATTTATTTTCACGTCGCGCTCGCTTTCGATTGGAAATTCCACCCGCTCACTAAAGCAGACCAAAGGGCGTTTTCCTAATGCATCCCCTGACTCGCATGTGAATCTTCATGTTGTGTTTGTACAATTTGTTTGTAACTGTATCCTAAGACTAAGTGATGGGAACTCTTGTAAGTAATATTAGTTGGGACGCTGCCTGTGCGGTACCGGTTCAACTTAAAGGTGCGCCGTGACGTCACAATTGCGTCCGGTGTATTGTTGCGTAGTTCCAGGCGCTTTTAAATGCGCACCGGCCACCAGTTTCGGGTACGAGAATGGCTGAAATGTGAGGGGGCGTGGCGAGTTAATCACTCGGCTGTAGTTTGTTTTACCGTACGTCTATAGTAGGTCTGGCGCGTAGGCAAGGGACAACCATATGTTTCAAAAGACACCAGGAAACTGAATTGCCCGACAAATCGCGCACACCACCCGATTCCATGACCCCGAATTCGCAAGAGAGGTCGCTTTCATTCGGCGAGACTAACTTCGCTTCGATTTTAACTATTTTCCTGCAGCGCGACAAAGTCGTTCGGGCCATTTCCCAAGGAAACCCGCGGTGTTTTTGGTAGTAAGCGCTTACAGCGACAAATGCGGTACGCCCCTCCTTACGCAGTTCCGGCGATGAGCGCGCCTTGGAGCTTCTTTCTTTCCTTTAAAGCACATATGTAACAAGCGTTCGATGTTTATTTGTGTTTCAGCAGTGATTTACGCTAATGATGAGGTCACTGTGTTGTTTGTGCCAAGCAGTCGCACGTCGACGATGCGCTGGCCTTCCAGGCGAAGTGTTTCGCCACGTCTCGGCTTTAAAAGTACAGGAGAGCCCGTCGCGTCGCGCACGCGAGCGTTCGTCACCCAACTTCCAGCGGAGCGCATTAAAGCTGAATCAGATCACCAGCCTAACGTAAACAATTGTGCTACATCGGTGTTTACGTTTGGCGATCGGAACAGCGGTCTAAAAAAATACCGCCAGCTACGATTTATTGCCGCACGATTGTCATCAATTCTCCAGGCCTGGCGCAAGACGGGAGGTGCGCAAACCGCCGTTTCCGATGGATTGCGTCTTTGTTTAGGTACGACGGGCGATAGGCGAGGGGAAAGAGGTGTTTATATCCACGGACGCTCAAATAATATCCCTTCACCAACCGGCGCCCAGAATCGATCACGTGTCGTCACGTACCGGAACGCGGCTTGCGTCACACATCCCGAAAACAGGGAGAAACGCGTTGAAGCGAGCTAGCATTTGCACGCACCTCTTTGAACTCCTGGATCTGGGATTGATCGAACATCGAGAAGACATTGGAGGTGGCGCGGTGCGACCGCTGCTTGCTCCCTTCCTTCTTCTTTGCTTTACGACTAGCCTGTACAGAAAAGGATGTTCTGTCAAATCAGTGTCTACTTGACTACCAGCTGTTTTTTTGCTGGCGCCCAGTTACATGCAATGGGATACAAAACGTACACACGAAAATAGGCTAGCTGCTATAGGCTATATTTTAGTTAAGAAACATATGCTCTTGGCAAATGCATTGAAGTGCACTTGCGGTGTGCCGCTACGATTTCATTTTTCGTGACATATTGCCTTCCGTTAAAAGCGCATATCGTCACAAAGAATGGCATGTGTCAGTGGCACTAAGGGCGTTTTGCCTTTGTCCGGATAACCCCTGAATTGAGTAACGACTTCTGTTGCGTCGCTATCCGCTTCCTTCGCTACAGTGGCGCGCGAACGCCCGGACGACCGGGCGGACTTCGGCACAAAACAACAAGCTCACCCAACTCACCATTGTTAATTGCAACGAAAATTCGCTTGTAGCAAAAGCAGAGCAAAGTCACTGACGCGCGGTTCCTCAAGACGGCTTATCGGCGAGACTGACGGTCGAGTATCGTGCTGCATTCGAAAAACTGACAGTCCTAAGTGGCTTGGCGATATATTTAGTTCTTCGTCAGTGGGGGATCGAGGCAGGCGATGCCTTTTAAGGATGCCGGCGCCACAGCTGTTATGCGGAGAGAGCGCGCTCGCGTGGAGTGAAGCATCTGCTGCTACTTCGTATGCTCTGGGAGCGCGCAAGTGGTCGTGTGTTGAAGCCGGCCCGGCCCCAGAGGACTCTTAACAATACGTCACAAGCATAGTTGGGCGGCCAAACACATGCCGGCTTGCGTTTCGTTTCAAGTACGAACGCAGGCAGCCTCCCCTCGCAACGTAGCAACGTACTACGCTGTACTAAATTGCCAAATCGTCGAGTAATGGATGAAAAGCCGCAATAATGCATGAACAAACACTCTTTAGTCCAAAACCAACCCCGGCGTTGTGATCGACGATTTTACCGCCACCACAACTCCAGGGTTATTCATCTAGTTAAAAAAGTTAATGTATCATTCACACGCTGTGGCATAATTATCGATTTTTTACCGAAACGTTTGGTGCCGGCGAGTGATACACGACACCAGGAAACTACAAAAGTGACGAATCACCGACAAAATTCATTTACGAACTCTAGGCTCAAGTATACACGCCCAAACTGTCGCCATATCGAGTTACAAGCCCGATTCTATCTGCATGTGTTGGGTCCTTGATGGATTGCCGCGGTAATATGTCCTCTGTTGCTATGGCCAGGTTATTACACAGTTCCGAGTAGGCAGTCCATGTAATCTTTTTGTCCACTTTGGTTATTGAGCGACAGTTCCGTTAAGGAAGAACGTCAGTACTAGTTAGGAGAGTGTTGTCATTGCGTAACTGACGCAAGAGTTTATCGAACGTGTGCGCAACTGCATTCACGTGATCCCCATGCAAATTTTTGCCTTCCACGCATTTCGAATGTATTACGCCTGGCGAGCGTTATACGACACTTCCGCCATCTATCGTTGTCGTTCATTGATAAAATTGCAGCGCCGACGTCAGAACCGGATGTAAACTGTAAACTGGCCTGTTTCATTCACAAACCGTTGTCTGTGATTCAACGCCGCGCCGCGCCGTGGCGTGATGGTCTTTACCAAACAGCGAAGTTAATTCGCTGCATGTGCAGTGCACGTTAATGCCACGCAGGCATCTGGTCTACAAAACTGGCAAACCCGTTTGCAATGCTCCACCTAGTGTATACCAGTTCCTTAACCCGCGAAACTCAGCGAAATTGTTTGTGCTTTGAAATGGGTGAAATACAATTACATGAAAATTATGAAACAACGAATATTGATGTGTTTGTATTTTCCAACTATAACACACAAAAGATATATTAAAGTCCAAGTACATATGATATAGTTACTCGCAAAAAGGTATCACTACATTTAAGGCATGTTTAATGTAGTCAATTTGGTATTTTGTATGCTTGTGATAGTCAAACTAGTATGCTCTCTAGGTCTTGTCGAGTAAGTAAGTGATATCATTCATAAACAAACGTTTCCGGATGTTTCATATTGTTTACACCTAATAATGCCTTCTCCGTTAGTCGGCATGGTGACGTAAATTGTTATGTTTAAGACTTACTTACCGCCTTAACCACTCTTCATGTCTAAACCACACCTTGTGCCTTTTTTTCTGATTAAAGTGTTGAAGGACTTTGATGTTACGCATGAATTGCTATGTTACCAGCTGATAATGCATAGGTTGAAAAAAGCCGCCATGCAAAAAATTAGAGAAGGCGACTTTTTCATGTTGGCGTAAAGATTTAATTTCAACCAAAGCCACAGTATCGTAATACGCACATTCATTAATATGTGTTGGTAACAGTACGATATAATTATTTATGCTTTGATGATAATAATTAATTGACAACCCGGGTATTAATCCTATAATATCTTGTATAAAAGCTATAATATCTTGATTTTAACAATATGTTTACTGTATTGACTCACTTTCTTCATGTTTGTAGATTCTTTCTCCAACCTGGTAACTCTCAACCGGTTTTCTCCGAATGGAATGAAAATTCTTACCCACGCTCTGTCCTGAGCCGTTTTTACTGTAAGTATGCGTTATCTAATTTTTAAGTGCTAGTACTTTAGGAGGTCTGGAGTTTGTCATTGTCACTAATTGCGTACGCCTTCGTGTGCATTTTGCGTATATTATTTACAAATGGAAATGTATTTGAATTTTGTTGGGATGTTGAACTTAATTACAGTAGAAACTACCGCCGTTTAACGTGGATAAACATGGAATGTGCTCTCGAGAAATTATTTTACCAAAGCTGTTATCAAATTGTTGAAAGCGTGTAAACAAGCATACAAGAAAGTGTTTTACGCCTAAAGTTTCTTCTTCCATAGTTGGTAATTTGCCTCTTGATTATCAACAAGTTTATCCATTCAGCTCCTGTTTGATTCACAACAAACGGGCGCTGTTGGCTAAAGTGTGTTAAACCAGGGTCACACAACATTAGCCGCGATTTACACAGCACTGCGAATCGGTGACTTACACCGCGTGTTACAAGCTCGCGTTAAACCAAAAACAGTTGGCGTAACAGTAAAGAACAAACGTCCCCGTTTCAAGGGTAAACTGCGTCGTGTTGCTCGGTCTTTTGGAGTCGACCTGGTAGTAGCAAAGCGTCCACAAATACTGGGACATGTTGGGCAACATTGTAGGCTGTTTATCGGTAAATGTCGGCTTGGATGTTTTGCCACACACTGTGAAAAGTTGTGACACCCGAGACGCGTAGGCACGGCAACGGCATTTAGGTTGTTATGGACGTGTTTGCTGCGACAGATTCTTCGGCAACGGAAGAACCCACGCCCGCGCTTCGAATTTGCAATAAACTATTAAGGAAAGCAGCCTCGGAAAGTGGATAATCTTTCAGCGTCGATGATTTGCGAGCTGAGCCTTTGTGGGATTTTACTTGTCATCCAGTTTATACCATAAACATGACTGAGGGCGGTTGGCGCGTAAACCCGCCTTGGAACGGCTGCGACTCACTAAAGACCGAAGATTCTCCCTTAACCCGGCTGAGATGATTTTGTATCGAGTGCCCCCCGAACGATTCAGGTTACACGATCAAAACCCGCCGCCACCAGGCCACTTTGCCTGGATAAAGGAAAGCGTCGCGGCGACATTGTTTTCCGCTTGTTTTGAGGGTAAACACGCGAGCGCATTCCGAAATTCGGGTATCAAGCTGTGGTGCCGTGGGACCACGTTTGTGGCGACCAATCAAAGTGGGCCGACACAAAAAAATAAAAGTCGCCGGTTACACGCCAAACTCGTGTAATCACTACCGATAAAATAGATCAAAGACAGAAAATCGGACAGGAATTGATTAATTTTCGGAAGTTTTTGTTCGCATGTTGCTGTGCATGTGTTTTCCTTCTATTTTGTCTCTAATGTGCGATCACATCTGTATCAGTTATATGTGCATTGTACGAAAAGCAAACATTATGAAGTGTATGGATATTTTACCTACCCCTAGTATACAATGAGGCGTTTATAGCACAAGAAAACACTTTTCAACTTGTTGTGCTTGGACTTTAACCACCCTTAGGTTTAAATAACTGAACACGTTTACTGATGGAAAACAATAAGCGCGCTTTTTGACTTGCTTGAGGTATTTCCGTTCTTTGCCAATAAATATTAACAACAACTTCCCGGAAATCATTGATCAAGGTCCAACAAACCGGTTATTCCAACCGCATCTATTTCTCCGAAACTGGACAATTTTTCAGCGAAAAATTCGAAATTGGCGTTTCCCAGTTTCGGTTCCCCTCTTTCTCGGTAATTTTACACCCTTTGCAGTTTTCAACGACTTTATTTAAATGGCGGCGACGAAAACAACAGCTGTACAGGACACACGACATGCGTTTTGCATCCGGGAAACCGAAAGAAAGGCAAACGCGCGCACTGCGCAATACATCCGCATCGCACAGCGCGGGCGTTTGGGCTTTTGCCGTCTCCCTGAACTTCGACACTTGCTTATTCAAGTTTACGTCAACAAAGAAAAGGCGCGCTCGGTCGCTTAGTCCGCCACGCTATATACAGCTTTGTACAAAGGTTATAAAACACAGAGAATCGAACGAAAATCACGCAGTGCGCGTTGGTCGGTTGGAATCGGGTTTGGCGCAAAGCCTATTCCTCCTCTTGACCGTGAGTGATGATGTAACATAGAGATTTGTAGTCGAGGTTGCCGGCCACGTCGACTGGGGCGATTTCCAGCATCTGGTCCACCTGAGTGTAACATTACCTCTTGTTAAGACATTTATTTTCACGGTTTTCAGATATGTAATGTATAATATAGGAAGTAAGCGTACATGTGGCGTTGTATTGCCGGTTTAGTTTTTTGTTTAATTCTGGCGGAGAAGCAATTCTCAATGCGCGCGTACTGCTACCTAGCGGCAAAACACACTTAAAACGTTAAGATTGTTTACCTCTTCTTGGGTGAACTTGTCAGCTTGTGACATCAAAAGTCCGGAAATGCTGTAAACGTACAAACACGGTTAAACGGCATTCTGTTAACAACTCGGTATGGTTCACAAACAAAAACACGTACTGGTCCTTGTGGAGCACTCCCTTCTGTTCTGGATCGAGAAGCTTGAACGCTTGGACGATGGTGTCCTCTGGATCGGTTCCTGCCAAAGAGAAAGCGCTGTAATTAGAAAAAGCCCCTATCGATTTATATCCGACTCGCGGACCCCAGTTCGAACTAAGACACAGGAAAAGCATGCAAGAGTTGTTCAGTGTAGTGACCATTGTATAAAACACATCCTGCTGCTGTTTAACTCACCGTGGAGTTTATCGGCGAGCATGTTGAGGAAGACGGTGAAATTAATTGCGGTAGGAGCTTCCAAAACCATTGCTTCCAACTTCTCCATTTTGATGTCGCGAACACCTGCGGATAATATAAGCATTAAATATCTGCACCGGCAGCGTACAATATTTATTAAGTTTCCTCGTTGTGTATATAGAAGAGGAAAAGGTTAATAATGTAGTTTGGGTAAATTTGTAGCTGTTTTCTGAAACTTGGTGTGATAAAACAGATATTCATTATTCCAAAACAAATGTATTTTTTAAAACAATATGTAGCCTAAGTAAGAAGTTTGCAAAAGAATTTTACTCACCCAATGAGGCGTAGGTGTCTTTCAAGTCGATTTTGTCAATGAAACCGTCTCTGTTAGCATCGATCATGGAGAAAGCCTTTGCAAAAAAGGTAAGGTTTGTTGTATGTTTTTAGCCATCTTCTTTAACAAATTTACAATCATTTATTATTAAATGTCTTGTTCATACACATTTAATTTAATATTTTGCTTGAAATTCTATGGAATATGGGATTCCATTGTTCAAACGCATGGAAAGCAAATCGGCGGAATAAATTTTATACAAACCTCCTTGAATTCCTGAATTTGGTTTTGATCGAACATGGAAAAGACATTGGAAGTTGACTTCTGTGTCTTCTTTCCTCCTTCCTTCTTTCCTTTGCGTCCTGGTGCCTGCAAAACAATGCACTGAACAAACCCTGCTTACACGACAGTTTGCATTCATCAGATCATGCTTTTAGTTTTCGTTTAAGTACCAGCATGGTTACACTATATTGAATTTTCTTTCTCTGCAATAAGCTCATGCTTTGCATTCCCATGTCACTATTTCGGTTAAAGTCTTTTACAGGAAGAAATATTCCCTCACAAAAACGAAGACGTTTTGCTCAGTAGCGGGTCTTTACCATTAACATTGTAACCTAAACTGCGCTTCTGGGTTTTCCTGTCATTCTCAACCCTTTTTACTCGACACCAATTCGTAAGCAAGACCGTGCTAGCATATGCTCGTGCGTACAGTTTACCGAATCCCTACCATGTCTGTTGGTTTTCTTGTCCGGTTTTGGTTCCACGTCCAGTGATTGTCAATGCAATTGCAGATGATTGTGTTCCTCAAGGCGTCCTGCCTTATATACCCCCTCTACAAGGTGAAGGTCGCAATGTCAGCGCCCGACTCAAGGTGACATCAGCTGCGTTAGTGAAGTGACAAAACTGCAGCCTGGTGTCCAAATGGGACAGCTACACGCACGGCCGTCACACACACAGTCTGTGTTAAATATGTCGCACTCATTTTACACAAAGGTGGTTTCTTCGGCAAATCGCCGTTCAAAAATCAGTTTTCCGGTTTTGTTATATAAATGTACACACATGGTTCAACTACAGAAACATAGCAAACGCGTGTCCACATTTTCAAGTCCACACTGCCACGAATCATAATGCCATGCGTATCTTGATATGAAGAAAAATTATATGTCATGTTTTATTGGACAAATAAAGTAAAATAATGCGAACAGTACACCAAGCTTGCGAAACAGCAACTTAAGCGAACGCGCGGCATGTGAGGAACATGTTAAACACGTTCAGATTCAAACTTTGTAAAAAACATTCTGGCGGTGCATCAAGCAAAATGTCGCACTACACATTTGGAACGGCGGTAATGTAGCGTCTGCCCGTGGAAGCTTCGAACATAAACTCAAACCTGCAAAGTAAACACACTCAAAACTTCCATCATTTCTCGGAGAAATTGGTCACGTTTGGTTACCGTGCTTCGTTTCTTCGCCTGAGCTCGCTTCGGGAAAATGCTCTCTTCCTTCTTTCTGTCACAAGGTTCTTTTCCATGTTCTGTTTTGCAATAACGACGTCCTTTGCGACAAAGATTTGTTCTTGAATTAGTTTAAGTGAATTTTAGTCATTTTTGATTATGTGGGAATATTCGGGAAATCATTAAAAGGTTTATGGATGTTTTTTTCCATTTGGTGCAACTGTTACCACACTATAGTTCGAACCCTGGTTATTTTCGGACACGAATCCCAAGCAGGTTTTCTACGTAATACATAGGTCAGGCACCCGCCCTGAACAAGTGCGTTCACCATATCTTTATCGCCATCTAACGGTCAATCTTATGTGCGTTTAAAGTTGTAAGATGTCGCTATAAAACCCCACTTACATGGAGTTTGCTGGGCAAACCAAATCTTTGTCGGTCGTTGATTGCATTCCGAACAAATTTCCACTTCACGTGTTGCGACGCCAAACGCTTTTCCTTTTCTGCCACGTGTTTGGTGCGCACGTATTCCAACTGTTCGTTTTGTCTGCAAAAGATTTGGTAACATCCCCAGAAGTCATCATAGTGCTATCTTACTATGATAATTTTTACTTTTTTTTATGAATTTTTTGTTATTTTCTTAGCACCCAAAGTGTTTTTTTATGCGCAGTGTGGTTTCAGATAACCAATTCTAATAGAAATGTGCACATTTGAAATAGAGTGCAACATATGAACTTGGTGTTCCTTCATTCATTCAATACCAAATAAAAGAACTTCATTGAAAAAAGGCTTATAAATCACACTCATTCTGACAGGCTTGTGTATCTTTTTTGTAAGGCTTTGAGGATTGGTGGTAAAACAGGTACTGCGTGTGGTGCATTACGCACCTTAACATAGATTTGTGCATTTCTCGAGCTTTGGTGCGCTGCTTCACGACACGATCGACGTTGTTCTTCATCTGGAACTGCTCGAGCATCTTAAAAAATCTCTGCTTTCTCGCTTTGTGCCACTTCTCGTCGAGGTACACACTGAGCATTTGCTGGTAGCGCGACACCTCGCGATCATTACTAACACTGTAAAACATAGGAATGAACTCACAAGATTTTTAATGCCATTAAATATGTTAATACTGTTTGTTCTGTTTGGTAATAAATGATAAAGTACACAACATTACCCAAAACACAAAACAAAATTATTCTAAAGTTCAAACCAACAAAATTATTAAAACTCATTTTCTACGCTTTTCGGTACTATATAAGGTAGTCTTATACACTGTATGAGGTAGCCTTATGTATGTCTGTGTCTGATAACAAATATTTTTCTGCACCGAAACATTTATTAGTCTTAGTTGCATACCGAAACAGATTGAATAGATATACCTGTCAACAATATAAACAAACCATAACTTTACACTTTAACTTTACTTTACAAACTTACACAAACTTATGTTGCTTTGGCTGCAAGGCGATGCGCTGTGCAATACAGGTGGTAGCTCTCTTAATTGCTTCAGGTTTTTGATTGTGATCAGCTCGGACATCCGCCTCAGTTTTTGGTCTGTTTATTTCTTGCTTGCTCGGCAACCTTCTTTGCCTTGCACTTTGGTTGTGAGAAACTCGTGAGCCTGGCTGCTCTCTGTTTTGGTCAACTTTCCGATGTTCTACGGAGCTTTGTGTCAGCAGCATCGATCGTATTCCGTTCTGCCTTTTGGTGGACTCCAGTCGAATGGCGTGCCCTTCCACTCCTTTCGAGGTTGCAACCTGAAAATTCTGTACTTTGTACGATGTGGTCTTGGGTTTCTGGTCGACTATTGGGTCTAGATTATCTGCTTTCTTTTTATCCTTCTCGGTGTTGGCGCCGTTCTGTAAGCGCTTTTTCATTCCATCCTGCCTTGCCTCTGTTTGAATTGTAAACTGCACAACTTTACTTTGACTGCTATTCTCTTCAGATTTGCTCTTGTCCTGTGCACTAGACCCACCGACGTCAGTCGACACTACTGGACCTTTAGCATCATCGGGTGGCTGCAAACCTCCATTCTCTTTTAACTGTTTTGTAGTCCTGTGCTTACGACGGCGGTGTCGCCGCTTCCGCTGTTGGTCGGTGCTTTCATCAGTTGGCACTTCGTCCTCGTTTGTTCCAGTCGGATTCTCTTGCGCCCTCTTGTGACGACGATGTTTGCGTCTTCTCTTCTTTCGTCCCTCTTCATCTGCTTCCGTGACCTCTCGAGGTTTGCGTGCAAAACTTTCATAGAGATCGTTCACTGTGGCGTGTTCCGGATGATTGATTCCATCTGTTGGGAGTTTCAGACGTTTTTCGTCGAACCGGTGGTTTTCCTTCGGGGCTGCGCTCTTGTCATCGTCGCGAAGAAACGGAAGGCGAGTCCAGCTTTTGTCGTTGATTCCCCCTGGTCGTCCGTTTATTTTGCCGCTGTGTGGATAGCCGGGTGGAGATTGTCGATCGGTGTTTACCGGCTGGTCTAGCCTAAAAAGCACGTGTTAGGGTTCCGTAAGGTGCATAATAATTACGCAAAAGTACAGTAGTTGCCAAAGAATCTAAACAACCCAAGAAAAATGGAAAAGCATATTAAATAAACTTGTGGAAACGCAAAATCTGTACTATGCTTATTGTGATGACAAACTGTATCCAATGCCTTGTGCACGGTTATTTTAGGTGCATGGTAATTACACAAAAGTACGGTAGTTGCCAAAGAATGGAAATGGACCAAGCAAAAACAGAAAAGAATATTAAACAAACTTGTTCAAAATTCTGTACTATTGCTTGTTGTGATAACAAACTGTACACAATGCCTTGTGCAATATTCACCCGTATGTACTACTGAAGTCACAATCACCACATACGTTTTCAATGTCAATTTCGGCAGTAAATTATTTTCGTCGGACGGAACCTCTACCTCCCCACTCCTGGTCGACTCGTACATTCCCAAACCACTCTCGTCAAGCTCTCGCCTCGATAAGCATATCTGACTCTCTGATGCGGTACTTTCATTGTCTCTCGACTTTAACCATCGGTAATATTGTCGACTGTTAACCTGGGCTTGCATACCGCTTTCAACAGATTTTGTAGGCAAGGTTTATCAGGTGAAAATCGCTTTCTCCGTTACCGTGGAGTTGACGATACCGAGTGGTGCATTTGTTTGAATAGGCGATCCCCGCCTCGATACAAACGCTACCATGTAAAGAAAACTCTGCCTCCAGTCTGAATACCCGACTCAATGCACGCACTATATTCGTTCTGATCTGGCGCGTCAAGTAGCAACGTGAGTAAACTTGGCTGGGCTAAATATATTGGCTCCCTCTCCTTTCACAGGCGATGGGCGGACGTTTGCGGTGTGTTGAGAGTTAATCGAAGTTTTGCTATGAAAACATTGGCCCCTTTTGTGTTGCGCCTAAACTCGGGTAGGTCCTCAGCAAATTTACGATATTAATCTCTGTGACTTGTTTACTTTGCTTTGCTCAACGGATCACCAAACTTTGATATATGTTGGTGCGTAAGTGATAGTAGGCTATACGTAACATAGATAACTACTAAATCTACATGATGCGAATCGGGATCGCTGTATTTCTTTTTGGTTTATTTCCCACAGAAGCAAAATTCATGCGCTGTGGTTGTGTATTTGTTGTGTTACAATAATCTTCATAAAGGTTGTCTTACAAGTCCTGCCAAGCACGGCATTGCTCAACTATTGAAAACACAACATAAGAACAGTTCGCTTCTGTGTAAACGCTTCTCGTTTTAGAAAGGTTTATCTGTGTTGTTTTCTGAATGTGATAACTTGCAACACCGCAAAGTGAACAAAATTAAAGTTAATAATAACATAAAACAGTGGTTTTCCCGACCTTGGTAACGACTGCATTTCTTCTCTTTGTTTCTCAATTGTCAGCACGACAAAGTCCCTTAACTAAGGTACCGAGGCTTGCTATTAAATGAAGTAGCGGTACATATAAGGGCTAAAACCTTGCCTGTGGACTTTTCTTCTCGGATTTGCCGCCGACAAGGATGCGCAAACAAACTGTGAGGAGCAAGAGAGAGAGGGTTATTGTTCACCGTGCCTTTCTGTGGATGCCAAGCGACGTTTTGTTCCATATATTTGTCGCAACACATTACGCGTGTGTACAAAATGTTTCTCGCAACGCTGAAGTGAATTCGAGTGAGTGGCTCTCACGGGACGTGAGGTTTGGCGACTACCTTGCTTTACCGGCACGTTTGCGGGCGTTTGTCCCGTTTGAAGACTCGCTAATAAACTGGGCATTGATATTGCCGCTTTAATACCAAAAAATAAATTAATGATAACATGAATTTATGCGCGGTTATTTAGTTTCACTTACTTTAGAATGTATTTACTTGTCGTGCTTGTGTGGGTCTAGTGATGTCGGAGGTGGACCGGGATGACTTTTGACGCGTCATTTGCGGTCATTTACGATGAAGGTTTACCTTATTACGGAATGAAATACATCTCTATCTCTCAAAATTCTGACATTTTCTTCAAAAAGGTTTATTTTTTATTTACCAGCACATTATCGTAATTCCCTCTTTCAAATACGTTCTGTATTTAATTTTTGACGCAACATTGTCAGGGGAGGAGGTAACGTGTGACCTTGTGTCAGTGTCTCGATATTTTGATGAAAATGTCTTTCACTTGTATAACTCCTGAATGTATAATTTGTCCACACCAAACCGAAGCACATGAGTGACTGAAAAACCACTCTCGTCGCAGCAAGCTGCTGTAACGTAACGGCGATACTTTCGATTCTATTGTCGGAGAAATCTTTCGCGTACTGATGCATTTCATCGGTGCAGCTGGTGACTGACGACGATCTTGTCAGGTTGGAACAAATACTGTGCAATGTTTCCAGCTGATTATCATTCGCTCTTTTAAATGAAATATGTACAAATATTGTTCAAAATATTGCTTCATTAAAAACACACATAATACATAACAAATACCTCCTCTTCCTGCGGTTGTTCTTGCCGTTGTATGGATTTTTTTATTTTCCACGAAAATAGCCAATGCTAAAATAAACAATTCAATTGTAATGAGCGCAAGTATATGTAAGGACACAGAAAAAAGCTTGCAGACTTTAAAGAAAACTTCCATTGGAATCTGCCAAATCACACAAAAGGACGAGATAGAAAAATAAATTGAAGATAGTAAATTTTGAAAGTTGTTCAGTGCTTACTTTTTGTTTTATCGAACCGGAATTTCTCCACTTGTACATGGGCTGAGCGCATTTACCAATGTTTCTTGTATACATAGCTGGCGCCATCTGGTGGAAGGAATTTTTTTCTTAGATAAATTGCCATTCGCGGAAATGACAAACCAAACGAGATCCTATTTTTGATCATATTTATTGTTTTATGTTAACAAGGGAACGTATGTTATTTTTCACACCTCCACGTGCTCGTCATACTGTGGACTTGGAGCTTCAGTTAAACTCCTACGTCCACCAACAATTTGTATTAATTTTGCGAAAACCTGTAGCGCCATCTGGCGTGAAGCTTTTGCGTAACAAAAAATAAAACAATCCTAGGATGTTTGCCAGTTCTGTAGTAGGTTTCATTTTCCCGAATTGAACAATAGACTTAGTAACACATGTTGTACGTTTGGCGATATGTTTTGACACAAATTGCAAGAAAATTTTGTTTATGTGGAAAAAGTTGGTTTTACCAGACCTAGAAAATTTGATTTGTGATTGTAAAACCTGCGAAAATGTAGCGTGAATACAATTGGACGCAGTTCACAAAACGATCGAAAATAAAACATGCAATTATTATGAATCAGAATTATTAATGCAAATGAAAAAAACATGAAGAAACAAGAAAATAAATAAGCAAAATATATTCAAGTAAACTTATGATAAATCTTTGCAGCACTTCAAGTCACAAACGCTATATTTGTATGTGTGGATCGACAAGCAGGCAAACACACCCAACCCATACAAAAAACAACTTCTGTCATCAATAAATATCTGACATCGGTTTCCCGGAATAACAGAACAATTTGCGGTTTAACGTTGGACACTAATTGTCACAGGTGCGGTTCGTCAGGTTTCGCCATAAATGGGTCATTCCGCGTTGAGCAAATGACTTCTACTTGTCGCGTGACCGCTCGGTCTATAATTACAAATCTTGGCAGCGCTACAAAACGGTGTGACGACGCATTGTTTTTCAGTAGTTTTGTTTGTCCCTTCACACGCAAACACGTTGTAAGCTAGAGAGGGTGGCGAAATGTCGAGTGTTGTTCACCTTTGCAAAAACGTGGAAGGAAACCTTAAATTCCTCCCTCCGGTAACAACAACTCTTTATATGGAACTTTCAAGCGGTTTGTATTACGCAATGTTCTTTTTTGTTAGAAAACGTACACTCTCGAAGTGATCACTGTATACGGACTGAATTCTGTGCCCATATTAAGTCTTGTCATAGCATCTGGGGACAGCCTTGTCAGCTAACTATCCAAACATATATAATTCTACTTTGTGGTGACTTTACAGTCGCCGAGAAATTCGTTTGTTAAGTAGCAAATTTCCGAACCGACAATTTGAACTACAGTGAAACATGGGAAGCCCATAGATGCTTATAAGTATATATTTTACTTGGGAACATATCTCACGGCTTTTACAATGATTGTAGATCTAATCGAAATGTTCGCAGATGAATTTCAGAGGTTTTTTGATCCATATTGTTTGTCTTAAGCATTTTACTTATTTCCGCAAGGGGGCGCTCCCCACCTGATTACCCATATGCACGAACGCCCTCGTTTCCCACTGAAGCCATCAACCAGGAAGTTCTCGTATTCGCACAATTTTAAAAATATCGACACCTTTTGTGGGTTTATCAAAAGAAAAATAATTTATCTGCATGATAAATTTCTGGAGAGCATGCACTTGATTGATGGTTGCAGTTCTTTGACTTATTCTCGGGCGGACTAAATGAAGAAACAAATAATGCCGCGGCACTTCGATTTTCCAGAAAGTTAATTCTCGGGCGATGACAGAAGTTTTATTTCATCATAACATCGCGATTGTACGTGGATAAATTCGATCTTACCCGGAACGAGAGTGGAACGATGACTTCAATTGTGGGCTGGGGCGATCGAATGCCTCAGCAGATTACGCGCGGGATCTCTTGTGTCAGACACAGCTCGCGGTCGCAATGACGGCCCGACAACGTTCAATTTTGCAGCGACGCTGCCTTGTTCGCCGGAGCCGACATAAACAGACATAAAGCCCGCTAAACGGCGTGCGTATCAAAGGCGGCAATTAACCTCGCGGCACAGAAGGTGATTATAAACTGTTGCCCAAGCCCGAATCCCGTACATTAGCATTGGAGTAAATCCTCCAGTTTCCTCGCTGCGCTGTCAGTGGATGCGGGCGTGGAAAGAAGACACCAAAGCAGATATTTTGATTTTGGTTCAATAGCAATTCGTGCACACTGCCGCAGACGTGCCCACACAACGCGTTCTGTGTATTGGAGCCCGCGAATGCGCACGAACGAGCTTTGCGCCCGGCCTGGAGAAATATAAATACGGCTTCGTAAGGCTGACGTTCTCGCGATGACATGCGGGATGCCTCACTTGCCAAAGGACCATGTAAAACAAGCTTCAAGGTTTTTTTTAAAATGCACAGCGGTTTGATTGTACAAATTCCCCAAGGTCATCATATGAACCGAACACAGAGCTTCATATACAATGAACTAACTTAGTTCAAGCCTCTATAATACTAAAACCAGTCAAGGAAATTCGAAAATAAGCAAATCTATTCCAATTCACCTATAAAAGTAATTAGTTTCACTCTCGCCATACAACTTTCATGTTATAAGGTTTTTCATCCTTGTCAAGGACGACATGTCAATCACATAATCTTCATAAGGATCATGATTTACATTTTGCATTAGTCACTCTCCAATGATCACACACGTGTTTTCATACTCACAAATTGTAAAATGACAACCTTATGGATGATTTGCATTGTGGCAAAACTTTACGTTGGCCTCGCCAGAAATGAAATCACCGCCAATATGACGCGAATGCCGTCTCGAAAGACTTCTCCACACGGTGGCGCTGCATGGCACAGATAGGGGTGTAGGGACGAGACCCATTGGGAGTGCGCAGTGTCAACACACGTCGTGCAACCTTTTGTCGCGTTAAAATCATTCGCGCCCCTGTGTCTGGAATAGATGCCTCTTCCCACGGGAATATCGACGCCGCTGTTTTTCCAGGATTGTCCCCAAACTGTGAAACTTTGACGAGGTTTGAGATTAGAACATGAGTGAAACAAGACGTGAATGAGATCCACTAAGTTGTAATATATATATATATATGACATGCATACAACACTTTTGCGAAATGCTACATTATGTGATAACAAAATACAATCTTTTCGCTTCGAGAAGTGACAGAATTTTATAGAGCAGGTTTTCGTTTGCAATTAAGTGCCAGAGGTCGAAAACAATTTGGTGACGGTTTTCACCTTTCCAAAACAAATATTTCGCACGTATTTTGGCCCCTTAAAAATAATAGTCGGATACTGTCGTTTTGAAAGTGTGGATTGTTATTTGATAAACTGTTCGGCCTGATATGTATTTTCTTGGTTTTCAAACCTTGGTCATATTTTCTAATATGGTGTGGTTTTCAAAGCCCTCATATACTGGCGTCAGTGGAAAGTGCTGCCAAAACTGCCAAACACCGTCTTTCCAAAGAATTGGCATGAAAACGCCATTTTCGGTATAGCATGCATGGGGCCTCTACGTAATCGATTGGAGGACTCTTAATCGGAAGCCACGCCTCCAAGCAAAGCATCAGAACAAGGCGGTCGTGCGCTTGTGTTCCGTCGTGGCGTCCAGCAAATCGAAATTACACGCGCCTTGAAGTGCAGTGACGCAGCGTGCCCGTTTAATTGTTGATATCACCGCTTCTCGGCATCAGAGCTGATTGCGACGGCTATTTGTGTTAGTCGAAATTAATTGAGGTCTAGAAAATGCGCGCGGCAGCAATTACACCTCGGTCCGGCTCCGTGCGGTATTTCTTAAATTACAGCCGTATTTCGGCGAACGCCACAGCTATAACGCGTCATCATTGTAGCCCGATGCTGCATCCGTGAGAAGATTAGCGATGACGTATTCGTCTTGCCTTGCACAGGTTGTTACTGCGCAGTTCTGTGAGATAAGTTACGGTCTAGAAGTAAGGTTTAAAGTAGCTTACAATATAAAAGTACTGTTTTTGAAATTTTAGCCACCAACGTTCGCGATTGGGAGTCTGGATAATAAGGGTGGTATTGAAATACGTTTATCGATTCCTTCTGCATATTTTCAAACTCCTTCGTGGTACGAATATATTTACAGTTGGAAGAATGTCGGTTATCGTTATCCTATCAACATCATAACGCCTCATAATACTACCCAGGCTCCGGTTCCCATGGAGTTCCGGGACGCGAAGCGGGCCATCTCGAACCATCCGTCACTGGGCCAACGCGACAAGGCGATTGACAGTCGCTTATGAACGCTGACGAGCGGTCTGCCTTAATCTCGCGACACATCCTAACCCGCGCGCACTGTAAATGGAGAGGGGTAGAACGAATAGCTTGATGCGATTACGGGCGTCGTATTTTCACCCCGAGATGTGGAGACGGCCTTCCGTGCCCTTTTTCCCCGCTTTCCAGAGGCTAAAAATACGATCGACAGGTCAGAATAAGCGTCGCGGCGGCGCGCTGAGGGGACCCTGGCAGAATGGGCGCTGTGACAACAAGAGAACAACGACGATCGCTCCCCGACGACAAAGTGATCTTATGCCGGTGCTTAAACAAATAAACCAAGGTCGAAACGGCAGTGACGCATCTCAACGTTAAATCCCTTGTCGTTCGCACGCGGAAGCCTTTGTACACGATGCGATTGTCCCCTCGCTTTGTTATGTCAATGTTCTCAGCTTGTGAAGTACACATGTTGCCAAACAAGAAGTGAGGAAGGGTTTCTTGTATTTTCATGTGTGTAGAAAATGCGCGGAATTAAATTACGAGCAAAATTGTTGATTTTTACACTTGGTCGGCAATATTGTGCATAGTTTTGCATAACAACAGTATGCATGTCGAAATATTAACAAAACAATTTACGAAACTACTCCATATCGGCCGCAAATAAATTTATCGCCACAGTGGACCCCCTGCAGCTATATCGTTAACGCAAGAAATACAACGAAAGCCAAAAGGCGAAAACCCCTTTTACACATCACGTAACCCGAGTTATTTACGAAGTCACGACGCGGATCACTTGATCGTTCGGGCACAAACAAATCACATTCGTTTCCGCTGGGGTCGTCCGACTAGCTTGGGGTAGCGCGATATACGACCCCCGGTTCCCCAGCGGGCCCCAGGACCCACAAGCGCGCCGCACGGATAGGTCCTTTGTCAGGTAGCACAATAAAGCGGGATATGGCGCGCCCGGGGAACTGGCGCTGTCACACGCCGCCAAGACAATGCTCCGGCACTCGAGGAACCACTCAAAACCCTTGTACGTTTACACAAGTTGTAATTTCACACCCCTGACCTCGCTCCTACTCCTGGGTTTGGCGAGATAACGAAGGCCTCTGGGACAGAACCCACTGTCGTGCTTATCTACGCCGTCATCCACGATTGCGATGTAAATACAGATAGGTGCTTTTCAATTTCAATGTTCCGTTACAAACGGTTGAACATTTTCAGCGATAAGTTAGTGTATGGTTGAAACTGCTCATTGATATAGTTAAAATAAAAAAATTGGATTTATGCACTGTGTAATGATTTTATTGCAATATACTCGAACAATTGTTTTTGAAATGTTTGCGATCACGTTAACCTGCCAATAACATAATTACGGTAATATAACCCAGAAATTTAAAATGAATGTCCACAGGCAAACACGTGGCAAAATGAATACCAACAAAAGTATAGTAAAATAACGTAAGGTTCGAGGGACCAACACTGAACGCGACTGAGCAAGTCCATTGGACGATGATTTGCCACCGATCGACCGAAACGCGCGTCACATTACTGCACCGAAAAATAACGGTTACCTAATAATAATAATAAGAAAAGTTGGACACGGTTGTACCTGCTGTAATAAAAAGGTGCATCATCACACCTCGACTCGTTATGAGAAAAAGCAAATCATAAGGAAGGACTGGCGTTGACAAACGATCTCTCGGTAACGATCGGTGCTGGTCGACCGACTAACGTACGCACACTGGTGGCGGATTAGTCCAACAGCGCACGTCAATCTTATCTTAAGTGTTGCCTTTGAACTCGGCCTATGGCCAATCAGAATTAGATCGCTCTGAATCTGTTTATTGTCCGCGCTCGTCTTTTGTTGTATTTGTCTTTAGGCTTGCGGCTCATCGACGATCACCTGTCGTTTGGGAGGTGGTTGGGTTTAAGGTTGGGCATGTTCGGTGGGTTAGGGCCCAACTTCCGACTCTACTATGAGTGACTAAAACGATTTAGTGCTTTGATGACTAAGTATCTGCACTTGCGCGGTTATTTTTTTGGTGTTTGTTCGACTCAATAGTTTCCCTGATGGTTCTTCGCCATATTTTTTGTACGTGCTTGCCCTTTTCTTTGCGTGTGCACTAATATAGAAAAGTTTCTTATATATTTGATTTTGTCACAGGAACGATTTAACATTCCTCATATGTTCTCAACTTTAAAATAATTTCAAGCAAAACAGCTAAACAATTCGTTGTATACCACAGTGGTGCTGGCTGAAAATATAGGACTTCATTGTCCTCCATGTCTACATAACTCGCAAACATTTCAGTTCAACTGCTTTTATCATCTTTATTGTATTTTGTTGGCGGAATAAAATACTAACTAACTTACTAACAACATTTTTGATGATGGCAGAAACCCCGTGACATATTGACAGCCAAACAATTTGATATAAAAAATCAAAGATCACGTGCCGAGGCTGGTGACGTCGTAAAGAAATTTGTGGTTTGTTTTACGAATGTTGGGCAAGAGTTGTGTAATTCACCCCCGATTAACATTCCCTGCAATCAGTTCGCCGAGTTAAGCCTAATTGATTGTAATTGACACGCGAATTTGGAATCATGTCCATATATATCCACACAAACGGCGCAATCCAATGCCAGGGAACGAAGCAAAGCTAAAAATGTGAGCAAATTTAAATCAGAACTTCTTGTACTCTTGTAGGGTTATTTGTATGATTACGTTGTCCATGTCGTTTATTCAAAAACTAACATCGTTTGACGCAATAAGAGTTGTTGTTGGGTGTAATATTTTAAATAGGTCGAATTAAATTCTGGAGTAAAACCATCGTCAATGTTATTCAGGATACAGCTTGTTTTTTGCTTTTAATTTCGTACCTGTTTTTCATACACGCCTTGTGGCTCGATTGATTTCTTACAAACAACAAACAACGTTTCTTTTCGTGTGTTGTTCGCAATTTAATCACAGCAGACGGGACGAAATCACGCGATGAGAAAAACAACATTATTTTGTGCGGGGGATGAGTCTCGGTGACGCCGCTGTGATTGGAAGGCGGCGAAGAAGGCGAAACGGTCGCCCCTCTCTCGCGTTCATTCTCGGCAAAACGCGATTCGCGCCGTCCATGTAGTCATTCTATATCGAGTATATCGCGGTGCACACAATGTGAAGGTGTTCAAGCAAGTTTGGATGCTCAAGTCGTAACAAGCTTAGATTTGAGGTTTAGTTGTTCCGGTACAGTGACTTGTTCAGGTGGCGTAAAAAAATTTTAAGGCGTTTGGAGGACATTTTGACGGATAGGGTTTCATCTTCCATTCCGTTGCTTCGAGAACCAGGGCGTTTAGGCGTGAAAGCTGGCTTTAAGACAACACGCTCGGGCGCCCTTGCCGGGGTTGACCCCACTGTTGTTGCGCCCCCTTGAAGGCTAAGTGAGGCTAAGGGCGTTCGGATGTTTGGTTGTAGTTCGCGTGACGGCCTGGCAAACCCTAATTGTGGAAGGTTTATCGGGCAAGGCATAGATAGGACATGATTAGGGATCTGTCGCATGGTGAGACCGCTGGTCCCGGGCACGTCATCGCCGTTGGAAAAGTTTCAAAGTGGCATTGGGAGAACGCAATTAGTCACAAAGATCGAACACGCCGTTACACAAACCAGATTCGGAGGGCCGCGCGGTAGCGACTCGTCGTTCCATTTCGGCGCAAATTATCTTACTCTGATGTCCCTTGTCAGATAGATTGAAACTCTTGTCGGAATATTAGTTTTTTGTACTTTGACATCGGGTTATCTACGAGAAAGGATATTCGGAGCAGATGAGTTAACAATATAGCGCTTTCGATTCTTACTTCCAGTGTCCCTTCAAAACTAACCTTTTGACACGTATTTTACAAAATTAGAAAATTACAAATCTGAAACTTGTGCTAGGTTAAAACAAATATTTGGAAAACTTGGTAACGGCGTTTTGCTTCGCCTTGTGTTCTGACCCATGATGATACCTAGCCCAGTGGGATCGACCCCGTTCTCAGTGAAAGACATTCTTAACCTGGAAAGACAGCGAGGCCAACATTCTCCGGACTCCCTTTACGCAAACTCCTACAACTCCGCAATGCCAATCAACTGCAACCCGAAAAGCATCGCAGAGGTTGGACAGAATATCAACGGCATTGGAGGTATCCAGTATCGAAGACCAGGCGGCATGGGGTCCCCAGTCCGGGCGGATTTACCGAACGCCGACGGCACGGGAATGGAGCCAAAGAATATGGCGGTTACGGCTGCTCACGATATGTACAGCGAAAGCGACAAAGCTCCCCGTAGAGACTGCGCCGGTTACCCGTCGTCGGCTGAGGCTGCCGCTTCAACGTTGGTTCATTTTTCGCAGAACATCCAGGGACAGCAGCAAGTGCCTTCCGCACAGCAATACGACGTCAACCGCTACCCGATCGAGTATTACAACCCAATGTCGCATCACTACGAAGGTAGTTTTGGCGTCGCCCAATCATATGGTGGCCCCCACACCGACATGGTAACCCGAGATGATCAATACCATTGTTATCCGAAAACAGAGGGTGCTGGAGAGGCCCTGAAGACTGAATCCAACGCGTCGCCGATGTCCGCCTCCGCAAGCGAGCCATTCTACCAACACGGTGCACCCTCCGCCTACGAGGTTTCCACATCCTCCGTAAGCTCGCAAAATCCTCCGTTTCCCTTTTCCGCGGATTCCTACCCGCTGCCAAGGGAACATCGATCCTCCGGTGGCGGAAGTCCGACTGCGCATCCCTACGATGACATGAGCAGGAAGCTCTCCAATTTCAGCGATCGCAACTCGGAGTCCGACCTCACCAGCGCCTCGCTCTACAACTCCTCGACGCACGGAGGAAGTTCGACGGCTCTCAACCCTTTCCATTCCTCCTCATCACCCGCCCATTCTCCAGGAGCGCCCGACTCGCATCCAAGGACCAACAGCGACTCACTCTTGGAACCGAACTCGGACGACTCGCGCCACAGGAACTACTCGGGCGGCGAAATCCGCTCTGAGGACGCCGTGCAACCGATTACAGGTGTGTGATTTGCAACATCAATTTTTGCGTTATTTGCAGTTCTTTTTAAGAAGGATGAGTGTTACCTACGATAAAATATACTTCACGTGGTAATTGTTTCGCCGGTTGAGCGCAGTATTAAACATCATTTACAACTCTGTTCACCAGCAGCGCATAGCACATACGGAAAAAACAATTGACTACAATAAAATCCCGAACAAATAACGTGAAACAATGGAAAAGAGAATGGAAAACCAGATTTTGCCTGTGATCGAATTTCGTCAGTATTTAGTTATCCAATCGATTGAAACCCGATATCCCATAATATTTGCTGTAAAACGTCAAGAACCACTTCATCCGTGACGTACATCTCACGCAAAGCTTTTACGGCGCCGCATTTCGATTTGTTGGCTTGTTGCGAGTTTTAATTCGGTATTAGAGCGACTACAAACAAACAAACATTTTTAAAAGCCAAGAGATCGCATCGGTTTCCATTCATTTGAGTGGCGCCAACTGCGCTTTTCACAGACTCATTGAAACGAATACGCGCGCGACAAGCGGTCGACCAGAGACAGTTTTGGAAACAAGAAAACTACTGAAGCAATCGCGGGTACCCCCCTAATGCGCAACAACAACAATTATTGTGTACGGAAGCGAAGGGTCTTGTCATTGTGCGCTTCTCGCGTGCGACACGTTGGCAAATAAGCGAACAAGGGGTTAATTGCGCGACACAAGTGCCAAGACAAATAGACACACTCGCGCCCGCTAAAATACCCATACAGGTAAGCGGCGCGACGCCGGCGTGGCTGCTAGCAAATGCCGCTCGTTGGTCCGCACAATGCCCGCAACGGTGCCGAGACGCCATTTTGCATTCGCGCGCCGCGCCCTTTGCACACAAGCAGACAAATTGGTGCGGATCGCGTTGGAAAACAATTGGCTCATAATCGGATTTGCCCCACTATCTACACTTGCAATCTTCGACTGGGCGCCTCTGCCCGTTTAGTGCCGCAACGGGAGCGACGAAAGCGGCGGGACTGGGCCCACTGACACTGATACTGTCGTGGGAAAGGGTTGGGGCCACCGGAAGGCAAAGATTTTGTCTGTTATCGCCCCGACTTTCACACCAAGTTCATTGCTTGAGCACGCATCCATTGTGGTATTATATGTTCAGTTAATTGCGCCAAGTGAAATCTTACGCCGACAGCAGACGAAATCACGTCGCGAAAAATAAAACTCCTGCCGCAAGACTGTGTTTAGTCTTTCGCGAGTCGGCGAGTTTGGCGCCGTCGAAGCTCGCACGTCGCACAATATATCATTACGCTCTGGCAACATAGAGAAACTGCCCATTACAGCACAAAAGAAAGCCTGATATTTTTTGTAGGCGACAAGCGCTAATTAACAGTCGCGCATGGACTGCCCTGGGTTAAGCCGGAGCAAAAGCAAGTAAAAGGCGGTTAGGTTGGCCGCGAGACGTAAACGATTGGCCGGGAATCGCTATGTTTCGTCCAAAATGAGTCGCTTTTACACGATTAACGCGCTCTGACTACTGGAAAGTACCACAAATTAACACTCAGTTCGCTACAATTGTGCGCACTGATGTATTACGTAAACCCATGATTGGTATAGAACGATTGCTAGTTAGTCAATAAAAATGTAGATTTGGCAAATGGTGTGAACGGTGGGATACACCCAATGTGTGCACTGCCAATTTGCTGCGTCATTTCAGGTATCCGTGCATTTAAAAATTACACAAATTCGACCAATCAGACACAATTGTCTTTCGCTGCAACACTACAATTTGCTTTGTATATGTGAATGTTTACGCGCGTCATTAATTTTCGCATAAACTCCGTAATCAAAGTCATGTGTCATAACACGCGAAGGATAAACGTAATTGTGCGATCTTCCATTTAAATCGTTCGAAAAGGCTTTGACAAACAAAGAACGAAAATTGTTCCTCGGTGGCGTTGTCGTGGTTGTTTTTCCGAATTTCTGTAAAATCAGCTCAATAACTTTCATGTATCAGATGCTACAAGTTTGAGCAAAGAAAGTTTATTTTCCACACAATTATAAATGGATAAATATGAAGATGCTATTTGATACAAAACATCGCACTAGAATTTTTGTCAAATAATTACATGTGCCGTTTCGCAGAATTGGCAGCATAACGTCATAGAGTCGCGTAAATTCGTTAATTGCTCGCCCTTTCCTTTGAACATCGTATTACAGAATTCCAGCACTTCGTCGGTCAGTAGCAAGAAGTCGGTTGCGCCCAGCATGCTTTGGTGCGACCTAAATCGACTTCAATCAAGTGAAACCAATTAGTGACATGCGAACATTTTGTCCTTGAGCGAAGTGCACCTTTCCTTTGCCGCTTAACGTTTAAGCGCAATGTCGTGCTTGCTATCTTCGTCCACGTTTGATATGTTATCCAAACTCATGCCTTGAACACTTCAGTTGGGACTTGATTGACGTCGCATTACCTGGCACACCAAATAGACGATTTTGTTTAACGCATCCCCTATCACGTTTATACCGGAAGAAATTTGCACAAACAACGTAAATTTTGCTGAATCCAACCAATGGAATGACGAATAAATAGATGATTTCTAATACTTATTGATTATACCGACGTCACATGGGCTTCACGAAAGGGTGAATGTATGTGGAAATTCTTTATACCTATATAGCCCCGGAATTGAATATAAAAAAAAAGAATGCAAACCATTTGCCCCAAACTGACCCACACGCAGCCACAAAAGCGACAGGTCAGCTTAGCCAGTGTGGACGGGTTAATCAAATCAGCCCGGCCCTAAATATTTGCTCGCTACCGTGTTCACAGAGCGCGAAGAATTAGCGGATTGTGGTGCGCAACGCACCAGATCTCGCCTCCACTTCGTCTTATCCTCGCGGGTGACGATCGGGGGGTTCGTGGGTCCCACACCGTAGTTTGTTTGTCCATCCCATGTCGTTCTCACGGAAGTTTGTCGGACGTGAGGCATATTTACACAAGGCAGTGTTCGGTTGTCTTCAAACGAATCTCTCCGTCCCGTCTTATGGGCCTGCAACGTATCGGATTTTCGCCTGTTTTTGTTTGGTTTTCGTCTGAAAAAAATGTGTCTGCTCAATGCTTTGTTCACCGATTTTCTTGCAAAATGTTATTACTGTTGTAGGCGATTTTCCAGGTCTTTTATTTATGTTTTGGCGGGGATGGTTTTATTCGTTAACACACCACTATCGACTTCATTTTGGCAAAACGTGATGATTTTTGCAAACTCGACTTTACAAACAACTAGTTTTTGCTTTCTCACATACTATATGTTTGTATTGTTTCCCATATATTTCCAACTCACGTAGAGGAATCACGTAGTAATACGAGTGACAGGAATCGGCGTTCTCTTTACGGTTGTTGTTGTTGTTCGAAACTCCTCCCAGATAATATCGCGCCTATCCATCACCGTAAATAGCGGAAATAAGACATTCGCAATGCAATTAAAATATTGTGTGGCGCCGTCGCTGCTCACACCCAACCGAAATTGGGTAAGCATCGATGCAATTTTCTGATGCTTCATTAACGCGACCTGGTCCAGGCACGCGCCTGGCATTTCGCTCTGTATACGTTTTTGCTTGCACCGTAATCAACTCCGACAAATTGCGAGTTAGGCCGAGTGCTTGCCATTGACTCTCGTCGTGACAAAGGATGTCAAGCTTGTGTCTACTGCACTTAATGGCCACTCTCTGACATGTAAAAGTCAAACAGCACTCGAACGTCCCGTGATACTGATTTTGCTGATTGAACGTAACCGTGCTTTTTGATTTGTTGCACGCAATTTTAATAAGGCAAAAATTGTTTCTGCTGGTGTTATTTTTAGTACGAATGCGTAAGCTGAAGACACGTGGATTGCAATTCAAGAAGATTCAAAAACAAAATCGTGACGTTCTGTGTAAAGTATTCGCACACGGCGGTTGCAGATCCTTTGACGTAACGAGCGAGATTTCAACCGAATTCCTTGCTTTCGTTTTTGGCTTATTTAGTCAACCGACGTCTCGCGGCGTGCATGTCATTCGCGCAGGGTGTAATTTTCCTCGTCAGGCGGGAATTTACGCGCGATCAGCCGGCTTCAAGGTTGCGCCACATTGTACAGATCGAACACAAAGCTGGGACTATTTGAGGGCGTTTAATTGCGCGCGATTGCTACCTTGGAAACGCAATTAACATGTACATCAGCCACGGAGCTGTCTGATGCGAACGCTTGCCAGAGCGCCTTTTGTTTATGATTGTTAATAAAGTTGGGTCGTGACGTCTGGTTCAAAGAGCTGCTGTGTTTTATGCACAATTGCACCAAAATGGCGTAGTTTCTGTACAAATAAATAGTAAAGTAACTTGTCGTAACTGATGCGTTAGGTGTTTTCAGTTTTCAATGAATCCCAAGCGAAATTCCAAAATCTTTCCAGTAAGGCACTCAAATTTGTAGGGCATGCAATTCGAGGTGCTTCAAAATGTGTTCATACGCTTGACCGGCACTCTAAAACGAACGACTTTTTTCGCGAAATTTTGTGAGTTTAAAACAAACGAATTAATTCATTTTTATGTCCTGTAAATAATTATCGCCGATATGTAACATACATGTTCATTCCGGAATAATGGGGATAAGTTAACAAAGACACATACCAACCATGCAAGCTCCGAAGCGAAGCCGACAAGACTATTTAAAAAATACAAATATTTAAGATTTACAATCACGGCGCCTGGTTGCCATGGGGGCGAGTCAACGGTCGATAGAACGAGGCCGCGTGAGAAGGATGTCCTGTTTACCACCGGCCTTGCACTGTTTGTATCAACGAACTGCAAGTCGTGGCGAATCATGCACACGGCGACTCTGGGATCAGTCCGAGTTATTTGTATACGATCGTACAATGACAGATCCGCGTCTGTGGGTTTTCGCCGCGTTTAGAAAAGCGAGGGGCGCGCTACGACGGCGACAAGCAAATAACAACAAATAATAGAGGCGCAACCGAGCGTTTTCGCTTATCTCTTCGGGCCGTATGATCGATGCGGCGCTGCTGCTGCATTCGCACCGGCCCCATCGGTCCCCGTGGCGCCGAAAGGATCGCTTTACAACGTCCAATATGTCCCGGGAAAAAGGAAAACAGATTCTGCGGCGATGAATCAGCTTCGACGTCGCTGAACTCGCGAAACAGTTTTTGGTGCTTGGATGTGGGAGACTTTGGGTTTCTTTGTACAACGGAGTCGAGCCTGTCGACCGCGAAGGATTAGAACATCGTGAATCGAGCTTGTTGCGGGCTGCGCGTCGCTCTGACATGTGTTACTGTGCGGCGAGAAAGCCTTTGAAGCTCCCGCAACGCGCATATTAAACAGGCTATCTTTAATCCCTGTCAAAATGCTAAATACCTATTATACGGCCTCAACCCTGTCTGGAAATTAAGAATTGTTCATGCAACCGCTTTTCTTTCACAGACTCGGAAAAATCGGACAACTTTTCGGAGAGCAATTGTAGCGGCAGTCCCGAAGAGAGCGAGAAGAAGAAGGGAGAAGAAGATGGGATGAAAGCACGACATCGCACCCGTCGCAAACCGCGCGTACTCTTCTCCCAGGCCCAAGTTTTCGAGCTTGAGCGGCGGTTCAAACAGCAACGTTACCTGTCGGCGCCCGAACGCGAGCACCTTGCGCAGATTCTCAAACTCACTTCCACGCAAGTGAAGATCTGGTTCCAGAACAGGAGGTACAAGTGCAAAAGGATGCGTCAGGACAAGACCCTTGAACTTGCCAGCATCGGTCCCCCAAGGCGCGTCGCAGTCCCTGTGTTGGTCCGCGACGGCAAACCGTGTTTGGGTGGCCCTGGTGCCGGGATACAGAACTCACACGCCCCCTACTCGGCCCCATACAACGTTACTGTCACCCCGTATCACAATTACCCGAACTCGTACAGTTCGTGCGGGTACAACAGCTACACGCACCCTGCGTCCAATGCATATGCACCCACAGCCGCAGCAGCAGCCGCTGTAGCTGGGGCTGCTGCTGCAGCCTATGGAACAGCAGCGTCGGCGGGATATAACAGTTTTCCCGGGCACGGTATGTCGGGGGGGCAAGGTGGCCCAATGAGTGCGTACCCTGGGGCCACACTCCATCCCCAGCACACTAACCCCGTCGCAGTTGGGTCGTCACCCTTTGGTGCTTCCACAATGTCTCCTGGGCAGGTGGGGCAACCCACTGACTACATGTACAAGCTCGGTTTGTGCACTTGAAATGTCTATCTCGTGTTCTAATGCTTGTTCGCGTGATCTGAAGAACGTTACAGTGGTAGTTAAAAGGCACACAAACGCTCGTTACGCAGGCGTCGTGCAATACATATGTTCCAGATGCTGACAGTTAAACTCAACGCCACCCTAATTCGGGAAAAATTTTACAACAGATTTTGTGCCAACGTGCGTGTCTTTTGATAAAGAAATTTAGGTTTATTACACTTAGAGATAACAAATGACTGCCATGGTTTTCTTACACTGTTTGTGTCGTGCATGCCGTTTTACAACGCCTTTTTTCCGCCGCTTGCTTTATTACAACTTGATCGTACTATACCGCCGTCGCCGGAGCGCCCATCAGGGCTAATTTAATACAAAATTCGTGTTTAAAACAGTAAACCCTACCTCCATGCAAGCACTAAGAAAGCTGCTCCACTTTTGAATCGCGCCAATCTGATCAGTTGTTCTCGAACGTTAAGTCCTACCTTTCCCAGTTTAATAACTTTGAACTTTTTCTTATTCATCCGCCTTATGTTTTTGTTTTGCACTAACACACTAAACCCTCCCCGTTCGATGGACATCGTTGTTTCATGCCTTGGTCTGTGCAATTTTGCCAACTGTATAGCCCTTTTCGCTGCTGGTCATCGTCTTGTGCAGAGGTTTTAATAAATCGTATTTTCAAAGACACGTTGAATCTGTCTGTGTGTTGTATCATCAGGATGTTGGTTCGAAAGTTTCCTTGTTGATTGTAAGCTGAGATACAATTGTGGGGTTTTATTCGAAACCGTGTTTGGTTCTTGCCTACATTTGTATCAAATATCTGAACTGTACCGGGCAGTGTGAGGTCGAAAAGCGAAAAGTCCCTGAACAATTCGTCAAAATCGTCGACAAACGATGGGTTGAAGGCCAAGATTACGCAATTGGATTTCACGACAATAAATCGTCCATTCGCACCACCAACCTTCGTTTTGCGGACGGGCCCATTTCACGAAGTCTTGTCTGCCTCTGTAATTAATTGTCTCGCGATGCGATCGGCGAAACCACCCACTGTTCTCGCGCGTCCGCGCGTTGACAAAGGATTCGGTTTGGTTTATCTCGCTCCAGCCCAGTCCGCTTGACGCCATCCCGTCCGGGTCCGTTTTATCGCGGTCCCTCTCTGGTGTTGAGTCTTTCCCGCGCCGAGCACGCCTCTAAACGACGCGATAAACAATGTGCATGCCAGTGCCTTGTACCTATCTGTGTCAAGCACCAACCCCCTTGCGACCGATGCCGCATCGTTTGTACAGCAAAGGGGATTTAAATTTATACAAGTGCAAATCCAAACAACTGCCCTTTTTAGCCGGCACTTGGCTCAAATGTGTGCTGATGTTTTATTGGATCTTATTCATCTACACTGTATTATTTACGTTTCAATCAAACACGCGCTGTAGGGTAAATTTCCAATTGTGTCTCTCATGCAACCTTTTAAGTTAAACAGTTTTGGATATTACACAAGACTGTGTGTTAATTCGCAGCTTACTTTGCATTCTAATTATGGAAGTTTTGTGCAAACGCAAAAATTTGTACAAACGCATCGAATTCCATTAAACTTCGACAACGCTAAAACCAGCAGAAACCAAATCTCATAAAGTAAGGCCTGGTTTACGATTCCACTATAGGCCAAACGTCATCGGGTGATACGAAACTCGACTGTTTTCGCTCGGCTGGTTTGAAATTACGTCGCGTCGCACTAAAGCTCTTTAACGTGGAAGGTTAGGGTGGTTCCTGGTTCAAGTGCCACGAAAATCGTCCGTCTAAGGTCGGGTGTCAAACCCTTCAGCCTTGTAGGCAGCGTTTTATACCAACAACCAACAAATCAACGCAACCCGACTAACCGCCGAGATTGAATACCTCCAAGATGCGAGGTGGTACAGAATTGTTTACGAGGTATGTTAGGGCTTCTACCCTCCTGGCGCACGGAGGCGAAAACGTTTTACATATCATACGGTTGTGGTCGGAAAAAGATAAAGTGGTGTAAAGTTCCCACTGACGAAACGTCTGTTTTTAACTGTATTTACTTGATAGTTTGTTTCAGAGCCTTACTTTATATGTCAGGTATTCTTCTACTCCTTATAAAATGAAACTCTGTTCAAATAATCAAACTAATCACACATGAATCTATGTTCGATGTCGTCCATATTTCTAAGACTTGTCTTTATTTTAAAAATACAAGCTTCAGAAAATGCTGTTGTTTTTTTTTTACTGGTCGTCCTTGTAATCATTTCAAAAGCTGTTTTAGCCCCAGTTTCCTTATTTTATCATTCAGCTCCAACACTGGTCAATGCAATCCGTGTTTTGTCTACATAATGATTAGTTTGACATACTCACATCACCCTCTAAAAATGGTCATCATTTATTGATTTTGTCAACATTTCTATATTTTTTAGGTCCATTAAAGGTAAATCATTTTTCTTTTAAAGTCGTTCATTTTTCAGCGATAATCCAGGCATCAAAAACTAAGGAAAATGCAACCAACATCAATCTTCGCATATATTGCCGATATTTGTCAGGAAGAACAAATTGCGGAGGTTTACTTTGTTTCCCCCCAAAGAATTGTGGGTCTCGTATTTTAACCGACATTCATTATTAACCCCAGTCGAGAAGCTGCAAAAACCACGCAGAGGTGTTGCGTTACAGCGCCAGGCAGACTGGAAAGGCCGGGTAGCCAGGAAACGGGCGAGTGGACAGGAATTATTCGGCCCCCGGAATGCGATCTTTCGCCCAACAAAAGCCTTAAGATAACGTTTGCTTGTCGCCACGCTTCTGCTGGCCTCTAGCCGTGAGAAAAACCTCTTCCGCACGCCGGCCAGTCGCCGTTGTGTAACTTGACTTTACGCGTGAGGGCTTGTGTTGCCGACGATCGGGTCCTGCCCCTACCTGACACGCTAAGATGTCGTAACGTCCTTCCGCAGCTATAGTTAGTCAATTAAAGTATCTTTTTTAGTTTTTCAAATTAACCAATTAAAGTATTCTCTTTTGCAGAGCTCCTGATTTTCAATTCATTTTTTCTAAACCTGAACTCTCTTCTAACCAAAAATCGAACTCAACAGTAGAATGGTGATCATTATGAAAATATGATTTGTGGAAACCAGATAATCCATCACACCCTGGTGCATGGTGAAATATGACAAAACACATGGGCACTCCACTGTGCAAGAGTCTCGCCTATTTCCACGAACCAAACCGCAGTCTCGTGCCGATGGGCGTACCTTGTATGAGCAAATACAATAAACATCATGCTCTAGAATCACGAACAAGCAATCATAAAGGGATTAGGCGTGAAAGACTGCAGAAACAATTTTAATTGCTCGGAAAGAAATCCATGATTTTATGTACGGAGGGACAGTGGATTAATTCGCACAAATTTAACATATACGGGTAAGACAAAAGAATTTTCAACCGACCAATACTGTTTTGAATATCAAGGAAAGTCCCGGCCTCTGAATGCTTCCGGGAGCATATCACCGGCCCTTTGTTGTTGTCTCATGAGTGACGTCGGCGTCGAAGGCTGCCGTATCAATTACCTGGTCCGCGGAGCTCTAGATTCAATGGAAAAAATGCCAAACGTGTAATTGGCTCTAATTAATAGCACGGGGAGGATTCTCTTCGGCGCCAGACCTTCTTCGGCAGCGGCCGCCTTGCTGTGTAATTATTGATCGCGCCCACTTGCGGAACGTCCTACGCGTAGTCGCGTTTCCCCGCGAGCCTGGCCACCCTCTTCGGCAAGTGAGGGCCCGCGGACGGCCCCGATGCGGGCGCAGTTTTTAATTGTCCGTAATTGCGTCTCTGTTTGTGCTTCGGAATGCCTGATTTCAAAGCCACGAAAAGTGAGAAAGTACCATCTTACCAAGATTTTCTGGGGAGTGAGTCCAAGTTCGTGGCCGCATAAATGACCATCAAACGTTTATGAGTCAAATTATTAAGTTCTTGCAGGGCTGTTCAACCATGTGGCAAGTGAACAATTATCGAAAAGGAATGAAAAACATATTTTGAAGTCGACGCCTTGCGTTATTTTCAAATTTGTAAGAAAATGCCCAGATCCAATTGACCGATTTTATGATTAATTTGACGTGGCTTCCAACACAGAATGCAAGTGAACTGAGACCGTGTAACTCGGGGATTAATTGGAAGCAAAAACGTTTCCTGTTTGCACCAACGGTAAAACCCGCATAATCTTCGCAGTAAACTATCGCTTGCATTGACTTTTAACCCCTTAAGCCCGTGACCCTTTCGCAAACGGACAAATTTTTACTTCCCGTCTCACTGCGTGTTTTAAACAAGACGCCCGTAATCGCTTCAGGTCACGTGCTTGACGCAAACGACCACGTGACCTCAGAGGTCAGGACCCTGTCGCAGCGAGTGATGATTGATAGCCGAGAGATAGACTGGCCCACTGGCATATCTTGCGTAATCCAGCGGAATTGAAAACGCATTTGCGACCAATGCTGGCCACCAGACAATGTGAGTTGCTGTGTGAATGCGTGTGGACGTTGATGGACGCGACAGTGGGTGGTCGGTATCTTGAATAGCGCACGATGTGCTAAGATTGCGGCCTGCGGTGACACCGTGCCTTGTCGGCCACGTTAAAATGCATTTAGTGCGGTCGATTAATGCCAAACCGTCGCAGACGGAGTCGATTTCAAACGAAGATCTGATGGTGCTCCGGTGGAATGTCCTTCGAGCATCAGTCTTAAACCTTTTTCGCCGAGGGGGAACTCTGCAGCACCGACGGCCGAGCAAAAACAACAGCGCGGGGGCTAATAACTGGGTAATATATCGACTTGTTTGCGTAGGAGCGCTAATGGGGCTTACGCGATTCCCCGCGACGACAATCAAGCGACCTTGTTTTTACTGCAGTCTGCCAACAAGCTCCACTCGCGGTCGACCCTTCTGTCGTTTTGCGCTGTAATTTGCTACCGCGGTTACACAACACCCACTCAGTGGAATTTATTTCTGACTAAACGCAACACAACTGTTTGTGATTCGCGCGCCAACAGAAACGATCAACGTTGGTGGCGGGAATTAGGTTGGGTTCATAGGTAATGGCGGATCACAAGAGTTCAGTTGATTGAGATTCTGATAAACACAACATTGGGTTTTGAGAAATGACTTCAAATATTGAAAAAATGAGATCTAAATATAAACTGCACAGGGCGAAATATATGCTCTAAACAACTGTCAGGCTGATCCTATTGTCAGAAGCTATAGTGCTTTATGTGCATATAGGTTTTTGATAACGTTTGTTGCACGAATAAAAAAACACAAACAACTTTATTAAGAACTTAAATTTTTTTTTTTGCTGATGTTTTTCGTTATACAGGTATTTTGTTTTTGGATTCAATAATGGCAGACACAAACGTTATTGTTTCATGTTGTCTATTTGCCAAACCAACGTAACTCCCACGAAAAATTCTTACAACTGAGAAACAACAGCACAAAATGCAAAAATATTTATCAATATCTCGAAAAACCTTCTTTAAACTTTTAAAGTGTGTTGGAAGGGGTACCTTCTGATAACAGCTTAACTGATTTAAAATCGTATCACAAACGCGTTTACAATCAAGCTTTGCAGAAATCCATCATCATCTATTTGCTTGTAATACTTCGTGTTTACAAATAACCTGTAGTTTATGGAAAGAACTAATCCGATTGTGCAAACCCATTACAAAGTGCTACACCCTTCCACTTGAACGTAAACCGATTTCACACAAGCGAAACCCATCGTCAATCAACAGAACGGATAACGCGATCGCAGCATCAACAGGAAGACCCTAAGTGGGTACGCCAATATGTTTAGCGAAGGCTCATCACACCTCAAGTGGTAACACTTAGAAAAGTAAACCACCGAAGGAGCACTGCCCAACACAGCGTTCTGCATGTTTAAAAGACATGTAAAGCGCGGGCCATTGCCGATTCGTTAAAGACGATGTCGCTTTTTGTAGTGTCTCAAGTAGCATGCAGGGGCTGTTATGGTGCATGGATATTGCAGGGTTCTGCCGACACAGATTTTCAACGGCTTCGAGTGTTTCGTGACTTGACTCTCGTGCGAGTGCTTTTGTCCCGAGTGGGGTTGTCACCTTAACCCACTTCTGTGGCTTAACATGCACTCACGCCAGCTTGTGCTGGGATTAGCGGGTTTGCCATAAGTATACAACGCTTGATTAGTGTAACAAACACACATAAAACAACATTTTAATGCGAATTGTGATACGAATTTACGATTGCGTCCATTTGAGATAGACATTTTGGTTCTAAAATTGGAATGGTCGGTTTTGTACAGGTTGTTTAATTGACGTTCACTTAATTCGCTTGCCGTAATATTCTCATACATACAAAATAGTTGTCCCAGCATATTGCGGTTGCGCCATCCAATATTTTTGGACATTTCTCTTTAAACCTCCAACCCGTTATTAAGGACTTAAAAATAGCTCAGTTTATCGTGGTTTTACTGAAGATGACCACAAAACATGTCGTTCAAGCACTTTTCTCAAATCAACTCACACAACCTAGCGTTTCAAACCGCTCGTAGAAAACAGATCCCAAACCTGACCTGTGAAACCCCGTCTGAGTCAGGTTGCGTTCTGCTCTTTGCAGTGCTTTGTTTATGGCACCGGAAAACAAAGCATATCATTGGCTTAGTGTGTTGCGCTATTCACGGAAGTTGGCGGTTGACCTGAACACTTGACGGCATTTTATTTCTCCGATAACAATCGCGCTATATAGAGAGAAAATGCTTTCAACTCATCAACAAATCCCAAGATTTGCTATAACAGCGGTTTGTGGACTATGGGAAAAGATGATTTTTTGTTTTTTAAACTCATGGTACTTTGGTTGTTCTGTTTAGAGCCATGGAGAGAAAAAATGTACAAATGCGAGACCTTTTTTGGGATCACTTTTAGTTGTAGGGGGGACCAGAACTCTGGTGGAAATGCCTTAGTTGCAATTTTTTTATAATCATTGGCGCCTACGATCATGCAAGGTCCCTAATGCGCCGCACCAGCTTTCATCTCTAGTGAAGCCTGTTTCTGTGCAACAGCAGCAGGATTTGGTTGCCGTATAGTGAATGGTCCGCTTCATGCACAAAAGCTAAACATATAACCTACGTCAAAGCAGTCGATTAAATCTAAACCCGAACCCCTTGGTCAAGGCAACGGACCGATGAATCTAGAGGTATCGGTTTCCATAGGTTGGTACTCGCTCGTTAGCAGTTGAGCGCGGAGGCTACTGTGTAACTCAAGCGGCCAAATCCGTTTGTTCCAAACTTACCACGGTTTACACAAGCTCGATGGTCCGTGCTTTGGAACCCGCCATCGGGACGACTTTGACTGATTGACCGCCCTGATGGGCCGCACTGCGATGCAGGGGATTAGGGCCCGGTTTTACGTTTGTTTAGCAACGGTCTCACAAACCGCTTTTTTAGGGAGCGGCGTGTTGCGTCGAAGCTGCCTGCTGGGAAGCCTTGAGCGATTCTGGGACAAAATGTTTTGAAAACTTATCTGTGTTGCGTTTGCGGATTGGTTTAAAGAAGTCTTGTTACCGGTTCGGATCACTGAAATATACGGAGCTTGTTGCGCAGCGATTTGATCGGTTGCCAAAACTGCGTTTAACTTGTTCAAGGGGTTGTGGCTCGTTTGCGTTCTTCACATGCAGATAATTTATAACGGCGTCATGTTGTAGGATATTTTACTTTGAAAGATGGCAGACAAACCAAATCTTTTGAATGGTTCAAACGCACAACGACCGCAGGTTCGCTTACAAACATCTGTAGAAAAATAAAATTACTGCAGATAACAACATGAATACACAAATCGGCAGCAAGCCAACCAGAAGATGATGGTGGTGGTGACATCGGTTTCTGGATCAAAAGTAGGACAAGTTATCGTAAACAACAAAGACTGACAAACAGTTGTCACATATTTCAATTTTGATAAATGCACGTTATTTTTTTGTTGTTCCTGAGGATTTAATGCGAATAATTGCCTCGGTGTAAAAAAACGAGACTGACAGCAGAGGAAAAAACAAATGAAATTGTCCACGAAAAATCCGGAATGTAGGCGTCCATTGTGCTAATGTGTTGTAATTTAAGGGTGCAAGTTCACTTTCACTGCCCGACAAACCCGGCATAAATGTCGATGAAAGAAGATGCCGCCTGAGAACAGTGCGACCCACAATGTAAATTGCACTTAATTAGATATTGGTTGGTTTCTTACACGGCAAACCACCCGGTGGCCCACGGAGTGGAGAAAGTGAACGTAGAGGAATGTAAAAATCAGAAATTTCACAGCGAGCTCAGTTGAAGGCAAACGATACGGAGACAAGTTAATTACATACCGCGATTGCGAAAGGCGTGAGATTGCGTTGAAATAATCCTCAACAGTCTGTATTAACCTGGCAGTTTCTCGACACCCGCTCTGTGTCGTCATAATCCCCGAACGAGAACAACGTCACCAGTTACGTGTAGAAGGGTCTGCGCTTCGTTCTTCGTCAGGCTTTCAGAGAGCATGCGATACGACGAGCGACACGAGGTGAGTGCATTCCCGCCTACCGCCACCACGTGGGCCCGTATCAACGCGTTGGTCTCCGCTAGGGAGCGCGTCACAAACCAGCAACTGCCTGTACCGTGAGGTGGCTCGGCAATAGCAACTTCTTCGTCCGACCCGCGTACAGATGTTGTTTCGCGGATTATAAACATGTTTAATATTCCAACGTGTTTCACGATGCACTGGCCGGGAACACAGGCCATTGGAACTATGTGTACAGGCTCTGCAGGGGCAGTGACTTCTTCGTTTAAGACTTCTGGAAGGTTCCACGGCGCCGCGCCTTCGCTGTTGTGCCGAACGCGCCCAGATCCCGATTCGCGACGAAAACGGCCGCCCACGGAGCTGGAACGCATGAATTTTCGAGACGCTGTGCGCGCCATTCGAAGCAGAGGAGAATCGAAGGGTTTTAAATCGTTGGATCGAAGACTGCGGTTGTGGAAAACCTGATTCTCGGAGTCGTGTCCCGAGCTGATGCGGTGCCGAGAAGACGACGCCTGAGAAGTTTCGATGGATGACTGGCGGGAAATCTTCATCGGCTCGAACTTGTGCTCGTGGGGTTCGCTCATAATCGCCGCCCCGCTCATCCATATCTGATAAACCGGATTAGTTATTGGGGATTTCCGTATCTGCCCATATCTTTGATCGCAGCACCGATATTGTACTTGAAAAGTGGAGCGATAGTGAGTCGCCGTAAGCACAGTGTTGCCAAAAATGCTAGTTTCGTCAATATTTTGAAATATTTGCTGTTCGGCGTTAGAAATATTAGCAAGCATGAACAACAAACATAATTATTGATTCTTTACAAGCTGCTTAAAGTTAAAACACCCTCCGCACAGAAGCGGTAATAGGTGATGAGAATTATCAATATATGTTTAATAATATCGATATTGAGTGTTTATGCTAAAAGTTTGAAGTTGTTGTGTAAGCACAATGTTGACTGCAAAACGCCTGAAAATGTGTTAGTTAGCTTTGGATTTGCTATTGAGCGTTAAAAATAGTAGCAAGCATGAACAGCAATTCTTTACAAGAAGTTCAAACCACCCTCCTTACTCACACAGTCATAGGTAAACAACACCGCAAAGTATCCCTGTTAACTTTTAAACAAATCTCACTTGCAATTCGTCATCGTCGGGCAACACTATGTGGAATTTGAGTGAACAAACGTGACAGACGTCCGCTTTCATACGAAGACGGAACCACACTCCCGCAAGTGCTTGCTCGCACGACGTCCGCAAACCCGCGTTGAGCTCCACGTCATCGGCGTCGTCACTGTAGCGAACTCTCCTCACCAGCGAGAAACTCTGCAATCCGACAATTTAAAAACATTCACATTTTACACGGAATAAAAAACCCTAAGCTAAAATGATTATAATTATAAGCAAATATTTCGAATACTGCTGTTTTTATCACCAGTGCTGTACTGACTTGGGTTGCGACACCTATAGAAAAGCGGACAAGCGTTTATTCGCAACTCAAGTCAGTTAGTTACAATGATTAGTATATCAGTTTTCTATTCCGTGTAATTAACTCAAGTTATTTAAAGTCGAGGCGAGAACGAAAAAGCACCCTCCCGGTGGTGCGTGCTTTTTTTGTTTAAACTCACGTCCCTTGCACACTTTGAATCAATGTACACTTTTGTGTGCCAATAAGGGATCACCATGTAAATGCCTTGACAGTTGGGCGTTCCCACCCCGGGCATGCACAAATGTGAATTGATTCTGCGTTGTTTGATTGATGTGTTAGAGATTTTTTCCCTTAAAGCTAAGGCAGTAACATAAAGATGTAATAAAACAATCCCTAAACGCACATAAACATCATCTCAACCCCAACCTGAAGAAGGTGGTGGCATTTCTCTATTCCCGGACACATATCTAAGGTGCTCAGAAAACATCCCGGAGGTGGAAGATTGTCGCTGAGGTAGGAAAGAAGTTCCGACTCGTCATCAGCATCCTCCACCTGCAAATATAACATGATATTGTGCTGCTATCGCTGCAATTTACAGTTGAACTGTGCGATGTTAAACCCTGATTAAGTCTCGCTGGTGCTTTGGAACTTGTGGTTTTACTGCTGGTGTTGAATATTTTTTGACCGACACAAATCGAAAAGTACATGAGAGAACCACCTAAACATATAGGCGCCTGACTCGATAACCCTTACGGTTTTATCGGAGCCCATGCCATTTTATTTCACAAATTTATTGTTCATACGCGTTCCAGTTCTTTTTGTGCAAATAAAATCGAATAGAAATACATAGCGGTGGTCGGCGTCCTTTTATCGTAGTATGCCAATTTTATTTAAAATCTGTGGCGTGTCACAAGGTAATAGTGTCCACTAACTTATAAGCTATGACAAAACGAAATTAACTTGGTGTACCATAAATATTCACCAAAAGCTTGGCACCCGTGGCAGGGGTTGCCGAGCCCAGCTCTGTAGCTGTAATAAATTTCAATTCTATGCAGGTATGGTATTCCAAAGAGTAGTTAAATAATAACAAAGTTTTGTAATTAACGCCGAACATACATAAAGAGCAAACAGAATTGCAGAAACAAACAAACATTCGTTGTAATTTACCGCAATGGCGAGAGATTCTTTTCCATCTAGTGACAGATCAAGACTTCCAATAGAAGATGTCGGGGACTTTTTCTGACCATTCGTTTCATTAATACCAATGGGCTGTAAGGATAAAATGTAAACAGAGGATTGAAATAAGCGTGAAAAACGCGGGATTTTGGTTACAGCTTATCAATACATTGGCAATAATTTTGTAACATTACGGCTTACATTGCATCGATGAACCTCATAAACGTACATTTTACTAAAACATTTTTGTGAAAATATAAAACAAGTCACAGCATTTCAACTCACCTTCAAGATTATCTCGTACGTCTCCTTGCATTTACTTGCGAACTCAGCACACAATTGTTCGATATTTGAATGCGTTGAACTGGTTGTAGCCTTGTTTACGCTTTCTGTACAGTCACGTATATTGTTACTTTGGGTGAACTAGACATGTTTCTGTGCACCAAATTCACTTATTTTTCTTGCCAAACTGCCTTTAACACAACATAGATAAAATTCAAGGAAAGATATGCGTTTCATATTTGCAGCATGTATTTATTGCTACATAAAATATGCGCAATTGTATTAAATTTGCTAAGTACCTTGAAAATAAATAAGACGTTGTGTTAGAGTTTGCCAAGCATTGTATCCAATTTACAATACATACATATATACCAGATAAGAATTGAAATTCGACTTCTCAACACCCTTTACCACTTAGCGTGCTCGGAGCAGGGAGTGCTTCCAACAATACAGCCGTGCCGGTCGCTATGCCAACCACGAGGTTTTCACCCAGAGTGATGTTGCTCTCAAAGCCGAACACCGCGTTCATGCATCGAAGCTGAGTGAAAATTACGAATATGGGACAGGCTGATGCAAATGAGTGCTGGGTGATGAAAAACATAGGTATTACCTTGAGTTTTTTGCATAGCTGTTTGTGAAGTTCGTACTCAATGAAGGGGAGAATTTCACTGACGTTCACGGCGTTCGAGTCACCCTGGCCCTTCTTCTTGCTTCGGCAATATCTGAAGTTTTCGCGGGGTTTATTTAGTGATCAATAAATTTACGGCCAAGGCCTGGCACGTTTTGGAAGTTTGTCATATGATGAATCGTGTAATAAAGCTGTTTGAAGGTGAGACTTCAGATTGTATATGTATAAGTCTCGGAACCATTATAATACATCTTATACTCAAAAGCTATACATTATATACAATCAGCTACACATAAAAACTGTACATATTTTGTTTGAACCGCGATCAATTTTATATACAAGTATAACATACAAAGCACCTTTATTAAAATGTCTCTTTTTGAGTCAAAAAAGCCAAAATTCATAACAAAGCCATCCAGCACCCATTTGAAACCATCACTATATAAATCGTTTGCGTACCTGGCCTGTATAAACGCCGCTTTCCCAACCGTTCGAACGCCGTCAGGTACCTCGACAGCTGCGAACAGAATATCGGGGACGTAAAGGTCTGGATTAAGAGGTGAAGGTTGAAAGTTCATCGGGTAAGATTGATCCCCGATTCGAAACCGAACTCGGAACAAGTCGGCGTCGGTTTCTTTTCTGCCGAAAAATGTTGCGCAATAGGTGTCACGTGACTTCATTTTGTGAGTGCGTGGCATATGCATGGTTAAACGGTTTGATAAATATGAGCATAGGAAGAGACTTGGTTTTCTGAAAAACGTTGATAATATTGTCATAAGTGCTGCATAACGACAGCCAGTGGAACGTTTCGACAAACTGACCGATATCTGCCCGAGCATCTTCTTAAGCTATTTAAACTGCATGTTCGCCACGGTGTCGATTGGCGTGGATAAATTATAGTTTTATACAAACGGCATTCTTTGCCCAAACTTACTTGTTTTCCGTCTTTAAAGTTCCACTTCCGTAAGGTGGCACCAAAGCATCGCGGGAGCTGCGTCGACTGTCGGCTGCAAAAAAACGATAATTCTTTTACGGATTAAATTTGATGGAATTTTAATGTATACCGTTTAACTGGACTGATTGGCTGAGTAGGGAGGTGTCAACCACGGCAGCGCTTCCCTGGGCACTGAGAACAACCACCTCGTCGCTGCATAAGACACAACAATAAGCTATGAAATATATTCGGAGAAAATGTATGTAAACAAAGCAGTGAAGAATATTTCAGCGACTTGTTGTCTGAGAATACTCGATTCAGGTAAGCATTGGAACGAATGTTCATTATATATTGTAACATATATACATACATATTAGGCAACCTATTTCAATGTCGTCTTTATGATTAACACTGCCAGATTTAGTCAGCACTCGTTTACAAAATAAAGGTGAACTCTGAGCATGCAGCAAGCTGCGGGAGGAATAAAATCACTCAGCGGGCTACTTAACCACTCGCTAACAAGCGTAAAAATCACTCACCAGATCGTTGTTTTCTCCTTGTATCCGATCACGCTGTTGCACCCGAGCACGTGGCAGTTGCTTTTGATCTCTTGACGTAATTCGCTCCACCAACCATCACGTGTCTCCGATTCGGCTTCAAAAATCGTCAGTATTTTACCAATTCAAACTCCGAGAAAATTTTGTTTCGACGAGTGCTCAAATTTCGATCTGGCGTGTTTTCTAAACTTCTATCTCGCCCAATTACAAAATCATGATATGAAACTTATACTTTGACGGTGTATAAATGGGCAATGTCACCAGCGAACAAATTATAAAAAGACGTCTAAAACGTTTATAATAAAAGTCACTTACTGTGTCAAATATTTTCAATGCATTTGGTCACCTTCATTTTTAATAATTGTAAAAATCTTAATATTAATATGCGACTCCGCGATGTCATAGCTACAAGGTTAAATTATTGTTTACAGAATTACTTCACACCAGTGTTGTAGACTTTCTCCAGCAGTTTAACAGAGTGTGACGTCACCATGGTTGAGATCCTCGTCACGAAGCCATGGGGGTATGAATGCAGGGTGTAAAAAGGGAAATCCTAAAAACACACAAATCGCTTGGACACAAATCGCTGGTTAGGACGTGAAAAACAATCTTAAAGTAATCACTTAATTATGCCGATCATGTGACTGTATGAAACATTGACATAAAAACATTTTCTTCAAGCCGCGGTTTTGAACGAAAAACTAATTTTAGTTGGTATTTTCAAACACGTATCACTGTAAAAATTGGACGAAATGTGGGTATATGGTAACATATCGAAACACGTGCGCAAAATCTTACGAGTGTATACCTTAAGTACACCGGCCGAAATCCCCTGGGTGCTTGTTTTGTGGAATAAAAGTCCTTTCATATCATGAAAAGTTTCCTCGTGTAGAGAATGGTGGAGCTGTGGAAACGCAAAAAATTCTCTCAAATAATAAAATATTAATTCATTTAGGCTCATCATATATAACGTTACAATTCATACAGGTTATCAGAAAATACAGCAAATGGTTCAACTTTGTTTTTACCAAGCTAGAGTCCCCAAGAAAACTAAGGTCTTCGTTCGGCTCATGTAATGCCGATTCTTGTGCTTCGAAAAACTTTGGGGACCTATGGGAGCACGTGGATCATCATCAGGAATATATTTTAATCAATTCTGCAACCTACACTTTGCTGTGTCGCTTCGACGCGTTTGCAACACTTTCTATGGTGACAGCAGTTCCTATTCCACGCACTACGATGCCCGAATCGCCCTCGATGTCAAAAGAATGATGGAAACCAACCACTGCATTGCCACCAATGCTTTCAACCTAAAAAAAACTCTTTCAATAACAGTGAATAGCCAACATTGAAGTTACCTGCATAAGAATTACCAAATAGATCAGAGCGTACTTGACAGCCCCGGATTCCAAATATGGAAATTCGTACCTTTGTGCCAATATGCCTCTGGAGTTCGCCAGACATCTTAGAAAACAATCTCTGCCTAGCTTCGTTTGATGCTCGAGGTGTTCTTAATTTGTCGATCCATTTGTACTCTGGATCTTCCCTGACCAACAGCTCATGAACAAATCCGTGAATCGCAGTAACCTTGTAACACTCTGGTACCTTTGTAGCTGAGCAGTACAGAATGCAACTTACTATTAATACTTCATCATTTTGTCAGCAACTGAACACTGGTAGTCTTATAAACAGCATACAGTATTTGTTAGAGCACTGTTATGATGTATCATTGTAATATATCAAATTTGCTTTTTAGTGGCAAATTAAAAGCAAGTTTTGGATGGTAATCAACAAAATTTATATACAACGAAACAAGTAATTACCACAGATAAACTTGAATCCACAAGACGACTGACGAAACTGGTTGCTGTCGGCAAAAAGCTCCAGTTTAACCTTTAGCAATATTTCTCCACGAATCCCTTGAAAAAATTTGATACATCAGAAACATAAAAACAATATGCCAAAGTTACACCAGCTACAATGATGTTACCATGCATGGTGTCATATATAGGAAACCAGCCATAAAGGTCGTTTCTTGACTCTGGGTCCAATAGTGGGTCAATGTCTATGTTGACTTTCCCAATGGCATCGTGAGAACTGTAAGTGTCATGATCAAGAACTCGAACTTGGAGAAGTTCATCTTGTAGATGTTCGTCATCAACCTGAAGTGTAACAAGGTGGAAAGAAGACAAACTAAAATGTTGGCATGGAATTTAGAAGATAAAAAACAAAAACAGTACAACAGGAAAAAACATGTATACAATTGCAAAACTGTATTTTGATATATTATACCTCAAATTTAAACCAGGGCGAATTCCAAAGGGGATTCAGAGACTTAGAGTAAACCTCTGTTTTGTATGTAGTAGCTCCAAATTTTACCTGAACATGTACAATGGAATTGAAATGGAAAATTTCCAAATAACAAAAACAACACTATATGAGTTTGTTTAACAAATAAGCAGTTGCAAACCTGATAAAATGATGCATAGCGATATTGGAACATTTAAAATCAGAATAATACCTCAACAAAGGCATCTGTCAGTTCAGATGCTCTGTCCATTACAGGAAGATGTCTGCCAGCCACAATGCGCACCTTCAAACGCCCAGGCATGTTGATTTGTTCAAAGCTGTTACTTTAAGTCAACCTCAAACATACTGTGGTAAAATACAAAAATAAATAACAACAATACATACCATACAAAACTTTCTTCAGGTTTGTTTGTGCAAGTTATTCAAGCAAACTCAAAGCAAAATTAACATAAGTTTGTGAAGTATGGAAGCACAGTAACAAATAAGACTCGATTAAAGCAAATATAAAAAACGCCAATGATGTAATAAAAACACAAATCATGACTATTGTACAATCAACACCTACATGTACTAACAGTGTGGTACAAAAATATCCTAATTAAACTTGCCATTGCTAAATTAATACAGGTATAAGCACACTAAAAAAGGTGATTCACATTTCATGGAGCAGGATGTTGATATTGCCTAATGAAGGATTGTAATGTGTAAACAACACCAATACCAGAATCCATATTAATGTAGTCATCCAGGTTCATATCACTTCCCATAGTGGATATGCATGGATAGTGGGGTGGTCTTGCTTGCCATGTACCATCTATGTTCTTCATATGTGATCGGTCTGATGCAAAGTTTTGAAGGTAGTCTTTTGCTTTGATGACTTTCAGTTTATGCTGAAACTGAGGCTTGAGTACCAAGCTTGGTTTGAAGGTTTCAGTAATGTACCTATCAAAAGTACAAGGAAATGGCACGAAGGAGTCTAGGTCGTAGACATCATAACAGTGGTTACTATTGCAAAACATTGCAATGACGTGATAATCCCAAACTACAGGGTCATTGTCTGCTTTTCGGGAAAGTTGCTGCCACAGAGGAACTGTCCTCGAAGAGTTGGAAATAAAAACAACATCCATATGGTTCACTATGTCTGGAGATTTTTGAGACATAGATTCGCAAAATTTCCATACATTTTCTTCACAAAAGCAGCGGGTGTATATGCATTCACTTGCATTGCATATGGGAAGATCGTTTTCCATTTTTGGGTTGGTTTGCAAGTGTTTTTTCCACGTTGATTATGTAATGCGTTGTTGGTTTCTAGAACTGACAGAAAGTGAAATCACAGCAAATGAAGGAAATAATTTTAACCAACCTACATTGAAAATGATTATTTTAAAGCCAACTCTTTGTTCCTTGTTATAATCTAGCCTTACCATTTTTTTTTTATTTTCTACTACAGGTAACATGAAGGGACTTACCCTTCAAACTTTTCTTCATTTTTCCACACGAGGGCAGTAATGTTCCACGCACAACTTCAGTGATAAAACTGCACCTCCGCATATATTGCTATGCTTTCTATGAATTCGAACAGCCCACAAAACTAGAAGTTTGTTAAATACGAATATTTCAGGGAAGAAAGCCCTATGTATGAAACAATTTGCGATAAAAGTATAGCCAACAAAAGTATTGGCTTTGCTGTAAATAAATAGTAAACTTGATTGCAATGGAAAATATAACTTTTATATATAAATCAACAACTTTCAGCTTGAATTCGGAAACCTGTGAAAAATATCACGAATCTATTAAGTTGGTATAAAAGGCGTCTTTGATTTTTAGTAACCATAGGACAACGCCATTCGAGAAAACTTGAGTTCTTTCTTTGTAACATAGGCCCTGTGAAACACGAAAACTTTCCCAATCGATTTGTTTAGATTGCGTATTTCAGTGTAAAAAATGCTTGAAAAAGTTTAAATCAAATCAACTTCCGCTAACAAAAACTCTTTTGCCTTTCAAATTTGCTGCTTAACTTATTGGATCAACTTACAACGACAAACAAACAGATGTTTTTATTTGAAGAGGTCAGTTTTGTAAGGGCGTCAAAACAAATCAAATGTTCTTGTTTTTGGGAGTGCCATGTTTTCTGGCGCAGTATAAACATGTCATGTCCCTTATACTTATTGTGAGGCGTCGAAACCAGTTTCTTTTGTTTGTTGCTTGGTGGAACTCCGCTTCGATTAGAGGCGCGGTTTGTGTAAGTAAGTGTGCCACGGCGTCTCCTTGGAAGCTCCACCAAACGAGGCATTAGAAATGCCCGTCGTTGGTTGTTTGTGCAAGAGAGGGCAGGGACATATTCAAAACTAATGTTAGAAGTTGCAAGCCTTGGGTTGTGGGAGTTAAAAGACGGTTAGTACTGCGAAGGGCCCGGTAGAGTTGTTGCGTGCTCCAATGGCAATACTGCTGTAATGGGTTTGTACTGCCATCATTGTAATTTTAACTTGTACCACATTTACTACTAGTCAATAATAGTCTGGAGAGGAGGTAGACTTTTCCAACAGCTAGTGATAGGCCTATTACAATCGCCTTTTATGAGAGAAAGTTTGGAAACGAGTGTATGAAGTAGATCAATTACGTTTGGCTTTACTATACAATGAAGGGTCATGGCGAAGGAAACTAACGTAGACAGCGCTCATGTAAGCCCTACAATTATCGCCGGGTAATGCAGATGCAGATAAGGTCGTCTCGGGTTTGGTTCGACCTTTGGGCAATGATACACGACACCATCCAACGCATGCAAACCTAACCAGCACCAGTTTCGGGGATTTAATAATAGAGCGCGATCCCGTGAACCGCGGAATGGAACACTCCGTAACGGATAAGGATCACTTTTGAATTGCAGTTTGCGGCTATTATAGTGCAGGGTCAGCTGTGACAATTCAGCACGACTCTTAACTTTTAGTTTAGGCTTCTGTTGCTGTGGGAAATTATCGGTGATTTTTCTGGGTTAAAGTGTTGGGATACTGCAGGCAAAGGTAAGACACGCTGTTGTTATTTTTGCATTTAGTTCATGTTGTACGAGAGTATACTATTGAACGACTACCAGAATTGTTAAATGTAACGACAAACTCGTCGGTCGGTCAGGTCAGCACCTTATAATGATGCAGCTACACCAACCGCGTCATTCAAACTGATGATGGCATAAGATTTTGTCGAAACGTTTTCTTTTAAACAGGACAATGTTAATAACAATATGGGCCAGTCTCTTTATACTCAGAATAACGACAAACTACTTTCAAAATAAATATTGACTCATCTTCCCATATTTTTTAAGGATAATTGTGAGTGTTTTTGCCTTATATTGAATGCCTTATTAGTGTACTCATTGCCACGTTTATTGGCTATGTTAAGGGAACCAAAAGCATTAGTTTATAAACTAACGCATTAATCCTCGAACGAAAATTGTACATGTTGAAAAGATATTTTTGTCTCGTAAAATTTTTTTCTTGGAAAGCACAGGTGTGTTCGAGCACGTACACCTGACAAGCAATTTAATTGAGACGAATTTGTGAATTCGCAAAGTGTTGTGACGCAATTTTACCGCATTGCCTTGAGGCAGATTGTCTGTATCCCCGCTGAACGAGATCTTGCGGCTTTCACAGCGGTTTTATGCACTTTCTTCAGAAACTAATATCGATGACTTTCGACAAATACGAAATGTATCCATAACAAATTGTGCAAAAGTATCATGTAGGACCACATTTTTATGCCTTTGTATACTATTTAACACCTTGCAGTGGTCCTTATCTCGTTATTACTTATTTTAAACACATTACAAACAATAAGTTGCTTTGTTTTGTTTACAATTCAAAGCTGTCGTTGACGTTAATATCCTTTAAATGTCAGGTAGCTATAAACCTACAAGTTTGCACAATTAAGGTGAACGACGATAAAGAATTGTCTATCTTACTTTACAGCCTATTCGTTGCCCGGGGCTTTGGATCCTTAAAGTGACGTCAAGCCGTTGTCTCGGCAGATCAAAGTAAGTACATCAAATTATATGACATGCTTTTTTATCTTAATCGGAATACACCGTTCTTGCTAATGAAATAGCATCGCATTATAACGTCAAGTGTTGAACATATTATGTACATGTGAATATTTAAATTCTCAATACTGTTAAGCGGTTATTACTTCTGTTTACCGGAACAGTGCAAAAATACGCCAACGACGTGACGCGGTAAATATGTGAATTTGCCCAAAGGGTCAAAATATCCTTCTAAAAGCTTTAAGCAATGCATATTTTTTTGCGAGCGCTCTGTACTTACAGCGACCGATAAAAACTTTAGCGCAGAGCTAAAGGCTATGTGTATTGCTATCTTAAAGAGCCATTAACTTTAAGCGCCGCCGTAACGGAGCTTAAGCCGATTAATAGAGGACCATAGCTGGTGATTGACGCGCCCTTGATGCATCGTTACACCGCAAGGGTTTTAAAACGAAGAACTCATGGGTGATTAAACGGTTGTTGGTTGTCTGAGATGCAAAGGCCAGCACTTTACTCCTTGCCCGTCGACCCGTCGGCCCGTCACCATTGATCATATTTCGTTTTTTACTTCACAAGGATTTGGCAGGATTATGTTCAAAAAGACCTGATAGGATATAACGGACCGGGGAAAATGCATGTTATCCCTCGAAATTTCGCTTCTTCTTCATGTAATTCCCGACGGATTTGTTCGGATTATGCATTGGAATATGCATTCTGATTGAAATCAAAATTTGTTTACGAAACAGCAATTTTGAAAAACGTCAATTCTAAAACACATAATCCTTTATCAGTAAACCCTTATGCCAACAATAAAAACACTTCGGTGCACATTAATCACCCACGAAACTAAACTTTTGCCAGATGTGCAACAAAAAATAACGTCACATAGCTCTTCAATGAAACATATTTATTGGAAATGTGCAGCTCAGTAACATCGCTAACCACCGCGTATACTAAGCACAAGTGTTGAAATTGTTTTTCTATGAGGTCGGTTGCAAACTCCTCATAAACAATGTTTTTTCGAAAGACGGATGTATTCTGCTATCTTGTTCTTATGGCGGTATACACTTTTAAGTGATTGGCGACCTCCTAACATTCTTCTTCATCTCGTATCATTTGGCACACGACACAATGACAATGCAACGTTATCATGGCTACTCAAATCTTATTAAGAGCTTGTGGTCATACACAACTCAACCGTGGATTTCCCAAATTGCCGGTCCGAAATTAAACTATTCAAAGCACGCAAGTTAATCCTTCAATTTGCGCGTGGCCATGCACTGGTCTGAATACGCATAAATTTACGGTTGCGCCGGATAAAATTTACTGCAACCTGTAGGCGACCCGACAGCAAAAGGTTGCGGCCATTCAAAAGTGCTGATTTGTGAGAAGTTGTCAATTCTCTTCAGTCGCGTTCTGTCCTTGTGTTTATCGCATCTCGCCCGTTTAGCCAGGTGTGGCCACCTAAGCACGTAATATATTTCCTACAAGGAACAAGTCATAACTATATTAAAATAAACCTATGAGATAATATGTAAGAAATCGAATAATGGTTAAAGCAAATACAGACTGAATGCAGTAACCCGCTTTTAGATAAGGGTAATAAGCATAAGAAAAGAAATATATTTTTTGAAACGAAATAGACATCTACATAACTGTCTGTTATAATCGTTGTTTAAACTATTCGTCGAAATATATTTCGCCATAGAAATCATAGACTTCCTTCCAATGATTTTTTCTTCGTTTCCATAGTTTATATTTTTGAACAAACGCGATGTCTTCATAACCACCTTGTTCTCGTGTGACTGCGAGCGCGACCGTAATCTCACACCGTAGACATGGAAATGCCCAACCGTTTAAACTGCGGCAAACCTGACATCCTTATCGCAAATTTTATCGTATCGCATGAGGCTAAGCACAGTGTTTTCGAAACAATATCACTCTTTTACAACTTCCACGGACACTTACACGAAACATTTACGGATACAAATAGGCACGTTTTTTTGTGTTGCTTGTCATTTACCTTCGGCGCGAAGCCGTGTCCTTCAAACTCATCGGTCGATATCAAAGAAAAAGCGCTTAGTTGAGGTTTGGGTAAAGGACTTTTCAAACGTAATTTATCGACAGTCGCTAAGTAGCCAAACCCATAAAACTCCTGCGCAGGATTCGACCGCATTTGGTAGTGAGATCTCTCGGAATGCCAGCTTTTGTAAATAAAGCAAGGATGAAATGCTTAAAGTCGCATATTAATGTCATAGTCGTTCGTCTAAGTTGATAAGATAAAGCGAAACGTTTCGCAGGAGTCTGTGCGCTTTTCAAGAACAATCTCTTCCTATAACAAAAACTCTGACGGACGACGAAGGTGATAAAAACGTCATATTTGTCTATTGGTCATCTTGGATTGTGTTAAACTTATTAAATATTAAATTATAAAACGTGATTAAAGAGGTACGTTAACAAGAACAACGGTACCGAACGGCATGATTCATACAAAGTATGGCAACAATATGTTTTTGTCTTCACATCCATTCCCTTCCAGCCGATGAATAGCTTAACAGCATCACGTTCAGGTACAATTATTTATATACGTTTACATGCACAACAAACTCAAGTCGTCCCTTCATGTAAAAGTACACGAAGCGAAGCCTGTTTTTCTTTTCTTTTATCAAATACCATCGGCCGAGGCGACCTTTTGCATTCGCCGCACCTTTTTCACTCCCTCAAGATCGCGTTTTTCAGACATCGAGATTCTGCGAAGCGCGCGTCGTCACTTGGCGAAGGGCACTTTCGTGGATGTTGCAATCGCAAAAGGCTTTTTCGAACACGGTTAAGAATTAACTTTTTGTCAGGATGTTGAGATATTAGTTGGCACAGGATAGTAATCGTCAGTTTAATAGATCGTATGATACTATATTTTCGCATGCAGTTTATGCGAATAATTAACGCGTCACAATATTTTTAGTTGTATGTCGAGGTGATTTGAGTTGTCATAAAATGATTTGCAACAAAAAAAACAGTTCCCTATAACAACAGTTTGCATATGGTTATTAAAGATAGGATAGATTTTGTTTTAGTGCAGCAGGAAAGTGAGCGCTAGTTGTAAAACAATCATGTACCCAACATTTTACCCATGTATTTGTATTTTTTTCAGTTACGACAAAAAGTGTTGAGTGGCTGCGATTCGTGAAATTTAATCCTCTCTTGTCGCAAATCCCAAAATGACCAGGACTTCGAGTTGCATCGCGGGATGTCGGAGTATGTCGTCCACTTCCTATCTCACGACGATCTTGGCAGCTCTCTGTATTCATGTGGTGATTCAACAAGCGTCAACGTGCGTCATACCCGAACGGAAAATTAAGTTTGGTGAATTCGCGACCAGGTATGCGAATATTTTTCTTGTGTAAAGAACTTTGTCTTTTCGGGTAAATGAGCGATAAATGAATATCAATTATAAAGGGAAAGTCCCAATCGATCTCCGAGGTTTTTCTGTTTGCTTACATCGATTTACTTTTACAATATATGGAAATTAAACACGCCGTAAAACTTTCCACGAAGCAAAGAAAGCATAAAGTTTATTGAGATACCAAGCAATTGGCGCTCAGCACACAATGAGAAAATAGCTGTATATTCATTTTCCTACTTATTATTTCTTTCGTGTTGCCATAAATTGATTGCTATTAGCTTCAAGTACGACCCGCGTTATTAAAGTTTTGAAGTCAGGCGAGTTTATTGACTCCGCAGTTGCGTGCGGGTCGAATTACCTTGGTCCAAACGATTATCTGAATTAAGATACATTTGCAGCGAACCAGACGGAATCACTCGGAACTGCGTAGCATTTAAAACTACCCAGTTCCGCTCGAGGTCTTGTATAAATTCGCCAGGTGCAATAATCCTTATTTGCGGCTACAGCATCCGCCTGGGGATAGTGATTACTTGGATGTTGCACTTGAACTTTAAACACGATCGCTAGTCTTCCAAAAAATACCATAATGATGGTGAACTTTTGTCCCGAGAGTGACTGGATTTTGATTAAATGCTTCCATCACTGCGCTTCTGTTGTCGGCGTAAATCATTTTGTTGATTTGGCTTCTTACCCCGCGGCGTTGAATTCCTGTCCTGGCCAAAGCGAGACATATTAGTGGGACGAATGACTTTACCTTACATGGAAACAAAACGATTATAGTCATATTTAATTTGTTGAGAACTGCAATGCGACGTATAGAGCGCGAGGCCCAGGCTAAAGGTGAAAGCAGCGGCTTTTGCTTCTCAGCAAGACCAAAATGCACAAACGCTAATACTCGCGTTGCTCCGTTCTGTGAAAAAATGTTATTGGTTTTGACGTCGGCGGTTGATTTACGATATAGAGGTTTCGGCGCTCGCTTGGTCGGTAAAGGCGAAGTGTTGCACAGTGATAACATGTTTTAGCCGGTCAAATTTACAACATTTTAAAAATACATGCCAGAAATGTAAAGTTGACAGATATGATTATGTCAGTTGTTCCTTGCACTGTGGATAAGCACAACTGTGTTCGAAACGTCTTTATTTATGTTAATTCATTATCGGGTTGCACCTAAAACCTGCACAACAATTTACGAACAAATTTGAAGGAACCCGAACCATAGCTTTACCCGCGGTTTGACGCAAATACGAAGCCACCGCCATTAGTAGAATTAACCTGAAGTGGATTCTGAAGCAGAAGCAATTTGTCCCTTTGGTAATTACAGATAGGAATTGAAAGATCGACAATTGGCTTCTCCCGAACGATTTGCAGAGTATTTCTGTCTAATCTTTGGCCTTGAAGTTTTCCGATGATATTTCTGTAATTGCCATTAATCCGCATATGTTATATATAAAAAAAGACGAGTTTGTATATTTTTGTCTATTTAAAACAAACAATCAAAAGTTACTACAAAACAACATTTCCAAAAGCTGCTGTTGCCTAATTTTGTTTTGCGTACAGAGAGTTTAGTGTAAGAAATTTACAATTTGGAACTGTATACTTGCAGCCAATGTGGGAAAAATCGCACTCACCTTTGATACAAGAGAAGTAAAATCTACCATTTTTAATCATGCAGGTCGTTTAGTATCAAAATATTGAGACAGACATCACCTTGCCTATAGTGCGTGACAACAATCGGATATCATTACTAACCCAGAGATAGGCTTTGAAATAGAAGTCCTCAGATTGTGTTTAAGAGATAACCTCGTCGATAAGTATACGTCTGTTCTGGTCTTGAAATCCGATCACCGTACGGTCACGAATTAGATCGATGGGACGATAATTCTCCATTTAACTTCTTCCTTCAGTTACTTGTTCGGGACTTTCCGAAATGGAGAACAATGCTGCTTTTTAACATAGCTTTTTTTTAACACATTGCGTTTATATTAGTAGTAGTTTTTCCTCGTTTGTTTTCGTCATGTAAATACGTATTTATTGCCGAGCACGCGTCTCGTTGTCCCAACTTCGCAGATTCGCACAGACAACTCCCTTCACCACGTCACCGTTTATGCCAAACTTTCACATGGTTTCCAGGGCATCATTAAACCTCAAACACGTAGTACGTCGATGGACGGCAGTGATGCCCTTATACGGCAACAGTTTAAAAACCCTGGCATAGCCACAGGTGCGGAATGCACTTTGGCCAGAAACACGATAAGTTATTAACCTTTCCATGAGGTGCCAACGTTTTGCTTGTCCCTGGTTTGATATAATTTGGGTGAAAAGCATTGTTTTATGATCACGTTTTTTCACATCAGATCTGATGTAGTCGTCCTGGGCCAAGTTTTATCGACCACACAGACGAGCCCCAAAAGTCGTTTCCGGGCCAAATTCAGAGTGGTCGGCATCTTCTCGAACAAAACTGGGGGACATTTGGTCGGTGATCAACTTACGTAAGTTTCAGTTGATGTTGTTTTCAATACTTATATTGATTTGAGGTATTTTTCCAGACTGGGCGAGTTCGGCCCCTTTCCCATTTGCACGCCGGTAAAGCCTCTGGGCAAATACGTTTTATTCCTTCGCCGGTTGAACCACGAAGATGGAAAGGGCGTGTACTCCCTGCGCTATAACCCAGTCCCAGCATCGCCCAGAAACATACGATTCTACTCGCGTTTGATTGCAGGTTTGTAAATGAATGATGAAATTTGAATTTATTAAGTTGGTCGTAACTGAAAGAAACATTTAGCGGACTAATTCCAGCTTTTTTGCGTTATTAATTCGACGCAGAAACTATGCGATACACATAATCGCGTGACATGTTTGTATGTTTATACCTGTACACCAACAGACAGGCATGTTGATCGTGTATGAATCGTTTTGTAAGTCTTCAAACAGAATGAAAAGAAATACCTTATTTGGGTTTGTAGAACAAAATTACCAACCCCGGTTACCAATCACTAAAATTCTTTGTGATAAATAAAACAAATAACTTTGACCAATTTCGAGCAGGAACAATCACCGGCCAGAGGTTAATGCAGTCCGGATGCCGACCGCTGGTTCACCCCCAAAACGGCAAGATTCAATGTACAATTAGAAGGGACCGGTGTCGTGTAATGTGCCAGAAAGGCTACGTTCTGAGCGGAGGTAGCGCGTACAAGTCATGCAGCATTTCAACGGGTCAGTGGAGACCAAGAGCTACTCCCAAATGCCTGTCACGCGGGTCGAACAGGGCGAAAACTGTATTGAAGCGTGTGTGGACTCCCCAAAGGCAAAGAGTGATTGCATTCGACGATGAGGAAGAGGAGGAAGAAGAGGAAGAAGAAGAGGAGGAAGAGTTTCCGAGATCGTACATTGCTGGAGGTTACGTCAAACCGCGAGCGCGAAGTGCTTCTTCAAACGTGAAAGTTTACGCTAAGAGACCGTCGACGCCCAAGAAGTCAAACGTACCTCGGCCTTCGGCATCGAATGAGGAAGAGGCAGAGGAATCGGAAGAGGGAGGTGCGAAACGTGTTGGAAAGAAGTATTACGTGGAGCCAACTAAAAAAGTCAACCCTGTTCCTACTACGAAAAAATTCACCCGTACAAAACCAAAGCCAACAAAAACAGTAGCAATCGTCAGCACAAACCCAAGCACCATCGCACAAACCACTCTCACCACCACAATTTCCACCACAGAAAGGGCCACGACTTCACTTCAGACCAGTACCGAAACGACAACTATTCGAACAGTTGCCACAACGGCAGAAAACACACAAAGGCTGATTGTGGCCACGAGGGATAGTTTCGATGACGCAGCAGAATCAGGATCCGCTGCTCATGCAGGTACACAGGATAGAGTTGACCCGAGAGGACATGTTGGCACTCAAAATCCCGCAATTGTGGACGCAGCTGGGCCTGGGGCATTCACGCCCCCCATTGGACGCAGTGGAATGGAAATTACAAACCCAACGAACACACCTGTGGTGGGTGACAGTTGGGTGGACGAAAATGGACTTTTATACCGGCCTATGAGGGCGGTTGATAGCTCGGTGTACGGTTGTCCAATCTATAACGGTACGGTGAAGATACATAGCGTTTACCCGGGAGGTTTTAGTGCAACTGCCAACGTTCCTGCCCTTCCACAAGATATATTTGGAGGCTGGGCCTTCTGTGTGACTTTTACTGTCCCTGTGAAATCGGTGGAGACATATAATGTACGATTCCTTGCCGTATCAAAGAGCCACCAAGAGTTCTGCTTCATCAATCAGCATTACAATGTGAATCTGTACTCGGGCCAGGTAAATTTATTAAGTTTACCGCTATTGCGTTATGTTCGACTATTTGAGTATGGGATAGATCTATTGTCCCAAGTGATAAACCTGTCTAGGTTTTTGTTAGCAATTACAATTCAAAACAATAACATGCAAACCACTTTGCACAATTGATTAAGAAAAGTAATTAAAAAAAATCTTTTGCATTCAGAGCGTGACTGAGAGTCTACAAGGTGTATTTCCGGACAAAGACGTCACGTTTATTCGCGGCGAATCAAAGTTATTTGGTAAATGCTCTGAACTAGAACCTAAAGAATGGCAGGAGGGGTTGATGCTTCCCTCTGACACCCAGGAATCAAGGCTGACGGAAGCCTGGATAACAGACGAGTAAGTTTAAATAACAAAAGACACACGGTTTGCTGTGACTTTCTTTTTATTATTTAAAAAGGTTACATTACCAAAGGCACAATTAACAACATATCACTCAAGGATTCACTTAACACAAATCGATTGCCATACTGAATGTCGTTTGTGGCAATGTCCCTTTCAGTTGTGATGTCATCATATAAACTCGAGAACATTTTTGTTTTTTCAGGTCAGAAGTGGGGACTTTAGTTCCAGAATACATTGGAAACGAAGGAACCAACATCAACCACGAGGAGGAAAGTAGACAGGCTGTTTTAGGGGAACAACGTGACTTACAAATCAGCAGAGATGATCCACAAAATGATAACCCCGCAACAGTCGAACCTGGACGCTGTGACCCGTTGGCTCCGAACGGCGTACCGACAAGTGGGGGAGAAACCGAACCAAACTGGATCCGATCTGAATCCAGGCGTGAGTGTTTCGACCAATTTTCTCCGATTATTTCGATGTTGACAGCGTTGTTATGATGAATTTTCTGTCAAGATAAATTGCCAACGTTTTTAACTGGGATGTGCTACAATTTTAGTATTACATACTTTATTGGAAACTTTGCTAAATCTTAACGTATACTTTCTTACACTTTTACAAAAAAACAGTAAACTGCGTCGTTTTGTCAGGGTTCAGAATCAAGTATCCATTATAAGAACATGTTGGTCGGAAATAGTTTCTATAACTTGAATGTTCTTGACAAAATTCAAAATATCACGTATATTTTGCATAAAATCTAAGTAAATACAACAACCTCTTTATACACGACAACATTTCGTGACACAGAATCGGAATTTGACTACAACGAGGTGCTGCACAAGTCGATACTTTTCTACGAGGCACAGCGATCGGGTAAGCTGCCAGAAGCAAACCGTGTGCCTTGGAGGGGAGACTCAGACCTTCAAGACGGATGCCCAATAAACACAGATCTCACCGGAGGCTGGTACAATGGTAAGCTTGTGGCTCTGGGCAAACAGAGAACGGGCTGGATCTTTCGTTTGGCCTGGTTTGAAGGGAACACGTCGTTGCGGTGTTTTATGTTTGTTATGGGGTTCGTTATCTTGCGGTCTTTATACCTCAGAGCAATTAGAGGCACCGGCGCCTAAGGGGACGCGGTACCTACTGTAAATGTTTTTTGTCGGTAAATTCCGACGACGCCAAAACCGCTACTTTTCAAATGGGAAAACTTACGTTGTAACGTGACGGAGTTCGCGCTGCGCTTGCGAATTTTCACAGCTTTTCGCCACCCGCAATTATTCTCAAAAACTTAGATTTTGAGAAAGTGGACACTTTGTTGGCCTATGACCAGCGCCCGGCTTAAGTCTCTCCACAAAGTGCGCCCACTTGGTAACCTACAATTGCCACCCGCTTGGATTAATTCCAGGTTCCGCTACAAAGCACATTCCTGTCGGCTTGCATGCAAATGAGATGTTACTAGAACAACCGAGCTTGCCGCAACTATTGAAACCTTTCTAGCTTAAATACGATCTTCCTTATTTATTTCCAACGTTACAACTGTACGTTTACGGACTTTTTTTCAACGTTCAATTCTTTTTGGATTAGTTGGCATTACATAGATTGTCGTGTGTCATTTGTCTTTATGGATCCGTCCCACTACCAATGGGGATGTTATAACAGGCACTTTGTATAGTAATAGTGGCTTGGGTGTAGCTGAATCAAATAGGCCTTTGTGGGACAGTGTTTCATTTAACTTCCAGTTAATAATGGTTTGTTTTAGACAAAGGAAATAACACTGATATTTTTATATCTTTAAAGTAAGTTTTTCCTAAACTTGACCTAACGCAATCAGCCTGGAAATATATTTCAAATGCACAAATTGCACCTAATTTCCGCGTCTGATCGTTACAAGCACAGCATGGGTTGGTGGGGATTTCAACTTCATGCCGGTTGATCTGTTTATGTCACCCAGCATCTCGCCGTACGAGTTGTCTTCGAACACAGATTATGTGATATTGTGGGACGTCTGTGCGGGCGAATTTAGCAACCGCATATCACGGTTTTAGGCGTTGTTAAGTCTGCAGCGTTGCCGTAGAAACAAACTAACCCGCTGTATTCAGCACAAATATGTAGCTAGCCGATGATAAATGCCCCACGCATGTTTTTATCCACATAGCTTAGGTGCTTTACTCAGGAAGTACCACTAACTAATCTTTTCCAGAAAACTTCGGCTTTACAATGCAATCTTTCAAAGCCTTCGTAACTTTGTTGTCCATTTTTGTATTCAATTAATGCAACTGCATGGTCATATGTGTGATTTGAGAGCATTAAGTGTAATAACAAATCTCTTGGAGCTGAAACTTCAATAATAGCTACTTAAGCCTGTATGTGCATGTCTTATTAGTACATTCATGCGTACATGTACAAACTGTAGGCGCACATGACGACTTTATCAACGTGCGCAATCGTACAAAGATCTTAGTTCGCAGAGACCGGATCGTGGCTTTCAAATTGGTTCGGTGATATTGTCGCTGTTGGGCGCTATACACTGTGCTATTCTTGGTGAAGGGGTCTGAAGCTTTTAGAGATTACCACAAGGGCATTTGATGTTTGGAAGACAAGTTCATTTCATGTATGCAGAAACCTGCTCAGCAGGCTTACATTCAACCGCGTCATGACATAAAAAAACTTTGCGTTCTGTGCAGGTGCGGGAAATGTGAAGACGACGATGATTATCGCCCACGTCACAACTTTGCTCGCGTGGGGAGCGATCGACTATTGGGACGCGTACGAAGCGTCGGGCGAAAGCAGCAACCTTCTCGCGCAGATCCGTTGGGCGGTGGAATATCTGCTTAAATGTCACTTGGATCATCACAGGCTCGTTGTGCAGGTATGGTGGCAGTGGTTATTGAATGCATCGAATCCTTTTTGAATTAACGGAAAACGTTCCTTGCCCAGTAAATTATTTATGTCGAGTGGTGGACATAATTATTGATGTCGAGTGGCTGGTTTCATATCAAAGAAAAAAAAACACTTAATGTTCCCTTTCTCAGACCATTTTGTGATATTGAGGGCCGGAACCTTTAGGAAATATCATGTCTGCCTGTTTACAAGATAAATAGACAGCAGAAATATATTCCTATTTCACACAGTCCCCTCTGTACAGGTCGGTGATTACAAGACACCACGGCAGGGATGGGTGAGACCAGAAAACTCGAAACCATCAACTCGCACTGTTTACGTCGCGGACGAAAACAATCCCGGAAGTGACGCAGCCGCGGAAGTTGCCGCTTCTCTCGCCGCTTGCAATATTCTCTTCAATCGAACAGGTGCGCTCTTTCAACTAGAAGTTTAACTGGAGAATATACCAAAGAATAGGGTTTGATTGTCTTACATAACGCAATATGTAACACTTCTATCATTAATCTTTATAAATCTTCATTAATCTAACACTTCAATCATTGAATTATGAACAGAGTTTGTTGACGACCTTTCCAAAATAAAAATTGATTGCTAGAAGTACTTGGTAATACTTTCTCCATGAAAATGCATCATGTGTTCCGAAAAAAAAACATGTTTTGCCTTCTGAGTCATGTCTATGATATGCGTCCAAAACCTCACGTGTCCAATGCACCCACTTAATCCCGTTGTATAACGATTGAATCCACAAATCTGAAGCAAAAACAAGCGCAAATGCGGAAAACAAGCTTTCCAGTTACGTCATATGACCCTAGGCTAAAAATGTGGTTTTAACGAAAGGAATGCCAATGCCTGAATATACCTGGTTTAGCGTCTGTCGCCATTTTTACGGATTTCCAGTGGCGCGTCCAGCTCTGGATAACTTGATTGGTTAAATGGTTAAGACACTATAAACTCTTGAGGTTTTATTGGTGCCTGTATGTTAATTTATGCTCTGTATAAATTGTTTATTTATGTTGTATATTATTTGAGCAAATAACGTGATTTGATTTGCACCAGTTGATATATTTTTTATTCTGGCATTGATTCGTAGTTGTGATGACAAGCAGGGCCCTAATAGGAATTCTTTGCATTTTGGGGGGATCACATGGAACTGTATCTTTGCGGTAGAAAATTCTTACTATAAAACCAAATATTGGTGTGTACATACCACCTCTCGCCAGGCATGCTTGTGTGTAAAACGATCTGCGACAAAAGACGAATAAATTGATACATCTTGGATGAAGATTTTCTCGAGTTTATTTTGTCAAGAGGGTCACAAATATAGTAAACCCCTTTGAAAACCAACCCAGAAGTGGTAAACTATTCTCATCCTCCTTTACCCACCTCCAGTTTTTTATCATCTTGAAGATTTATCAGTTCAAACGAAATAGCTTTGTCGCAACTCGTCGGGTGGGGTATGGAAAACCATCGAAATTTTGAAAGAATTTCGTTTAAAGTTGATGTTAAAATGTTTTCATATTGACAGACCCCGAATTGGCGAGGACGTGTTTGGAACATGCCCGGACGCTCTTTAACTTCGCGCGGGATTTCAAGGGTGGATACAGCTCCTTGATTCCAAAGCGTTTCACCGATTACTACTCGTGGAATTCGGTTGATGACGAACTGGTAAAAACATATTCATAATGTATTGAACTAAACTTAACTTCAAGAAGCTACTGAAGCCTCGCTATTATCGTTTAGGTAGAACATTTCTACTGTTGATAAACACATATAATTGAATTTTGCCGCTATAATATTTGATAGCCCGACTGCATTTTTAATTACTTTTAAAAGGAGGTAGCATGTTTAGCATGAGTAAGGAAATCGCCGTTTTAAGGTGCGTTGTCGTCCTTTACATGTATTTGCACTTGGAATATTGCAGTCGTGACAAAGAAAGGTGCAAATTATGTTTAACCATCGGAACGCCAGAGCGACGTTTGCTGCCTTGTTATAATCTTATTGTTCCATGCGGGTGCGGGTAATGTAAAGACGAGTAGAGTTGCGTATTTGTGATTCACATGATATAGTGCTGACGTGACGACATTACAGTGACCTTCTCTCACATGTCAGAATGACGTTCGCGATTTTGACGAAAACCCAAAACACATTTCTGTGGCCAAAAATGCCAGTACGTCGCGGTACATATAACGAATGTGGCCGAGACGCGCGTTCTCGAGCAAACCCGCCTGTAAAGACACGTCTGCCCCAAGGCGTAATAGACAAATAAAAATTTCATCAAACACACCTTGTTAACGAGAAAACAGAACGTCACCCACAAATCCATGTTGAAGCTTTTACATGAAAAGTCCCTTTCAAATCAGCATGCTGGAACATAAGGAAGAAAACAAGAAACTATTTGTTTGCTTCGTCAGCGTTTGGTCAACTTCGTTCCGGGTTGTCAATGCTTGACCTTTCCGAGTTCCGACCTGTCATTACCTCAACCGAGGCTTGTGCGTTCGGGATTTCCAAATCGCGTAGGCCACGAGACCAGCAGTTTTTATCCGCTTGTTTACGTCGTGCCGCATTGGACTCCGGCAGAGAGGTTAAAGCTCGGAATGCGAGAAATCGAGGATCCGTTATGGCACCTGTACAGCCACAGTCCTTTCGTGTCTTTGGGTCGCTTGAAATCTACGTTGGTGGCACTTGCTATTCCTAAAGTATGTGTCTGTTTGGTCGTGGCACTTGTATTCGTCTTGGTAGTGGTTTTTCACTAAACCATTGTATCGAGACGAATCTCAACTTTAATCTGAATGTAACTGTGGGGAACTGGAATCACGGTTTCAAATCTTACACAGAACGTTTTGGGGCCGCTGTTGGTCAATATATGGCATATAAACTTGTCACATCATGATTGAATCAATATTAACTTTACTAGATCAATCATAACGATCTTTTCGAAAACAATTTTGATTCAATAATATTGCTTTACATTAGCCAGTGCAGCGTCCGCCAGAAGCCCAATACCAAACTATTAACACGTTGTATTATAACATATCCCTTTCCCTTGCGTTTTATTCCTAAACCTTAGGTTTTGACATACTTTTTTGCATTACAGGCCTGGGCTGCAGTTTGGATGCACAAGGCAACTGGAGAAGCGAGTTACTTGCGAACAGCTGAGGGCATCTACGCATCGTCCTTGACAATTCAAAGCGAGGACGAGACTGAGCTGTTTTACTGGGAAAACAAGACACCCGGAGTAATGGTATGAATTGCCAATATTCAGGAGCTTCCTTTGTACAAACCAAAAACAACAATTGTTGAACACACAAAGCTGAAACTACTTGCTCAAACGCACGGTTTTGGCCATTGTTAACCTTCTTCCAAGGTTAAATTAAATTACTTTGTTTTGAAACAAGATTTTTTATTTCTACACGCATTGTATTGTGCATTTCAAGAGTTTGCAAAACGGATTTTGATCTTTCTGTCCCGAAAGTAATTACAAAAAATAAAATATCTCAGCTTGCCATAAACGACACAGAACGTTATCTCGACATTAGAAGATTTGTGGCGCTTTTGCACAACGAACTATCTTTTCCTAACATTTTTACCGAAAATAAACTCTCTCTACAGGTGATGCTGGCGAAGATAACGGGCAAGGAGATATATAAGCAAGATACAGGATCATTTCTAAACTGGCTTCTGACGTCGGCTTATAAACTCAACAATGGGATGGTCTGGTTGGATGTACGTGGACCAAACATGCACGCAGGTGCCTAAATGTGTTTTGTTTGAAACTCGTCGTGGGTATTTCTGGTAAATATCGGGTGGTGATAGTTTTGATTTAAACTTTGACTTATATGTTTGGCTTTATAATGTTGTATTTTTGTGGCACTGTACTTATGTATTTCTCTATTGAATGTATTGATTGGTCGCATTTTCAAACATTTCAATCGATTAAAGTTGTAGTTTTTCATACTTTTCATGTATTTTCTAATTCCACCGTTTTAACTATAGCCAACGTTGCCTTTTTGGCACTACAAGCGTCGAACTTTGCTCCAGCCGAGAAAGTCAACACGTACGTCGAGTTTGCTCGCAGTCAACTCAATGTTCTGCTCGGTGATAGTGGAACTGGTTTCGTGGTTGGCTTTGGACCGGACGCCCCCATGAAACCCCACCACAGGGGAAGGTACGTGAAAATGAACATCACCCACTTTAAGTATTTCCTTGATGTTGACCAAGTTAGAGTTAATTCCTTGTAAGTGCAAGGTAGCTATTTAACCTCTCAGGAAAAACATGTTGTTTTGATATTTTAGTTATAAGGGTAAATAATCATATTTGCATGTATACACCACATTGTCCAAAATTAAGATCTATAAATCATGATCATTGTGAAATGAACATTTGAAGTTTTTGTCTGAATAGTGACACAGTTAACGAGCTCGTATTGTAAAACCACTTCAACCTGACAGCAAAAAGCCATGCTGGCTCGTGTAACAACTTATATATCATATTTTCAACCGCAAACTGCTAGTTTTGGCCAACACGCCTACAACACGCGACCCATGCTTGTGGTGCGACCACAACAACTTGACCTTCAGACAACGCCCGAACAGGCCTCAGGGTCGATCGTCACTAAATGCGTGTAAGCAGCGGCTAATCGCTTGTTTGTGCATGCAGCACGTGCCCAAGTCCTCCAAAGTTCTGTTCGAGAAGCGTCATCTACAACTTGGCGAAGCTACGGAACGAACACACGCTCTACGGTGCACTCGTGTCGGGACCGAGCCAGTTTGGAAGGTAACGTAGCAAGTTTTGCACCAGGTGTTATATGACGGGGAAAAAATGCAGTCAAAATCAACCGCACCTGATGTAAATATATGCTGGGTTGTTGCCTCGGGATATCATGCAGGCCATCCGACTTTACGAGTTGTCTGGTGTAAAACACATACTTAAGTTATTTTAAAGTTTTTAATAATGTTGAGCTATTGAGCGTACTTAAAAACCAATCCGGTAGAATTAGAGGCATCATTTTTTCTTTATATGAACAAAATCTAAAAAGATCAAAAAATACAAACAAACATATTTTCCACATCGAAATAACTTTCCGACCCCCCTCACATTCGTTGTGTTCCAGGTACAGTGACGTGGCAAGTGATTGGTACTTCAACGGTGTCGCAATCGACTACAACGCTGGCTTCCAGTCTCTCGTTGCTGGCCTTATACACGTTGAAATGAACAGCAGACACCTTGTAAAAAGTGGAGGGGCGTAAATACGAACAAAAACACTTTGTCGACCTCTAGTGTGACAACACGTCGCGGAGAGCGCTCCGCAGCGTGGCGCTACATACACTTGCATGTGTGCAATGATATATCGCCCAACTTTTCCAATGCGATCGCTGTTTTGCATTCTAAGTGTGTTGGATCGCTTACTGACTAACCAGTCCCGTTGATTTCAGGGCTTACGAGTTAAAAACGCGGACATATTTGTACGGGGCAGCTTTGTGTGTACATTCGATTTTTCCCATGCGTCTGTTCAAGGATTTCTTTTATATCGGGTACTCAGGGCATCGAACGTGCCACCGTGACCTTGTAATCCACTTGCACAAATACAGCCTGTACTGAAAGTGGTTTATCTTATAAGTAAGTGAAGAAACGTCGAAACCAAATTAATATTTCCGAACACACAAACCATTTTATATTTAAAGGTGTCAAGGTCTTTTCTTGTACAATTGTCGCTGCTCTTTCCTAACAAACTTCTATGCTGAGGGCTCCTGTCCTTCTTCGCTTATTTTTTTCTTGCACATCGTATTTTTTTTCTGCCTGTTTTATCGCTGTGCGGTCTGTTCAATAAAGACGAACCTGTCTATTCCGAAAAAGACTCGGCGCGAGGGACTTCCCTGTTCTGGTTAAAGTTGCGCGAGTTTTTATTAATTTTTAAAGCAATTCACCAGAACAATTCACTTGCAAGAAGCTTATATATCACTAGAACATGCAATATAAAATGCATAAAAAAGTCTTAGAAAATGAATAATTTCAACGATACAGTGCATAATTGCTCATAACTAAAGAGCCGGTGTGCTGTCTGCAACATTTAAACAGGTCTTGTTATTTTGAATAGCGGTGATTATATAGTTCGATTAAATTCGGATAATTCATTTGAGCAGGAAGAAATGTTAGAGGTCGGTTTCTGTAGAAATGTTGCTTGTTGCCCACTACAGAGGAACGTGTGACTTTAAGTTACATTTGATACCAACTTACGGAACAATTAAGGACTGTGAAACTTTAAAGAAATACCTCGTCACTGCATGATCATTTTTGTCAGAAATATAACCAAATTAACTTGGGGTAAACACACATTTGCTACAACTTGACAAGACACTTTGAACAGCAAAAAAAACGTCACTTGCAATTCGATATATGTTCCTGCAGAAGAACGCGTAAATTAACTTGATCAAAAAGTGGACGAACCCACAAGGCTTCAACAATACATTAGCAAGCGGTTAATAACGGGCGATTTTTTGGTACTTTGATCAAAGCAACGTACAGAAAGTGCATATATATACACAAGCCACAGTCGACAAACCAAATGGTACATGATGAAAATTGGCTTGAACTACATAGGAAATTTTGCAACAGCTAGTTAGAATGGAGACAAGGATGGCAAACAAAGAATGTAATAAAAAGATCCTAAACCTCTTGGTTTAAGGCACGGAATTATCAACCTGAGCGTTTACCTGATATGGAGTTGTGAAGGCACGTAACAAGCAAAATGTACAGTTGTCAGCAAAAGGTGTCAAGAATAAAATGCGAATGTGTATTAGCTAACAAGTGTACAGATGGTTGAAGAAAACAAAGCCCAGAAGTCAAATGGTCCGACTGGCATCGCGCACGAAAAAAAACAGTTTGTGAAACTTTGTCATTAGATCTCTGTATCCAGAGACTGTTTCCCTTTTTTGCGTTTTTTATCACGTTTGTTGTCTTTCCGTTTAAAAGAATTTAAAAACTTCTTGAAGGTTTGAAACTTTTCGTTTGTCCCTTCTTTCTCGCTGTCTGTGGGATGGTATAAAGATGCTGATGAGGACGTAGCTGGCTCCTCATCACAGTCCGGAGACCTTTTATCCTTGAACACTTTTTCAGATTTCTTTGGTTTCTTTTTGGGTGTACTGCTCTTAAGAGGGAGGGTATTAATGTTGCCATTTGGAGTAAATGACGATTTTTCTAGGTTATCGTGGGGATAAAGAGCTGGAATGGGGGATTCAAGGCGATGATCTGTGTACGAACTCGATGGCTGCCTGCTGTGGGAGGCGAAGGATCTGTCTTCGGCTGGAAAAAATCCATGTTCATCACCCACTGGCTCTGGACTGGTCGTAGCTCCGCTGGTTGCAATCGATCTTTGGGTGTCGATGTTTATTCCTAAACCCGAGTCCTGGACGTTTATGTTTTGTACATGGACTTTTGAATTGCTTCTGGGTAAGAGTGATTTCTTCCATGTAAAATTTACCTCCTCCGAAAGCTTGGAATCTTTTGTGTCATCGCCTAGTGCGGTTTCAATTTCAAAAGCAAGAGTAAAGTCATTCTGCTGTTCTTGCATGGTCGGCTTTCGAAGCTGGAATCTGCTTTTGCGATTAATTTGGTGACGCCAATCTATCTCTTTAACAGCAATTTTTGATTTGGGACGGATTGACAGCGAGCCGCATCGGATGCTGAGCTTCAAGTCCTTGCCAGCCCTGTAAATCCAAAAGATTACTGAAATTTGTCTGAATATTGTATGTGTACATGTATAATAGCACCATAACCTATATTTGAGAGAAAAGTGTCATTCAGACAGCAAGAACCAGTCTATTTGTTAGATGGTAGCGACGGATCTATCCTATCTTGTCAGGTATTCGAAGTGGCACAAACGTGATGGACGATCAGCGCCAGTGCGAACTTTTATTCAAAATTTTACAGAAATATTAATTTCACCATAACGGCATCGTCAGTTTCTGTGCTGCTTATTCAAAGCTATTTCGCACTAACGATGATCGTCAATCACTCTTTGTGAGTTATTTTGGATAGCCCATATTTGTTTCAGTTTCCAGTAAAATATGAAGGAAATGCAATCGGACATTACTATTGTTAGGGCTGAAGCTCATTAACCGCACTGAAAAATGACAGATCAGCACATTAGACTTTTCAGGGTGCTAACGAGCGCTTTAACAAATTAGCCTGGAAACAACAAATTTGTCACCAGCATTTTCTGTTTAAATATCTTATATCCGCCACACCGAAATCACTTCAATTGCCAGTGGATTTGCATGTAACTTACACGACGTGAATCGTGTCTGGATCCAAAACGCGATCGTAGCAATAAGTATCATCGTTTTTCATTTCCTCGCGAAGCTTGCTGGTAAGAGCTTGATCGTCATCGTGAATACACCACAGTAGATTGTATAGTGGAGGATCAGAACACGACCAGTCCCGTTTCACGAACCCGACCGAAACCACGTATTTAAGCAACTGTTCCGCATCGCTAGCAGCCACTCGAGCCCGAAGTCTGGAACACGTCACAGGTAACGTTACGGCATTACAAAGGTTTTGTCGCCCTCGAGTACTTAAACAATGAAGCGGTACATTAGCACAACGAGCGACTCCAGTTAGTTAAAGATGTATCATAAAATTCACTAAAATATTTGCGTTTTTGCGCAAGAACGTTCTGGAGTCCATGTAACAACACACAGCGCTCGACAAAGATAAATGAACAATAAAACATGAGCATTTGCAAAGTTCGGTTATCTCATTATCGAACCTGCAGAAGTGATTGCTGTCAAATTCTAGAGTCCGTTTGCTGCCCGGAGCGAGACGACGAACACATAGAGTCTCCCAATTCACGTTGTCATAACTCACTTCAATCTGTGTAAATTACAGTATACCTCGATTATTCCGGAAATTCGTCTACTTCGGACCCAGTTTAAAAACTTATTAACTTTATGGCGCATTTTTGCACCCAAGCAAATTCTCTTTACGTCATTTCTTTTGTACCACAGTCGACAGCAAACAATGCACTCATAAAAAGGATGCTTGTTAAATTCACACATAAATAATTTACCCTTTATTGCATGAACAGTATCATTTACAGTTTTACATACCAGCACTTTGACCTCCCTCTCCCCTGGCATGTAACACACTGGCAATGTAAAATGGACTGGGTGTTTGAACAACAAACTTGATGGCTCGCACTGAATAGTCGGGGATATTACCAAGCCGCCACCGTCCTCAACCTAACACAAACAAAACCTATTTGCTGAATTCAATGCGCACTGTACAGGAATAGTGATGTCGATGACGTCATAGACCTATGTGATGTCAATAGAACTTTAATTAAGTGCCCAAAGCGGAATTGTAATTTATACTGATATGCAGCGTATTTTTATAAAAGTTGTAGCGCGTCTGAAAAAATCAACTAGCGCACGGAAAACTAAAGGATGATGACCATCCCTGGTTTACAACATAATCAAAACAACCATTCCGTTGAAGCCCCGACTACGAAAGTGATTACGGCTGAATGCTTTATTGTGAAAATAACATACCTCTGGCCTGTTCCACCTGTCCAGATATATCCTTGTCGGCTCAGTCAGCGATTTTGAGGGAAAGTTTAACTCGCAGCCGTAGAAGTTGATCGTTCCACCATCAGTATCCAAATCCTGGTAATGTGACAGTGCACCCTGAGGAACCACCCTCTTTAGAGCACTGGATTCGCCATTGTGCGAAGTTCCATTTTCTTCGCTAAGCGGTGAAAAAAGTGGCTGCTTTTGTGCTTCCTTAGTTTCCAAGACTCGCTTTTGTTTCTTTAACTTGCGAGGTGGTGCCGTTGGACAACGATCGGGTGCTGGTGAACTTTCGTTATCGGAAATGTAACCAGAGCTCGTCTTTGACAGTCGATCGAGGGACCGTTGGGACAACCTAAGGTGTTTGTGTCCACCCATAGCTTCCTTTAATGACTCAGGAAGCAGTTGTTCAGTGGGCTTCCGAATTTCACTTGCCTGCACAGCCTCCTACACACATGCAAAACCGTTGTAGTTTTCCAAATAAAAAAGCACTTTTTTACTTACTTTTTCACTACCTTGCACTGCTGGTTTGTCTCTAGGAAGTACAGAGGGATGAGCCACACTCTGGAGAAAACGGACAAAAGTTTGTTGCTTTCATTACAACATACAAATAATTTCAAGTAGAAAAATTAACACTGTATCAAGCAAATAAAATCATTTTTACCTCAGAACTGGTGAGCTTTGAAACTGCGCGCTTGGGGGATTTTTGTCTGCGTGACCTTGAAGTTACCTATAATTTAAAGCCACGTATTATATATGAGGACTTGAATTTAGATTATTACCAATTTGTGGGAACATTCATTGGGCTATATTTATATCTAAAATAAAAAAGATATACCTGTTTATTTCCTTTTCTTATTCTTCATCAGAAAGATTTTGTGAAATCAAAACTTACTGTTCAGTTAACATTAGCAAAACTTTTATAACATCACAAATTTTTTACCTGAATCCATCCATTGTCTATATCCTCATCATTGACATTATAACTTTCACCAATTACATGAATGGCTGAAACAATAAAAACATGAAGTTGTTTTTGTACACTTTTGCAGCTTAATAACACAAACTGACCTTTCCCATCATCCAAATACCTATTATTACTTTGCTTTCTTTTGGTCTTCTTTGGTTTGTTACCTACATGTGTAAAACACTGTAATAACACTATATAATCATGGCCATTTATGGTTATCAAATACCTTTTTTCACTTCTACTTTAGACAAGTTGCCATCAACATTATTATGAACTTTTTTGCTTTCTGCCTTTTTGGTCCTTTTTTTTGACTGTTTTGACTTCCTTCTCCGAGAAGTAGTGGGGGCATCCTATTATAATTTACCATTACATTTAAAGTTTCAAATAAAAAAAGGTATCCAAGCACAAATTAATCCATTTCGTTGGTTCGACAGACAATAAATACAAAATAAAAAAAGCTCCCAAGGCAGTTTTCACAGATATAAATTTGTAAAACAAAACATAACTGTTACACCACCGAGTAAACTTAGTTACACAATAAAAAAATTACAAATATACATCATTTACCACAGTGTTCACTTCCAGCAGGGTATGATTTTTAGTTTTCAAGAATGTGAGGTAGATAAATGCAACACATGCCAGTGCCACGACTTCAATAACAAATGAAGTGTCGATGGAAAAATCAATGGGTTCATACCAGTTGTAACTAACAGCCGAAAGATACATTTTTGCTGAAATATATTTCAAGCGCAATGTCAATTTCAGATGCAATTTTATGAAGAAATCATATTTAAGTGTAAATGATGCGATGCAGCATCGTAGCCTATAAGCCTAGTAGTGTTTGAATATTAAATTCTTTTTCGATTGCGTACAAAACTGAAACTAGTTGGTAATACTGTAGAGAAAGTGTGCGACATACGTTTACTCTTTATATTCTTGTTTTAACAGAGATAATGTAGTTCGAATATCTTCCTTCAACTTCAGCGCCAAGACCAGGGGGAAATCCCCTCAAGCAGTTCCTCTTTTGGGTAATCAGAGCTTTTTAGCGCCACGTAGTGGAATTATTTTAATTGCCAATAGGAGTCATTTAAGACATCGTCATAATCATAAAAGAAATGTAGTTCAAGTTGATCAAAACATGAAAATATGAAGCATGTAGCAATGACATTCGTCATATTTGCTTTAATTTTTGAATTATATCATTCGTAATACTATTTGTGTGTTTCGTTTCATGACACTTAAGAAAAGTTGCACATTGACTCGAATATGCTTGTGACTTAAGTTTCTTATAACATTAAACTATCAATAATTTGTGCTCTAAAAATGTCAACTGAAGCTTCCCGCAAGCCAGGTAATGCGTTTAGAGGATTATTCAAAAGCCTATATTTTAAAACAAGAAATATTTTCAGGTATATCATTCCTGCAGTATTTTACACAAGAGCTAACTCATGGCTACTTCATGGATGAAAACAATGAAAGATATACTGAAAGGAGAGAGCGAGTTTACACATTTTTGAAACAACCTAGAGAAATTGAAAAGGTAGATAATGAGAAACCTCATAAACATATTGCAGTGTGGAGAAACCTAGTAGTTGATATTCATTGTTGTGAATTTGTGTTGTGTTATAAAAAGGTAGTTTAGCTACTGTTATTTGTGTGGAAGTTAATTGTGTTCATTTTGGGTGTCAGCCATTCTTTTTTGAATGAAACTTACTGTTTGAATTTTAGCTGCTTAGTTGCATTTGTTTCTTTTACTAACTTGTGTTGGACTGTTTGATGACAAATAACATTTGCAGTGAAGCACTAATGTGGTGTTAATGATAACTTGTTTTCAGATGATGATTTATGGACTTTTTCTCTGTCTTGATGTGTTTTTGTATGTTTTCACATTCTTACCACTCCGAATTTTACTTGCACTTCTCCGACTCCTATCAGCTCCGTGTTGCTGGTTACGAAGGTAACCAACATAAAGATATCTTAACATGATTTGCAAATAGAAAAATGAATATTCAATTAAATATTTTTATAGGAGGTCTGTTCTTGACCCGGCACAGAAATGTGATTTGCTGAAGGGCATAATATTTGTGTCATGTGCCTATGTTATCTCCTACATCGATACATCGTTTATCTACCACCTAGTGCGAGCACAAACCTTGATGAAATTGTACATTATTTTCAATATGTTAGAAGTAAGTAGAACAGAAGGGCAGTTTTCAGCAATATAATATGCTTGGCAGCATCAGTAACATTAAGTTGAACTTATTAAAAAAAAATATATATAATGCAAAATGCCTTCTTTTGTTGTCATCACTTGATCTATTATAGCTTTGTGTTATTAAAGCAGTTAAATATTTTATTTGCAGGTAGCAGATCGCTTGTTTTCATCATTTGGTCAAGATATTTTAGATGCATTGTTTTTGACTGCCACCGAATCAAGTAGTAGTATAAAAGAAAGCTTCAAACTGCTGCTTCACTTAATACTTGCTGTCATTTATGTCTGTATCCTTGCTTTATGGTTAATTGTAAGATTTGTGGCTTGATTTAATAACAATTCAGTTAATTAATTACTTTGGCAGACTGCAGAGAAAATTTTTGAAAACAACAAATATCGCAAAAATTTTTGAAACCACTTTGTAACATGTAGTAAATGACTGTATTGTGGCACAACAAGAAGTTTAATTTTGGGGGGTAGCCAAATGGTACCTGTCTACATCTATAAACCTACAAGCAATTCTTTGTGTTTAAGGATATGGGGCATACCTAGTATGTTATGTAGTGTAAAAATATGTAAGCTTTTTTCTTAACTTTTGTCATGACAGTCATGCACGCCATACTGGTATTGTTTCAAGCCACAACACTAAATGTTGCATTTAATTCATACAACAAAGTACTTCTCACCATAATGATGGCAAACAACTTTGTGGAAATCAAAGGAACTGTTTTCAAAAAGTACGACAAAAATAATCTTTTTCAGGTAACTTTCATCAAATTTTCATCTTTGTGCACCAGATTGAATTGCATGTAATAGTGCAATTAGTATATACCTAAATAAATTGTATTTGCTTCAGATATCATGTTCCGACATTAGAGAAAGGTTCCATTACTTCGTGCTTATGTTTATTGTGCTTTTACGCAATATGCAGCAGTATTCATGGAATTATGAACATTGCATGGAGCTTTTGCCAAATATATTTGCTCTAATTGCATCAGAATATGTGGGTGAGTGAAAAATGTCTCAATCCATGTTGTTTTAGGTTTTTATTCAAAAGTATGTGGGGTGTTTTTATTTGTTTTCTGAATTAAATATGGCTAAAGCAGTGATTTCAACTGTGATCATTCAAATATAGCTGAATGGATCAATGATCATTCGTATGGCTCTCGTTAAACTAAAAATCAAAATCATCAATGTTTTCGAGTATTGTTATGCCGTAAATTGCTTATCAACAAAAACCTATTACATTAAATTGCTTTATGTAACTTTATAGCGTTCTTGTGGTTTGATTTGTCTACTTAACGCTTTAATATTTGGTATTTCTTACGCGACTCCAAACTTTCACATTTGGTCCTTACTGTAAAAATGGTCACGGTTTTAAGTATATATAAATTTGCCAGATCTTATCTCAAAGTAACACTTCTGGTTATATAATCAAACGGTGTTATTCCAAGTGGACTGGTTCAAGCACGCCTTCGTACTCAAGTTTAACCATATACCTATCGAGTCGTACAAGGAATATCGCGCAACATTTGCATATGATGTGGCGACAAGTCGTCAAATGGGATCAATTTCTGACCACTGTGATCTTGTTTCGAGAAGACTAGGATTTATTCCCTTGCCATTAGCTGTCTTGGTGAGTTGAACCTGGTTAAACCCGGTTGAGGGCTAAGTTGAAATGCTGTGGTTTTACGTTTTGTTTTTGACAAGTTGTATGTGTATAACGTAGCCTATACCCACACCTTTTCAACAATTAACAAATCAATTTGACGTTGGGAATGTGTCCGTTAGTTAATTCCGATTTATTTGGATCAGATAAATTATTCTTTGATGATTACCTATCCTTGCTGTCCAACGGGTTACAACATTTTAGCTTCACTATGCTGTTAACATTTTTATGCGAAATTGCTTGTTTGGCATGTGTTCTACTTCAACTATTTGATGCACTAATTAGCTACTATGTTGCTACACTTTGTAGTAATTTCTGTTGCGCTTTTTGTTCAGATTTTTCACGTGACAAGGATCTCGATAGATTTTCACGGAACTACGGGAGCGCTGGTCATAGGCGTCGGATATTTGGCGTAAGTTGTTAAGTCCTTGACATGTTACTCCCAAGATGCTTATGTCAATACCCTTTTAAGGATATAAATTCTTTAGAGTGAAACAAGGTGCAGTTGTGCGTGTTAACAGCTTCGTATCATGCAACATAACCTTGCCAACCTCACTCAACGATTCCATCGCGTAAAATCTGTGTATATTGTTTTTTCCACAGTTTAGTCCTCCTCAAAGTGCTCAATAGCATCGTGATCGTTGGCCAAGCGTGTAAATTTATCAATGACGACGTGGCGCAGGCGTCTTGTGGCCCATTGGCGGCCCCGCAGCAGCTTTCTGTGGTCGATCCCTTTGAACAGCGTGGCAACAAAACCATTCTGGTGTCGCACGTTCGTCCCTTGGACAAAGAGGATTCTTCCCCAGTTTCCTCGAGGGGTGACGAGGTGGCGCGGAAAAGAAGGAAGAGCGGGAGTACCGTGGTAACACCGACTAATCTTACCACTCCAGCAAGGTAAATGTTGATATTTGCGGTGACGGGATGGTTTAGTCGGTATAGACTGGTCAAATAGCGACAGTTCGTTTTTTTGTGGTAACTTGTGACGAGTTGCTGAGTTAGAATCACTGCTTGTTTAAACTGACGGATGGAATTGATGCAATAATTACAACAACTCTGCTTTAAAAAAGGTTGTGGTTCGAAGTAGTTGTTCAGTTCGTTCGCAAATGTCACGTGATTGGATTCGTGATAAATTTGATCAAAACGTTTTTTTGTCTGCAGAGAACGGTCAATGAGAGCGCCCTCAGTCGACAACCTTGTTGCTGTTGACAGCCGAGCGGATGATGACGTCGGCCCACACGACAACATCAGCGACGTCACAATCGCGAACAATCTTTTGTTAGAAGTAGGCGATGGTGCAAAGAGCGCCACCAAACGAAGCGCAGCCCAAGTGAGCGGCTCCGATACAATTTATGAACATTGACAAAAAATAAAGCCTCGTTTTGAGGTTTCCGAACCGAAATAAATTTTGTATGCTGTGGTTTGAGTGCCCCGTGCAATATTTGCTTCTACTTGCGTACCCTTGGTAAAGATTTTTAGGCGAAGAACCTTTTCTACACTGTGGAAAGCAGTGCGAGTATTGAAAGTTTAACTTGCTTCAAGGTTTGTCCAAATCAGCGTCAGCTGTAAACTGTCTGCTGCTGTGCCCGTTGCTTGGTGACAAGAAATTTTCTTTCTGACGTTGGGTTCTCGTGCATTGTGCGTAGTTGCCAATATTTTTTGTTCTTGCGACCTTTTACTCTTAGGTTGAACTTACTTTTGACATTTGCCGTAGAAATGCATTAAAAACTTTCACTGCTGTTTGTGAAACAGTTTATTAACAATAAACAGTTTATTATCAGGCTGTGGGAATAAATCCCAAGCCGGCGAATAGCTTGTAGAGTCTCAGTAATAATAGCGGTGTCTTGTCACCGAATCGAAGATCAAAGATAGACTATTTATACTTGGATTATCGGAAGCTTATTGGTTGGTTTAGTCACGTGCCGTTATACATCACTTGGGTTAATATAATACGAGAAAAAAGATGTAGTGTGACATAAGCATAGGAGAACATCTTATGTGGTAAACAGGATGTTGCATGAATCACTTTACTCAAGAACATCTGGTAACGGGTTTGTTTGCAAATGCTTGTGCAATGCTGCAAACGAGATATTACACAATATAATTGCTGGTTTCTCTGGGTATGTTACAAGGTTCACATATTTCAGCAAACTGGCCAGGTAGTCTGTCCACGGTTCGTAACAAGTTAAGAAACTGTAGCTAAGGGCATTTGATATGTTGCTTGTGATTGAAGGCGACCGTTCTTATTCTTTTTGAACTTGTTTCCACTCGCCCTGTTTTGTTGAAATTTTGCCAACAAACGTTCAATATAGAGACGTCTGGTCCCGTCCCAAGTCACGTGTCTACGTGAGTGGCTTTAATAATATTGAGACCGGGATTATATGTGGGTTCACACCGGCTAGTTAGATAAACACGTGAATCAGAAAAAGACTCGCACTTTAGTGTGCCAGTTGATACACGCCAATGCGTCATTTGTCTATGCTAAAAGTGACAACGAGATTAACTGCTTTTTCGTGATGGTAAACATTGGGGTACGATTTCCGGTAAAAGTAGGTTTGCGAGAGAACATACTGCGACGTAGCAATATGGCATAAACAACAGGACAGAAACATGCTATAACAAATGAAAAATGTCACTGCACATCAAGCCTTACACTGTTATAACCACTCAGAAATTGGTTCAACAGCTCGTAATACTCAAACTCAGATATAATGAACTATACCAGGAACGTGATTTTTTGGAACATGGCACCAAGACGGTAAAATATAGCTACACTGCTACGACGTTAAACATACATTTATGCATTACATTCTACCACACAAAGTCGATTATTCATTGAAACTGTACATAATAAATGTGGCTTCAATAGTTGATGCCATTTGCGATTTACATCAGTTTTTTATTAGCATGTAATACAAGAAACACTTCGGTGATACATGATAGCTATATCTCCCCCAGCACTAATGGGAAAGTTGATTTTTCAATAAATCATTAGGCCTGGTTTAATCGTGCTTTTCCTCTTCGGGAAAAATCTCTTCAACAGGTTTGAGCTCATAAAAGGTGACGTCACGCTTGCTGTGAACTGATTTTCTGAACTCCGTGTCTGTGCCGTGGAAGCGATCTAGGATTCCACCCGTTCCGTAACATTCGTTAAAACTGGAAAACAAGGAGGTCTGTCTACCACAAGTGCGTAGTTGAAAAACTGAAGTGTTGTCTTGGCGAATAAATGCTACAGCAACCGTTATGAGTTAATATACGATAAAAAAATAAGTCATTTTAAAAAAGCTCATCTGGCCAAAAATTAATTACTATGTTCCACCTTCCAGGCTTTCTTAAACCGACCGTCGTCAAGTTATTGTGCGTAGGTACACACAATTGGCCAAATCATAAAGCGCGGAAAAACAGATGAAATACATGATCACTGACATACTTTTATGAGTTGAGTTAACATTATGTCTGGCAGCTTCAGCGAATCTTTTAATTAGTGAAAATTATCCAACATATTCATATCAAGTAGGTAGGGGATTAATGATGAGGAATACAGTATTATTACGCTTTAAACAAATGACGAAGGTTGTCGATTGGGTTTACATGAAGCAACTTAAAACCCAAAGAATTACACTAGAAACAACATACGATCTACTCATCACTTACCGACAGTGATGGAAGTCGTGGAATTGTGGAGAATGTAGAAAAGGTAAGTGGTAACCAGAGTGGTGGACCAATGTGCTTATCTGTCCTCTAACTAGATAGTACCACATGACACTTACGTGACAACCGCCAACAAGCGTGGCCACAAAAAGCGGCAAAAAACCCTCGATCTACAAAATAACCTATTTTATTATTGCTGTTATTGTGCCAAAATAGGCAGTAAACAAAATTACAACAAAGCAAATATCCACTGTTGAAGTGCTTACCACATTATCAACTGGGTGGGAATAACTTGAGCTCAAACTGATTGGTGCGGTCCACAGGTGGTGTTGTTTGTGGAAGCGCTTGTATATCGGTGGCCAGTGGAGGAACCTGTGTATAAAAATGCAGTTAACACGCCACTGATTTTCATATCCTGCAATATAGTCCATCCATTTTTGAAACAAAGTATTTGTCCCAAACTAGTTTGTTGTAAATAGATTAGAAATTAGATAATAGATAGAAAATGGTTTTGAAGTTTTTGCGTATGTTCCTCCAACCTGTGGCCGTAATAGAAACACGCCTCGTCGACGTAATACATCACGTATAGCTGAATAACGACGACCCAAATGTCAGGTAGTGGATTGAGTGCCGACACTCCTCTAGCTTCCAGCAGTGGATAGAAGACATAGAAGTTTAGGCAGGTGGTAAGCTCGTTTATTATTCCGTATAAGAAGTATCGCAGATAACTCGTCAAGGCGATCTAAAACCACGATACCGATAATCGAGTGTTTAGTATTGGTTCACTATAGGCCAGTGTACCGGTGAATTTTTGCCCTTCTGTATTTTATATTTCATCAAGCACGCAGGCCTGGCTGTTACGTCAAGGATCATGTAGAAAAAGTTGACCACAAAATAAGGCATCATAGTGGCCAAAGTAATTCCTGCAATGCATGTAAAACTGTGTTAAACAACATTATTTGTGGAGTAAATTACCCTTACCAACGCACGCCATCATTCTGTCGTCTCCATCACAATAATCCACAAGTTTTTGCCACTGCGTTTCAAGATAAAGTTTTGCATTGCTATAGATATCCATACTTGTATAATGTATGTGTTTTTTTGGCTACGAAAATAACAACAAAAACCATTCAAGTAAATGAGTAAATGTCTTTCCTCGTTAGTGGCGTATAGCTTATGCATTTGCATGACGACTGTCTTGAGTGTTTGGTCATTTGTCAGGATAAGTCACAATTTCAAATGACTGCTATATTTATATAGTTAATCAACGGTGATCGTTTACCCAGCAAATAAAGAAATGACGCAGCAACTCAGAGCTTCCCAAACCCTTTTCCAGTTTTTACCTTGTTTTACCAGATAAACAACACCGTGAAATAAATCTATCAAAACGCGTATGCTGTGTCCAGTGGCCAAGCAACGTATGCTGCAATAGATAGCGTTTAGTTTAGGCACATAATTCCTAGGTGAACCTCACTTTAGAGTTATGGTCCTTGACCCTTAAAAGGCCTGAGCCTTGGGGCTGAATTTGGCAATCTCCCTTCTTCTTGTTTCGAACTAATAAATCTTCTAATTAATATGTATAATTTTGTTCTTAACAAGTGCCAATGTTGTGACACAAGGCAGGCAACGTTAACTTCAATCCTTTTCTCATAAGCAGTTTACTCGGCAACCGATAGAATCACAATGACCAAATACCAGATCGCAAGCACAGGCAGCCCAGACCAGAGCAAAAAATTCCGTTGCAAACGTAATGACCAAGCACAACTGGTCAAAACATCAACATTCGTTACCTACATGTAAGGTCTGACGCAATCGCTTTGTTTTGACAACGTTACAGGCTGATGTCCTGCTGTGATCAGAAATAATGTCGAAAGTACAACGATGTGTTCAAATGGTGGCGCTTAACTCTGGTGTTGGTTGTGGAGTTCGTCCGTGAACCTCTCTTTAACGTGGGGCTATTTATTGGGGAAATATTGCCCGGGGTCAAAAGTCCCTGCTTTCCTATTATCTCCGTATTATAATATTCTCAGCCGTCCCTCTTGATTGAAATATATGCATATTCCATTAAGCTTTGTGAAACCAAACAGCTACAGTTACATCAAATCTCGTTGTATAGAATCAAATAGAACAGAATGACCAAGTACCAGACTGCAAACACAGTAGTGGTGCTCTCCCCTGTGCTACATCAATATGTTCGATTGATCGTTAACAAGATCTACGGTGATGCAACCTACGCAATCTGCAACTGATCCCGACCACCTGCGATTTGCACCATGGACAGTCCTCGGGATGACATTGGCCAGCACGGCCGGGTGTCGTCTGCGTTTTGATAGACCAAACCGAATAGGGGTTTGGATAGGTTTTGCTTTACCAGCACTGCCGGGTGGCTATGTAACGTCCTATGCGACCCGTTGCAACCCATCATCTTCCAGTGCGATCCTACAGCAGACAATTATTCTCAGGAAGGAAATCACCTTCACATGGACTCGATAACCGTTATGGTTTTTGTTGGTACCCATGTCATAGTATGTATCGCGTCATTTTGAGATAATCCAGAAACGTACGGAATTTCCATGCACAGCAATAGCTAGAGGATTTTCCCCACTTGACACATGACAGAAGCGCAGCCACGCGTGATGTTTTTTTATCAATGCTGTTTGCGATGAATAAATTTTTTTCTGAAATCACAGGCTCCGACAACAAAAGTCTACTCGAAATCGTAACCTTTCGTAAAAGTTTATAATCACGTTTTCAACATAATTACAGCACTTTAGCCGATAACATAACAACCGTTTGCATATGCCCCTCTGCTGGCCACCCACAAAAAAACAAATAATTATCAATATGAACCAAGATGTATCAAGTGTGAAACAATTTGTGTCTTGTTATAACACAGTTTTCATTACACAGCTGACGTCCGTCAAGGGCAAAACTTTAGGTTGACAATTTAATGAATATGAATAAAGTGAGTTTTTTTGTGTGACATAGCGGAACATTTCAGTGCTGGGTGAATTGGGGATGTATAACAATCCAGCCAAATAGTGATTCTGAAGTAATATTTGATACTATCAGCTGATAGAAAACTTGTAAATTGCAGATAGTTAAAGCTTTAGCGATGCGCGTATTTTTAAATTTTCATGAAAAACGACACGATTGCAACACGGAAAAAGAAAAATTTAAAGCATAACATTTAATACACTAATTTACATATTACTCGTTAGCATTGTCGTTAAGCAACGGAGTGTGAACACTGCCACAACTACCTTCTTTTCTAAATCCAGCTTCCAGTCTGTGATTTCGCGATGAAACCAAAGAAATTAGTAAAAGTCCGATCACCACACAAAAGCACTGAAAGGAAAGCACGCCCAGATTGCCAAACGCTTCGAATAGAATTCTCCCGACATAAGTCTCTACCATACCTACCGTAGTCTGTATCCCCGTCATCCAGATGTTGGAAAGTGTTTCGTCGATGGGGTATGTAAGTTGTGTGACCATCTCCAAGAAAACCACAACTACAGCTCCAGTGAAGAAACCGAACATTGCGTTGCTCACGAAAATTCCAATTACTTTGTTGTGGACAACGCAAACAGCGATGCCAACCGTGGAAAAAAGGAGTGCCACCATGTTGCACACAGCAAGGAGTTTGTATTCCTTGTACACGTCGACCACTTTTCCGAAAATGGGAACGCCAATAAAAGCACCGAAACTGAACAAACTCATTATGTAACCGCTTAGCTTGACCGGTTTGACACCGTCAAGTTGCATGCCTTTTACAATTTCGGACATCATGGTATTTTCCAGCAAAACCAACTGGAACGTTAAACCAAACACCAACGACACGAACATGTACGAATAATTTGTAAATAGGAGTTTGGTATCTTTCCAGAAATCTTTTGACGATGTGTGTTTTTCATTTTCTTTGAGAGCTTGCGCGAAAGTGGGTGGAGTGGTCGGCGTGCTTGAAAAAAAGATTGCAAAAAATATTGTGGTTAAACCTGATACGACCAGAAAACATAAATACATGTTCTGCAATGAATGCTGTCCGGTCTTCATCACTTCCGTGCTCAGGTTTTTCGTTTGATTCCAAGTTTGATTCGTTGAATACAAAAGAAATGATGGCAACAAATACCCAGTCCCGTCTCCCAAATCTATTGCTAACACAGTGGCTGCAATTGCGGTTCCAACCTGGTTTTCTGGAAACCACAGAGCAGCGAAAGTTGCTGGAATGGCGACGCCAATCAATTCAGCCAAACCACAGAATGTTTGTCCAATTATAATCAAACCCATCAAGGAACCATTCAGAAAAGAGAGTGTGACGAACAAAAGTCCCACCGTCGATGTGACTCCCGTTAACAAAACCAGGCCTCGGAGTCCGAGTATATCCATAAACACCATCCAGCAGAGAGGAAGTGTTACGAATATTCCGCATATGTTTCTAGCGTTGGTAATCCAATCCACCGCACTGTGCGTTGTGTTAAAAAACTGTGTGTAGAAACCGCTTATTTGCCCGTAACTTGCAAACGATATTCCGGCAAAAAATTGAAGTACAAAAATTCCGCACAAAAATGCCCATCGTCGTTTATATAGAACAGGGCTAACACTTCCTTCCATACTGAAAAACAACCTAACCAAGCTGAATAAATGTTCATACACAGGTTTACCATTAGCTTAAACCAAAAAAAACATCCTGTCATTTGTTGCCGCAACTCAGAAAAATTGTGATTATTTTCCGGAGGTTTCGGAATATCAAATGTTTCTGTTCGTTATAAAAACTAAAAAAAGGACAAACCTTTTATCCTCAAACGCGAGTATTTTGTTGTTGCATTGTTAATAGCACCAAACGCTTTCCTTTTTTTGTGCCAGCACAATGCCCATATGTGCGCTATTCGGAACTTATGCTTTACTGACTTTTACAGAGCTTTCGATGCAACCCCAAACAAATATTTTACTAATATTTTAGTCTGCTGTCTTACTGCACAGATGGTTTTGTTTGGAAACAATTCTGTCGTATGTACTCTATATTATCCATCGTCAAGCCCCTGTGCGAATAGAATACGTTGTATATGCCAAAAGGTTCTCACGGCAGGAAAGAACAAAAATTTGAACTGCAATCATTCAAGTGTTGTGACAAACACGAGCCGCATTTCGGATGTACTGGGCCCGTATGGATTTGTATGGTATTCAATTGAAGTAATCGAAAAGCAAAGTCCATGTGTGGTTTACAGTAATTTTAACAAAGCAGCTTTTTGTGCTTTGTTGGTTCTGGTTTAAAACCTAAGGGTTTTCTAATATATCCTAAAAATGTTTACAAAAATTACAGTGAAGTTAATGGTAATACCGTGTAGGGACAGGTTTGATGTTGGGTTCGCGGTGATGCAATTCCTTCAAAATCTTCCGACAAACCAACTGCGAATCCTTCAACCCTATCAGTGACATTTATAATCAAGATAACTTAAGAGTTTGCTTTGGAAACACTTTTACATTCTACATTGTACCAGATGGTCTGCGTAATGTAAACATACGTCACAGAAACCAGTGCTTGTATTGCGTAATGTTTTGAGTGCAGCTTTCCCATAAAATGACCCAAATGATTTAGCCATCGAATATTCTCGAGTATAATGATTCACTCAACATCCTGTTTACCACATAAAATGTTCTCCTATGCTTATGTCAAACTACACCTTTGTTCTCGAATTTTATTAACCCAAGTGATGTGTAACGGCACGTGACTAAACCAATCAATGAGCTTCCGATAATCCAAGTATAAATAGTCCTGTGTGCATGTTAATTGGGCTCTTTGCACTGTGCTCTATTCTATTCGCTTGGATTCTATCAACATTGTAGTGAAGAGTTGTAATGTACCGTTTTAATGAAGCCAATGACAGTTTTCAATACAATCGTTATCCAGAGAAATATCCAAGGTCTGATTACTTTGCAAGACGAGGTAGAAGAAATCATTACAACTCAAGAGACTCATCCCGCGCTAGCGTCATTAAGACACTGTTAAATATCTCTGAGACAATTAGAGTTATTTACAGTAACATAACAGACCTACATTGCGACTTGTAGTTTTGTATAAATACGTGTCTATAAGTTGTCAATGCGCAAGATAATCCATTCGCTGTATTTGTGGTGTCTTATTTCAAAGTGTGTTAGGACAATGTTTGTCATTATTATTATCGAATACGAATTCAGCTTCTTGTTTGCTTTTCGCCACCACTTGCAAAAGTTGCGCCCTATATATTTGTCCACGCGCCCATTGTAGGATCTCTAATCCAAACCAACTGCAGCAAATAAGTTGTTTTTCGGAGGCCGAGTAGCGTAGTTTTTTGTTTGTGCGTGTGGTATTTTACCTTGATAGTCAGAAGCCTTCGGAACTAAGTTGGTGCAACGTTTGGTTTTGGTCAGTTTTTATAATTATTTTGGAACGTTGTTTCAGGTATTGGTGACGTTATTTTTCGCATATGAGTTTTAGGCAAAGCGTATAAAAACCGCTTGATCACAAACTTAAATGAAGAAGATTTGGTGCGAGTTTATATCGTTTCGCCTTAGACATTGAGAGTGAAGACGATATCTGGTAAATCAGCGTTCTGAAACTCTAGTTTGTTTCATGATGGACATTCCCGCAAAGTAAAACCACCAGACAGTCTAGTAGAAGCTTAGGGGAACGAAAAAACTTTGCGTAACTTATTTGTGATGAAGAAATAACAATTTTCCTTAACATTTTTATAAAATAGTAAAACTTTATTTCCTACCTAATTGGATGAGATGTCAACGAACAAACCTAATGTAAAATGTAATAGTTGATGCTTCGTGTTAAACTTGATATTGATTTTGTAAATAAAACTCTTTGGTGGTTAATATACAAACAAATGCATACAAGATCGGTTACCATTCCTTCCAGGCGGTCCATTGCCGAAGGTTTATTGTAAAAGTGCGACTTCAGTTGCGTCTGACGTGATAAAATTGTCCTGTATCTTATTTCAGACTTGCCTATATATCGGATTTACCATGTACGCAAACCCACCTGTCAACGCATACTGGATTTTGTATAAGCGACGCTGGGCGTTTTTGATCGGCCTCTCTGTGCTCCAATTCTTCGCCGGCATCTCGTTTGCAAGCTACGGACAGATCAGCAATTTTTACGTGTTGTTTTTTCGGGCAACTCACGCACAAGTCGACTGGATCACCAACGCTAGGAACATCAGCGCCATATTTATTACCTTTCCTCTGGCGTGGATGGTTTTCAAGGGAGTGGTTCGTCTCAGGATACTCATTCTCATTGTGGCATCGTGCTCGACGTTGGGATTGCTTCTAGTAACCGTATCCTTGTCCAATCGCTCCTTTTTCCCTCTTATCGTTTTGGGACAAGTCTTTTGCGGCCTATCTGAAACCGTTGGCATTGCGGTGCCGGCTACATTTGCAGCTGTATGGTTCCCGGAGAGCCAGGTGGGCACGGCGATAGCTATCAACGTTATGGGTGTGGGAATCGGCGACGGCACAGGTTACATTTTACCTGCGGTGCTTATCCACGGAAAATTCAGGACATTTAATGCCAGCAACCAAATGAAAAATAGCTACAACGGTGCGGACTTTCTCTACGAAGCCCAACACACTTTGCTGACCATGTACGGGTCGTTCCTGGCGATTTCCGCCATCGTTTCTGCCTTATTTTTCTGGTTTGCTACTGACCGGCCGCCTTCCCCTCCAACAGCCGCTCAACACGCCAAAAACTCGGTTAGTTCAGTCCATTCACCGTCTCAGGAATTCTTGCAGGAGACAAAGCAGCTTTTTTCAAACAGATCTTATGTTTTTGCCTGCGTAACATTGGGATTTATCTTTCAAATCGTGCTGCTGGAAAATCTCATGATGTCTGAAATCATTGCTGAAAGCACCTCGTTTCAAGATAATATTGATCCAGCGATCATGAGCGGGTTTGTGATGAGTCTCTATAGTGTCGGAGCCACGATCGGACTCGGAACTGGTGGAAAAGTGGTGGATAAATGCAAGCGATACAAAGTACTCGCAATATCCGGGTCGTCGCTTATGTTCATGGCGACTCTCGGTATAACAACATCAGTGTACTACAAGCAAATACCCGCTTTGCTCTTCAGCAACGCTGTGTTTGGTTTGGTCAATGGCGCTACCGAGGTTGTGATCTTTGAAATCGTCACGCAGCAGACGTACCCCACGGACGAGACAATAGTTAACACCTGGTTAACCGGAGTGCAAACGCTCATCGCATTTTGCCTCGGTATATTCGGGCGAATTATCTTCACCGCCTTGGGAAGTATGGGCGTCTTGGTTTTCCAGAGTCTTTGCATTCTGTTTAGTATTTTGCTTTTGTGTTTTACTTCCCCACAAAATCGTCGGCTCGAACATAGTTTTAATGACGTAGAATGGGTGACTGACGATGATCCGAGACAACCACTTCTTGGTAATCAGGTCGCTACGCTCCAGTAAGTCAAAATCGTGTGTGGAACAAACGCTCCAGTGATGATATAATATGACTATGGAATCTTTCAATCCACAATTCATGTATTTGGGGTTTCGTGTTTCAGGTTTTAACAAATTGTAATTCTATCAATATTAAAGCAAACTGAAATAAAATATTGGATAGTGGTTGAATCGCAACAACGAACAATGAGGCATGTTCACTGACTTTTGAAAGCGAGTTAAAAATTTTATGGATGTAAATTACAAACACTTGTTTGTTGTTACGAGTTTATTCAGTGAAACACGTTCACTCGATTGCACACGTAGAAACACTACAGCTCCGATTGCGGTGGAAACAACCCGAAAAACAAAAAAATTAATTCCCAAACACAACTGACCAACTTGTAAAAGGTTGCAGATAAATAACATTTGGTCGCACAACTGATTCCCAACCATGGCCACACAAACAATAAACAACAACTAGAAGATAGTAAGGGACCACGTGGGCAACACAAACGTCGTAATTCGCTTTTGACCAAACGCCATAGTAAGCAATGATCTAGACTTGTAATTACTAAACTTCCGATCCAATACAAACGAGAGACTGTTGGAACACTGTTCAATGCAATAAAGATGGCTTTAAAAGTAACAATATCTGTTTGTGACGAGTCCACTATTTAGTACCTCTGTTCACCGTATTATGTTTTTTTGTATTATGGTGGAAATGTTAAATAAATAGCAGCACCTGCATTTCAACGTTCAGTTGACAATAAAATAGGAACTTTCAAAACATATATTGTATGGTGCTGATGCCCAGGAATAACAAAAATAATGAAAATCACCTGCAGTGCAGCTTTGTCTGGCAAGATTACAAAGCCTTGCCAATAGGACAAGTGCACTTGGGATGTAGCGAGTTGGCAAGCACAATTTTTGAAAAACGCACGAAACGACACAACTGGCGTAATTACACGCCTACCAATAACCAGTATGTATCAACGTAAACTGAAACCACCAAAATTTGGTCGTTACATAATTTTTACGGTAGTCGATGCTGAAGTTGGAAGGTCGTGCAAGGATCTGACTTTGGGCAGTTGTGGCTTGGGTGGTTCGTATGGTTTGTGGCAGTTTTCGTCACTCAAGGGTGGGTAGTACTGCCGGTAGCATAAGTACGCTATGCTGAGACCGATGATAGATCCCACGACAACGTCTGAAAAGTTGGTTTAAGTGTACATGTTTGAAATACAAAACTGTAAACAAAGATCCATTTCAAATTATAAAAATGACTGAAACCTTCACTAATATGAAGTTGTGTCAGAAAGGTCCCAACCAGAATGGGCAAAACAATTGACAGGCGGGCCAAAAAAAAGTTACAAAGGGTGTTGAACTACAGTTTGTGAACCATAATAAACATTTAAATACGGAATGAAAGGCAAAAAAAATCCAATAAAATTGCATTAAATTTACCTTGCCAGTGATGCATGTAGTCACATGTTCTGCTAATTCCAACGAGTAAAGCAAGCAATAATGGTGACAGACAAGTGAGCAGCCTCCAAGAGCTGCCTCTTTTGTTTGAATTAAAACATTGTAGTTTTCCAGCGAGGTAGAATGCACAAAACCCAAGACTGACAAATGCGACTAAAAAAAATTAATTATAGCTAAATGTACCTTTGCATGATATTCTAAAGACACAAAACCAATAGTGCTGATAATTTAGTATGACTACATACATGTACCGACCGACATTATAAGAAAGGCTTACATGAAGTATGGCCACTGGGAAAACTTTTTCTCCCCTCAATAACGGCATCTTCATTTCCCGTACATTGAAGTTGGTATGTGGAGGGCTGACCTTGGGGTGGTTTCCCATCAGGAAAACACCTGGCCATAGAACACGCACAAAATTAAAATCATATTGTACCACTGATCATAACCATGCATTTTAGTATGTTTGGTAACATATCAATCTTTCTAACTTAAAACAGTCTGAGATGCTAGTCAAAGTGGCAGCAGTGTTGGGATAGATTTAGATGGAAAGTTTATTCACCTTCTGCTTTATGAGTAGCTAAATTATGTGCTTATGATGTTAAGATCATGGTTTGATATGCATAAGCAAAACCTCTTCTTTAAAGACAGAAAATAACTTCACAAACAATTTTGCATTTCTTTCATACTATAAGTTTTACCAAACATGTCCAAGAAATCCCAAATAATCAAAAAATAGTACTTAAGCACTAACCGGAAGTAAAAGTCAGGTCTGGGCCTTCCAACAGATAGCTTAATGGCATTGGTTACAACACCATTCAGCACCAAAGCAAGTGTTGAGGATAAAATACCTGGAATGCTATCATTTCGCATGTCACGGAAAATTCCACTAAACAAAAGCACTGTGACTATTGGGGAACAAATAGCAACCATCTGAAACCAAGTTGCAGAAGTTAACTATAATCAATGACAACATTTATGCATAAAATATACATCACACAATTGGGCGTTTTTAAGCATAAAATGTAATTATTGTTCTGATTAGATACTTACAAAAAGTCTGAAAGTTGATACTGTAGGATGGTCAGCATGAGGATTTTTATAAAGCCACCATTCCTCAGGTTGAATCACCCGATGGAAGGGATGCATGTTCTCTGTGGCGCTAGAAGATTTAAAGGGTGTTCAAATATCAAATATATTATGGATAACAGGATAAGGTCATAGAATAACCATGTAAGTTTTACTTACAAAAACACCGCCAAGAGGGCAAAACGGATCAACAACTCAGCGATGATATGCACTAAACGTTGTCTTCCCAAAGAACAGAACATTCTGCTAAACGATCACATTGACTTTCGAAATTATAAACTAAAAACACGAACCAATGCCACACAATCATTAGTCATTAACAAAGTCTGTTGAGTCAGCACATAAAGATCGTATGTTTTCTGTGATCACTGATAACTGATTTTTTAATTTTACTTTGTTGCGGTCTTGTGGATTTGTTCAATTGCAAAATAATAGCAACAAGAATGACTGTTTTTGTTCTAAGAAGATGATGTGTTTTGCAATTTACATCTTGTTACTCTGGCTAAGCTACTAAACTGCCGATGTTATTTTGGAAGAAACATCATTTGCAAGGAGGCGCAGCGGCTTGTTGTCATTGTGCCACCTGGAGCTTCTCCGGACAACCACGAATCAAAACACTGGTGTACAATGAAATTGTTGCTTCCTGGCACTGATTCCAAGACAGACATTACTTTGAGGTGTTGTTTGCCAAAACTAAAACTGCAGCAAATAATAATTTCTAATAAGATCACAGTTTCGCCCGTCTCCAATTGCAAAGTAACCTTCAATGCAAGCTCTTTCAAGGGCGAAGTTGCCTTTATCATCAAATAAAACTGAGTTGGCCAACGTGATTCAGGTATTGATTTGACAAAAATCTTTGCCAAGTTAATCTTATAGTAAAGTAGCCTACGAGGCATCATTTTACAAGTTTTACCTGATGCGCATTTAAAATCCGATTATGTTCACCATCCTGTCCGTTCCATATTATTGTAAAAAGTTCGTAGTATGACGTTATCAGGCTCAATAATTTGTAAACCCTGATAAATATAACGAATAGTCGTAATACATATGTCTATTTCTTTGGAAATACGCATTACCCCAGACAGCCTTCTTTTCGCACGAATTGCACAACGGATAGAAGGTCAGTGGCCGTTCTGTCATTCAATGTCAAATCACTTTCCGTAATCAAGTCGCCAAGCCTGCTGCGTTTTTCTCCTCGCTAACATATGGACGGTTTTCATCGTTTAGTATTGGTTCAGTTTTTGGCGTTTGTGATATTAGGCCTGCAAGCATTTCTTGATAGACAATAAAGCGCTTTGGTACACGGGCTATTATTAAACACGCTTAAATATCAGAAAGAATGTAAAGTTATGACGAAAGCAACATTTAACTAAGTGACGATCGAAGTGTATGCGCATGAGCGCTTGCTGCATGTAATACGTTGGTCAAAGAGATATTCCAACATAGGGGGCAATAGGGACCTATTCAGTTTTAACGAGTTTTAAGCGGTTAGTGCTTACGAAGCTACATGAACCTCAAAAAGTTTGAGCTGCAACTGTGCAAATCGTTCTTTCGTAAAAGCGAAAATAAACTATGTCAGAGTAAATCAAAGCAGATATACCCCAGTTGCTTTGTAAGTCCGAGCGTGTTCTACGACCTGCAATTTAAAAAACTAATAGAGTTCCGAATAATGTATGACGAAAATTTTGCCTTAACTACCAACGCATAGGCCTACAAAGTTGATTTACTTGACATGCAATTTTAGAACATCAGTTTGTTGGACGTATTTGACAATTCCTGTATTCTAATCACTTACTTGATGAGCAGATCTCCACCTCCGTTTTGAAAAGATAGCTACATGCACACCCTTTAGCTACATCTAGATCAGGTTCGGTAAGTAAAGATTCCAAAGCATTTAAACCAGCATCCAGTCTCGGCAAAGAAACTACTTTATGGAAATAAAATCCCGATGATTGCTATATGCTCAATAACTATTCCTGCTATTGTTTATGTACCCATGACCACTAAACATTCAATTTCGCCATATTTACAACGAATATTTAAAAAATTAAAGATAAGTTGTTTGCAAATGTCACACTATAAGAGACAATTCTTTAACAGAAGTCACATATTCTTTTTCATTGTTAAATAAAACATTTTTTGCAGTTTTCACTGTTGTATATACTTGCTCAGAGCTTACCCGGAACTTATACATTGGAGATCTCCTTCTTCGTACCACGATCGATCTTCAATCACAAAATCCACCACACTCGCCCAAGTGAAGTTATTGATGAAATTGTTGGCCATGCAAGTGTCGAAAAACTCGTTGAGGGGACGCTTTATGTCGTGGCATCCCTGACACATGTAGAAAAGTTTAAAACTTTGTGCTTTAAAATCTGATCAAACGTATTTCCTCCGTATTATGATTTGTTCGATTTCTTTTGTTAATCGCGAAAGACGCATCTGCACATCTTAACGTTAGTGTAATCACCTCTTGCCACAATAATGGCGAATCCAAGTAGATTAAACACATGAACATTTTCCTTCTCTTTGCAGTACCATCCACTACTTAAAATGGCCCTCCAGCGCCACTGTGCGGCTGATATTTAACATAGTCTTCCAGCTCCATTACCCGTATGTTATTTCAAATATTCCTCCAGTCCTATCACACAGATAAAATTTAAGGCACTGATCTCTATGTATCAGTGGATGAATCCCCGATCTCTATAGAACACAAACAAATGGATTGACCACGGTCACCGTTCTTACATACATGAACTATGGATTTTGATCGAATCATTTCAAAATTCTTATCAGTGCGTAAACTTAGACAAAACGAATCTCCAAAAATGTGTTACAATTATTTATTCCATTTATGCAGAAATTCAATCAGGCATGATTACTTCTGTTTTGCTCCATAGATTTTTTCGGTGTTTTGTTTTCGGAATGTGAAATAAAACTATCAACAGAAAAACTGTATTCGTTGGGTGGCGATTGGCAAAAAATGGTCTAGGTGGCGATTAGCAACAAACGAACCACATCGGGATTCGTACAAACAATCTTTTTAACAGTTGACAAGATTTCTTTCCAAAACCGGCGAGGAAGAAGCAACACACATTTTGTTGTTTTTGTCCTATTTTTTGTGTGAATTTAGTACTGTGATTGTACGTGCGTGCAAATGAATGTACTTAAAAGCCTTTGAAAATAAACTTTACACAAAAACAGTCGGAATAGACGGGTTATCAGCTCCCCCCAGGAAGTTTAAGTGTTGCGGAAATTTTTCCATCGCACATTCGTTGACCTGCTGACGAACCGACAAAAAGGTCAAGCGAATCCACTTGTAGTTCGACATCGAATTTCCTAAAACGCTGCACTCCATTACACTGAAATCACAAAAGGTTTCAAACAACATTCTCACAAATGCAGTAAGACAATAAGGTCGTCAAATGGGAAAATTTTAACAATGATCCCTGTGTATTTTACGTTTTTTTTTCTGCACCAAATCGTAAAACGTCATACGTGTGGCTTAAATTATGCTTTAAATGCTTAAATAAAATTACAGTATTACGATCCATGTACAGGAGTATAAAGTTCCATTGCGAACTCGATTGTTAAATTGTAAGACTATTATTGGCCACTCGGTGACTTAGTTAATTATCACAAACCAATTGTCATGGGAAAATATGTGCCACATGCATGACTTTCTTTCAATAGTACTATATGTTTTTTTCGTGCGTGTGCAACCATGGTTTAACGCACCATGTGGCACATTCAATGTCTGACAATACAATCATGTCATTACCTTGTTGTAACAGACAACATTGACGTGTTGTGAAAGCGAAAAAACGCACAAGCGTTTCCCACAATTTCCGAACCTGCTAGTTTGGCGAGTCAACCATACGCGGTTGTTAACTTGTAGCTATTTGAAACCCAGGATCGCACGCACCTCGTAAAGCATCGTCATTTTAAAACAAATACGATCTTTAGGCGAAAATCGGGCGCAATATCTCAGCAGCAACAACGTGGTTTGGTGAGTTTGACAATTGCAGCTGTGATCGGAAAAAGTACAGTATCAACGTTGGGTATACAGCACCGTAGATACGCAAGGCTGGATTACAAAAGAAATGCGGTGCTTTTTAGGGCTTGAATGGATATATTTTTGTTTCAAAACCGCCGGGTCATCAATGTCCATTTGATGGATCGCACAATTGAGCAAAATTGCCAGTCTGACTCCCACTTGAGCAGGAAAATTTGCCGCTTTGATGTCGTCAGATCGTTTTACCAACGCTCCATTACCTGCAAAAGATTAGTGTGGAATGCCACATCTACTATTTTTTTAAAATCTGTTCAGTAATGGGTCAAGAAACGGACAAGACTCCTCTTTTTAAAAAAAATTAAAATATTCTTGAACAATGATAACTTTAATATACACTTATTCCGGACACGCAATTATGAAGGGATGGATTCACTTCGTTGCACATTACTTCAAAGTCAATAATATACCTTTTGTACCACGCCCGCGGTTGCGTGGTTTCATAGACAAGCCCTTTTATATCTGCAGCAAACAAAAACCGTACCGCACACGGCAGAAGCGAAACGGTTACCGTTTTTGTCACGCAGGTGCTGCAAATCATCATTTGTTTGATCTCAAGTCAAACTTTACATTGAGGTTGATACGTCTGTTACGTCAGAATGGCATCGCCCTTTGATTACAATACAATGCTTGACTTGAAAGGAATAATTCAAAACAGAAAATGATCAGTTTAATTCAGTAGTTCTCAACCTCTTTTTCCAGGCGGACCAGTTTTTTCAAATATTTGGCTCCAGCTGAGATTAAGTCTAGGTTGAACGTGACAATGTGTTTTTGTTTGTGATGTAACAAAGGTTGTAACATGTTTCTGTAATTTTGTGTGTTGTCAGGATTTATTGTGCCATGCGTAAACATATTTCGATCAATCATATAGGGTGAGTATTTTGAGGTTGCCACGCACCCCCTGATGGATATTAAGAACCATTTTTGCAAGTTCAGCGTGTGACTGAGTTTGCACAACAAATTTCTTAGTAAACCGAGGGGTCGCATTGCAGTGGTAAATTGGTCTCATAACATTGGTTGTTTCAGTTGATCGACAGAAAGTAAAAGTTGTTGCAACAAGATTTCACCTGCTTCTGTCTATGCAGCATTTTGAGCAACAGCAAGTCTGCACGCCAAACCTTGGTTACGTCATTAGTTTTTTTTTTGGCCACATTGACTCACCAAACACACAACTTCCATTTGAACTGAAGCCAGGCGGAGAAATGCATTTCCGACACATCGGAGGCGTTCTGCTTGGATTGTGTAACAGAATAAGTCACTGTTTGCCGAGATGTTTGCGCGGGTAGCCTTTAATACCTTGAAACACGGCTATACACAGGTCTAAATATTGAACGACGTTTGGCAATCGCCGGCGCTTATAGTGGATTACGTTGGTATTGGGAGTTTCCTTCAATAACACCAGATATTTTTATGCGTATTTGGGACATATTGTTTTGGCCTTAGAAGCATTTTCTTACTGGAGTAGTTGTTTAAATAGAACGTCATAAAACGTCTCCCAATTGTTTAACGTTTGTTTTGCGGTTTCGTTTACAAGATTTTATTGCAATTTAAGGCGAATGCTGCGCATACCACAATAGTGTGAAAGGCCTATTTGCCATGTCCGGGGTCACGACGAAAACCATACTTGCAACAGTTGTAAGGTAGTTTTTATGTCATAGTGTGTTTATAACTTTAGGCAATCCACCACAGGTTTAGAACAGATGAAGACAATAACATCGCTGTTTTGTTGTAATTTCCAAATCAGACCAGTAGTCTTAGCAGTAAATATGTGGAAGATATGTAAAGCCCTTTTCTAATGTTCTCAAAAATAGTCTTGGCTGTAAGTGTGTATTAAAATTCAGTGTTATGCACGCGTTAACGTGAAAAGGTGCGGTAACATCACGATCATAGGCGTACAACAGGCATTATGGGTTTTTTTATTCGTATTTTTTGCCGACGGTTTAAATATAGCAAGCATTATATGCAACAGAAAAAAAACAGGATTAATGTAAATTGTCAGGGTGCTTGCCAAGTTGTGATTGTGGCAACTTTCAATGGATTTCCCAATTGTTTGGTTCCGGTTTTTGCGGTTGTATAAAGGCAGTACGTGCCCTGATCTGCGCTGTTCCTGGTGCTATGACAAGTGGTAGTTTCCTATGCAGAGAAGCAAGTCAAGTCTCACCGTGGGACCGGCGCAAGGCCGGCAAATTTTTTCTTTTGTCGGGCGTCCAGCTTGACGGGAGCGGTGAAGTCTTTTCAGATGATGATGAGCGCGTTTTTATATGCCCTTAAGTTGCGGTCGCAGTTAAGATCACATCAATTGAGGGCCTCTTTATTCGTCGATCTTGTTTAACGTTTCGCTTTTTCGCGACAAAGAACGCCAAGATTTGAGCCACAATGAAAAAGTTAATTAAAGACACGCGGCCCGTTGTAAGTATCAAATTATCGCTCTAATGGATTTAAAGCTTTTATTCCCAACAACAACAAAGTAAAGTCTCGCAAGATCTAAGTATATAGCAGAAAATCTGTGTCCTAAACACGTAATACGAATGGCATTCATTGAAATATCGCGAAAATTAAAAAGTCCATTGAAGGCCCAATGAGTACGTATACCACTATTCTGTCATTCACCGAACGCTGTATAGGTCGTGAACTTCACAAAACCGTTCATTACCCATACTTCGCGAGGCAAGGAAAATCCATTCCCAGCCATTTGGAAACCTCCCTATAATACATCACCAACCTCTTTATCATTCATTCCGCACATTTTAATCCACCCAAACACCCCTCACAGACACTCGCGAGCGCAAGCATCCGGCATTTTCGAAGAAATACCGATGAATGTTGTCGTTTTGTACACATATTCAAGTTGCCCGCGACCGGGGCGCAAAGCCGGTGAGGACGGACAGGTGACATTGACGTGTAATGTTGCGCATCCTTGACGCACGGCACCATCGACGACCGGCATTGTTTTTCGGATGGCTGAGAAGGGCTATACCAGCCTTTCGCACATGTGTCGTCGAGGGGTCGGGCATTCGTGTCGGAAATTCGCACAGAAAGGGATCGGTAATATATGAGTTATGCATCGTATATGAAACGGCAGCAATTTAATTTGTGTTACGTATCTGTTTGCGTTACTAGAGCACAGCAAAGTACAGTTAACACTATTCTGGTGTCATACTCTCAATGAGTCCAAATGTAGAAATTCGCAGGTCAGCTATCTCGTTCGTTGTTGTCACACAACGGTAGGAACTTGGGGCTTGTTTTTACTCGGTACAGCGGGTAATAAAAGTTGTTTTTGTTCCATTCAAAAGCTTTACAGCGGTTTTTATTCATCTGGAATATAGTGAACCATTTAATTATGCATGCTTGGCGAGAGGCACAGGTTAGTTCAATTTTATTCCAAATATGATTCCGGACAAGGCAAACATAGCGATTCCAAAGACGCTGCAAAAGTTTCGACCTATAAAACTCCTATCACTGCTAAACTATTCGCCTTATTAGCGGTTAAATGTGTTTACTTAAGGTTGGCCTCGTTGGTTACTTGTCTATCACCTTTGGACCTCACCCACGTCCAAATATTGCCTCAGCAAACCGTAACCAACAAACACCGCAATCATAAACCGCATAGCCCAAGTATATAATGCTTTCGGCTTTGTCGGCTCACGTATATCGTACGTACGTACGTATGTCATTCGTGAGACCTCAGAGCCTACAGCCTGAAGGGATGTTTATTTAGATGAACCACAACGCTTCCAATGCTTGCACATTGGTGTAGTTAATTTTACAAGTTTATATAAGCCGTTGTTCAGCGCTAAGTACATGGTTCATCGCCCTTACGTATAGTGCGCAAGGCTGCGAATACTCCAATACACAAGTCCTGCACGATGATGTAGAATAAATTAACACAGCCCGTTCAACATTGTGGTTTGTGCACAACTCGATATGTTTTACATGGTATACGAGGTCGCGTAAGGGGGATAAATTCATATGGGACTTTGAATTAACAGAAGACCAAACTTTCGGTGCAAGCTGTCCTGTGCCAATATTTGCAGATGACTTGGCACCTGTGTTTGCGAACCGAACTTCCGCTAAGTCGGAACTAAGAATGAAGATAATCAAATCTCTATTCAAAGAGTTTGAAATGTTTGGTTTAGGATGCAGACAATCAGTTCAGCGCAGCATTCCGTTGCAATCAAACTTTACTGCATTGCCGAGGTTTATGAATGCTTTACAACAAGCTGAGACTTTAGTAACACTACTTGATGCCGTGTGACCAACTGAATATTCCTGTCACATCAATTTATCAAATCATAGGGTTTACTGACTTTGTGGTACAAGGGGTAATAAGGAGACTCATGCTGTCGACTCGGGAACAAGTCTAGTCCATTTTACGCTTCACTTGCTAAAGGAAAATGTTACATCTGTTGTAAAAACGTCACTGGAACACAAGTTCATGGCTTTGATTTTTACCAAAACTACTTTTCGCTTGAAAAAACACGTTAAGTAAACATGTCTTGTCCATGAAATTAATTCAGCACTTTTTGAATGTAACACAGAATTTTTTAACAAATTTTGGGTCATATCAATGCGAAGCCATTCAAGATTGGCAGCGATATCTCATTGTAAGGATTGCAGTCATAACGAGTTGAGGCGTTTTTTTCTTTCAACGAAGTCGATTCTTTATCAGATTGAGGCGGATGAGGGAAGATTTAAACGCACGACCTGTCATCGATAGTTTACATCGACAGGAGTACGAAAAACCATTTGACACCTTCTGAGTTTTTGGGCAGGGTGCAGTTGGAAATGTCGATCACATGCGCGAGCGTGTTCTGCACTCCCGTGTTGCAGAGCGGATGTAATTGGAACCAAACAGGTGTTTTTGCAGACGAATAAGCAGCATTTTGCGACAGCGAAATTTTTGTGCCACTCATGGAAATGTTTATATTGTGCGCATGTTATTGAATATAAAGCTAATGATACAACGTTGTTATTACAAGTACTCTGGTAAATATTCGGACAAACGGCATTTTCAAAACATTCTTACAGTCATGCAAAGTTTTCAGTTTTCAATTTAAATAGACACTGTGGTATATTTTCAGACAAACGACATGCCTTTGTCGCAATCCCCAGATGCACAAGAGTCTGTGGCTTACTTTTCGCGAACAAACCACTTGTAAAAGCGACGAAGCGGAAACAATACGTGCAAAAACCTCGAATAGGGCAATCCGCGAGCGACGTTGACGATTTGCGGGTCATGCCTGCCGACTTGCGGTTAGGATTTTCCGGCCGATTTTGCACCGCTAAGCCGATGCCAATGGGTGGCACAGACACGGAAAAGGCTTACCAAAGTTGCAAAGCATAAAAAAATCATGCTGTTCGATAGGAAATTGAGTGGAGGCAAAGAAAGTCTACAACAGCGTGGATTAGCTTGTTAAAATATCACATTTTCAAGTGTGTACATTGTGGAAGACGTGTTATATCAGACCAGCAGGGTTGTTTGTTAACACATATTTCAACATTTTTACGTCAAAAAAGTTGTTGGACTATCAGCTTCAAATGCTGAGCCACATATGTTTATGTCAAAACTATAATATGTGTTTGACCAAATCATACAGACGAAAGCTTAATGCAAAAGTTCTATCAGAATTCATGTCTTCAGGAATCAAATATTTACGTTTAGGTAAATGTGGTTCATGGCGCTACGTTAATCCCATTGATCTTTTGTTACGAAAACTTACTTGCGGTTTGTTGGTGACGAAAACAACCAAAACCGACACCGATATTCTGTGCGGTGTGTTTTGTTTTAATTAAGGTATTAGACATGATTTCTGTACCCGTTCCCACGGTCTTGCATACGAAAACTTATCTGTGGGAATAGTAAGGCGGTTGAAGGTGTAAGGACTGTCTCATAACGAGTGGCACAGTTCATACGGTATAGGTTCTCGTTCGAGGTCAGTACGCACCGTATACATCAAGGGTTTCAAACTCAAGTTTGCACAAAGTTTAGTTGAAGTGGAGACGGGATGTTCGTCAGCGAATTTGTTTGTTACTTTGCCGTTTATTGTTTTGTGTTGTTCCATTCATAAAGTTCAATACGTGTTAGAAATCGTAATCGTGGTTTAAGGCGTAGTAGTCACATAGATAGATGCGCAGAAAGTGGTATTAATCCATCAAAAACCACTAATACCACAATATTTCCGTGTACAGCCCAACCGTATAAGTGGTGTTGTGGTTGGTGTATTTGCACAAATAAGACAAAACGTAGAGCGATAGAAAACTATCGGTTTTCTGGGAGTACAACATGCCTGACGGATATGTCTTTAGATGGGCGATCCGTCCGCTTATCTTCGCCTGCAGCAGATAGTTTCCGCCTCATCATCCAGCGACAGACAAACCGACCACAAGACTTTCACCTCGTGTCGAATATTTTGCCACACACCGCGTTATCAACAAACCGCGTCATTCGTTCGCCACCCGTAACAAGTTCAAACTTTCATCGCGAAACAAGTAGCAAGTGGTTTTTACGCCCGTAAAGGTTGGACAGCACTGCAAACTCCCACGGGCCTGATACGATTCTCGCTAAGTTTTTTCACAATCCTGTGTTAAGTTTTACACAGAAATATTGAATGGTGTTTCATGGCGGTATTTTCCCAACTGATTTCCCCTCTGTGCTATGGTTAATCGGTTCCAATGAAATCTTACCACTTATACTATTTTCTTATAATCTTTCGCGCAAAATAACATGATGAGAATTGCCCCTTTGTTTCGTTCTCGAATCCATAGCCATATACGTTGCTATAACTTCTTTTAGGTAATTAACTTGTGAAGCTGAAAAATGTATATTTCGACTTTCAGTAACCTTGCTGTGTGTGTTGGTCACACGATTTAATTATTAGACTGTATTTAGTACAAGGTTAAGATGTGGCGACCGCCCACAGCGATAACGATACACTTATTGCTACTGAATACAGGATGCGCTTTTTTCAATGGCAATAACCGAGTTTGACCACAATACGCATAGCTGAAGGAATCTGTGTCGGACTTACAGCGCAAATCTGGTAAAGGCGCATGTAGCGAAAACAAACAACTCTTCTAATCCTACGACCTCTCCGGTTGCGGACGGGATTACGTATAGTGTAATATGTGGCCATTTCGACGTTCCGTGCCTCGGCAAAGCCACCCTGGGAGTCTGAGTTTTGCAACTCGAGAAAAAGCGTGGCCGGTGCATGGCTGCGTGCCTATAAGCAGGTGAAGGTGGGAGCCGGCTGTCTGGTAGCGACATGCAAGCGGTCTGATCGCACAAGAAGTTATGTTTGAAAAGTTTATCAAAATGCGATCGGCATAGCTGTGACGTAATCTGGTACGAATCGCATTAAACTGTTGGTTTGTATTTCCAGATGGTGATGACTGTTTGTCTTGTTGGTATTAAATGATTTTTCATTACTGGTTAAAAGCGAAAATGCGCCAATTTATATTCCTGAGCTTTGTGGTGTGCGTCCGGTTGGTCGCAGCAGCCCACGGAAATGACCCGATACACGGTAAGTCTATATCATTTGTACATTTTCGCTCCATCATCATCAGTGTGAACACTAACAAGGTTGTAAAAATAGTTGATGGTTAACGTAAAAAAAACAACGAGAAACGGTTAAATACGTCGTGCTCCGTTAAAGCGGATTTGCTTTGATGTTCGCAAAGGCTTTGAAGACGTTTAGGATAGCTAATCGATAAACCAAACAGACCGCTCAATTGGGGGCTTTGCAAAGGCGTTGCGTTTCGGTGGGCCTTTCACCACCACATGCGGATTTCTCACCATGCAAGTAACCGAGGTACAGGGTTGCAATTTGTCAGTGTCCGAGCTTTGGGCGCCTATAATTGGCGTAAAGCCGTCCCAGCGAACGGCGTAAGTCTAAATTTTGGCCTGTACTTACGTCACTGCACAGGCCGCAAATGTCAGCATCGGCCCCGACCCCTTGCACTTGCGGTGGTAATTATTGAGGCGCCGGCCTGGATTCTTGGGCGGATATAAATATGCTTGCTAGTTTTTTGAAATATTTCCAACCAGGAAAACAATGTAGTCTGTATATTTCTGGGCGCATTGTTGTATCGAGAAACATTTGATTTTAAGTTTTGGTCTTTTGCATTTGACAATCATTCGCATAACCAACAAAATACCGTAACCAGGTGATTTTTATAATTGTTTTGATAACCTGCTCATTAAATTTTCCAAATTGGGTGGGTGCAAATTTTGTTGATGCTGATGCACAAACAACAGGAATTTTACGCAACAAACTTTGCGATTTTCATCGTACGATATTGTAATGTTTCTTGTGATAAAATGAAAATCAAATCGCAGCACACGGCGCGTGCCCAGGCAATAGCAGCGTATAGCTATTTAAACGGTGGGTTTTTTTTGCGTATAAAATGCAAATACTTACACAAGTAAGCAATGAAAAGGGCGACTTTGTGTTGATCTTGCAAAGCAGGTTGCCAGCTCTCCCAGCTTATCCAGATAAGAGATCCCTTGTCGGGTAAGTCAAGCTCGACTGCATTCACGTTGTCAGTGTTGGCTCGTCGCCTTGTGAAATTTTTCTTTGGCATTGTGTCCCTTGTTTTTTATTACTTTCGTTATTTATGTCTTGTACAATCCCATGTAGGTTAAGACAGTGGTTGCCGACTTTCATGAAGCGATGACGTAATCAACCCTAACAAAACGTTATTACGACGCACTTGAAAAATGTTGACCTTTTTTGGACATCTTGATAGTTTCGACCTTTTATTTTAGAAACGAATTTGACGTAATTTGGTAATTCGATATTTCGTAAGTAATATGATAATTCAACAGCTAAGAAGTCACGTAGTTTATTATGGAAATATAATTCGTCCAAAGGCTTCAAGTATGGTCGCGACGCCCCAACGACAATAAAACGACGCATTTGGGAACCACTGGGTTAAGGCCTTGTGGGGTGTTTTATTTTATTCTGTTCTTTTTGACGTTGTTCCTGTTTATTTGGGTTGTGTTTATCTCATCTGTTTATATCACAACGCTTGCTGGATTCTGTTTGCCATTCTGTGTAAAACGCATCGAAACAAAAACTTCTTACTGTCAACAGCCCTCGTCGTAGCAATTGCATGTCCAGACTCCTGTCATTGTCCGTCAGAGGAAAGGGTTGACTGCAGCGCCTTAGACCTTCAGCGAGTGCCGGGAAATATATCTGGAACCACGACTCAACTACTTCTCAGTCAAAACAGGTTTGCCCAAGATGGTTTTTGTTTGCTACGTGATGCGCGAAGTATGTGATGTGTGGCAAATTGTGCAACAACAAACCTTGTTCATCACCATGCCAGTTACAATATTATCGACCCTTTATCTAAAATGGTGGCATCTCAATCCACACCCTCACAAGTCACGATAAGATATGGAGATAATAATTCGAAAGATAGTTCCCCATATCTTCACCTGTTTGTAATATACTCCCACGCACTGACTTATTAAGATCATAATGACAAGAAATGCTATTTTACAGACTTGTCGGCTTGTCTTCGGAATGTTTCGACGCCTGTCCGCTCATCCGAACGCTCGACCTCCAAAAAAACCGTTTGTCGGATGAGGGCTTGACCGATAACGCTTTCGCTTCCCTCATCACACTCAACCACCTTTACTTGGCCGAAAACCGGCTACGCCAAGTTCCAAAGGGCCTTCCGGACTCCCTTATAACTCTTAATTTGGCTGGTAAGTGTTGTCTTTTTGAAACTACTCGCGAAACATTTTGAAACCGTGTAAGTTTGTCAGAAGGGTTGGCCTGGGAAAACGTAGCAAGAATTTCTTCGTGGGGTAAGAAAATTTCACACCAAAGTTTTAGAACCTCAAATGCGTCGAAACTTTTATAATAGTCGACCAATAGCCGGGATATGAACTCAAACAGTCTCTGGTTGTTTTGGCAATTCCGCATTAATCGCAGTGTCAAAAAGATCGCAACTTCCCTCCGTATTTGGAGGCGGCATTCTTTCTCCGCCATCGAAAATCACCGATCATCTTCACGATGCAACTTCACTCCATACATCTTCCGCCACGCGGCTGCAATCGCACCGATTTTCGGCTCGGTGCAGATTACAGGGAAAAGACACGAAAGCACCATCGATCATCAGTGAACTTTAACTAAATGCATCAGGCCGTTGTTTGTGCATCGGGTTACTTTGGGTCATTAAGGGCAAGGCGTCGGAAATACTTCCCTGATGTGACCTTATCGCCCGGAACTAAACGGTTGTAAACACGAATATTTCATGACTTGTATTTTGCTTTTAATGCGCCTTTGATTGAACTACTTTGAAGTATAAGATTATTGTACCAGGTCATTCGAACCTTGAAAACTGTAATTTTATGGCCGAAACACAGCGAAAGGGTAAATCTGGAGCAACTTAAGGTATAATCACACATTCACTGATTGCTTCTACAAAATGGTCCATTTCTAACGCGATGTAGCCCACCAACTGACGATAGTAAGTCACAGGATTGACCATTTATGACGTAGGCAACGAGATCAAGCGGATCGACCCCAATGCACTCGCCCTCAACCGGAAACTGCGTCACCTTTATCTCCATGACAACCTGCTAAGCAACGAAGGGATGCGAAGAAAAGTATTCGGAAGTTTGAGTCACTTGGAGGAAGTCACACTTTCCGATAACGTCCTGTCGGAAGTTCCGCCCCTTCCTAAAACATCTGAACTGGTAAGTTTGATAAATTGCTTGGAATTACCCCATGCTAATTTCTTTCAACCCCAGAACTCCACCAACCAACAGTACCCTGATCAAACCTACAATACCCTAACCAACTCCACCTAACCCCACAATACACCCAACCAACCAACCATACAATACCCCAACCAACTCCACAATACCCTCAACCAAATCTTTAACTTACAAATGTCAAATGTTAGGGGATTTGAATTGACGCATCCTGTGAGCCCAAAGCAAGATTCACAGCTCACTGAATTCGATTTGACTTTAATCCTAAGCAATTCAAATATATTGTTGGGGTGTGTGCCGTGAGAGCAAGCTATTGCAACGGAGGGGTCGTATTTTATACTGAAAATAACCTTTATAAAAAGATCTTATATTTGGTTTGCTTTAGATTTACTTGCAAAACAACGGCATCCGGCGCATAGCGGATGGTGCGTTTCGACGAGTTCGGAACGCGAGACTGCTCTTTCTGCAGAAGAACAAGATCTCTGATGAGGGAATCTCCCGCCGCTCATTCGCCGGGCTCCGTCGGTTGGTGATATATATTGCATGCCTAGTAATTGCAGCTTTCATCCGGGAAAGTTCAGTTTTTCTTTTCCCAAAAAATGATTTTATTGTAAATATGGCCATGTTGTCTCGTCAAAATACACTACGTGATTTGTAATATTAAGTCATCCGTTAATATGCCAAGCTCTACCTGTGATATCGGGAACCAGCTGTCAAATTTCAATTTGTGAGTTGGGAAGTATGGAGTGCACGCAGGTTTGGTCTGCGACATCCGTTAAAATTTTTAGGAAGTTCAAGTTTTGATTGACACAGATTTCCGTCATCGTGACTTTTACGTTGTTGGGGTTAACTTGGATTACTTAACTAAATGCAAAGCGTATGCAGATGATGTATAAGCCATATAAAATCTGACTTAGCATGATATATTAGAATAAAAATTTAGACATGTTTGCATTTGTAAAGGCAAATAAGTGTTCTATTACAGCGAAAACTGATACCTAGAGCACAGGCAAAATCTAACCACAAATAAAATTCGGTGCATGCCAACGACTTGGGATGATTTAAACCGATCTTACCGAAATCATTCGCTGTTATGTATTAGAGTGAAGATTCAGTTTGTCCAAATTTTAAACAACTTAAATCAATCAAGTTTTTCAATCTTTGTATGTTCAACTTATAGGCCAAGATATGTATCATATAATAGTTAATACCAGACCAAAGCACGAACATGCTTTTTCACCACTATAAATGCAGATAAAAAAACGTCGAGTTAACCGAATAAATTGAAATCCGTTTGTTTTGTGCAGAATCGAGTACCTTGATCTGTCGGACAACAATCTAACTCGGGTACCAACTTATCTGCCCAGCAAACTTAAGCGAGTACATTTGGAAAGAAACCGAATCGCAAACCTTACTATGGATGCGCTCAGTCGCCTAAAGGTAATTTGCCGTTGCTATAAAACTTGCATTCCGTCTCATAAAGCATCTTCTCATAATTATTAACGTCAAGTACAGAAAACAAGCAAATAATGGAATGACGTTTACATGATAACTTGGCTACCTATGCAAGGAACGTAAACATTTTACCCCAACTCCTGTGTAATTGAATCAAGTTGCCTGGGCTGGGCTACGTTTAAAGGTTTTTCCATATCTGGTTGCAGTTATCTGTGCACGCATGAGTGTCCAGTGCGTGTGTGGTGATGGGTGTGTAAAAGATCATTGCTCATATTATTACTCAATATGTCGGCCGGGCGCCAAAACCGCCGCGAATAATTGGTACTAAACGGGGTAACAGCAGCTAAGAGGCGCCAGGGTTATGTGTTATTGAAAACTGCTTGATACGGGAATAGGTGTTTGACACGCAATGGCTGCTGTTCTTTCACGCGCCAAAACTGTGGATGAAGATCGACAATAGAATCAAAGCAAAACTTTTTTGTAAGGTTTATATGAGGGTTAATATTTCTAAGATAAACCAAACAGAATTACATTCCAAGTTCAAAATTCATTGGTAAATCACTAGGTTGTTTTGTCTCCGTCTTTCTAAACTATATGACTTTAAAAGCGATATATTAATGAAGCGTCGTTGCAACACCTTGTGTAAACTTTCACCACCTGCACATATCTCGATCATCCACAATGAATTTATTAACTTGCGTCCCGAGATTTTTAGTGGTTCCAATCGCAGAAAGATGTTCTTAAAACGGAAGCAACAAGTTTGTGCATCTTTCAGGCTTGCACTGGGTGGAAAACGCACTAAACAGAAATTCGCTCTTGGCAGTGCTTATGGCTTCCGAGGCGCGACCCGATAACACCGGTAAACGACTTTGTAACGCTGACCCCAGCAGCGATAATGTCATATCAAACGATGCATCGGCGATATTGATCTCGGAAATCGTAAATTTTCGAGATTTTTCAACGACAAGGCGATTTAACGAGCAGCGTTGCGATGGAGATACCTTGATGTTGCTTTTGCGGGTATGCAGAGAAACGTATTCATTTGCGTTTGTCCTGTAATTGACCCATTCACCTTGTCGTAAAGACCTGAGCGCAAGCAAATTTAACATGTTTGAGAATACGGTAAATAAACGATGAAACAATCCTTTCCCAAGATTTCCTTAGCATTATTCATTTCAAGGCGCTTCACGCTCTGTTTTTGTTAACTAATCAGCAACACGTGTTACACGTTTTGAAATGAGGAAAGTTGCCTAAACTTTTGTGGTGTACAGAAAGATTCAAAAGGTGACAGTCAACGCTTTTATTGTTTTGCAGAGAGTAGAATATCTCCTGCTTCATCAAAACAACATAAACTCAAATTGCATAGAAGCTGGGGCCTTCTCTAGACTTTTTCGACTCCACACTCTTCACTTGTTCCGCAACCAACTTACAACCATTCCAGCAAAGCTGCCAAAAAAGTAAGAGACGCACAAACTATATTTCTTATCACAAAACTTTCTTTAAACCGCGTTGACGTTTCGATTGGTTTTGCTTTGGCCAGCACGGCCGGGTGGCTAATAAAGTCCCGTGAGGCTTATCGCAACCCATCACCTCCCAGTGTGACTTGCCGTCAACCTATGGCAGACAGTAAACCTCCACGAGGATTCCACCTCAACATGTGTCGCTCGACTCGATAATCCTTATGGTTTTATCGACGTCCGTGCCATTTTAGTTTACAAGTTTGTTGTTCATGAGCGTGGTTACTTCACTTGCAAATAAAAAAATATTTAATTTGATTCGACTTTTATAAAATTAATTCTGCTGTAAAAGAAATATATGTAAATTTTAATCATGATAACCTTGTAGACTGCAAGTACTCGTCTTACTCGATAATCGCATCGCTTCGATAGAGCCGAGCGATTTCAACACAAGTCGCAAACTTCGCGAACTCGACATCCGCTTCAATCGTCTCACGAACAGCGGGATTTCGCGTGGAAGTCTTCGAAAACTCAAGTTTCTCGAGAAAGTCGATTTTTCCGGGAACAAGCTGCGGGCGGTACCGGTGTTTCCCCGGTAAAACAATTTATTTATTTGCTGTAAAGTTTACACGCGTTTCTATATCGAACATACACACGGATAATTACTCTCATTTCATAGCAACGTTTAATTATCCATAATATCTTCTAGTTGTCTCTTGTGTGTTGTGCTGCGATTTGAAAAATCTTTTTCGATATAGTGGGAAAATTCAACTGCGGTCTTGGTTTGTTTTTACACAAAATTTACACATTTCTATTTAGGAATGTGACAACCGTGGTGCTGGCGTCAAACCACATTTACCGAATTCCGCCATTCTCGTTGGCGCGTATTCCTCTCCTGGAACACCTTTACCTCTCTGGTAACAGACTTTCCGACAGTGGTATCCCAAAAAACGTGTTTCAGCGCAATTCGCAGTTGAAAGTGAGTGAAGGTTGAAGCAGGTTTTACTTTATTTTTTTAATTTTGTGAAAAATTTCGTATTAAAAACACTATCCACGATTTTTTTTAATGTCTACAAAAAGATGTACATTTCTTTTAAGTCACATGTTTGGCGTTTGTCGTGAAATCCAAGAGAAATGAACTTTGTTTCATTTAAACCTTACACAAACTGTTGCTTTGAACAGACTCTGGATTTGAGCGAAAATAATCTGACGTCAGTTCCCGCCAATCTGCCGGTAAACCTTGAGCACTTGAACTTGAGAGGAAACAAGATCGAATCTATTTCCAAGGATGCATTTGTGCACACTCCCCATTTGAAAGGTACGTTTCGCACACCAGCACTCAACATTTAAGATTTTCTTCCTTAGATCAACTTTTTTCTAAGACGACTTGTTGTGCGGGGCACATGTGGAAACTTCACATTTAAATTCACAACATACAATAACCCCGTGTAAAAACGCAGCTGTTTAGCGAAACATGTTTACCTTAATGCGTTTTGACACAAGGTTATTTTATGTTGTAATTTTAAATCAGCACCTACACATTAAGTTCAGACACAGTTGGGAAATACTGTTCTTTTAGGATCACTGACCTCATCAAATCATGCTTTTATTTGGGCTTCGCCAATAAACAACAACAATTAGAAACAGAATGGCTCCCGATATAACCATTAACACGCCATAAACCCATCCGAAAAATGACATTACTTGCATTCTGTTGCACTGAGTGCTGGGTTGGTTGAGTCCAACATTTGGAGGCCAACCGTTTTTTTGTGAAGAATTAAAACCACATTGCACGCCTTGTTTATTTCTTCCAACATGTTTTCAGTTATTCATCTTCAAGACAACTATCTTTTACCCGAAACTGTGTCCCGAGCCGCCTTCCTTCATCTGCGCTATTTGCAGCGCATTGACATCACCTGGCGGCCACGCAAAGCACATGAAAAACTTCCGCACGTGGGCGCCACCGAACGAAGAAAACGAGAAATTGTTGATGTCTGGCGGCAAGACGTGGGCTTCCAGCGTGAATTGTGCAGTCGCGAAGTTTTGCATCATGGTTGTCTGGCGGGCAAAGTTATGATATGGCCGAATAAAAAGCGACGAAGAAAGGTGCATTAACAACCTTGAAAGACGAGAATGCGGTATTCCAACCAAGGTGTTTTTCATTGTACAGATGTACGTTCACGATTTTTAACTGTTTATGATGTTTTTTCGATTGGAAAGCTACATTTACAGAGGCGGAGTAAACCCATTATGCAGACGGCACTGTCTATTCAACCATGTTCATAAACATGTTTTTTTATAGCCGAATAAAAAATGCAGTAGCTTAACATAGCAACTTGATTCCACGCAACTCCGTCGAATCTGCCCCGTCGATTGCCGAGTTTATTTGTATGTAGGCTACTTAATCAGAGCAGATCATAACAAGCATTTCTCGATTTTTAAAATTCGTGAACGTGGCTGATTTCCCATATACAAATGACAAAGTAATACGTCATCAGCATTGGTGAGGACAAGATGCTTAACCCTTGCTATAGCTGTTGTGGACGATGTTTATTTTGTGTACACAGAATTTTGTTTTATTCTTTTATTGGTGTATTATTGGCGCAGCTTCCAGCTCTATTTCTTCTTCTTTTTACGGTATCTACCTCCTGTGTCCACCCTTGTTCCTTTACAACATTTTTATCAAATCATCTCGCACTTTTAAAAATGCACAAACTGAAACGGAGTGAGAAAAGTTATTTCCGAACAGGCCAGTGTCTGACATTTACGGCGCCACTATACACTGCTCCAGGTTAGGCAAAACTGTGTATATACAGTAAAATTGGTTTTAGCAACCTTTAAGTAAAATCCAAAGGCTTTAGATTGAAGTTTTTCGTTACCAATGAAATTATTGTCTATTGTTTTCATTTTGCAACAGGATTTAAAACAGAAAAACATAAACAGATACAAGAACGAGACTTGTCACAAATCCTGCGAAAAAAAGGCCAAAAAACATTTTAAATATGCACAACAATGGTTAAAAACCAAATCCGATCCGTTAGAATAATTGGGATTTGAAAGGAAGCGAGTATGGACTGTTTCTTCATGCGCTAAACATATGTAGCTTTAACTCATTTTTGCGATTGCCTGATTACAATGGTACTATTACCACCCTGGTGAAAATCTTAACAGCATCAGTCATTTTTTTGGTTTTCATCAGGTGGCATTTGAGCATCCTGTTTAAAATCTAGAACATTATCAATTAGTCCAAATTCCTTGGCTTCATGGGGGTCCAGGAAATTATCACGGTCCAGTGCTTTTTCTGCAGCACAAAAATGCATGTAAATCATAATAAATCATGTTTAAGTGTTTACCCACCTATGACTTCAGTCGTTTGTCCAGTGTGACGCACATATAGCTCATTAAGTTTGTCCTTCATTTTTTTAATCTCGTTAGCCTGAATTATGATATCTGAGGCTTGACCCTGAACACCACCTAATGGCTGATGCACCATAACTCTGGAGTTGGGCAAAGCATTTCTCATTCCCGGAGCTCCGGCACATAGCAGTAAAGAACCCATGCTGCTTGCTTGGCCAACACACCAGGTGGCTACTGGGCATTGGACAAGCTGCATGGTATCATATACAGCCAGTCCAGCAGTCACAGATCCACCTAAAATATTGTATTTAGCTTAAAACATTGGCCTAGATGCAATACCGGCTATTTTGCTAAGCTATAACCTTACCAGACATTAAGCACACCAATAGTACCCAAACGCACTCGAAGAATTTGTGGCAATTAAAAAATAAGATTAAGTTTCAAACACTTCCAAGGTCAACTTTCTAATTGGGTGATATATTGCCTAATTTTTGTGAATTTAGTTTGCAGTTAATCACAATGTTGTAATGCCAGAGAATAAGTTTCCATCTAACAAATGGCTGGTGCTTGTTTTGGGTTTCACTAAATGCTTAGTGTATATTTTACTACCAAAGCCAAGCTTATGTGTTTGGCCAACACTATAAAAAGGTAAGACTGAACATATTCCCTATTGCAAGTCAAAATGTATTTAAAAAAGGACAAAAAAATTCTACACACCAGGGGTGTTAATATACATGTGAACTGGCTTCTTTTTGCTTTCCGACTGTAGAAATAAAAGCTGAGCAACAAGCAAACCAGAAACAAAGTCATCCACCTGACAAACATAGCACAGTTATTAATTCCAGTAAGCAATTGTCCAAAAAAGGAATATTAATTTGTCAATTGGAAAGAAATGTCAAGGAAAGGTATAGCAAAAAAATTAAAACTACGGACCTACCGGTGCCATAAGACAAACTATTCTTTCTTTTAAAAGTCGTGAATAGATATCATATGTTCTTTCACCACGACCTGTTTGTTCAATAACAAATGGGACACCAAGTGGGTGATTGTCTGTGACTGACAAAGACAGTTGTCGTTTCCACAACACAGAAACGCTCTGGAATTAAATGAAAAAGATGACAAAAAAGTGCAACCAAAGTCATTTCAAATTGGCATTTGCTTTTGAAAAATCTTCAGATTAATAAGTCTGTATTACACAACAGTGGAGGGTGTTTTTAAAAATTGATTACGCACATTGGGCAACACATTTGTGTAAAAAGATACTGCCTAATTTATATGAGCAAATGGCTGTCAAAATTTCAAAAATGTGACACTTTTTGGCTTCGTTAACTGGTTTTAATACAATATTCTAATTTGGGATGTTAAACAACCCAACTTTAGTAGATTGTCATACACCCATTACATAAATAGCATTCAAAGCAATTCTACGTAGTCCTGCACAAACCAAAAGAAATTTCGATAGTACTAAATGAATATTATTACCTTGCGTGCACAATGAAGAAACCTGTTGCTGACATTCATGGTTACTGTAAAAGGTTCAAATCATAGCGAAAGGTTTACCTGAAAGCACAGACAAGCTTTTTATCCAACTTTTTGATTTAGTCACAAAGTCAATGAAAACAAATCAAATTGCATGGGAACATTGCAAGTCATGCGTAACACGACAACAGTGACGTAGTTTTCTGCCATTAGATCTCTATTGTTTAAAAGAAATCAAAACACGTTTAAAAGAAATCAGCGGAATGGAAGTGCTTTTCTGTCATACGGTTTTCACCCTAATACTTCGCAGGTGTCTATAGCTACGATTTTATTGAACTGTGAATTGAAATGAATTCTATTTGAATAAGCAATAGCCTACTAATGATGCATGCAAAGGCGAAATATACATATAAAAAAAAACGTTAAACAGACGACTCAGGATTATTTATAATATTTTGTGCTAATCTGTCACTGAATCTCGGTTAGCCATAGAGACAACAGGCGAAGAAAACAACTTACATTTTAAAACAGTATACATGCAACTTCATTTGTTCAATAGTAGACTTTGCCAAGTGCGTTTTTTCATCAAATTTCACGGAATGGTTCACAGCACGAATCCGAACAACACGTTTGTGAGAACGCACAAGAGGTTTCATATATTAGGACACGCCAGCCACAAAATGTCGCTTATCCTTGATTGCAAACATTACTAATTTATAACGTGAATACAAAGGGATAAATATACAATGCGTGAGATTTATCTGTGTAAGGATATGATTGATCGTGCGCTCGTAGTGGAAGACAAATACGGAAACATATGTCTCATCGAAATCCGTGCTTCGTGTATTGTTGTTGAATCACAACCCTGCATACTTATCCAATCACAAACTTTGGTTGAGAGCAGGTTAAAATACAGTTCGAAGCTTGTCTGTACCATCTGCAGACGTGGGCGATCATTAGCATAGATCTACAAAGACCTAGTAGACCTTTTTGCACTAAAACATCCTCAGAGCCGCAAAACCTGCATTGGCAGGTAGGCTATTATTTTTAGATGATTTTTCTTTTTTATACTACATTGGGATTAGAACCCAGGATATCCTGGCCAGAATCCTGATCAGGTTCGATTTGACTCTCTTTTGTATTCAAGATAAAATAAGCATTCACTACGTTCCTTCTTTTTTCAGGTCAACAGAATAAAAATATGTTTTATAAATCTAACTTGAGGAAACTGGTAGCGGTTGGCATTGTATGTGCCATAATGCTTTTGGGCTTGCTTGGTATTTTCAGAATGCCAAAGTACAAAATACGGTGAGGCGTCAAAATTTGTTTTATTGGTGCCAATTTAAGAGGTCATGACTGACGAAAGTAAACCTGTATGCCGCATGTGTTCCTTGCACGGATTTTATTAGGTTGCAAATATCACAAAGGGAAACGCTTTTCTGCGATTTTTTTCAATATACTGTACTCATATTTGTTACGTTCTAGTATAAACTATGCATGAAATTGTTTCAAAGACAACTGTGACTGTTAGTAGTGAACTGTGTATTGCCTTCAAACAGCTTAAAATCAGCACCCTAGCACTAATGTTTAACTCATTAAACTTGTCGAAGTTATAACCACAACCAAAGAACCAACATTAAATACCAGACCACATCCCAATGACTCAACACAAGTAGATTTGAAGAACTGCGTGAAACCACCAACTGCAAAGACGCACGTCATATGCAAACATTTGCTGTACACAGAAACAAAGTGCTCAAGTAACTAATGGAAACCAAATACTGAGCCAATGCCAAAACCATTTTCAAAATATTTTCCATTAACTTTTAGGTAAGAACACTTGCCCAGAGTGCGTTGTTCCAAATGTTGTCCACTATGTATGGTTTGGGAAACGAAAAATTTTGTTTTTTCATTATCTTTCTGTTCGCTCGGTATCGGTTTATCAGGTAAATCTACAAAAAAAAGAAAAGAAAACAGCTATACAAACTTGGAGGTATTCTACAGAAACCCGAAAAGATAATTTTTCACTTGGACTTTAAGCCTGAAGGTGAATTTTGGTCGAGAATATTGGCTGAAGTCCCGTGTATTGAAATATCTTACTTGGATCCGCCAACTCATGTTTTCGGACACAAAATATCCAACATTTTGCATAAAACTGACATTGCCAGGTTATCTGCTCCATCTTAAAGAAAAACAATTATCACAGAAAACTTGTTATTGTCAACAGCAATTCGTTTCAGAAATAAAATTCTTGGTGGTATTTACTTGGATTCGGATGTTATAATCCTAAAATCGTTGGACGCCTTTGGAATATATTCCTACACAATGGGAAGATCAGTTCCTATCCAACTGAGTAAGCTTTGACATGCATATGCTGGTAATTCCCTCCACGTTTTTGCAAATTAGTTTGTTTCAAGGTAATGGCGCATTTCTGTCGAAACCAAATGCTCCTTTTTTGAAGGCAAAAATAGAAGAATACAAGAACTACGATAAACAAAAAGTAATTTGTCCCTTAAGTTTAGTTCATGGCGTATGGCTTCACTTAACCGATTTAAATTAATCGCAGTTTTCTGCCTACCTCAGTTGCCTGTGGCCGAAATACATGTGGAAAAAAGGTCGATCTGATCTTCCAATTCACGTGGAGGAAACTTCAATGCATCGCCCAAACCCTTGGGTTAAACCTGCAGATTGCATGACAGGGAATTCGTACGACATAAGTAATAATTACATGTTGCATCTACATCCTTCAAAATCTATGACGCAACGGGTAGATCAATTGGTTTTGCTTATTTTGTCAGAGAGCAGACAACTGTCAGCACAAAGTCTATTTAAATATGAACAAATTAAATCAACAATATTGTCAGTATATTTTATCTTTTAATGAGCTATGTCACATCATTAATTTTGCGAGCATTTTTTATTCCGTTCAGGACAAAGACTACGGCGTCGACGAACTTCGAGTAATGGATACCACCTATGGAGCAGCCGCTAGGGCGGCGCTATTTGGAAGTCAGGACCTGGTTTTTCTGATGGATGAAAAAGAGAAAGCTAAAGATCGTAAGAAACCGAAAGCAGTTCTCCCCTTTACAGATTGATTTCAAACAAGAGACAGACATTTATTCAACGCCTATTGTTTTTTAGAACGAATTTATAAACAATTGTATTTTCTTGCGCAACTTTCTGTTTACATTTAGACCATGCATATGTCATGGGAAGTTATAGCAAAATATTATTGTTTTAAATCCATGATTTGTGTCTTTATAGTTAAACAGAAGTATCAAAACGTATATTGTGAAGAGTCAAACCATGTGCAGATCTTATAAAAAACTTTTTTTTAATTTATTGCGTTGACCCAGTAGTTACGCAGGGTTTACTAATTCAAATGGCTTAAGTGGTATTTACAACGTCTGTACTCCAAAAAAGCAAAAATACAACAAATTGAATCGTTCAATCTTAAAGCAGCAAAACAAACATTTCATTTCGATAATAAATGACATAGTAGCTTCAGGTAACAGTAAGCTTCGCTAGTTTGTCTTTTTTCAACAAATAAATTTTGTTTATTTTTTGCTGTCAGGCATTTATTTTAAAAGAACAGAAACAGAGAGCACAGTTATAAAGAGAGAGAACACGCATTGCTTAAATACAACTTCGTACAAGGTTAATCAGGACATGTCAAGGTACATGCAATGGTGACGGCAAATAGCGAAGTTGGAACAAGTTTGCGTATATCTTGCACGGCGATACAACAAGTCAACGTATTCGTAGGCGATCGGTAGCAGAAGCAACATTCATCCTTCTTTAGGCCCCTGTCAATGCAGAATGTCGTAAATATGAAGAACAACTTTATTCTGTAAATTATTGCCTGCTCCCTTCAGATCCCACATTTACTTGAGCAACTAATGAGAGTTTTTTAGACAAATAAATATGAACTGCATGACCACGCTGCAACTTGAAATACGGCGTTATCGCATCAACACCGCTCATAGAACGTAGCATTTTGTGTCCTAGGACAAAGTGATGGTTAGAATTATATGTAGTCGGGATCCGCTGGAAATAGCGATTGTAACATTCGTTTTGGCATGTTCAGTTGCAAATACGTAAGAAACGAGATTGGGCACAAGAAGAAATTCTCATTTCTGTTTGGTTAGAAACATCACAAAATTCATGATCGCACAACTCTATATGGACATAAGGGCATGTCGATGGCAGTCTTTCTGGAGAGGCATGTACATTGTTTAAAAACGGAAACATACGTTGGGTTTATGGCATGGAGTACCGCTGTACTCAAGCCTGTCCACGTGTACAATTACAGAAACTGAGTTTGGTTAAAAAAAGTTTAATGTGTGGATTTTTTTTAAGATTTTGTATCATTCGCAATTGTACATATGAAGGAAAGGCTATATAAAGACCTAACAAAGTTTTGTAGGCTTATGTATATCTACACATTTTGATTGTAATATAGCATTATTTCGCGCAACTGTATATTATTATGTTTTGGCCATGTATGTCACTGAGAAAAACGTTTTACATAGATCAGGGATTAGATAGTTTTGTTTGATATGGGCTGGGATATGCATCAGATTCCTCATTAACATAATCTACTTTTAAGGTCAACTATACAAAGAAATGTTTTATCAATCAAGACATTTAATAAAAACTGTGGCGGTTGGCGTTGTATGTGTCATAACTCTTTTTGGCTCGTACAGTATTCTTCGAGTACCAAGCTGCAAAAATTGGTGAGGCATAAAATTTGTTTCATTTACTGTCAATTTGGGAAGTTGTGTCTGACAAACGCAATCCAGCATAAATCCAGCATATGTTAATTTCACGTATTTTATTACGTTGCAAATTTCACAAAAGGAATTGGAAGCCTAAAATCCCCAATATTTTTCTAGTGGGATGAATACAAATACTGATGATCGGCTTACAAATATCGTTCAAATCATGCCTGGCAACAAAGAACTAACATTAAATTGTAACCAACATTCCAACAGTTCCACGCAGACGGAACTACAGAACTGCATCAAGCCACCTAATGCAAAGACACACGTCATATGCAAACATTTGCCGTATACAGAAACAACATGTTCAAGTAATGCAGGCTATTGAAAACTGTACTTACTGTATGAATAGATCAAAATAATTTCATGAATAAGTGATTGAATATTTTTAGATGAGAACACTTGCCCAGAGTGCACTGTTCCAAATGTTGTCCACTATGTATGGTTTGGAAAACAAAAATTTTTGTTTTTTCATTATCTTTCTGTTCGCTCGGTATCGGTTTATCAGGTAACATTACATCAGAATGTTTAAACATCCATCGAAGTTTCGCTACTTTTAGAAACCCGAAAAGATCATTTTTCACTTGGACTTTGAGCCTGAAGGTGAACTTTGGTTGAGAATATTGACTGAAGTCCCGTGTATTGAAATATCTCACTTGGATCCGCCAACGCATGTTTTCGGACACAAAATAACCAATATTTTTCACTCAACAGACGTTGCCAGGTTTTCGAATCAAAAAAACAATTATCACAGAAAACTTGTTAATGTCAACAGCAATTCCTTTCAGAAAAGAAATTCTTTTGGAGCATGGTGGTATTTACTTGGATTCGGATGTTATAATTCTTAAATCGTTGGACGCCTTAAGAATATATTCCTGCACAATGGGAAGATCAGTTCCTATCCAACTGAGTAGGCTTTGACATGTATATGGTGATAATTCCCTCCACGTTTTTACAAACTTGTTTGTTTTAAGGTAATGGCGCATTTCTGTCGGAACCAAATGCTCCTTTTTTGAAGGCAAACGTAGAAGAATACAAGAACTACGATAAATACCAAAGAGTAATTTGTCCCTTAATCAGTTTTGTTAATGGCGTATTGCTTCACTTAACCGATTTAAATTCATCCCAGTTTTCTGCCTACCTCAGTTGCCAGTGGCCCAAAATCATGTGGAAAGAAGGTCGACCTGATCTTCCAATTCACGTTGAGGAAACTTCAATGCATCGCCCGAGCCCTTGGGTTGAACCTGCAGATTGCATGACAGGGGATTCGTACGACATAACTAATAATTACATGCTGCATCTGCATCTTTCAAAATCTATGACGCAAAGGGTAGATCAATTGGTTTTGCGTATTTTGTCAGAGTGCAGACAAAGCACAAAGTCCTTTTAAAATGCACAAATTTAATCAACAATATAGTCAGTATTTTTATATTTTAATGAGCTATGCCACGTCATTGATTATGCGAGCATTTTCTATTCCGTTCAGGACAAAGACTACGGCGTCGACGAACTTCGAGTAATGGATACGACCTATGGAGCAGCCGCTAGGGCGGCGCTGTTTGGAAGTCAGGACCTGGTTTTCGTGATGAACGAGAAAGCTAAAGATCGTAAGGAACCGAAAGCAGTTCTTCCCTTTAAAGATTGATTTCAAACAAGAGACAGACATTTATCCAACGAGTATAGACTATTGAAACGAAATTAAAATTAATTGTAGTTTCTTGCTCATCATTCTGTTTATTTAGACTTTACGTATATCATGAAAAGTTAAACATTGTTGTAATAATTTGTGATTAAAAGCTCTTCTGGCAAAAGAAAAACTTGTTTGTTCGACGTTTCGGTTGTTATACAACAAACCTTCATCAAATATTGTTGTATTAAATCCATGATTTGTGTTTCTTTAGTTTATTATACGCATCAAAACGTTTATTGTGAAGTGTCAAGCGCATGTGCATATCACAAAAAAGGTATATTGAGTTGCGTATGAACTAAAGAAAAACAAATTATGGATTTAATACAAGAATGTTTTGGTAAAACTTTTTTTGGAAAGGTATTGAGTTGGCCCAGTAAGTTGTGCTGTGTTTACTAATTTGACTGCCTTAAATGGCGCTTAGGACGTCGGTAGGCCTAGGCCAAGTTAACAAAAATACAACAAACTGAATTGTTCAATAAAGCAGCAAAACAAACATTTCATTTCCATAATATATGACATAGTAGTTTCAGGTAACTGTAAGCTTCGCAATGTTAACTTTTTCTCAACAAATAAATTTTGTTTAATTTTTGCTTTCGGGCATTTATTTTAAAAGAACAGAAACAGAGAGCAAAGCTAGAAAGAGAGAGAACACGCAATGCTCAAATACACGTTCGTACAAGGACAATCGCAGGACATCCCAAGGTACATGACACTGTAGTGACGCCAAATAGCGAAGTTGGAACAAGTTTGCGTCCATCTTGCACGGCGATACAACAAGTCAACGTATTTGTAGGCGATCGGTAGCAGAAGCAACATTCATCCTTCTTTAGGCTCCCAGTCAATGCAGAATTTCGTAAATATGAAGAACAAATTCCCTGGGTATCCAGGTAACAAAGCTTTACGAACTGGTACAGCTGGTGGTCCTCATTCATGGAACTTGACCGGGGCGCTTGTTCTGTGCTATCCTGAATCGTACACTTGGCTTAGATCCTCTTGCAAGGCAATGGGATAGCTCTTGGCTTGCAATACACTAGACATGTACCAGACTTAAACTGGACGTAGAGCTTGTAACCCTAAAGAGAACCCAATTCAAATTCAAACCACTTTGGAAACTCTTCACAAAGTGTTCGACATGCATTCTGCAAGTTATCAATGGCGTTAACTAGCCACGATGCCTCTTCTCTTCCATAGAGAAGACGTTCAAAATAAATTTTCGGTCGCCTGATGCCGTTACGAACTAGAAGGTTGAGACGCGGAATACCAGTAACAAGAAACGTTACTTCCGTCCAGGGTCAGCATATCTGCATTCGCCGTAAAATAGACGAGAACTGGCATTAGATGGATCAGCTGTTGCGGACTGGCAGCGCGAATTCGGTTTTCGAAGCTGTGGGCAACCCAAGAATTTCCACACAGCATTGGATACAAAGTTGCCTTCCACCGCCGTATCTACTTCCAGCGAGCAGGACGTTGTGTTCATAAGGACCGGTACCTCCAACTTTGTTGTTTCGCATTCGAATCAAGGTGATTCTTCTTTCCACATCGGTAGCATGCAACTCTTTTGTTTTTCACAGTATCCTTTGTATATAAAGGCTTGTAAATTTTGCGAAACTTTTCCACCTGTTCTCGAATCACGGCTCAGACCGAAAACGGTTTCCTTAGCAACACGAGCAACATCTCCGTGCCCATATGAATAGTCGGTGAAAGCGATAATTCACCGATATTTACCTTGAATACAGCTTTCAGAACAGTTTTGTTGGTAACAGAGCAGATGAAACAAGTCCTTACTGCTTCGTCCAATGGGTCGGAAATGGACGGAAAGTCACACTTGGGATCATATTGTTCATCCATGAAGGCTTTAATATCTTTCATCTTCAAATCGTTTGCTTGTTTGGTCGAGATGCTCTGCGATGCCAGGTTGGCCAGAATCTTGTTCACGGTACCGGTTTGATTCGACAGAAAAGCGTGCTCTTCTTGTCTCCGAAACTTCGTGAGCCTTGAGAAAAATGCAAAACCTGGATAGATAATCCTGCCACAGCTCCGATGTGGAATCGAAAGCGCTGAAATTAGAAGTGTCCTGGGAATATCGACGGCAGCAATAGCTTTACCTCTGTTTTGTAACATAGCTTCCATCTGCTCTTGATGTCTTCGCTCCTGCTCTTGATGGCGTCGTTCTTGTGGTTCTTGCGCTGCATGCTGAGCTTCCATCTGCTTCCGCATTTCGAAAGTTTTTCCATCGTTGAGATTGTTTTTCGACTGCGTGAACTCAAAATCTGTCCACGTCGACAATATTGCATTCTTGTATTTGCAAAAGCAAGAACCAACAGCACGTACAAATTAAGACTGGTCATAAGAGAGTACAAACGTGATTTTATAGGTAAAGGGGCTAATTACATTCCTATACAATCTGCATTCTTGTACAATATTTAACAGACTGCGAAAAGAAATAACACAGGGCACGAAAAATGTTCAGCTTTACTGATCACAACATATGTATTGTCTTTCAGCACTATGGTCGGGCTTATAACGCACACGCACAACCCTTGACTAATCAGGAAAATGTCCTGTTAATTGAGGAAACATCAAAAGGTTAATTGCATTGTGTTCTGCGTACGCAACAAATATTGCGCACGTGGCTATAGTTACAAACAATTTACTAGCTTAAGGGCAGTCAGTTGCGTTTTTAGGAAGGCAGTTTGTTAGATCAGCATCCATGCACATTGTTTTCAGTTAAGTTCCACTTTCAAGTGTGTAAGTAGTCGGAGCATAAACCAAAATAAATTTCCTGGTTCTACTGGAGAGCTGGTGTTCACATATTGATATAGCTTGCAGCGTCATTCGTTTGGAATTGTGGTCGTGTGTAAACCGCCTTAGATGTGTGTGTAACTGTTTTGAGGGAATGAAGCCGACCTTCATTGAAGCTCATTCCGCTGGCACCATTCAGACAAATTGCCAGGGCAGCCGCGTACCCTACAAGCTCATATTGTTATTCAAAAACAAGCTTATTTTTTCAGAGGTTTTGTTTGCAAAAGTAGTGTTACGCTTTTGATTTAAGGTGTATTTTCCATGAATTACAGAAACAAATGAGCCATTATGAGCAGTGAGCTGCAGAGAGTGCACATTGTTTTAACTATCGTTAATCAGCAGGTGATTCCACTATACGGTACTTCGCAGTAAAGTGTGGAATCCGTGCCAAGTGCAAACCACCCAATACGAACCACTGTAGAACACAATATAGACAAAAAAAGTACTTTGAAATTAGAGTAGTGTTACGGATGTTCCCCAAATCAATATATATAGTATTGTTAGCCTAAAAGTTGTTTCAAACATAAAATCTGTAAACGAAATGACAATACTTGATGTATTGTATAGCTCCACACTACTGCGACAATGCTTTCGCTCATTTCAACACAAATTACCTGTAACCTTTGTTCTAACAATAAACGAACAATATCAATCTGGCCTTCTGCTGTTGAATGTTAAAATCGCCTTTTTGCCACAGCTCCGAAAAAAAATCATTTTCTGCCTCGCCGTGCATCAAAATGAAGCAACCTCAATAAAATGTGAATAAATACGCCAAAAAAAAATCCAAAAATTGTTGTAGTCACAAATCCAACGAGAAAATTTCCTTATAATAAACATTTAATGAAATTCTTCTCATATGTCAATGTTCTCATGAGGTTTCCGTTCTTAGCTTGTCTGTACAGAATAATGAGAAATAAATTAAAAAACATTAGAAAATATTTTGCAATTTCCATACTATTTGTGTCAGTGTATTGTTGCATTTTTCAAAGCATTTTCCGATTGCCAAGCTACAAAGAACGGTAAGATAGTAAAGACCAATAGTTACTTAATTATTTATAAATACAGAATATGGTTGGGAAACAGACTCTGTAATTTGATACCTTCACACATTTGATAACGTAACGAACTTTGGAATTAAAAGTAGTATAGCAACCAATATTTTTACAGAGATCTATATTCAAGTCCTGCTGTTCAACTCAATAAAAATGTTCAAGTCGTGACCACGCCCAAAGAAACAACATTGCAAACTACACCACACCCCAATGATCCAACACAAGTCGATTTCAAGAACTGCGTGAAATCACCAACTGCAAAGACGCACGTCATATGTAAAGATTTGCCGTACACAGAAACAAAGTGCTCAAGTAACTGATGAAAACCATATACTGAGCCAATGTCAAAACCATTTGCCAAATATTTTCTATTACTAATTTTTAGGTGAGAACACTTGCCCAGACTGCGTTGTTCCAAATGTTGTCCACTATGTATGGTTTGGAAAACAAAAATTTTTGTTTTTTCATTATCTTTCTGTTCGATCGGTATCGGTTTATCAGGTAAATTTACAAAAATAAATAATTAAAAACTGCAATATAAACTTGGAGGTATTCTACAGAAACCTGAAAAGATCATTTTTCACCTGGACTTTGAGCCTGAAGGTGAACTTTGGTCGAGAATATTGGCTGAAGTCCCGTGTATTGAAATATCTTACTTGGATCCGCCAACTCATGTTTTCGGACGGAAAATAAACCAAATCGTGCCCAAAACTGACGTTGCCAGGTGCGAGATTTTGACATCAAGATATTACAAAAATCAAAATCTATTATTTGTGTAAATTGATGGAGAACAATGCAGTTGTAAGCATATTACCGTAAGCAATTCTTTGATATGTTTCAGAGATCAAATTCTTTTGAAGCATGGGGGTATTTACTTGGATGCTGACGTAATAGTACTTAAATCGTTGGACGCATTGCGGAAATACTCCTACACAATGGGTAGATCAACACGAATACAATTGAGTAAGTTAACTAAAACCTGTAAGTTATTCCACATCGTCAGAAATGAAGAAAGGTGTCTGTATTTAGGTAGCGGGGCATTTCTGGCAGAACCAAACGCTCCTTTTCTGAAAGCAAATTTTGAGGAATTCAAAAAATATGACATCAACACCGAAGTAAGTTTTTCTCAAGACTTTCTGTTCGGACAAATTTAATGCCAACTTTTTTCAGATAACTTATCTTTGTTGCCAATGGCCCAAGAAGATGTGGAAAGAAGGTCGACCTGATCTTCCAATTCACGTTGAGGAAACTTTAATGCATCGCCCAAACCCTTGGGTTGAACCTTCGAATTGCATGACAGGGTATTCCTACGACATAACCAATAATTACATGCTGCATCTCCATCCTTCCAAGTCAATGAATAGAAAGGTATGTTGAATGGTATTTTGTCGTTTTGCTACAACCTGTTACCCGACCAATTCCTTCAAATGATGCTAAGGATTTTTGCAAAACATTTCTCTTTTTTTCAAACTTGATGCGATAATCTAGGAGAGTAACCCAAGTAACATTTGTGCCAGTGCAGTGCTAAAAAAAATGAAAATTTTATATAGATCTTTTCGGTAAATTTTGTCTATAAAATTGTTTTGTTACGTCCCACAGCCAATAACACCTGTTGGCAGAAGTTTACATTTCCTTTTAGGACAAAGACTACGGCGTCGACGAACTTCGAGTAATGGATACGACCTATGGAGCAGCCGCTAGGGCGGCGCTATTTGGAAGTCAGGACCTGGTTTTTCTGATGAACGAAAAAGAGAAAGCAAAAGATCGTAAGAAACCGAAAGCAGTTCTTCCCTTTAAAGATTGATTTCAAACAAGAGACAGACATTTATCCAACGCGTATAGTTTTTTAGAACGAATTTATAAACAATTGTATTTTCTTGCGCAACTTTCTGTTTACATTTAGACCATACATATGTCATGGGAAGTTATAGCAAAATATTATTGTTTTAAATCCATGATTTGTGTCTCTATAGTTAAACAGAAGTATCAAAACGTATATTGTCAAGTGTCAAACCATGTGCAGATCTTATAAAAAAATTGTTTTTAATTTATTGCGTTGACTCAGTAGTTACGCAGGGTTTACTAATTCGAATGGCTTAAGTAGTATTTACAACGTCTGTACGCCAAAAAAGCAAAAATACAACAAATTGAATCCTTCAATCTTAAAGCAGCAAAACAAACATTTCATTTCGATAATAAATGGCATAGTAGCTTCAGGTAACTGTAAGCTTCGCAATGTTTGTCTTTTCTCAACAAATAAATCTTGTTTATTTTTTGCTGTCCGGCATTTATTTTAAAAGAACAGAAACAGAGAGCACAGTTATAAAGAGAGAGAACACGCATTGCTTAAATACAACTTCGTACAAGGTTAATCAGGACATGTCAAGGTACATGCAATGGTGACACTGTAGTGACCCCCAAATAGCGAAGTTGGAACAAGTTTGCGTATATCTTGCACGGCGATACAACAAGTCAACGTATTCGTAGGCGATCGGTAGCAGAAGCAACATTCATCCTTCTTTAGGCCCCTGTCAATGCAGAATATCGTAAATATACGGAACAACTTTATTCTGTAAATTATTGCCTGCTCCCTTCAAATCCCACATTTACTTGAGCAACTAATGAGAGTTTTTTAGACAAATAAATATGAACTGCATGACCACGCTGCAACTTGAAATACGGCGTTATTTCATCAACACCGCTCATAGAACGTATCATTTTGTGCCCAGGACAAAGTGATGGTTAGAATTATATGTAGTCGGGTTCCGCTGGAAATAGCGCTTGTAACATTCGTTTTGGCATGTTCAGTTGCAAATACGTAAGAAACAAGATTGGGCACAAGAAGAAATTCTCATTTTTGTTTGGTTAGAAACATCACAAAGTTCAAAATTCGCATATCAATTAGATGATCGTACAACTCTATATGGACGTAAGGGCATGTCGATGGCAGTCTTTCTGGGAAGGCATGCACATTGTTTAAAAACGGAAACATACGTTGGGTTTATGGCATGGAGTACCGCTGTACTCAAGCCTGTCCACGTGTACAATTACAGAAACTTTGTTTGTTTGGTTAAAAACAGTTTAATGTGTGGATTTTTTTTAAGGTTTAGTATCATTCGCAATTGTACGTATGAAGGAAAGGCCATATAAAGACCTAACAAAGTTTAGTAGGCCTAAGTATATCGACATATTTTGATTGTGATATTGCATGATTTCGCGCACCTGTATTATTATGTTTTGGCCATGTATGTCACTGAGAAAAACGTTTACATAGATCAGGGATTAGATAGTTTTGTTTGATATAGTCTGGGCTATTCATCAGTTCTCCAATATATTTCAGATTCCTCATAAAATTTAATCTACTTTTTAGGTCAACTATACAAAGAAATGTTTTATCAATCAAGATATTTAACAAAAACTGTGGCGATTGGCGTTGTATGTGTCATAACTCTTTTTGGCTTGTACAGTATTCTTTGCTACGAAAATCGGTAAGGCATAAAATTTGTTTCATTTAGTGTTAATTTGGGAAGTTGTGTCTGACAAACGCAATCCAGCATATTTTCCTTTCACGAATTATATTACGTTAAAAATTTCACAAAAGAGATTGGAAGCCGAAAATCCTCAATATTTTTGTAGTAGGATGAATACAAATACTGATGATCGGCTTACAAATATCGCTCAAATAATACCTGGCAACAAAGAACCAACTTTAAATTGTAACCAACATTCCAACAGTCCCACGCAGACGGAACTACAGAACTGCATTCAACCACCTAATGCAAAGACACACGTCATATGCAAACATTTGCCGTATACAGAAACAACATGTTCAAGTAATATAGGCTATGAAAACTGTACTTACTGTATACTTAAAGATCAAAATAATTTCATAAATAAGTAAATGAATATATTTAGGTAAGAGCAGGTGTCCAGACTGCGTTGTTCCAAATGTTGTCCACTATGTATGGTTTGGGAACCGGAAATTTTTGTTTCTTCATTATCTTTCTGTTCGGTCGGTATCGGTTTATCAGGTAAATTAAAGTAACATTGTAAGAAATCGAAAATAAAATCTAGGAGGTCGTTTTAGAAACCCGAAAAGATCATTTTTCACTTGGACTTTGAGCCTGAAGGTGAACTTTGGTTGAGAATATTGGCTGAAGTCCCGTGTATTGAAATATCTCACTTCGATCCGCCAACTCATGTTTTCGGACACAAAATAACCAACATTTTCCATAAAACTGACATTGCCAGGTTTTCTGCTCAAAAAAAGCAAATATCACAGAAAATTTGTTAATGTCAACAGCAATTCGTTTCAGAAATAAAATTATTTTGGAGCATGGTGGTATTTACTTGGATTCGGATGTTATAATTCTTAAATCGTTGGACGCCTTAAGAATGTATTCCTACACAATGGGAAGATCAATTCGTATCCAACTTTATAAGCTTCGGCATGCATATGCTGGTAATTCCCTCCACGTTTTTACAAACTTGTTTGTTTTAAGGTAATGGCGCATTTCTGTCGAAACCAAATGCTCCTTTTTTGAAGGCAAACGTAGAAGAATACAAGAACTACGATAAATACCAAAAAGTAATTTGTCCCTTAATAAGTTTTGTTCATGGCGTATTGCTTCACTTAACACATTTAACGTCAACGCAGAATTTTGCATACCTTAGTTGTCAGTGGCCGAGTATCATGTGGAAAGAAGGTCGACCTGATCTTCCAATTCACGTTGAGGAAACTTCAATGCATCGCCCGAGCCCTTGGGTTGAACCTGCAGATTGCATGACAGGGGATTCGTACGACATAACCAATAATTACATGCTACATCTACATCCTTCAAAATCTATGACGCAAAGGGTAGGTCAATTGGTTTTGCGCATTTTAGTCAGAGAGCAGACAACTGACAGCACAAAGTCCATTTAAGTATGAACAAATTCTATCAATAATAATGTCAGTAATTATATATTTTAATGAGCTATGTCACGTCATTGATTAATGTGAGCATTTTCTATTCCGTTTCAGGACAAAGACTACGGCGTCGACGAACTTCGAGTAATGGATACCACCTATGGGGCAGCCGCTAGGGCGGCGCTGTTTGGAAGTCAGGACCTGGTTTTTCTGATGGACGAAAAAGAGAAAGCTAAAGATCGTATGGAACCGAAAGAAGTTCCTCCCTTTACAGATTGATTTCAAACCAGAGACAGACATTTATCCAACGAGTATAGTTTTCAAGAACGAAATTAAAATTAATTGCATTTTCTTGCTCATCATTCTGTTTATTTAGACTTTACGTATATCATGAAAAGTTAAACATTGTTGTATTAAATCATGTATTTAATACAACAATGTTTTGTTATCAATTATTTTTTGTAAGGTATATTGAGTTGGTCCAGTAAGTTGCGCAGTGTTTACTAATTTGACTGCCTTAAATGGACTTTAGAACGTCGGTACGCTAAGTCAGCAAAAATACAACAAACTGAATCGTTCAATCTTAAGGCTGCAAAACAAACATTTTATTTCAATATTAAATAGCATATTAGTTTCTGGTAACAGTTAGCTTCGCAATGTTTACTTTTTCACAGCAAATAAATCGTGGCTATTTATTGCAGCCGGGCATTTATTTTGAAAGAACAGAAACAGGAAGCACAGCTATAAAGAGAGAGAGAACACGCACTGCCCAAATACAACTTCGAACAATGTTAATCAAAACATGTCAAGATATATGCAATGGTGACACTGTAGTAAAGCCAAATAGTTTTAAGTTGAATCAAGTTTGCGTAAATCTTAAACGGCGATACAACAAAGTCTTCGACATGCATTCTGCAGTTTATCAATGGCGTTAACGGGCCTCATGCAACTCCTTCATTTTGCACAGTATCCTTCGAATATAAAGGCTTACTGTAATGTTTGCGAAACTTTCCCACCTTGTTCACGAATCCCGGTTGCGAACCGAAAACGTTTTCCTTGGCAACACGAGCAGCATCTTCGGTCTCCGTGGCCATATGAATTGCCCGTGAAATCAACAATTCACCGATATTTACCTTGAATACAGCCTTCAGAACAGCTTTATTGGTAACAGAGCAGATGAAACAAGTCCTTACTGCTTCGTCCAATGGGTCGGAAGTGGACGTAAAGTTGGTGTTATATTGTTCATCCATAACGGCTTTAATATGTTTCATCTTCAAATCGTTTGCTTGTTTGGTCGAGTTGCTCTGCGATGCCAGGTTAGCCATAATCCTGTTCACGGTACCGGTTTGATTCGACAGAAAAGCGTGCTCTTCTTGCCTCCGAAACTTCGTGAAAAGCGCAAAACCTGGCAAAGCTCCGATGTTGAATCGAAAGCGTTGAAATTAGTAGTGGCCTGATGGGGTGTGGCGATATCGACGGCAGCAATAGCTTCACCTCTGTTTTGTAACATAGCTTCCATCTGCTCTTGATGTCTTTGCCCCTGCTCTTAATGGCGTCGTTCTTGTGCTGCTTGTGCTGCATGCTGGGCTTCCATCCGCTTCTTCATTTCGAAACTTTTTCCATCGTTGAGATTGTTTTTCGACTGCGTGAACTCAAAATCTGTCCTCGTCGCCAATATTGTATTCTTGTATTTGCAAAAGCATGAACCAACAGCACGTATACAAATTAAGACTGGTCATAAGAGAGAACAAACGTGATTTTGTAGGGAAAGGGGCTTATCACATTTCTATACAATCTGCATTCTTGTACAATATTTAACAGGGTGCGAAAAGAAATAACACAGGGCACGAAAAATGTTACGCTTTACTGATCACAATATATGTATTGTCTTTCAGCAGTATAGTTGGGCTTATAACGCACACCCACAACCCTCGACTAATCAGGAAAATGTCTTGTGTTAATATGAGGAAACATGAATAGGTTAATTGCATTGTGTTCTGCGGACGCCACAATATTACGCACGTGCGTATAGTTACAAACAATTTACTAGCTTGAGAGCAGTCAGTTGCGTTTTTAGGAAGGCTGCTTGTTAGATCAGCATCCATGCACATTATTTTAATTATGTTCCACTTTCGGTATCATTGCAAGTGTATAAGTGGTCAGAGCATAAACCAATTTTAATTTTCTGGTTCTACTGGAGAGCTGGTGTTCACATATTGATATAGCTTGCAGCGTCATTCGTTAGGAATTGTGGTCGTGTGTAAACCGCCTTAGATGTGCGTGTAACTGTTTTGAGGGAATGAAGCCGACCTTGATTGAGACTCATTCCGCTAGCATCATCGAGACAAATTGCCAGGGCAGCCGCGTACCCTGCAAGTTCGTAATTTATCCAAAAACAAGCTTATTTTTTCAGGGGTTTTGTTTGCAAACGTATTATTACGCTTTCGATTCAAAGTGTATTTTCCCTGAATTACAGAAGCAAATGAGCCATTATGAGCAGTGAGCTGCAGAGAGTGCACATTGTTTTAACTGTAGTTAATCAGCAGGTGTTTCCACTTTGCGGTACTTCGCAGTAAAGTTGAGAATCCGTGCTAGGTACAAAAGTACTTTGGAAGTAAACGAAAAATATTCCCATAAACCTGGCGTTCTGCTGTTGAATGTTAAAATCGCCTTTTTGCAACTGCTCCGGAAGTCCCGTGTATTGAAAGAGCTTTTATGGATCCGCCAACTCATGTTTTCGGACGAAAAATAAACCCAATCGTGCCAAAACTGACGTTGCCAGGTGCGAGACATCAAAATATTAAAAAAATGTATTATTTGTGTAAATTGATGGATAACAATGCAGTTGTAAGCATATTGCCCTAAGCAATTTTTTTGATATGTTTCAGAGATCAAATTCTTTTGAAGCATGGGGGTATTTACTTGGATGCTGACGTAATAATACTTAAATCGTTGGACGCATTGCGGAAATACTCCTACACAATGGGAAGATCAATACGAATACAATTGAGTAAGTTAACTAAAACCTGTAAGTATTTCCACATCGTCAGAAATGAAGAAAGGTGTCTGTATTAAGGTAGCGGGGCATTTTAGGCAGAACCAAACGCTCCTTTTCTCAAAGCAAATTTTGAGGAATTTAAAAAATATGACATCAACACCGACGTAAGTTTTTCTCAAGACTTTCTGTTCTGACAAATTCAAAGCCAACTTTTTTTCAGATCATTTATCTTTGTTGCCGATGGCCCAAAATCATGTGGAAAGAAGGTCGACCTGATCTTCCAATTCACGTTGAGGAAACTTCAATGCATCGCCCAAACCCTTGGTTTGAACCTGCAGATTGCATGACGGGGGATTCGTACGACATAACCAATAATTACATGCTGCATCTCCATCCTTCCAAGTCAATGAATAGAAAGGTATGTTGAGTGGTATTTTGTCGTTTTGCTACAACCTGTTACCCGACCAATTCCTTCAAATGATGCTAAGGATTTTTGCAAAACATTTCTCTTTTCGTCAAACTTGATGCGATAATCTTGGTGAGTAACTGATGTAACTCTTGTGCCAGTGCAGTGCCCAAAAAACTTGAAAATTTTTTTAAACCAAAGATCTTTCCAGTAAATTTTGTCCTTAAAATTGTTTTGTTACGTCCCACAGGCAAAAACACCTATTGACATAAGTTTACATTTCCTTTTAGGACTAAGACCACGGCGTCGACGAACTTCGAGTCATGGATACGACCTATGGAGCAGCCGCTAGGGTGGCGCTGTTTGGAAGTCAGGACCTGGTTTTTCTGATGGATGAAAAAGAGAAAGCTAAAGATCGTAAGAAACCGAAAGCAGTTATTCCTTTTAAAGATTGATTTCAAACAAGAGACAGACATTTATTCAACGCGTATAGTTTTTTAGAACGAATTTATAAACAATTTTATTTTCTTGCGCAACTTTCTGTTTACATTTAGACCATACATATGTCATGGGAAGTTATAGCAAAATATTATTGTTTTAAATCCATGATTTGTGTCTCTATTGTTGAACAGAAGTATCAAAACGTATATTGTCAAGTGTCAAACCATGTGCAGATCTTATAAAAAACTTTTTTTTAATTTATTGCGTTGACCCAGTAGTTACGCAGGGTTTACTAATTCGAATGGCTTAAGTGGTATTTACAACGTCTGTACGCCAAAAAAGCAAAAATACAACAAATTGAATCGTTCAATCTTAAAGCAGCAAAACAAACATTTCATTTTGATAATATATGACATAGTAGCTTCAGGTAACAGTAAGCTTCGCAATGTTTGTCTTTTCTCAACAAATAAATTTTGTTTATTTTTTGCTGTCAGGCATTTATTTTAAAAGAACAGAAACAGAGAGCACAGCTATAAAGAGAGAGAACACGCATTGCTTAAATACAACTTCGTACAAGGTTAATCAGGACATGTCAAGGTACATGCAATGGTGACACTGTAGTGACCCCCAAATAGCGACGTTGGAACAAGTTTGCGTATATCTTGCACGGCGATACAACAAGTCAACGTATTCGTAGGCGATCGGTAGCAGAAGCAACATTCATCCTTCTTTAGGCCCCTGTCAATGCAGAATATCGTAAATATACGGAACAACTTTATTCTGTAAATTATTGCCTGCTCCCTTCAAATCCCACATTTACTTGAGCAACTAATGAGAGTTTTTTAGACAAATAAATATGAACTGCATGACCACGCTGCAACGTAAAATACGGCGTAATCGCATCAACACCGCTCATAGAAGGTATCATTTTGTGTCCTAGGACAAAGTGATGGTTAGAATTATATGTAGTCGAGATCCGCTGGAAATAGCGCTTGTAACATTAGTTTTGGTTGAATAGACATATGAAGAAATTCTCATTTCTGTTTGGTTACGAACATCACAAAGTTTAAAATTCGCATGTCAATTAGATGATCGTACAACTCTATATGGACGTAAGGGCATGTCGATCGCAGTCTTTCTGGGAAGGCATGAACATTGTTTAAAAACGGAAACATACGTTGGGTTTATGACATGGAGTACCGATGTTCTCAAGCCTGTCCACGTGTACAATTACAGAAACTGAGTTTGGGTAAAAACAGTTTAATGTGTTGATTTTTTTTAATGTTTAGTATCATTCGCAATTGTACGTATGAAGGAAAGGCTATATAAAGACCTAACAAAATTTTGTAGGCCATGTATATCTACATATATTGCATGATTTCGCGCAACTGTATATTATTATGTTTTGGCCATGTATGTCACTGAGAAAAACGTTTACATAGATCAGAGATTAGATATTTTTGGTCTGGGCTATTCATCAGTTTTCTAATATACATCAGATTCCTCATTATAACTTATTTTTTGTAAGGTATATTGAGTTGGTCCAGTAAGTTGCGCAGTGTTTACTAATTTGACTGCCTTAAATGGACTTTAGAACGTCGGTACGCTAAGTCAGCAAAAATACAACAAACTGAATCGTTCAATCTTAAGGCTGCAAAACAAACATTTTATTTCAATATTAAATAGCATATTAGTTTCTGGTAACAGTTAGCTTCGCAATGTTTACTTTTTCACAGCAAATAAATCGTGGCTATTTATTGCAGCCGGGCATTTATTTTGAAAGAACAGAAACAGGAAGCACAGCTATAAAGAGAGAGAGAACACGCACTGCCCAAATACAACTTCGAACAATATTAATCAAAACATGTCAAGATATATGCAATGGTGACACTGTAGTAAAGCCAAATAGTTTTAAGTTGAATCAAGTTTGCGTAAATCTTAAACGGCGATACAACAAAGTCTTCGACATGCATTCTGCAGGTTATCAATGGCGTTAACTAGCCACGATGCCTCTTCTCTTCCATAGAGTAGAAGGTCAAGATAAATTTTCAGTCGCCTGATGCCGTTACGAACTAGAAGGTTAAGACGCGGAATACCAGTAACAAGAAACGTTACTTCCGTCTTCCCAGGGTCAGCATATCTGCATTCGCCGTAAAAAAGCGGAGAACTGGCCTTAGATGGATCAGTTGTTGCGGACTGGTAGCGCGAATTCGGTTTTCGAAGTTGTGGGGAACCCAAGAATTTCCACACAGCATTGGATACAAAGTTGCCTTCCATCGCCGTATCTACTTCCAGCAAGCAGGACTATGTGTTAATAAGGACCGGTACCTCAACCTTTGGTGTTTCTGGTGCATCACCGTTTCTTAACACGCTGTTGGATATGTACTACACCTCCGTTGGACCGTGCTGTTGCTTTTCTTGTTGCAAACCGATTGTAGATGACCTTACCGATTGCAAAAAAATGAAACGGCATTCGAATCAATGTGATTCTGCTTTCACATCGGTAGCATGCAACTCCTTCATTTTTCACAGTATCCTTTGAATATAAAGGCTTACTGTAATGTTTGCGAAACTTTCCCGCCTTGTTCACAAATCCCGGCTGCGAACCGAAAACGTTTTCCTTGGCAACACGAGCAGCATCTTCGGTCTCCGTGGCCATATGAATAGCCGGTGAAAGAGATAATTCACCGATATTTACCTTGAATACAGTCTTCAGAACAGCTTTATTGGTAACAGAGCAGATGAAACAAGTCCTTACTGCTTTGTCCAATGGGTCGGAAGTGGACGTAAAGTTGGTGTCATATTGTTCATCCATAAAGGCTTTAATATATTTCATCTTTAAATCGTTTGCTTGTTTGGTCGAGTTGCTCTGCGATGCCAGGTTGGCCAGAATCCTGTTCACGGTACCGGTTCGATTCGACAGAAAAGCGTGCTCTTCTTGCCTCCGAAACTTCGTGAGCCTTGAGAAAAGCGCAAAACCTGTCAAAGCTCCGATGTTGAATCGAAAGCTTTGAAATTAGAAGTGGCCTGATGAGGTGTGCCGATATCGGCGGCAGAAATACCTTCACCTCTGTTTTGTAACATAGCTTCCATCTGCTCTTGATGTCTTTGCTCCTGCTCTTGATGGCGTCGTTTTTGTGCTGCTTGTGCTGCATTCTGGGCTTCCATCTGCTTCTGCATTTCGAAAATTTTTCCATCGTTGAGATTGTTTTTCGACTGCGTGAACTCGTTAAGTACAAATCCGTCCTCGTTGCCAATATTGCATTCTTGTATTTGCAAAACCATGAACCAACACCACGTACAAATTAAGACTGGTCATAAGAGAGAACAACCGTGATTATATGTGGAAAGGGGCTATCACATTTCTATGCAATCTGCATTCTTGTACAATATTTAACAGGGTGCGAAAAGAAATAACACAGGGCACGAAAAATGTTCAGCTTTACTGATCACAACATATGTATTGTCTTTCAGCACTATAGTTGGGCTTATAACGCACAACCCTCGACTAATCAGGAAAATGTCTTGTGTTAATATGAGGAAACATCAATAGGTTAATTGCATTGTGTTCTGCGTACGCAACAAATATTGCGCACGTGGGTATAGTTACAAACAATTTACTAGCTTGAGAGCAGTCAGTTGCGTTTTTAGGAAGGCAGCTTGTTAGATCAGCATCCATGCACATTATTTTAATTAAGTTCCACTTTCGGTATCATTGCAAGTGTATAAGTGGTCGGAGCATAAACCAATTTTAATTTCCTGGTTCTACTGGACCGCTGGTGTTCACATATTGATATAGCTTGCAGCGTCATTCGTTAGGAATTGTGGTCGTGTGTAAACCGCCTTAGATGTGGGTGTAACTGTTTTGAGGGAATTAAGCCGACCTTCATTGAGACTCATTCCGCTAGCATCATCGAGACAAATTGCCAGGGCAGCCGCGTACCCTGCAAGTTCGTAATTTATCCAAAAACAAGCTTATTTTTTCAGGGGTTTTGTTTGCAAACGTATTATTACGCTTTTGATTCAAAGTGTATTTTCCCTGAATTACAGAAACAAATGAGCCATTATGAGCAGTGAGCTGCAGAGAGTGCACATTGATTTAACTGTAGTTAATCAGCAGGTATTTCCACTTTGCGGTACTTCGCAGTAAAGTTGAGAATCCGTGCTAGGTACAAAAGTACTTTGGAAGTAAACGAAAAATATTCCCATAAACCTGGCGTTCTGCTGTTGAATGTTAAAATCGCCTTTTTGCAACTGCTCCGGAAAAAAATCATCTTCTGCCTCGCCGTGCTTCAAAATAAAGCAGCCTCAATAAAATGTGAATGAATACGCATTCAAAAATTGTTGTAGTCACAAATCAAACGAGAAAATTTCCTTATAATAAACATTTAATGATATTCTTCTCATATGTCAATGTTCTTATGAGGTTTCCGTTCATAGGTTGTCTGTACAGAATAATGACAAATAAATTTAAAAACATAAGAAAATACTTTGCAGTTTTCATACTATTTGCGGCAGTGTGTTGTTGCCTTTTTCGAAGCGATTTCCGATGGCCAAGCTACAAAGAACGGTAAGATAGACCAATAGTTACTTAATTTTTTGTAAATAAAGAATGTGGTTAAGGAAATCGACTCTGTAATTTGATACCTTCACATATTTGATAACGTAAGGAACGTTGGAATTAAAAGTACTATAGCAACCAATATTTTTTCAGAGATCTGCATCCAAGTCCTGCTGTTCAACTTAATAAAAATGTTCAAGTCATGACCACGCCCAAAGAACCAACACTGAATGCTAGAACACACCCCAATGATCCAACACAAGTCGAGTTCAAGAACTGCGTGAAACCACCTACTGCAAACACGCACGTCATATGTAAAGATTTGCCGTACACAGAAACAAAGTGTTCAAGTAACTAATGAAAAACCATCGAATTTGCCAATGCCAAAACCATTTGCCAAATATTTTCCATTACTAATTTTTAGGTGAGAACACTTGCCCAGACTGCGTTGTTCCAAATGTTGTCCACTATGTATGGTTTGGGAAACAAAAATTTTTGTTTTTCCATTATCTTTCTGTTCGCTCAGTATCGGTTTATCAGGTAAATCTACAAAAAGATTAATTAAAAACTGCAACAGAATATTGGAGTTCCCTTCAGAAACCCGAAAAGATCATTTTTCACTTGGACTTTGAGCCTGAAGGTGAACTTTGGTCGAGAATATTGGCTGAAGTCCCGTGTATTGAAATAGCTCTCATGGATCCGCCAACACATGTTTTCGGACGGAAAATAAACCGAATCGTGCCCAAAACTGACGTTGCCAGGTGTGAGATTTGGACATCAAAATATGAAAAAAATCTATTTTTGTGTAAATTGATGAATAACAATGCAGTTGTAAGCATATTGCCCTAAGCAATTTTTTGATATGTTTCAGAGATCAAATTCTTTTGAAGCATGGTGGTATTTACTTGGATGCTGACGTAATAATACTTAAATCGTTGGACGCTTTACGAAACTACTCCTACACAATGGGAAGATCAGTAAACATACAATTGAGTAAGTTAACTAAATCCTGTAAGTATTTCCACATCGTCAGAACTAAAAAGGTGTCTGTATTAAGGCAGCGGGGCATTTCTGGCAGAACCAAACGCTCCTTTTCTGAAAGCAAATTTTGAGCAATTCAAAAAATATGACATCAACACCAGAGTAAGTTTTTCTCAAAACTTTCTGTTCTGACAAATTCAATGCCAACTTTTTTTCAGATCACTTATCTTTGTTGCCGATGGCCCAAAATCATGTGGAAAGAAGGTCGACCTGATCTTCCAATTCACGTTGAGGAAACTTCAATGCATCGCCCAAACCCTTGGTTTGAACCTTCGAATTGCATGACAGGGGATTCGTACGACATAACCAATAACTACATGCTACATCTCCATCCTTCCAAGTCAATGAATAGAAAGGTATGTTGAATGGTATTTTGTCGTTTTGCTACAACCTGTTACCCGACCAATTCCTTCCAATGATGCTAAGGATTTTCACAAAACATTTCTCTTTTTTTCAAACTTAATGCGATAATCTTGGAGAGTAACTGATGTAACTCTTGTGCCAGTGCAGTGCCCAAAAAACTTGAAAATTTTTTTAAACTAAAGATCTTTCCAGTAATTTTTGTCCATAAAATTGTTTTGTTACGTCCCACAGGCAAAAACACCTGTTGGCAGAAGTTTACATTTCCTTTTAGGACAAAGACCACGGCGTCGACGAACTTCGAGTAATGGATACGACGTATGGAGCAGCCGCTAGGGCGGCGCTGTTTGGAAGTCAGGACCTGGTTTTTCTGATGGACGAAAAAGAGAAAGCTAAAGATCGTAAGGAACCGAAAGCAGTTCTTCCCTTTACAGATTGATTTCAAACAAGAGACAGACATTTATCCAACGCCTATAGTTTCTTTATATAGAATTTATAAACAATTGTATTTTCTTGCGCAACTTTCTGTTTATATTTAGACCATAAGTATGTCACGGGAAGTTATAGCAAAATATTATTGTTTTATATGTGCAAAAAAATCATATTATTGCAAAACTGCAGCTTTGCAATTATTGTTTTAAATCCATGATTTGTGTCTTTATGGTTAAACAGAAGTACCAAAACGTATATTGTGAAGAGTCAAACCATGTGCAGATCTTATAAAAAACTTTCTTTAAAGGTATTGCGTTGGCCCAATAGTTACTCAGGGTTTACTAGTTCGAATGCCTTAAGTGGTATTTACAACGTCGGAACGCCATGTAAACAAAAAACGCAACAAATTGAATCGTTCAATCTTAAAGATTGTGACGACATCCTGGCAACGTTTGTTTTATGGAAAATATTGGTTATTTTGTGTCCGAAAACATGAGTTGGCGGATCCAAGTGAGATATTTCAGTACACGGGACTTCAGTCAATATTCTCGACCAAAGTTCACCTTCAGGCTCAAAGTCCAAGTGAAAAATGATCTTTTCGGGATTCTGAAAGGAAATATAATATTCTGCAGCAGTTTTCCTTTAATTTTTTTGTAGATTTACCTACCGAGCGAATTGAAAGATAATGAAAAATGGTTAGAATTATATGTAGTCGGGATCCGCTTGAAATAGCGCTTGTAACATTCGTTTTGGCATGTTCAGTTGCAAACACGTAAGACACAAGATTGGGCACAAGAAGAAATTCTCATTTCTGTTTGGTTAGAAACATCACAAAGTTCAAAATTCGTATATTAATTAGATGATCGCACAACTCTATATGTACGTAAGGGCATGTCGATGACAGTCTTTCTGGGAAGGCATGCACATTTTTTTGAAACGGAAACATACGTTGGGTTTATGGCATGGAGTACCGCTGTTCTCAAGCCTGTCTACGTGTACAATTACAGAAACTGAGTTTGGTTAAGAGCAGTTTGATTTGTGGAATTTTTTCAAGGTTTTGTATCATTCGTAATTGTACGTATGAAGGAAAGACCATATAAAGACCTAACAAAATTTAGAAGGCCTATGCATATCTACATATTTTAATTGTAGTATTGCATGATTACGCGCACCAGTATTATTATGTTTTGGCCATGTATGTCACTGAGAAAAACGTTTACATAGATCAGAGATTAGATATTTTTGGTCTAGGCTATTCATCATTTTTCATTTCAGATTCCTCATAAAATTTAATCTACTTTTTAGGTCAACTATACAAAGAAATGTTTTGTCAATCAAGATATTTAACAAAAACTGTGGCGATTGGCGTTGTATGTGTCATAACTCTTTTTGGCTTGTACAGTATTCTTTGCTACGAAAATCGGTAAGGCATAAAATTTGTTTCATTAGGTGTTAATTTGGGAAGTTGTGTCTGACAAACGCAATCCAGCATATTTTCCTTTCACGTATTATATTACGTTAAAAATTTCACAAAAGAGATTGGAAGCCGAAAATCCTCAATATTTTTGTAGTAGGATGAATACAAATACTGATGATCGGCTTACAAATATCGCTCAAATCATGCCTGGCAACAAAGAACCAACTTTAAATTGTAACCAACATTCCAGCAGTCCCACGCAGACGGAACTACAGAACTGCATCAAACCACCTAATGCAAAGACACACGTCATATGCAAACATTTGCCGTATACAGAAACAACATGTTCAAGTAATAAAGGCTATGAAAACTGTACTTACTGTATACGTAAAGATCAAAATAATTTCATAAATAAGTGATTGAATATTTTTAGGTAAGAGCAGGTGTCCAGACTGCGTTGTTCCAAATGTTGTCCACTATGTATGGTTTGGGAACCGGAAATTTTTGTTTCTTCATTATCTTTCTGTTCGGTCGGTATCGGTTTATCAGGTAAATTAAAGTAACATTGTAAGAAATCGAAAATAAAATCTAGGAGGTCGTTTTAGAAACCCGAAAAGATCATTTTTCACTTGGACTTTGAGCCTGAAGGTGAACTTTGGTTGAGAATATTGGCTGAAGTCCCGTGTATTGAAATATCTCACTTCGATCCGCCAACTCATGTTTTCGGACACAAAATAACCAACATTTTCCATAAAACAGACGTTGCCAGGTTTTCTGCTCAATCTTATAAAAAAGCAAATATCACAGAAAATTTGTTAATGTCAACAGCAATTCGTTTCAGAAATAAAATTATTTTGGAGCATGGTGGTATTTACTTGGATTCGGATGTTATAATTCTTAAATCGTTGGACTCCTTAAGAATGTATTCCTACACAATGGGAAGATCAATTCGTATCCAACTTTGTAAACTTCGGCATGCATATGCTGGTAATTCCCTCCACGTTTTTACAAACTTGTTTGTTTTAAGGTAATGGCGCATTTCTGTCGAAATCAAATGCTCCTTTTTTGAAGGCAAACGTAGAAGAATACAAGAACTACAATAAATACCAAAAAGTAATTTGTCCCTTAATAAGTTTTGTTCATGGCGTATTGCTTCACTTAATCGATTTAACATCAACACAGAATTTTGCATACCTCAGTTGTCAGTGGCCGAAAACCACGTGGAAAGAAGGTCGATCTGATCTTCCAATTCACGTTGAGGAAACTTCAATGCATCGCCCGAGCCCTTGGGTTGAACCTGCAGATTGCATGACAGGGGATTCGTACGACATAACTAATAATTACATGCTACATCTACATCCTTCAAAATCTATGACGCAACGGGTAGATCAATTGGTTTTGCGTATTTTAGTCAGAGAGCAGACAACTGACAGCACAAAGTCCATTTAAATATGAACAAATTCCATCAACAATAATGTCAGTAATTTTATATTTTGATGAGCTATGTCACGTCATTGATTATATGAGCATTTTCTATTCCGTTCAGGACAAAGACTACGGCGTCGACGAACTTCGAGTAATGGATACGACCTATGGAGCAGCCGCTAGGGCGGCGCTATTTGGAAGTCAGGACCTGGTTTTTCTGATGGACGAAACAGAGAAAGCTAAAGATCGTAAGAAACCGAAAGCAGTTCTTCCCTTTACAGATTGATTTCAAACAAGAGACAGACATTTATCCAACGTGTATAGTTTTCAAGAACGAAATTAAAATTAATTGCATTTTCTGGCTCATCATTCTGTTTACATTTAGACTTTACGTATGTCATGGAAAGTTATACCGAAACATTGTTGTATTAAATCATGTATTTAATACAACAATGTTTTGTTATAACTTATTTTTTGTAAGGTATATTGAGTTGTTTCAGTAAGCTGCGCAGTGTTTACTAATTTGACTGCCTTAAATGGACTTTAGAACGTCGGTACGCTAAGTCAGCAAAAATACAACAAACTGAATCGTTCAATCTTAAGGCTGCAAAACAAACATTTTATTTCAATAATAAATGACATAGTAGTTTCAGGTAACAGTTAGTTTCGCAATGTTTACTTTTTCACAACAAATAAATCTTGTTTATTTATTGCTGTCGGGCATTTATCTCAAAGCAACAGAAACATATAGCATAGCTGCAGGCATTTACTTGACGATCTCAGCTGTCGTATTCCGATTATTAAGTTGACTGGGATCACAGCCAATAAGAAAAAATGTTTCTTTTCGTGTCGGAGGTTTGATAAATGGTGATGGTCAGAATTAAAGTCGGGATCCACTGTAAACAGCTCTTGAAAAACCAACGAATATATTGCTGATGGTGGTGGAAGATGCAGAGCGCGGACGTGTTTGCGATCATATTTCCTCAGGACGACTAAAAGAAGCAGTACAAAATTTAGGTTACATACTAACCTACGTTTTGTCCTGCATCTTTTAGCCAAAACAATATCCAAATGGAGGTCCAAGTGCTAACTATACGGTGGCTGCAAAATTAACTCTCTATTAAATAAATTAGATCTTAACACCTAAGGTATAGACAAAAAGGTGGAACCAACAGAAAAAAAAAATTTGTTGACAATTTGTGATTAATTTTCTACAAAATCAGCCTCAAAGTTTTGGTCCATTTTCAGCCAGAGTTGCCTCATTCGCAACTCAGTGCAGTTCACAACCATTCTCGTCAGAATAGTTGACAGATAACTACTATTCACTAAAACACACACACGTCCGCAAGACTATCCAGCACACCATATAACAATAAGGAAGGAAAAATCAGATTAATTGCATTTGGTTCGATACTGACGTCACGAGCCTGCGAGCGTGTCGGACTACAACTAATTTACTGGTTAATAGCAGTCTAGCAGTCAGCCATGTGTTTGCACAAACACTACAAACCATCAGTATACATCAGAGGTCGCCAGCGTGAGTTAGGATGATAATCTGAGGAGTATTTGAAGAGTATTTTAAATTGCATCCTGTTGAGATAAGCTTGGTCGGTCTCATGAGTTAGTTACCAGATACGAAATTTTTAATACTCGACACGCACGACAATTTTTCTGAAGATGTTCGACACGCAGAAAAAAATCGATGCCCTGGTCCTGACAAAGAAGAAGAGAAAACGGCCTGGCTGTGCATTAAAACAGTTACAAGATGATTACCTCGATGCTGAGAGGGTTATGCTCAACCGCGAAAAGGAAAAAATGCAAGTAGCGTTGCTTGCCGTAGAAGCAAGCTACACCAAGGTTATGAACCTGTGTGAAGATATGTCCGATGAGGCCACGATGCCGGGAAGTGTCTCTCGAATGAGGGATTGTGTTTGAGGCTAGAACGAGTTCGACATTCGAGTCAGGCAGTGGCTGCGAGACATTTCAACACCGGTGCCTGTCTCGGAAGCCTGAAGCCGTTCCCCGCCCGCAAGTAGAACGTCGAAACGATGTGAATCCACTATTCACACTGGGAGCGTAAGATCTTCTAGGAGCTCGACATACAGTATTAAGTTAAAGGAAAGTCGTGTGAAGCTAAACCTTGCTCGATTAGCACGCAAGCAAGATGAAGATAGAAAAGAAGAAAGAAAATTGGAAGCTGAACGAGAATTAGATAAAAGAAAATTGGAAGCTGAAATCGCTGATCGCGAATCTCAACGGAAGTTAGAATTAGCAGAAGCCGAACTGAACGCATGGGAAGAAGCTACTAGTGTTTGTTCGTTAAATTACGAACCCCAAAAAGACACAGTGTGTCCCAAGACAGAGTCGCACGTTTCGTAGAGTCGCGCGTTTCGTGGATTTTGCGAATTTCGTTGTAAAGCAGAGTGAGGAAGCCGACTCGATATATGGGAAAGGTCTCTTTCCTTCAGTGAGAAACGGCTGATGAGTGAGAAACGGCTCTGCTGGACACTCATTCGGACAAAACCTTCTGTGAGAAACGGCTGATGAACATGTTGGATGTTGAGGTTAAAGGCGAACCAGTTTGTATGCAGCTCGGGTCGATCAATGCTGCAAAGGAGCTGAACACCGTAAAAATCTCCATGTCAGTGCTACCCTTAATGGGAGGAGAGGAGTTCAATTTACCGGAAGTGACGCTACCTGACGAAATCCCTGTTACGCCTGAGCATGTCCCAAAGTTTAGAACTCCTGTTCGTCTGCAGGGAGTAGCATCTGCAGGGGAGTACATTTACCGCAAATCAAAGGTGGGTCTGTCACATCACTTATTGGTACAGACAACTACTTAGTTCATCGATGTTTGGAGAGTCGGTTCTCTCCTGATCCGGAGTACCCGGACGCTGCCAAAACACCTCTAGGTTGGTTGCTAAGAGGTTATGCTCCACAGAAAACCTCCAGTGGCTGTAGTTTTCTGTTGCAAGGAATTGAACGTTTCAATTCCTTTAATAACATAAATGACATCATCGTAACCGATGATGGTGAAACTTATCCCATGCGAAGTGGTGATTTGGGGATGCTGAATACTTTCTCCAGTGGCTCCGGAGCAACAGGGAAGCAATGGAGTTTGGATTGAAGTTTTCAGCAGAGGACGTCATTGCATATGACATCATGGCCAAGCAAGTGGAACACAAAGATGGACATTACCAGTTACCACTGTTGTGGCGAAATTCGGCAGATGTTCTTCCCAACTCTTTGAAATTGGCACAGAAACGACTGTCTGGTCTTAAGAAGCGTTTGTCACGTGATTCAAGTTTAAGTCAATAGTATGTTAAGCAGATGAAAATCTATCTGGAAAAGGGTTATGCCGAACGGGTACCAGAAGAAGAAATTAGTACCGACGGTCGGAAGTGGTACCTTCCTCACCACCCCGTGGTCAACCCAAAGAAGCCGGATAAGCTTTGAATCGTTTTTGACTGTGCCGCAAAGTGCGACGGTAACTCCATCAACGATCACTTGATGAAAGGACCAGACTTGATGAACTCGTTGGTTGGAGTGCTTCTAAAATTCCGCAAAGAAGCCGTGGCTTTGGTTGTGGACATAGAAGCCATGTTCCATCAAGTACGCGTCACGCAGCAGGATCGTGACGCCTTCAGATTCTTGTGGTGGCCAGGAGGCGACACACTGAAGGACCCTGTGCCGCACCGAATGACTGTTCATTTATTTGGCGCGAAGTCGTCCCCAAGCTGCGCCACATTCTGCCTACGAGAAACTGCACGTGGATTTGGGAAGTTTTTTAATCCTCGTGTCGCCGAGGTTGTGAGAAAAAAACTTTTATGTGGACGATTGTTTTTTTCAATCCCCACAGAAGCAATGGAAAATAAAATGGTTGAAAATTTGAGAAGTTTACTGTCCATGGGAGGTTTCAGGCTGACATCGAGTGACGCTGTGATTACCACTGTTCCTATCGGAGAAAGGTAAAAATCAATCCAGAACATTCCGCTTGACGGAGAGGTACAGAAACGTGTTCTGGGAATCAGCTGGCGTCTGACGGGGGACGAGTTTGGATTTAATGTCGTCCTGCCGGACAAACCGATTACGCGACGTGGAATGCTCTCTGTGACAAACTCCCTGTTTGACCCCTTGGACTCTTTGCACCCGTGGTCCTAGAAGCAAGATTGATCTACAGGGACGTGTGTCAACAGAAGATTGGATGGGACGATGTCGTGCCGACCACGGATCAAGCCAGGTGGCGAAAATGGCGAGAAAGCCTATGTGAGGTAAGAATACCTCGTTTTTATCGAATGACTACCAATGCGTCCAAAAGTACAGTTACATGGTTTTGCTGACGCTTTGTCAGAAGCACAAGGTTGTGCTTGTTACCTGAGGTCGTAGATGACCACTCGAACGTTACGTACTCGTTGGTGATGGCCAAATCACTGCTTTCCGGTTCAGGAAGGCAAACCATACCACGACTGGAACTGAAGGCTGCTTTGGATGCAGTGAAAATGTCACGAACAGTAAAGGAGGAACTTGATTCAATAGACTGTCCTTGTCTGTTTAGGAGACACTCATCCATCGTGCTGCAGAGTTTGCACGCCGACAGCAAGAACTTTCCTATATTTTCGCGAAATCGAATTACACAGATTTTGAATCACTCAAGTGTCCATGATTGGATGCACGTACCATCCAACGAGAATCCCGCTGATGCAGCGTCTCGCGGTATTACTGCCAATGCACTGTGCAGTGGAATGTGGTTAACCGGTTAAAATGGCTGAGTCCGAACTCGTCAAGTTTTTGCAGCGTCAGCAATTTGCTGATTGGCTTGCATCGCTACCCACTGGTAAACTGCTGCCAAAATTTGCGCTCTATAGGCTCGACCCTATATTGAAGGACGACATAGTTCGTGTTGGCGGCAGTCTGCGAGGTTTGGCTACGAAACAAGGCTTCCGGCGATTCTGCCCAAAGATTGTCGCCCATCGGAATTAATTGCCCAAGAAGTGAACGCCCAAGGCGCGGGACATTCTGGTATCAACTACACATTGAGTATATTGTGCCAGCGTTACTGGATAGTGAACGCCCGAGCGACTGTTCGTCGGGTTATACTCCATTGCTTGTTTTGCCGACGAAGAAATGCCAAGTCAGGTCATCAGCTGATGGGAAGAAATGTCCAGATTGCAGGTTGACGAACCACCATTCTCACACATCGGTGTGGAATGGATCGGACCTTTGCTGATCAGACAACGCAGATGCGAAATTAAAAGGTACAGATGTCTGTTTACGTGTATGACGACACGTGCTGTTCATTTAGAAGTTGCCGCCGACCTAACTACAGACGCCTTTCTAAACGTCTTGAGGCGATTTCTTGCACGATGTGGTTTAATATCACACATTTACTCGGATAACGGAACCAACTTCGTCGGTGCTAACCGCGTTATGAAGGAAGACGAGGAAAAATGAAACCAAAATCAGATCTGCGTCTACTTGCGCCAGCGGAAGGTGAAGTGGTCGTTCAACCCACCAGGAGCAAGCCACATGGGTGGAGTGTGGGAACGGATAATCAGAACCGTCCGAAGAATTATGATGGCGATTTATCCTGAGGGAAAACCAGACGATTAGGCCCTGCACACGTTGCTGTTGGAGGTGGAGAACATCACAAATTCACGACTTCTAACTAAAGTCTCCCTGGAAGTTGGTGAAGACATACCCTTGACGCCAAACCACCTATTAAGAATTAACCCATCGGTGGGATTGCCGCCGACGACGACCTTGTCATGCAATTTGCAGGTTCAACCAAAGGGTTCGGGCGATGCATTGAAGTTTCCTCAACGTGAATTGGAAGATCAGGTCGGCCAACATTCCAGATATATTTGGGCCACTTGCAACTGAGGTAGGTAAAACTCTGCGATGAAGTTAAATCTGTTGCGTGAAGCAATACGTTATGAAGAAAATAAAGGGGCCAATTAATTTTTGGTATTTATCGGAGTTCTTTTATTCTTCTACGTTTGCCTTCAAAATAGGAGCGTTTGGTTCCGACAAAAATGCGCCGTTACCTTTAAACAAACAAGTTTGTAAAAATGTGGAAAGGATCATCAGCATATGCATGTCGAAACATACGTTCAAAAGGATTTGATCTTCCCATTGTGTAAGAATACATTCTCAAGTCGTCCAAAGACTTTAGAATCATAACAACCGAATCCAAGTAAATACCACCATGCTCCAAAAGAATTTTATTTCGTTTTTTCTCAGTGACATAAACTGCTAAATAATAATTGAAATGTGTAGATATGCATACTAAATTTTGTTTGGCCTTTATATGGCCTTTCCTTCGTGTGAATAAATACGGATGATACTAAACCTTGTAAAAATTCCACTCACCAAACTGCTTTTAACCAAACTCAGTCTCTGTAATTGTACTCGTAGACAGGCTTGAGAACAGCGGTACTGCATGTCATAAATTCAACGTATGTTTCCGCTTTTATACAGTGTGTCTGCCTCCCCGGAGATACCGTCATCGACATGCCCTTACGTCCATATAGAGTTGTAACAGCATCCATTTATTATGTGAATTTAAAACTTCGTCAAACAGAATCATAATTTCGTCATGTGTCCAATCTTGCGTCTTATGTATTTGCAACTGAACTTGTCAAACGAATTTCGATCGCAAACTAATACGCGCTCTTCATCGTCCACCACCTACATTACCAATCCATCATATGCAATATATGCGATGTTTTACAAGCGCTGTTTTTAACGGATCCGTCACCATCAAATTCTAACCATCACTATTTCCTCGGACACAAAATAAAAGGTTCTATGATCCGAGGTGTTTTCGTTATGGTGGGTTTTTCCTCGATCTGTAAGTTGCCGCAAAGCGCGACCGACTGTCTTAGATAGTATTGTGATCAACACTCATTGAAACATATAAACATGGTTTATTTGCTATTAATGTGAACAAACCAACATTACAAAGCTTTCTGTTACCTGGAACTGCTACTTTGTTTATTATACAAATGAAATATTTGTTTTGAAGCATTGCAGTTTTGTTACTTCGAATTTAAGAGTATTATTTTGTTGTGTTTTCTTTGACGTGACGTACCGACGTTCTAAATGCCCTTTCAGGCAGTCGATTTGGTAAAGCATGCGTGATGTCGTTGTCAACCCAATATGACTTCAAATAACTTTTTTTGTGGTTTTCAAACATCTGCACTTGGTGTGACACTTTAATAAACGTTTTGATCGGTATTTTTAACTTAAGAAACATACATGATGGACTTAATGCAAAAATAATTTGGCATAACTTCTAATGACACACGTATGGTCAGAGTGTAAACAGAAAGATAAGCAAGAAAATAGAATAGATTGTGATTTCGTTCCGAAACACTATAGGCGTTGGATAAATGTCTGTCTCTTGTTTGAAATTAATCTTTAAAGGGAAGAACTGCTTTCGGTTTCTTACGATCTTTAGCTTTCTCGTTCATCAGAAAAACCAGGTCCTGACTGCCAAATAGCGCCGCCCTAGCGGCTGCCCCATAGGTCGTATCCATTACTCGAAGTTCGTCGACGCCGTAGTCCTTGTCCTGAACGGAAATGTAAACTTCTGTCAAGAGGTGTTTTTGGCGCTTGGAAGACGTAATATAACAATTTTATAGTGATAATTTACTGGAAAGATCGTTGTAGCAAACGACAATATACAATTTAACATACCTTCTTCTTCATTGAACCGGAAGGATGTAGATGCAGCATGTAATTATTAGTTATGTCGTACGAGTCCCCTGTCATGCAATCTGCAGGTTCAACCCAAGGGTTTGGGCGATGCATTAATGTTTCCTCCACGTGAATTGGAAGATCAGATCGACCTTCTTTCCACATGATTTTCGGCCACAGGCAACTGAGGTATGCAGAAAACTGGGATGAAGTTAAATCGGTTAAGTGAAGCCATACACCATGAACAAAACAGATCAAAGGACAAATTACTTTGTGTTTATCGTAGTTCTTGTATTCTTCTACGTTTGCCTTCAAAAAAGGAGCATTTGGTTCCGACAAAAATGCGCCATTACCTTGAAACAAACAAGTTTATAAAAACGTGGAGGGAATCATCACCATATGCATGCCGAAGCTTACTCAGTTGTACATAGATTGATCTTCCCATTGTGTAGGAATATTTTCTTAACACGTCCAACGATTTTAGAATTAAAACATCCGAATCCAAGTAAATACCACCATGCTCCAAAAGAATTTTGCTTCTGAAACGAATTGCTGTTGACATTAACAAGTTTTCTGTGACATTTGTGTTTCTTTAAGATTGAGTCGACAACCTGGCAACGTTTGTTTTATGGAAAATGCTGGTTAATTTGTGTCCGAAAACATGAGTTGGCGGATCCAAGTGAGATATTTCAATACACGGGACTTCAACCAATATTCTCAACCAAAGTTCACCTTCAGGCTTAAAGTCCAAGTGAAAAATTATCTTTTCGGGTTTCTGATGGTAGCGCAAGTTCAATGGATGTTTAAACATTCTTATGTAATGTTACCTGATAAACCGATACCGAGCGGACAGAAAGATAATGAAAAAACAAAAAAATTCGCTTTCCAAACCATACATAGTGGACAACATTTGGAACAACGCAGTCTGGACATCTGTTCCCACCTTAACATAAAAAAAACAAAGACTCTGTAGAGAAATAGTTGGCTCCAAAATTGCATCATTTACTTGAACACGTGGTTTGTACGTATGGCAAATCTTTGCACACGACATGCGACTTTGCATTTGTTGGTCTCGTACAGATCTGTTGTTCTGCTTCTTTTGTCCCGTTGAGGTTTGTGGCACCCAATGTAGCTGCTTGCTTGGTGGTTAACTTGGCATGATCAGAGTTTATGAGCGGTATAGCTGTAATCGGATATGGAGGAACCCTAAATAGATGTTTATTGACTGAGGCTTTCAAATGCAACTATAACAAGGGCGCAGCGATTCAAATTACGTTGCTTGCAAGAAGACTGTATAGTATATAGGTGGCCTTTATATTACGTGACCATAATCGGGTTTCAAAACCATTAAAGAACGTTACACGTCTTCTCACCTTTTTTCGTAGTTTCCCCGTCGGAAATTCATATTAAGAAAGGAAAACCAGACAAAGATACTTACACCGCAAACTGCCACGATCTTTCCCAGGTATTTTAGCTTATAAACCATTTTCCTGTTTCTGGATAAGCTTTTTAAGGTAAAAGGTATAGCAGAATAGGTTCATAACTGGAATGCAATTTCAAAAGTTCTGAAAATAATCCTCAGATTACCAACCTAATTCATGCTGTCGACCTCTAATAAATACTGACGGTTTCGAGTGTTTGTGCAAACACAATGCTGACTGCTAGACTGCTCTTAAGCCAGTAAATTAGTTGTAGTCCGACACGCACGCACACTCATGACGTCAGTATCCAACACAATACAATTAATCTGATTTTTCCTTCCTTATTGTTATGTAGTGTGCTTGATATCCAGAATAGTCTTGCTGACGTGTGTCCGTTTTAGTGCATTGTAGCTATCCGTCAACAATTTTGACGAGAAGGGTTGGCAACTACACTGAATTGAGAATTAGTAAACTATGGTTGATAAAGGAACAAAAATTGAGGCAGATTTTGTGGAAAAATTAAGCACAAACATATTTGGACTTGTCTGTTGGTTACACCTTTTGTCAAATTTATGTATTTAGGTCTAATTTATTTAATGACGAGTTGATTTTGCTGTCACCGTAGCACTTGGACCTCCGTTTAGATGTTGTTTTAGCCTCAAAAAGCAGGACAAAATGTTGGTTATTCTTGTGAAAAAATGATCGCAAACACGTCCGCGCTCTGCATCTTCCACCACCATCAGCAATATATGCGTTGGTTTTTCAAGCAATGTCTCCAGTGGATCCCGACTTTAATTCTGACCATCACCATTTATCAAACCTCCGACACGAAAAGAAACATGTTTTCTTTTTGGCTGTGATGTAAGTATACCTAAAATTTTGAGTACGATAGCTAAGATCGCCAAGTAAATGTCTGCACTGTGCAGCTATCCTACCTCATCATGTGATCGCAACACTTCTGTAATATCTATATACCTACAATGTTTAATTGTAAAGACATAAAGATAGCAACAAGCAAATATAGTTGTAACAGATTACCGCTCGTACAGGCGCAAAAAATGAGATTTCCTAGAATAAGATCACAAATGTGCAGCACATATTTCATGCACGAATCGCCTTCCAGAATCCAAAATAGCACCCGTTGAAGAATCTTGTTCTATATAGACTTGATGTATCTCCGTGCTCAATGTACGCAAGCTTCTTGTAACTGAGCTAAGAAATCGAACTTAAGCACCTTGCCCAAATTTAATACCTACTCTGCCATCTCGCATTACTCCTTTCAATCAGACATGACAAAGTGTTTAAAGTGCAAATGACATGGCCATGACAACTTTGCGTAAAACTAAAGGTACATCTACAACAAACATATATCCAAAGTTTTTCGGCTTTTACGCCAACCAAAAAATGTAGAAAACTGCACGAAAAGTAGCGGCGACAAAAAATCGTAAACCTTTTTCGCTGAAGGACATCACATAAGGCGCTTGCGTCGAAAAATGCATTGTTTAGATAGGAGAAGGCGCCTTTTTTTGCAGATATCGAATAGTTTCAAACATTGGAGAATCCACAGATTACGTAACCTTAAAGGTCAGGACAGGGTTTTGCATCACACAAAAATATGCCATTGTGACGTCACAAACCAAAGGTTATTTGTCCCTAATTAACGGAAGACCATAGACGGGAATGGTTCGATAAGACGGGAATGGTGCGTTTCTTTGCTAAGTGACATTACATGACGCCATTTTGGATGTGATGTCATAACTTTAACCTCCCCTTTGTGTTGACTTTAATTTAATGATTCCAACATTTCTAGTTCTGAACTATATTGCGAAAAATACATTAGTGGTTGATTGTGGCGAATTAAATAAATCATTTATGACGCGAACTCGTAGGCAACGCTACTGACAGAATAACTGTGTTGCATAATGAGCTAATTTGGTCGGTTTTTCTCGGCGGTCTTTGCCAGGCTCAAAATTCAATTAACCTACTTCTATCTTTTGCTGTGAGTGGACAAAACGACTACGCTAAACTAACGGTTTGTTTCTGTCGTGTTTTCAAAAGTTCATGTATCACGTTATCAATCATAAATGCTGTAACAACAAGAACACCCTGTCCCAGTAACTGTTTTATTATTACACAACTAAATAACACATAATAGGTCGAACGGCGGCCATCTGTCTTCAGCTTAAATTAACATGAAATCCGTTTATTGCACTTGCTCACTTTTTGTCCCCTGTTTAATGCAATATTATGCTAAACCAGTTTTACAATGTTTTCCATTCCTACGCGTAAGGCTTGCTGCCAGCACTCGCGCACGACTGAAGCGCCTTCTATGACGTCACGCAACAATATCTCGCTTTCGCACGAATTCGTTCGCAGCGGCAAAAGTGCGAATTGGATCAGCTGTATTTCAGAAACCAGTCGCCGTATCAAGCTACTTTATTCGCCAAAAATGTTCTAAAGATATGAACATCTCTTAGATTGATTATTAACATGTTTTATTTTTACGTGCCATGTGCACTTTAATGGTCAAACGACTTAGGATTTTAAACAACAGTTTATACGTTCGTGAAAAACTAAGCGTTGGATAAATGTCTGTCTCTTGTTTGTAATCAATCATTGAAGGGAAGAACTGCTTTCGGTTCTTTGCGATCTTTAGCTTTATTTTCTTCGACCATCAAGAAAACCAGGTCCTGACTTCCAAATAGCGCCGCCCTAGCGGCTGCTCCATAGGTCGTATCCATTACTCGAAGTTCGTCGACGCCGTGGTCCTTGTCCTAAAGGGAAATCGAAGCTTACGTCACTAGGTGGATGACTTGGTCTCCATCAGAAAGTAACATGACAGTTTTATCGATAAAATTTACTTTGAACTATTTTAGTTTTGTGAATTTATTTTGTATTAACTCCACAAGCAAAAGAGTTGCTTTCGGCTAATTTCCAAGATTATCGTAGTACGTTTGATAAAGGCGAAATATGAAACTTTTTTGAAAAATTCGAACACCAGCATTTGAAGGAATTGGTCAGATCACCGGTTGTCACAAAAAGAGAAAATACCATTTAACATACCTCCTTGCTCATTGACTTGGATGGATGTACATGCAGCATGTAATTATCAGTTATGTCATACGAATCCCTTGTCATGCAATTTGCAGGTTCAACCCAAGGGTTTGGGCGATGCATTGAAGTTTCCTCAACGTGAATTGGAAGATCAGGCCGGCCAACATTCCAAATATTTTTGGGCCACTTGCAACTGAGGTAGGTAAAACTCTGCGATAAAATTAAATCGGTTAAGTGAAGCAATACGCCATGAACAAAACTTATCAAGGGAACAATTACTTTGTAGTATTTATCGTAATTCTTGTATTCTTCTACGTTTGCCTTCAAAAAAGGTGCATTTGGTTTCGACAGAAATGCCCCATTACCTTGAATCAAACAAGTTTGTAAAAACGTGGAAAGGACCATCAGCATATGCTCGGTACTTACTTAATTCAAAAGGATTTGATCTTCCCATTGTGTAAGAATACATTCTCAAGTCGTCCAAGGACTTTAGGATTATAACATCCGAATCCAAGTAAATACCACCATGCTCCAAAAGAATTTTATTTCTGAAACGAATTGCTGTTGACATTAACAAGCTTTCTGTAATAATTGTTTTTCTTTAAGATTGAGCAGAAAACCTGGCAACGTCTGTTTTATGCAAAATGTTGGTTATTTTGTGTCCGAAAACATGAGTTGGCGGATCGAAGTGAGATATTTCAATACACGGGACTTCAGCCAATATTCTCAACCAAAGTTCACCTTCAGGCTCAAAGTCCAAGTGAAAAATGATCTTTTCGGGTTTCTGAAACGACCTCCTAGATTTTATTTTCGATTTCTTACAATGTTACTTTAATTTACCTGATAAACCGATACCGACCGAACAGAAAGATAATGAAGAAACAAAAATTTCCGGTTCCCAAACCATACATAGTGGACAACATTTGGAACAACGCAGTCTGGACACCTGCTCTTACCTAAATATATTCATTCACTTATTTATGAAATTATTTTGATCTTTACGTATACAGTAAGTACAGTTTCCATAGCCTGTATTACTTGAACATGTTGTTTCTGTATACGGCAAATGTTTGCATATGACGTGTGTCTTTGCATTAGGTGGTTTGATGCAGTTCTGTAGTTCCGTCTGCGTGGGACTGTTGGAATGTTGGTTACAATTTAAAGTTGGTTCTTTGTTGCCAGGCATGATTTGAGCGATATTTGTAAGCCGATCATCAGTATTTGTATTCATCCTACTACAAAAATATTGGGGAGTTTCGGCTTCCAATTTTTTTTGTGAAATTTGCAACGTAATATAATACGTGAAAGGAAAATATGCTGGATTGCGTTTGTCAGAAACAACTTCCCAAATTAACACTAAATGAAACAAATTTTATGCCTTACCGATTTTCGTAGCGAAGAATACTGTACAAGCCAAAAAGAGTTATGACACATACAACGCCAATCGCCACAGTTTTTGTTAAATATCTTGATTGATAAAACATTTCTTTGTATAGTTGACCTAAAAAGTAGATTACATTTTATGAGGAATCTGAAATATATTAGAGAACTGATGAATAGCCCAGACCATATCAAACAAAAATATCTAATCTCTGATCTATGTAAAACGTTTTTCTCAGTGACATACATGGCCAAAACATAATAATACAGGTGCGCGACATCATACAATACTACAATTAAAATGTGTAGATATGCATAGGCCTACTAAATTTTGTTAGGTCTTTATATGGCCTTTCCTTCATATGTACTATTACGAATGATACAAAACCTTGTAAAAATTCCACAAATCAAACTGCTCTTAACCAACTCAGTTTCTGTAATTGTACACGTAGACAGGATTGAGAACAGCGGTACTCCATGCCATAAACCCAACGTATGTTTCCGTTTTCAAAAAATGTGCATGCCTTCCCAGAAAGACTGTCATCGACATGCCCTTACGTACATACAGGGTATCGATTTTTTTCTGCGTGTCGAACATCGTGAGAAAAATTGTCGTGCGTGTCGAGTATTAAAAATTTCGTATCTGGTAACTAACGCATGAGAACGACCAAGCTTATCTCGATAACAGGATGCCTGTACTTGCATAAGTTTGGAATACACGTTGAAATAACGACAAAACAATTAAAAACCTTGCATGTTGTAGGCTGCTATGTCTCTTTTAAGGTCCGATTGAACGAAAAATGGTACTTGTTTCGTTACAATGCCACGTGTACAATAACAATGCTCCATGTTTGTAAACAATGGTCTGTTTTAGGTTTAACGAGCTTATTCACTGAACGTAAGCAAGTTTTCGCTGGTTTTTGCATAGAGTTTGTCCAAAAATTTATTGCTGTTGCATTTATTTAGCAATCTAAACATACAAATTTATTTTGGGTGGGGATCCCAAGCGATGATGCCATTGAGTTTTCAACACTACGTAACCGTTCAGTTAAAAGCTGTTGTTTGATAGAGACTCGAAATACAAATTTCTCCCCAAAAATTTTTTGGCGTTTTGAAATCAAACGCCTTATGCTGGCACCAACGTCTTCGAACCACTTTTGCCACCAGTATGTGCTGCAAAAAATTGACAACTACATGTCAATAGGAAAATCGTTGGCGTCCAATCTTCGAAAAAAATAAAACTAGTGAGATCGATGTGAATGTTGCAAGATTGGCGTGACCGATATGTTGGACTTAATTAAGTTATTATAGTAATTCAGTTTATGGACTTTGGTAGATAGCAATGGTCTGTTGTGGTAATGTATACCGGTAACTTAACATTTATTCACGCCGCCCGTGTCGAACAGTGGCGTCGCGTGTCGAACACTTAGAATGGCGAAAAAGGCATAAATCGACACCCTGGTCAGGACAGGCATGTTGTGACGTCACAAACGGTTGTAACAATGATGCAGTTCGAAACTTGTGTGTAACGTGCTTTTTCTAGCCGATCGGTAGCGCTACACGTTGCACAGCGGTTCAGCACAAAATGTCTCGAAAAGCGCTCCTAGCTTCCCAGGTAGTCACCAAGCACAAAACACAGTTGTATTCAATATGAAAGGAATGACGGGCGCAACGTCAACGCGCCGGAACAGGAGCGGTTTCTAGTTAAAGAAACACAATTGTACATTCAATATACAGACAAATTCACACTATGGCAAATTCAATTGCACTTTCCGAACTGTTTTGCGACCGATCTTATTCCGTAAATTATCAGTAGTGACAACACATCTTTCATTTGCATTAGTATAATCCAGTAAACTTTTCAATTGTTGCAAAGCAGTCAACAAACTATTTCGCGTTTTGCAAATAAAACCTTATTAAAATAGAAAGTATTATTAAATGTGCCACAATAACTGGCAACACAACTAGCAAAGAAAAACAAAACCATGCGGTCTGCACGCGCACGTCTACTGCGCAGCCTTTGTTACATAATAACGAGAGTTGTGCCAAACATAGAAAACATAACGTGAAAGAATTAACGAAATTGGGTGTGGGAATCTACATTATCGGTAAGTGACGGGTGCAACATTTCGCATGAACATTGTAAAATCACTATGACGTCGTTGTATAGATTAATACACGAAAAGTTTTGGAAATCGGGAAGCGAGATGCAAGTGGAAGACTTCAAATGCACGTGGTAAGCTCGGAACGTAGCAAATATCGGTTGAACCAAATGGACTGAATTGAAGGCCGCATACCTGTGTTTTTATTAAAATACGTTTCGCCGGCGGGAAATGCCCACTTTGTAGTCCTCTGGCGGCACAATATAAAGAGGACGTCACAAAGGAAAGTTTTTCATAATTGTTTGTTGCTGTGTGCTCTGCAATGTAGCTGCAATTACTTTTTCCTCCTGTTGACAAATTAGAGGGCCCTTAATGAGTCACCAGTCCTAGGAATTGTTTAAACAGAGGATTTTTGGATTTACTTGCCATGTAGGTGCTTAAACCGAGTTTAAGCCAGGTTGTATCGCAACGATGCGAAAACACACTCCACATCCCAGCGGTTTGGAAGCAACCTTCACTATTGAAGATCTCGATGGTGGTTTTCTTGCCGAAACCCGGCCAAGTTTATTACACCCGAGGTTTTCGGCGAGACAATTTTTGGGATCTTGTCGTTGATCATTAGGTCGCTGGATGTGGTGATGCCAGATCTATCTTATTTGACAAAGTTGAAAAAGCTGATTGTTGGGCACTAAAACCCGGTGACGGCCCATCAGTCGCTGTTTCTCTTCAAGACAACAACATCATTGACTCGGAGCGACATACAAAATTATCACCAAGCAAACTCGGCCGCTCCTCTATTACAACAACCTGTTATCCATCTGGCGTAAAGGCTACCAAGTCTTCAGGGTACAAACAACTCAGTCCACGTAGTTTGATGGAAATCATCAACAGAGTTGGAAACGACTCGAGTAATGGCGTGGGCGAAGATTACGTGCCAGCATGTGAAGGTCCAACAGAAGTGGATTGGCTGGGAGTATTACAAGGCAGAAAAAGCTGCGCAACGTTCTCACTCCATGAAAAATCTTCGTCGAAAAGTAAAGGAATTTCCTGATCGGTTGATGCACAGTCACAAAACAGTCGTTCATTTTATCAGGTACCTCCAGTTGAGACACATAAACAGCACGGTGACGTAACCGGCAAAACACTTGAGAATGAAAAGACTCCAAATATCTCCGTCACGTTGGGTAAGCCATAAGCAAGGAGGATAATTGTTTGTGTTTTTGCGATGGTAATAAAATTGACTCATTAGCCGCCGTGTTGGCAAAGAACAAAATTAACGTCACCGGCGACCTACGGTAAGTTCGAAATTAGAGATAAAAGTGGAATGTACACTTGCTCAAAAATTTTCTCTTCTTCTTTGTCAGGACAGACATGTTGTGACGTCACAAACGGTTGTAACAATGACAGTTTGAAACTTGTACGTAACGTGCTTCTTCAACGGATCGGCGGCGTTGTACGCTACACAGCAGTTTTGGTCTTTAGCCCAAATGTGTTAAAACGCGTCCCAGTTCTCCTCGGTAGTGGCCAAACCCGCAGAACACAACAGACACTTGTATTCAATACAACGGAAATGACCGGCATAACATCAACGCACCAGAATAGGAACGGTTTCTATAAACAAGAAAGAAACACAATTGTATACGGTATACGGTTTGCAGACATTCTGGTACACTCACCAAACTGTTTAGCGACCGATCTATAAGCATGCCTGCAGGCACAGGCTGCCCGTTGCGAAATCACATTCACAAGCTGCATCAATCAAATGCCGGCAAAACTTCCAACTGTCACACAGTTGTCAGACGTATACATTAGCCACGCCTTATTCAAATAGAATCCTTATTTTTAAAATTGGTAAATACATGACAAAAAACTGCCAACACAACAACAAGCAAACATGACCACGCGGTCTGCACGCGCACAGCTACTGCGCAGCCTTTGTTATGAGTGTTGCGCCAAACATAGAAATCACAACAATAACGAAAAGAACTAATAAATTTTGGTTTGTGAATCCACAGGTGAAACCAACAAATTCAAATAGGTTTGTGCTTAATTGTTTCACAAATTCTGCCTCAATTTTTGTTCTTTTATCAACCATAGTTTACTAATTCTCAATTCAGTGTAGTTGCCAACCCTTCTCGTCAAAATTGTTGACGGATAGCTACAATGCACTAAAACGGACACACGTCAGCAAGACTATTCTGGATATCAAGCACACTACATAACAATAAGGAAGGAAAAATCAGATTAATTGTATTGTGTTGGATACTGACGTCACGAGTGTGCGTGCGTGTCGGACTACAACTAATTTACTGGCTTAAGAGCAGTCTAGCAGTCAGCATTGTGTTTGCACAAACACTCGAAACCGTCAGTATTTATTAGAGGTCGACAGCACGAATTTAGATGGTAATCTGAGGATTATTTTTAAGAATTTTTGAACTTGTATTCATGTTATGAACCTATTCTGCCATTAACGTTTGTTTTACCTCAAAAGGTTGCCTACAAACAGAAAAATGGTTTATAAGCTAAAATACCTAAGAAAGATTGTGGCAGTTTGCGGTGTAAGTATCTTTGTGTGGTTTTGCTTTCTTAATATGAATCTCCGACGGGCAAACCACGAAAAAAGGTGAGAAGACGTGTAACGTTCTTTAGTGGTTTGAAACCCGATTATGGTCACGCAATGTAAAGGCCACCTATATACTGTACGGTCTTCTTGCAAGCAACGTAATTTGAATCGCTGCGCCCTTGTTATAGTTGCAATTAAAAGCCTAAAGCAATAAACATATATTTAGGGTTCCTCCATATCCGATTACAGCTATACCGCTCATAAACTCTGATCATGCCAAGTTAACCACCAAGCAAGCAGCTACATTGGGTGCCACAAACCTCAACGGGACAAAAGAAGCAGAACCACAGATCTGTACGAGACCAACAAATGCAAAGTCGCATGTCGTGTGCAAAGAATTGCCATACGTGCAAACCACGTGTTCAAGTAAATGATGCAATTTCGGAGCCAACTATTACTCTACAGGGTGTTTTTTTTTTATGTTAAGGTGGGAACAGATGTACAGACTGCGTTGTTCCAAATGTTGTCCACTATGTATGGTTTGGAAAGCGAAAATTTTTGTTTTTTCATTATCTTTCTGTCCGCTCGGTATCGGTTTATCAGGTAACATTACATAAGAATGTTTAAACATCCATTGAACTTGCGCTACTATTAGAAACCCGAAAAGATAATCTTTCACGTGGACGTCGAGCCTGAAGGTGAACTTTGGTCGAAAATATTGGCTGAAGTCCCGTGTATTGAAGTAGCTCTTATGGATCCGCCAACTCATGTTTTCGGACGGAAAATAAACCGAATCGTGCCCAAAACTGACGTTGCCAGGTGCGAGATTTTGACATCAAGATATTAAAAAAACAAATGTATTTTTGTGTAAATTGATAGAGAACAAAACGGTTGTAAATAATTGTTTGATATGTTTCAGAGATCAAATTCTTTTGAAGCATGGGGGTATTTACTTGGATGCTGACGTAATAATACTTAAATCGTTGGACGCTTTGCGGAAATACTCCTACACAATGGGAAGATCTTTGGAAAATCTGTTAAGTAAGTAAATTCGCATTGCACATTAAAGTCGTTTCATTTAATTGTATTAAGGCAGTGGAGCATTCCTGGCAGAACCAAACGCTCCTTTTCTAAAAGCAAATTTTGAGGAATTTCGAAATCACGACATAAACAGCAAAGTAAGTTTTTGCAAGATTTCGCGTTGAAACGAGTTGGCTGTCACTAGTTTTCCTACAGATAATGTATCTTTGCTGCGAGTTGCCCAAACTGATGTGGAAAAAAACTCGACGAGATCTTCCGATTCACGTTGAGGAAACGTTAATGCAGCGCCCACAACCTTGGGTTGAACCTTCGAATTGCATGACAGGGGATTCGTACGATATTAGCAATAACTACATGCTGCATCTACATCCTTCAAAATCTATGAGTCAAAGGGTAAGGCTTTTCGGTGGCGTCGATATTTCGCTGCAACCAATTATTCGAGAAAAATAAACTTAGGCCATTTTTTAATACATTTTTGCACAACTTAGGGTCAAACTTGCTTTCTTGGTCAAAGACAAATACACATTACATTGATTAATAACGTGTTACTTCGAAAACAAGGAAATGGTTAGAGCGAATAGCCAATGCTGATATCCAGCGATTTCGTGAGAGCCAGTTGTTTCAAACGTGCACTGAGTCAACATATTGACTTTATTAGAATTTTTCTCCTAATATCATTCTAGTTTTTTAACGCAGTATCATGTCCTCCCATGAAAGCCAGAAGAATCGATCATTTGCGTTAAAATGTAATTTAATTTCCATTCTGTTTTAGGACATTAACCACGGCGTCGAAGAACTTCGAGTCCAGGACACGACATACGGCGCAGCCGCTAGGGCGGCGTTGTTTGGAAGTCAAGACCTGGTTTTTATGATGGGCGAAAAAGAAAAAGCCAAAGACCGCAGGGAGCCGAAACAAGTGGCACCCTTTCAAGATTAATGACGCACGAAGGTCGGCAATTTATCCAACTCTTAGTGTTTCTGTACCAGTTTAATCCTCGTCCACGTATATCACAACACAACTGCACGCGGACTTTTTGAAAGTGTAAAATAAAACCAACAATTTCATGTATGAGTTTATTTATGCTCACGCTTATCTTAAAGTGCATATGACACGTAAAAACAAAACATGCTAATAATCAAACAAAGAGATGTTCATAACTTTAGAACATTTTTGGCGAAAAAAGTAGCTTGATACGGCGACTGGCTTGTGAGATACAGCTGATCAAAGTCGAACTTTTGCCGCTGCGAACGAAATCCTGCGAAAGCGAGATATTGTTGCGTGACGTCATAGAAGGCGCTTCGGTCGTGCGCGAGTGCTGGCAGCAAGCCTTATGCGTAGGAATGGAAAACATTGTAAAACCGGTTTAAGCATATTATTGCATTAAAAGGGGACAACTGCAGAACGAAGTGCAACAAACGGATTTTGATGTTAATTTAAGCTGAAGACAGATGGCCGCTGTTCGACCTATTATGTCTTATTTAGTTGTGTAATAATAAAACAGTTACTGGGACAGGGTGTTCTTGTTGTTACAGCATTTATGATCGCTAACGTGATACATGAACTTTTAAAAACACGACAGAGACAAACCGTTAGTTTAGCATTGTCGTTTTGTCCACTTACAGTTATGTCGTTTCTGCTATACCCTATGGTCTTCAGCTAATTAGGGACAAATAAGCCTTTGATTCGTGACGTCACAATGACAAATTTTTGTGTGATGCAAAACCCTGTCCTGACCTTTACGGTGACGTAATCTGTGGATTCTCCTATGTTTGAAACTATTCGATATCCGCAAAAAAGGCGCCTTCTCCTATCTAAACAATGCATTTTTTCGACGCAAGCGGCGTATGTGATGTCCTTTTCTCCTCAGCGCAAAAGGTTTACGATTTTTGGTCGCCGTTACTTTTCGTGCAGTTTTCTACATTTTTTAGTTGACGTAGAACCGTGAAACTTTGGATATATGTTTGTTGTAGATGTACCTTTAGTTTTACGCAAAGTTGTCATGGCCGTGTCATATGCACTTTAACGATGGCAAGCAAATGGATGTTAAGAACTGTGACTTAAGTTGTGTCCGTCGGATACCATTCTTTGTTTAGAGTTGGTTTAGCCAAAGGGCGTTAAAAGTGTTTGGGGTTTGAATTAGCCGGTATTGTGGCAGGGAATTTAAGCAAAGTCCACAGTTCATATTTTCACAGAAATTACTGGTACAGTACTCTGCACTGCACCCGATGTTTTATTACATTATAGTCCTACGGTTTAGGTTTTCTCCGAAATGAACATGGGGGGCAACACTGACGTGAGCTTTTTCCTAGTAAAAGCATAGTTTTGAAGCGTTACTTACTTGTTTTGCTGAAGTAGGGCTTGACCTCAAACATCGCACTAGGAAAGGAAAATCCTTTTTCACTCCAACTCGTGTGCACGGCAGCGAGCATCCTTCCAAGAATTTTTCTTTGAAAACAAGGTTCCTAACTCCCAAGTAATGCCAATATTTCGTTCATTAGGGCAGTTGGCATCCGGTTACCTAAAGTTGGCATGTGGAGTAATTGTTGAGCTCTTTGCGATAGTGTCAAAGTAAAGGTAGTCAGCAATCCCTCTTTAATTGCTGCGTATTTGTCTTTTTGCGGCAAGTAAGTCGATCAAACGACTAGTGTCCTGATCGAGAGTTGACACCACGTAAAAAGACTCTGTTTCGTCAGCTGTCAATTTCTTCAAAGCAAATTGAGCTTTTGCTTGCTGAAACCAAACGCTTGGCTTTGACATACAAAACGTGGGAAGCTGGATCACGCCAAACTAGCACAAATGAAACATGACGAAAAAGGCAATTAATCCGCTTCGTTACAGTGCGGTAAAGTGAGCGCAACAACAGAACATTTTTCGAGTCAAATGACTCGCGTTGTTTTTATAAACGCTTTCTTTTACATAAAACATAGCGCTTTGGGGTATAATGATCAACAACAAATTAATGCCAAGTCTATTACGAAATTGGACGAAACCTCACGCTTGTGCTGTGGTAACAAGAATGGGTGCGTCACCAGTTTATGGCAGTTGGAAAATACTGACGTATTATGTTGAAGCGACAAAAAGAACTATGTTATAAACAACGCGCATTGCATCGAATCATATCAACATAACGTTATTGGATGCACTCTTATTATTTGATTGTTTGTTTAAACTCTGATATTTAAGAAGATATGAGTTTCATGATGCCAAAAGCAAATTTCAGCACTGACCTACACTTGATTTGATTGTCTTGCATGCAGTTTGAAGGCAAATAGTTATTTCTATATTAACCATGCGGATATTTTTTTTTTAAAAACATTTAAAACTTGTTCGACCGCTGCGGGGTATGTTTCCAATCAATATGAGAAGTAATTGTGCAATGAAGTTGTCTTTCCATGCGTTTAATACATGTTTTCACGTTATTTGAAATTACGTAGGCCTGTTGTCTCACACTAGATTCGTGTCCGATTTGAAATGGTTGATATGAAATGTAAGAATAGTTGAATAGTCAGTCAGGCATATCACAGCGTGTTAAATATAGGCTAGTTTACATAGAAAGGAGTTAAATGCCGCAGGCTATGCATAAAAGTAGCGAAAAACACATATAGCCAGGGTTGGCTGTTTATACATATCTCAGAAAGTTTAAATTGCTTTTGAAAATAGGGACAAAACGAATGTGGAGTTACCCAAGCTTTATAAATTGCATTGCCAGCAAAGAACAATAATTCCGTTCAGGGTATATATATATAGCGGTGTTACAAAGATGTTAGTCTCTGCAAAACTGTTTAGAATTAACATTTATACTCACAGAGTAAAAAAACAAAAGCGTTGGCGAGCGGGAAAAGCAATAACATAAAGGCTGCTGTACTAAACTTTATACGTACGTAACATGATTTAGTTTGCAATAATGATAAGATTGAGCAAAGTGGTTATGGCCAGTGCTATATGCGCTGTAGTCCTAACTTGCTATTGGTTACATGTAGCCTTTTACAAGTCACATCATAATTTACGGTAAGAATGTGCAATTTTATGTTTAGGCAATATAGTGATAAAAAACAATGTTACCATATATTTGTTGCGAAAATTTATGCCACAAAATACTTGTGTTTGTTGAAAGAAAATGGTAAGCAACACACCACGTGCGAATCATTTTACACAAGTATATATAGCCTATAGTGTTCGGTATCAAGTGGTTAGTGTTTGCAAGCATTTGTTGATTGCCTTTTCCAGAGTTCCCGAACATGAAGGTTTTGTAAATCCGGTAAAGCGGCCTTGGAATAACGATCCGGGTGCAAACGGGTTTATTCTGTCCGCCACCGAAAAAGCAACCACCGGTGAAAGCACGTCTGGTTCTGCAAATACTGTTTCGCAGAACTGCATGAAACCATCAAATGCCAGGACACACGTCATCTGCAAAGCATTGCCGTTCAGTAAAACACAGTGTCAAAGTAAGCTGTGTAGTCAGTGTACAATGAGCTCGTAAAGACAAAAACATCTTTTTTTCATTTTCAGATGTAGATACATGTCGAGATTGCGTTGTTCCGAACTTAGTCCATTACGTACGGTTCGGTAATTTCCCGTTTTTCTTTTATAATTATCTGTCACTCCGCTCGGTTGCCACGCATCAGGTATGTCAAATATCAAAAATTTGCAATAAAAAAACAAAAAATCCATGGCAATTTCGAACAGTTCAATCTTGTTTTCATAAACAGTTGCAACCATATCACACGAAAGTATTTGGACAAAAACCTTGTTAGGGCAACTTGGTTCGGTTTGACTAAAACGTAATAAACAAAATTTACATTCTTCGCGTGTCGCAACCTTGAAAAGTTTCACACGAATCAAACACCGCGAAATTTAAATTTTTGACAGAAACCTAAAAAAATTATCTTTCACACAAATGCGCCTCCTCGTGGAAAACTATGGTCCAAGATACTTTCCGAGGTCCCTTGTCTTGAAGTAAGTCACTTGGATCCACCAACTCATGTCTACGAACACAAAATAGCTAACGTTTACCATCAAACAGACGTGGCCAGGTGGTATTTTCCTCAATCAGAATAAGCTCATAAAAGTTGACCACAATACATTACAGAAACAAAATTCTTTTGAAGCATGGTGGTATTTACTTGGATGATGATGTCATAATTCTCAAATCATTGGACAGGTTGCGTAAATATTCGTACACAATGGGAAGATCAGTAAAATTTCAATTGAGTAAGTCCTGTTTATACATACAAGTACGTAACTCTCTCCCGTGCTTTTAGAAGTACTTTTGTTTCAAGGTAATGGGGCATTTTTGTCGGAACCAAATGCTCCCTTTTTGAAGGCAAACATGGAAGCATACAAAAACTACGACAAACACAAACAAGTGATTGGGTCCCTTCAATTTGTCCCTGACGATTTTCTTCACTCAACCCATTTACCCTTTTTCGTAGATTTTTGCCTACCTAAGTTGTCAGTGGCCGAAAATCATGTGGAAAGAAGGTCGACCTGATCTTCCAATTCACGTTGAGGAAACTTTAATGCATCGCCCAAACCCTTGGGTTGAACCTTCGAATTGCATGACAGGGGATTCGTACGACATAACCAATAATTACATGCTGCATCTCCATCCTTCTGAGTCAATGAGCGAAAAGGTCCACTCTGTATCAACAAGTTATTGTTTTGGCATAACTGTTGCGAGTCAATCGGTGTATTCAGTTTATAACAGTTGAAGCGGCCTGCAGATTTTTAAAAGTTAATAATATTTCAAAGGAACTAATTGTAGAAGTTTTGGACAATGAAAGTATTTCCGAATGCGCATTTGCATTGTTTGAATTGTTATGTATTGGGCGTTTGGTTTAATTATAGGTTTTGCAACATGAACATGCAAATCACTTGGCTTGTTATAAACCATTAATTTCCACGCGTGCCAAACTTGTTTATGTGTTTCTGATGATTCACACGTGTTAAGATTGAAATTAGTTTGGTAACTTATTATGTCCTCTACATTATTGACCTAAACTATTGATGTAGGTTCGTAACTACGACGTTGACAAACTTCGCGTCCAGGACACGACCTACGGGGCAGCCGCTAGGGCGGCGCTCTTCGGGAGTCAGGATCTGGTGTTTCTAGTTGGTGAAGAAAAAAAAGCCAAAGAGCGCAAGAAACCAAAAGTCGTTCTTTCGTTTATGGAGCGTCAAAGGATTCGTTCCGGTTAGTTTGTTGAGACATTCGGAGATTTTTCTGTAACACTTCTGAACGCAAATTCATATAACATGTACTTTGCATCACATTCTGCTAATCAGTGGGGAAACTGTGATATTGTGTCAACTATGTTTATGTTGTGTGCAATGTATAAAAAGCTTTGAGCGACGTAGGCTATTGACTCGAACAATTTTCCTTATTTCTGAGGTGAATGTTTGTTTCAAGAACACCCTGATTTCACTGTCCCCCAAATTTCGGTTCCGACCGCTGTGAGTTCTTATAAACATTGCCCTTAATCATAAGCCTGTAACATACGTCACAGAAACCAGTGCTTGTATTGCGTAATGTTTTGTGTGCAGCTTTGCACAAGTATTGCATAGTCCCATATAATGTGACCCAAATGATTTAGCCATCGAATATTCTCGAGTAGAGTGATTCATTCAACATCCTGTTTACCACATAAAATGTTCTCCTATGCTTATGACATTATTGACCAATCAGCTCTCAGTATGGAGAGCTTTAAAAAGCCCAGGTTAGACCGGTAAATGCATCATAATTCATTCTATTTGATTCCATTCGATTCTACTTGTTTCATCGTATTACTGCTACACTGCTATTATTACTGAGACTCTACAAGCTATTCGCTGGCTTGGGAATTATTCCCACAGCCTGATAATAAACTGTTTATTCGGATACAACGGTTTGCGGGCAAGGCAAAACCTTACAGCGGTGAGAACGAGGCAGAAGCAGATTTAACAATCAAAGAGACTCAATTCGCGCTCAAGCCATCGAGACACTGTTAAATATCTCAGAAACACTTCGAGTTATTTACAAGCCACAGGACTACATTATAAAAACTGTTTTTTCTGTTCTTTGATATTTGATATCGTCTGTACGTGAGTGTTGCTGAATGCGTTCACTGATTTTAACAGAAACTTGCACTGTTGTTTGGTGTCGGTTGCTGGCTTTAGCAGGTTTTATTTGTGTATGTCCCTGTAAGGTAGTTTCTCAAAGCTTCCATCCGTGGTATGGCAGGTTTTAAGTTGTGTGCAGGATGAGCTGTGAGGTAGTGGTGAGCCTTTTCATTTTAACCAACTTCCTATGTTGTTTTTTATAGACACTTAAAATCCTTTTTCTTTAAAAGCGAAATACATTTGTCTTATGAGCTACCGCAAGACTGACTGATTTTAGCCAAATAAACGTTTCCGTGATGGTGCTTATGCGCTTTTACGTTATGTTTTTAATTTTAAGAAATAGTTTTGTAACTTTAGGTGGATCCATAAAGCTCACCGTGCCGGAGGGGGGAACTCAAGCATGAACAAAGGGCCCCATACAGGTAAAAAAGGGGCCTGCTCTTCAGAGGGGCTTCAGAGGTTACCATGAAGTCCCATTTTTTGGCAATCTTTTCGCGAATACGACCTAAAACTCGACATTCCAGCAGCCGACAACCCATGGCACGCGTACCATGTTGGACGCGCAAGATATACTGGGACACCAAGTGATTTACAAGTTTATGCTCCAAAACTTTTGCATGCTTCCGGCATTGTGTTGCTTCATGAAAAAAGGTTAAAATGTGCCTAAATGTTCAAATGTTGTACGAGTTTACCTGTTAAATTTAAAATTTTTGTGCTTTCGAAAAAAAAACACCGTGAGGTGATGCTGTCGGGTAAGACAAAACTGACAACGGCGGCAAACTTGGAATAATTTATTTTGGGTCTAGTGTACTATTTTGAGATTGTATTACCAAATTCTTTTTGTTCGTTTTAAAGACCAAAAAAAATGTCAGTTGCTATAACAGAAACATTTGACAAACACTACATAAAATATGAAATTGTGTCAGCAATTTCGAAGTGCAAAGCGCATGGACTAACGGCCACTACAAAATGGTAAGGGCCATTTTTTGCGACTTTTACATTTTTTGGTAGACATACAATAATTTAGCATACGGGCCATAAAGCTTTATGTCGTAAAAACTTCTAAAAAAATACAGAAACAAATGGTCGGATTTGGTGCCTCCATCTAGTTAATAAATGTGTAGGCTATATGGTCTATATTCTATAATACACTTTACTATTGCAGCAAAATAATTAGTTTTTCTCTAGGTTGGCAGAGCTGTGTACTGCCTTGAATTGTTGCCCTCTGAAACCACCCGATGAGTACATATGTTCATACTACGGTTCTTCTGAAAATTTTGAAAGTGGTGATAGGTATATACATAAAGATGAGTTTTTGCTTTTGTGGATACCCTATTATGATAAACGTTTGATTCTAGCTTTTTATTTGACAAAATTCCACTTTTTTTGATACTTTGACCTGTTAGTGTGAAAATGTGCTGTTCAGCAATATTATCATAAAATTGTTTTTAAACAAGATAAATATTTTCCATTACACGTTAATGATATATTTTGACATGCGACTTGACCAGGATCTTTATTACAGTTCTGACAACTATCAGGAAGTTGATCGATACAATCTTGCCAAAGCATACTTTGATGTAGCTGAATTTGATCGGGCAGCCCATGTTGTAAAAGATGCAAAGCATGGTCCAACTTACTTCTTACATGTTTACTCACGCTACTTATCTGCAATGAAAAAGCACCAGCTTGACCACATTTACAGTCACAGTATGTATTTGTATTCAAGCAAACACACAGAAAAATACTTTTTTTCTGAAAATACTAAAAATTAATTTTCCGGTTTAAAGCTATTAATATCGATGAAGCTAACTTCATCGTGGGAGAAATAATCTTATTAACTTGATGACGACCAAGATCTTAAATTCTATAAAATCTTTACAAATAATGAAGTAAGAATAGCACTATAGTAATGCACTGTCTTATTTGATTTAAACAAGTTTAATGCATTGTTAGACTGTAGTATCACACGCTATAAAAGTGTAATTTTAAAACTTTAATTGTTTTGTTTGCATAGAAGTTGTTGATAGAGCCATGGGAAAAAATGATCACCTCAGAGTGCTGAGAGCAGAACTTTCCCATCGATATAAAGAGGGCAAAATGGACGCATTTGTATTATACCTCTATGGAATTATAATAAAAAAGACCTCCGAAATGTCAACATCTTTACACAGAAATGAGGCAATATCTATTCTCTGTGAGTCAGTGAGAAGATATCCAATGAACTGGGGAGCCTGGCATGAGTTGTCATCATTGGTTACTGACCAACAAATGGTAAATATATGGATTGCTGTTACGAAAGATTATTTTTTGCATATCTGTTAATAGTTGTCAGCGATGGATGTTCCCAAGCATTGGATGAAAGACTTTTTTCTTGCACAAACTCATGTCGATCTGATTAATGCTGAAGAAGCTTTGAGTCTTTACGACAATTTAAAGAAGTCCGGGTTTGCAGAGAGTTGTCACATCAAAACACAAGAGGCTATTGCCCAGCACAACCGGAGAGGTTGTTATACTTATGCAGTTACTGAAAAATGTACAAATTTAATACTTGAATGCATTTGGTTTATATTTTTTTCATTACAACCTAGCTGCACAGACATATACATACTTTTTAAATGTTCGATTTTATCAAGTCAATGTGATTATCTGTTCAGTATTCGATGATTCTATCATCTTGTTGGAAGAAGTAAGGGAACAGGACCCGTACAGATTAGATGATATGGACATCTTATCCAACATGTATTATGTTAAGGGTAGACGTGCTGACCTGGCCCACCTTGCTCATCAGTGCACTCAAGTGGACAAATATCGGGTGGAAACTTGTTGTATCATCGGTAAGTGTTTGTTCATTTGCATGCAAAAAAAAACAAGATCATTAACCACTCATTTATGTGCATTACACATGTTATATCTTTTACCAGGTAATTACTACAGCATTCGAAGTCATCATGACCGTGCAGTGTTATACTTCCAACGAGCTTTAAAACTCAACCCCAATTATTTGAGTGCCTGGACCTTGATGGGTCATGAATACATCGAAGTTAAAAACACGTCAGCAGCCATACAAGCTTACAGGTAAGATGTTTTCTCTCCTCTGTATAGTCAGTTGGGGTAATTATCGGACAGTTAAAGTTATGGGGTAATTAGTGGACACCACCGTAGAAAAAAAATATGGTTCCCTCAAACTTTATCTTGCGCATGTGGCAAGCTGGAAGCCTCCCATAGTTAAAAATACCATGTGTTATTTCTTCTGTGAAACACTAATAAAAAAAAATTGTAAGGGGGGTTTATTTCACAAACTTTTTCAAACTAAGTGGACATAGTAATTTGTAAGGATTTAACAGTGTTTTAATGATTTGAAATTTCTTTTATAAAACACTGGCAGGTCAAGCCCTGAAGTTTTCAATGAAGGTTAACTCAAACCTCTAGCTAGTCTGTCCTCTTAGAAAAGTCCGTCCAAAATTTACCCCATGCACATTTTTGCATTCAGGGGTAATTATTGGACACTGACACTACATATTAATATCATAGTACCAACTGTTTTGAGTGGTTACAGCTGGGATTATATTTAATATAGGAATGTGGGATGTGGATGTGGGCAATTTAGAATAATAAATTTGGATGATACGAATTCAAAGCTATTCGAATCCAAATTCTAATTTTAAACCGGATAATAGGATTTAGTTTTATAACTTTTCCTTATATTTCATCACATTAATTGATCACCTATTTTCTTAAATCATAAACCTGGCTTCAATGGCATGTAACAATTAAGAGATTTTATTACACTCATGCAGACCTTCGAAAACAGTCAATTAAATTATTATGCAACAAGCTGAAAAAGAATATGATGCAGTATTTTAGATTCGATTTAACTATTCTAGAATAGTGTGTTATTCTATAACTTCCCCTCTCTGTATGTAATGCAATAATCTTATTGGGAATGCCTAGAAAATAGATACAAAAACCAACAAAACTTTGGAATAGCAGGAATTTATGAGGTGCATAGACATTAATAAATCAGCAGTGTCAAGAAATTAGCAGACATAAGAATATTGGCAAATAAGTGAGTAAACCGTAATATGTCAGTGTCTGCACTTAATTTCCACATTTCATTGAACAAAAGGTTGTAAACCTGTTTTAAATTCACCTGAAACAGCATAGATTTGGCGAGTTTAGTACACTGTCCAGCAATTACCCCACATGTGTCCAATAATTACCCCAATTGATAGGGTAATAGTTGGACAGTAAAAACTATATCTGCCAACATAGTTGCAAATGACTGATGCTTTCATTTTAAATCACAGCAGTGATGAATAAGGTTTGACCCAACAGAAAGCAAAACGAAGTAACTCTAGATTTAATGTCAAAATTTGCAACGGTTTTGAAAAACGTCCGTTCGTTACCACATTTGACTATACTTTATTAAACGTAACAGACATATCGCTAGGTCTGTTCCTTAATATTGAACATTGAAGTTGAACAGATCTGAATTTTTTTTTACTTTTTGGGAAAGTCGGCGATGTTGCTCACGTATGCGTCCGGTGTTTATGCGGTCTGACGTGGTGTAGCGCACGACCAGCAAGTTTTGTCAAATATGTTAGACCACACCGCCATTACACAAGTCAAACTACACCGCTCAGTTAAAAACGTCATCATTTGCATCAATTATATTACGTGCTTACTATTGAATATTAATTTTTGAAATAGATCAGACTTTACCAAAAGGTACATGCCAAGACTCTTTAATAGGCGGGAATATTCACGCAACAGAGTCCAAGTACGTCGGAGTGTATGATTTCCTTTAAAGTGTATGAGTTCCACTTTAAATCATATAGTTATTCCACCAGCCTCGACCGTAATTTGTGGTTTATATTTGTAAAATGGAACTTGCTGACTATAAATGAGTTAATATTCCAGACCCAAATTCGAGTTCAAATCTGTTTTTGACTCAAATTGAAAAATAGGCACTCTTGCAACCAACCATCATTATCCTTAGGAATGCCGTTGACCTGAATCGTCGTGACTACAGGGCTTGGTACGGACTCGGTCAAACCTACGAGCTGCTAAAGATGTATTCGTACGCCCTTTACTACTTCAAACAGGTAATTCTATACACCGCATCGAGTAACTAAACGTAGGACAAGTACTTGGAATATGCTTTTTCTTGAATGTGAAGGTCTTAATTTTTACATGAAGTGTTTTCGTTCTGCACCGTCCCGTAACTTTAGTTTCGTATCTTAATAGTCGCATCGTTTACGTCCATTCGACTCACGGATGCTGATGGCGGTCGGCGAAACATACGAGATCCTGGAACGACCGGAAGAAGCAAAAATGTGTTATCGGAAAGCAATCGCAGTTGGCGACATCGAGGGAATGGCCAACACCAAACTTGCCAAGTCAGTAACCGCAGAATGAAGAGATTGTCTTCAATAGAGCCTTTTGTTGTATTTTCTCCGTGTATTTCCGATTTCACGCTGATACCAACCGTTAATTTTTCTCACAAAAATATTGGTATTTTGTCACACTTACACAGGGGTTCAGCTCAAATTGCACTGCATTTACATACAGTGCCATATTTTTATTTATTTCTTCCACCCGGCTGTACAAAGTATTTTAAATTTCCCTATCGTAGACTATACAGGAGTGAGAATTCGAATGAATGGGCTGCTCATTACTACGAGCGATTTGCGCGGCAATCTGAGGAGCGCGGTGTGGTGGAGGGCACAACGTTTCACACAGAAGCTTACCAGTTTTTGGCGCGCCATTACCTCCGGCCTTCAATGCTTGACAGTGCAGCGTACTTTGCACATAAATGCTGCGAATATCCCGAGGTAGATGCTATTGTTGTGTTTACATAGCATATGGTCCAGCGATTTTTTCAGCTGTCACATTGGTGTTGAATTTGAATGTGAAGTACGATTGAAAAACACATTGAACTGTAGTGTAACAGCACTATAAATACCATGCAACAAATATATGCAGTGAAAACATATGATAAATAGCATACAACATTCGTAGACTATTTCGTATCTTACCACTGTTGATTATTATCAAAATCCTCCTTTATTAAATCAAACAATAAATGTGACTTTCCGTCTCATTGAAATTAGGTGCGAGAAGACGGAAAAGCCATTCTGCGCCAAATCTCCCAGCTCCGAGGCATCGGCGATGCGAAAGATTTATCCGAACTCGAACTCACGCAACAACCGACGCCGGCCGCTCACATGCAACGCACGAGGGCGCACGAGAGCAGTGCAATGGAAGCTGATTCGCCGGCTGGAGGCAACGTGGGACCCATAAAGCTGAGCTTTTCTCCGGGACACGCAGAGTCGGATACGAGTAACTTAATGTGAACGTTATCCATCACCTCGATTTCAATTCACAGCATTCATGGATGATGACAGAGCTGCTGAAGAAGATGTGTGGCTGATGTGATGCAAATGGCTTTACGTGACGTAACATAGTTGGAAATATTTTGCACTTTTGGATAAGTCGGCAATGTTGCTCACGTATGCGTCCTGCCTTTATGCGGTGTGACGTGCTGTAGCGCACGACCAGCAAGTTTTATCGAAAATGTTAGATCACACCCCCATTACAAGTCAAGCTACAGCGCTGAATTGAAAACGATCATGTACATCTATCATATTAGATGCAACAGACCTATGAAAAGGAATAATATAGAAACTTACCGAAGATGATTACGATTCACAATTTTAGGCTGACTGATGTCTTGTTGTGTAGGATTTGGAGAAAGTACTCTTTGTGCTAAACAGTAGTTGGCAAGTATCTTGACATCGAAAATTGCCGCCGGGCATAACACGTAACAAACAATTGTTTCCTGCGGGCAAATGGTATTGTGTCTGTTAAATACGAGTTTGGTAATAAAATTTAGACACATGGACATTCACAACATTTTTGCATACATCAGGTTAGATAAGTACAGATAAAAGGACTTATGGGAGTATTTAGCAGGAATTAAATACAGCCTGCAGAAAGAACAATCCTCTTCTATTGGGTCTTGTACGGTTGACAAGTAAATACATTCACAGGTTTATTTGTTTGTAAAGTTTCCGCTGTAACTAAAATTCGCAGAAATACTCATAGAGATCGTAGTTTCCGAGCGGTGACGTAACACGCAGCCAAGCGGCGAGCGATGAGATAATTTGCGAAATGTGTAGGTGGCCGAAGTTACGAAGCTGTTTGTGCTTGTTTTAAACTTTCTTACGTTGATGTTAACAAAATTTTTACCTTTTGGTGTAAGGTTTGTAAAAAAACAGTTTCTTAAATCTCGGTTTTAGAAGCAGTAAATTTATGGTGGTTTATATACGCTGTGTTTCAGAAAAGGTTAGAAGATCCTCGGATCGTATATATTAATTTTCATCTGTTGCTAATCACTGAAACAAAGCAGCATGATGAATAACGTCATTCCACAGTTATGGAAGATAAGGGAAGTTGCTGACAAAGTGTGAGTATATAAATGTTTCATTAATTTCACTTTTTTTTGATAAAGAGATAGAAAAGACATTTAACCAGATTGTATATAAATCTGTCACTCACCACAACCTCAAATCATGTACTGTAATGAATTTGTTGCAAGTTGATCTTTTTAAATTTGGCCAATAGGCTATATAAATATTTGTCATGTTGTTTGGTTGTGCTAAATAATCCTTTAAAAAACTGTTAATATAATCTTTTGGCTCATTTTTCAGGACAAATGTTGTCATGAACTATTCAGATGTTGAGGCCAGAGTGCGCGAGGCCACAAATGATGAAGCCTGGGGCCCTGCTGGTACCCTAATGCAAGAATTGGCTAGAGACACATATATGTATGAGTGCTTTCCGGAGGTAATGGGAATGATGTGGAAAAGAATGCTCCATGAAGGCAAAAAAAACTGGAGAAGAATTTACAAGGTCGGTGTCATTTTGTCAGTTATAACTATAAAGTTATTGACTGATTTTTTAGGCTATAATTGTTTTTTCCAACTTTTTGAAAGGGATTAATCAACTTAGCCATTTTGCCATGCCCTGTAACAAAGTACACAAGTAAAAGCATGTTTCGTACAAAATCACATTTATATTTCGGATGTGACTGTGCAGTGCAACAAAACTATTTTTTGTTTACTTATTTTGCAGTCTTTGCTTTTGCTGAGTTATCTCATTAGAAATGGTTCGGAGAGGGTGGTGACAAGTGCAAGAGAACACTTATACGACCTCAAATCACTAGAAAACTACACATGTCATGGTAAGATTGTTTTAAGCAGACATCCCTTCTCAGCCCTAGTTCTTGTTCATCAAAATGAATGTTATTTTAACCCAGATGAACTAGGCAAGGATCAAGGAATTAACGTCAGGAATAAAGTAAAAGAAATAATCACCCTTGTTCAAGACAATGACAGGCTCCGAGAGGAAAGGAAAAAGGCAAAGAAGAACAGAGACAAATATGTGGGACTTTCTTCCGATGATGCACGTTTCCAAGCTGGAAAATACAGTAGGAATTAATGATTTTTGCTTATTACTATCTATAAACAGTGTGCAAGGATATTAATTTTATGTTCACATTGGGAGTTAGTGGATAAAAACCAACCAAGCTGCTTGTCATAGTTACACACATTAATGAAATGTCCCAAACACTTTTCAGGACACCCCGAAAATTCAGATTATTGTGAAGTGAAAAAGACTTATACTTCAAGTGTGATTTTTATCTGAAAATTAATTTGTCATGGTCCACCAAAAATGTATATACGATATAATTTTAATCAGTGATCTGTTTTAAAATTGATATTTTTAATTTCAAAAACAATGCAAAAAGTTCAAACTTGACTTGAAACTGATGAATGTAAGCTGCACCAAAGCTGGTAGTTTGTACAACCAAGTGCTTTTAGAGCTACATGGGTTTTGTGTAATTCATGCTCTCAAATACCTAAATCTGCCAATATTTTTGTCAATCAATAGAAGTATTTCCATCCAAATAGTATGTGATAGCTGCAAATTCACAGTGTCTAAAAAATAAAATAGAGTCAAGTGCTTGTTGCTAAACTGACCTGGGGGCGTAATTCACTTAAAACTGCTAATAGTGGTGCCACCTAGTGGTTTGGACTTTCCTATGTATATACAATGCTCTATGCATGTGGCTTATAAGCAAGAAGAGTTTGTCGATTTGTAGATTTTTCACCACCTCCTTCACCGGAGAGTGATGGGAGATACGGTAGAGGTAAGGGGCAGCATGAGTGTTTGTAGTCTGCTGCATAATGTTTAGCAAACTGAAACACCAATATGTGCTTTGTAGTGTGCCTACTTCAAAGCTGCTGCTAATTTGTTCTTGTGCAATCACACAAATGGTTTTTTTTATAATTTATATATAAAGTTAGTGATCTGCCTAATTTGTTGCAATCTGCATGCAATCTTATTAGAATTAGCTGATAGAAATGCTGACTACACAACAAATATAATTTAAAGATCATCAAATCTTCAAGAATCACAAAACTTGTTTTCTGCCTTTTTCAAGCAGTTGTTTTTAGTTTGTGTAAATGTACTGATTGTTGTCTTTACTTAATTCCTCCTGATTTATTTCTAACAAAAAATAGTAAGAGAAACCCATGTAAGAGCTGACAGGGCTTTTTGAATATAATTCAGTTATGGTGAGTAAGTTGTCAATAGCGGTGATTGTGACTTGGAATATGACTTTTATGAAGTAAATTGGTTTATCCATTTTCCCTGAAGTTGACAGCAGTCCAATTTGTACCAAACTATTTGATTTTTTTACACACGCCATAATATAGTTTGAACATGAAAGTGCAAAAATTATCACATAATGTTAATCGATTGTATTTGTCCAACTCCAGTGTGAAGTGCCATATAATATGTGCAGTGAGGACTCTTCATGTTAAGCTTGGCCCTGCTTGGAGCTTATTGTCAGTATTCTGTTTTCATCGATCATGTCATTCCTGTTTTGAAAAAGCTAAATAACTTATTTTGTGATCTTTAGTACATCTGTTTCTGTACTTTGGCAAGACCTCAATGCATTATGTTTTTTTTTTATTTTCTGTGGATATTTTAGCTTCTAATATGCATGCATCATGTTTGGCCATTTTCATTCATCATGTGTTTCTTTAAACCATTTCAGGCAACCATATTAAAAATGTCAGTGCATAAGTTTATCTGCAAAGATTCTTGTTTATAATGACTTGCACAATTTTGTTTTGCTTAATTTAATCAAATCTGAATTCAGTTTAGTTATACATACAGTAATTTCCCCACTATTGTCATCATATCCCATACCTCCATTAAACACACAAACCAGAATGTTTGTAACATAACAAATAAGCTTATTTCAACAGTGTAATATATGTAAGGTTTTTTTTAATGCACAGTGTTTTGCAGGTGGTGGTAGCAGAAGAAGTGATCGATCCCGCAATGACTGGAGAGATGCTGATGAATATGAAGATGAACCGAGGTCAAGTCACAGAAGAAATCGTAGTTCAAATGGATCTGTGGGATACAGGTTATTTTTTAATATTTCAGCAGCAATATATTTTTGCAATAGTTACTTATGGAGTGTAGCATGTAGCATAGGGCTGCACAACGGGGTATACTCCATCCAATGGAAAATGTCACTTATAAAATATTACACTATGTGCAGCATAAATTCTGTTACCTTACAATAGCTTCATTGTTTTAAGTGCCTTCACAATCCTAATGTGTAAAAAAGTGTTCTTGAAAGAATATTAGTTGTTTACAATAAAGTGTGGCATGTGACTTTATAGAGTAGAAAATATTTTGGCACCAAATCTAATTCTGTAGTATGAAGGGTGATTCTATTGGAAATATGCAAAAAAAAGCTAAATAATTTTCATAATGACCATACTAGTATGTATGAAGTATTGATGGTTAATTGACATGTTAACCACTCATTGACGGTGGAACTAGAGCTCTTGATTAATTCATTTTCAAAAACTCTGTATCAACTTCAAGTGTGGCATTTAGTGCCAAAATCCTTATTTGCTGGCATTAAATACAAGCCATTGTGATTCAGTGATGACTCAGCGCCGTCAGATTCTGAAAGCAACAATAGATACGGAAGAATTGGATCAAAATCAAACTACACAGACGAGGAAACGGTCACAAAAACAAGCACAGTCACAAAAACAGAGACAAGACGAAGACAAATGGAAAGCAGCAAAAAGGTATACTAATCATGTTTTGATTTTACTCGAGTTGGTCAGAGGTGTGCACATGAACAATGTAAACTACATACAAAGCATTAAGTGCAACAAGGTGTATAAACACTTTTTTATACTGAGCATTACATCACAAATACCTTTCAGCACCTTGATGTGTTTTGTCAATGCTCATTTGTTGCAAACTGTGTGTAAGTTAGTAATCAGTTATTTACTGTTGTTATATTACCCAGGTTGATCTCGGTGCTGCAGCCAATTACAAAGGTGATTCAACAGCTGGTGGCACCCAGGCCATCGCACCACCAACCCCAACTATCATTCAAGTGAGAAATCATTTCTATGCAAAATTAATCACTGTTGAGTTCTACCAGTTTTTTGGTGTGACCTACAATGTAATATAATTTACAGCACATTTGTTGTAGGTAGCATAGCCATGACCAAACATGTTTGACATTGTATTTTATGTTTCCTATGTAGCAACCTGTTCAGACGCAGCCAAGTGGTAGCAGTGACCTTCTAAATGACCTCTTCAGTCCCCCACCTGCGCAGGCTACAAATGTTGATCTCATCTTTGGTGTGTTGCTTTTGCCAGCTTTTCTGTGATTTTGACCTTTGCGTGTTAAGTTTTTGCTGGTGGGTTATAACTTTATTGATATTCATATATCTGTTACCCCACCAGGTGGTAGTAATGACCCGATGCCTGCAGCGGCACCTCCACAATCTCCTGGTGGATTTGCTGACTTCACTGGATTCTCACAGGCATCTGTTCCACCTGCCCAGTTCGGCCACCAAACAGGTATTATTACATAGTTGTTATGTGTTTCAAAGAATATTCAGAAATGAAATATAAAGTGTATTAAGCCTGACAGGTTTATGTACAACTACCAAAAAGCGAACTGATTATTAAGAGTGGAAGTTGTTCATTGTAACTTTGCACAAACTAATATTACTTTCTAATTTCCATACACTATTGCAAACAAATCTACAGACACTTATTGCGTCAAGCCAACGTTTAATAAAAGCATTGTAAAAAAAATAGACAAACTACCAATACATACAAATGATACTAGTATTGTTGTTGTTCCTTATATGTGTTTTCAATATCTTACAGCCACCCAACAACAAGATGACTTCGCCGCATTCCAGTCTACACCCACCGCCGCGCCAGCGCCACCAAGCGACAACCTTGACCCTTTCGCTTCTCTCGCCGTCATGTCGAACTCGCAAACGCAACCGTCGCAACCACAGGTGGCGCCGCAGAGCAACATGATGGGAACAAACGTAATGTCTCCGGTCGGCGGGAACCAACAGTTCAGCTCTCCTATGATGCCCACGTCTGGATTTGCGTCTATGCCCATGTCTGGACAACAGCAACAACAGCCAATGATGCAAAACGCAATGGGCATGATGGGCGGGTCAAGTATGATGCAGCCAACGGGTGCAGCGGTTCCGACCCAGCTAAACGGCACCGGTAAGTGGTGTTGTCAGAACCGTGCACAGACTTCCTGTCGGTGTATGGTGTTTTTGTCGTTTAACTGCAATTAGATGATTTGCAATTTCCTTGCGCTGCAGTAGTTAAGTAGCACTGACCTCCGGTCGTTCGTTACATTTTTTCCAAGATCTTCGTGCGTTTTGGGCCTGTTTGAACGAACCGCTTTGTTAACTTTGGGAATACGAAAGTTTTTAGTTCAAGGGCTGCCATGGACGTAAAACCGATTGGCCTAATTTAGTTCTCTGCCACAATGCTTAGGAAAACCAGCACCGACGAACTTTCGGGTCATATCTTAGCTTTTAATTCTTATATCAACGGTTAATTGCTAAAGTTGAGTTGTAAACTTTTCAATACAAAAAAAACGGTAACGCCAGTGATGCCCACCAACTACTACCACATACTTACACCACAGTTTTAAGTTTCAAAACGTTTAGTCGGTTCGTCGCGTGGTTTTCCGTCTCCGTACAGTAGTTGTTTACAATAACCCGACCTAACACTAGAGTGCAAAACCGCTTGAACTAACGCAATATGCTCCCGCCATGTTGTGCGCAGCATCACACAAGACCCAGCAACCGTCGACGATGGCAAACAAGAGCAACCTCTGGTCTGACGTCAAAGGAGTGAACATCAGCCTCGACTCGCTCGGCAAAAGGCCGTCGGCCCAAAAGCACCAGTTGTCCATGAAGCAACTGCAAGGTCTGTATGTTGCGCTTCACGAAGTGTTCATTGTGCCTACAGCTCTTCCTGTACGCCTCAATGCTGCTTCCGACTTGGTGATGTATTTGCTTACAGGCGTGTAGATGTCGAACGTAGCGTTACAGAGTTGTGATTTTGCCATTTAAAACCGCTTGATGTAGTTGGCCCAACCCATAAGCCGTTTTAACGTATTTTTACCTTTCAAAGGTTTTTGTGCTGTCCCTTTTCAGTTATTTCATATTATCAAACAAACGAAATAATCTTATTCTGCCCATCTACTAACGATCACATTTTTTTTTTGCATCTCAGAGCAAACCCAGCCTACCCACCAGTCCCCGCAAGGTTTGTCTGGACAAATGGCGGGCATGAACTTAGGAGGAATGGTATCGCCACAACAACAACAACCGCAGATGACGCAACAACAAATGATGATGATGCAACATCAGCAGCACCAACAGAAACTGATGATGTCTAGTGGTAAGTAGGGATGCACCAAGAGTTCGGTTTGCCGAAAATATTCGTCCAAAACTAAGGTTTTTATGATTATTCGGTTTCGGCCGAATATTTTTGCAAAATTCGGCCGAAATCGAAACTTTTTTACTGCATGCAACGCTAATACGCAAAGTTCAGTATAGAATAGAAATTTAGTTTCGGTTTATTCGGCCGAATTTATTCGAAAAAAAATTGCTGTTTCGGTGCATCACTAGTGGTAAGTTACGTTTTGAGAGAGTTTAAGCAACTCCAAGTTCGGTTCCATTGGATGACCAATGACATTTTTCGTACTACTTTAACATTGACGAATAAATGATGGTCACAAAAAAAGGGCAAGCGTCAAGTCACCATAACGACGCCTGTAAAGCAACCGCTGTAATTATTTCGGCCACTTCTTAACGGGTCGTTAGTCTGAAATCCCGCGTATCATCTGATGTTAATATTTACCAACTATTTCCTCTGTTTGTTCGCCCCTAATCAATCTCAGTGTCTTTGTTTGCACGCCCGTTAGCTGTGTTCTCGCAACGGGCGTATGTACGATAAAACCCAGACCATCGCTAATCTAATCTACTGCTGTGGGTCGACTGCTTTTCCATTGTTATGAAAGTTTGTTCTCACTTGATTTTTTTTTTGTTATGATGTTGCTTAACAGCCGTAGCGAAGATTGCGTAAAAAACTAATTTAGTTTCACTGCTACCAGGCTGTCTATTAGTTATACATACCTCCACTACTTTCACAGCGTTTTTTTTCGCTTGTGTAACATCACCCCCATCTTGCATACATGTACATTGTACACCTCACAAACTGTAACAAAAACTACAGAACTCTTTCCTTCTCGCGTGCATTTAGAAGAAACAACTGAGTTTACCCCTTACATTTCCACAGGTATGACCAACACCAGTTACGGCTCGCAGATGGGAATGGGACAGTCCCCAATGGGCGCACAAGGAATGAGGCCACAGATGGGAATGGCGCCCCCAGGCGGAAACATGTACGGCATGGGAGGAATGCAAGGCGGACAAATGAACATGGGATCGTATGGGTTTATGAAATAAAAGACACCTCGTCTGTTTTAACGCCAAACTTCTCGTCACCGCTGCTTTTTTTCCGGGGCTGGCGGGCGCGCGCGAGCTCTTGGTTGGTTGTGGTTAGATTTCGCCTTGCTTTTTCGTTCGTTCGTTTTATTTAACGTGTTTCATAGAGCGTTTCATTGTGCCTAATGCTCAACAGGGGCTACTTTTACTAGGGTGGCCAAGGTTAATGCGTCCTGAGGTCGGAACTAGAAGAGTCTCAATCTGTATTAGGTAGAAAAGAAGTAACCGCGTTCAATTTACCTTTTTCCTCTACAGTGACTCATGTGCAAGCTTAACAATAATATTGTGGCCCATCTAAGTAAAACAGTTATGGTCATGCTGGAAATCATCTTATGTTTAGAAGCCAATTTTCACACCAAAAACTCAAGTGCCGTTTTCTTGGCTGATCCTTCTATTCGCTTGGTGTTCGTAACTTTCTGCATTAGATACGCCGCCCACTTCCGATTTCTGACAATATTTTGCTGGAAACTTCGCAGGTTACCGAAAAGCCCTACGCGTATTTTTCAACCAAGTATATGCCCCTCTTTTTTCACAAAATTCTTGTTTAAATGTCAAACAATATGATAAGAATAAGTACAGGCTTGGACTATCTGCGTGATCCATGAATTTTTACGTTATATTGTTATTGCATAAGAATGTTGGCCAAACGGTCGTCGTTACCCCTTGTAACTGTCTCCTGTCAGTGACGTAGTGAAACCTCTTGCTGTGTTCGTCTTGTCCAGTAGAGATACAAAAACCAAATACTCGTAGCAAAATTGTTTCTTTTTTTTTCGCTAACTTCCATACGAATTCATAACCGTACTCCCAAAATACCAGTATTTTATTAACTTCGGAATTCTAAAAAGTCTGTAATACTTTCAGGCACCTTCCACACCACGAAACTAGCCTCTATCCGCCAGTTGCCCGCCCAATTTTCCTCTTGTATTTTAAATGCACTTTTCCCTTCTTGTGCGAGACATATATACCGACGTAGTTAGACATGACCTTTCCAGTGAGTCGTTTTGTGTAAATAACCCTCACATTGCTATTGTTTACCCCTCACTTTCTCGTACCCTCACCCAGATGGGAAATCTATTAGCTTTCTGCACCACACAACACACAGCGGTACCTCTGCGAGTGTATTACTCGAGTATGCCAACGATTGGCACGTCACGCTAATGTGATATTTTATGTGGTTTCCTGTGGAAAAAATTCAAGCCTCTTTCACTTTCCGTCTGACAGATTTTATTTCTCATCACATTTACTCCACTAGTGTGACTTTTCGTCCAATGCGGTGAGCGCCTCTTGTAAACGCATTTTTCCACTGGACAGTGTACAGAACTTCGCAAGGTCTACTCTGCGTAATCGAGTAATTAGCCTTTAATCGTCTTACCAATTGATCAATAAACGAAACATTGGGTGTGACATGATTTTGATTCGTATCAGAAAGCTATGACGAATTAGGTTTAAACAACCATGGCAGCAAAGATTGACAGATACCAAAATGGCAGGAAGAACTTCTACATTGGCTAATTCAAAAATATGTGGTGTTTTTCAAAAAAGAATATTTTCTAAAGGAGTTTCTGGAGAAAAATACTTCGCCCATCAAGAATACTTAAAACACGTGCTGCTTATAATCAATGAACCGTATCACAACACATGTTTTGTTGTTGTAAAGTGCAGTGAATACGTTTATCACATAGGTTAGGATTAGGATGGAAAGGTGAGTTTTGCATTATTTTACTCAACACCTTTTATCTTGAAATCGTTCTCCGTGCAGTGTTGCATTGGAGAAATTGGAAGATGCCGAACGTTATTTGCGAGATCTTGATTTAACTTCAGAATGGAAGGATGAAGTTGAAGCGTCTATTCTAAAACATTTGCGTTTTCTGCGCGGGACATGTGTGAATTCCAGAACAAATCAAAATGTAGTCTTGTAAGTGTTTCATGAAACATGTGTTATTTTTGGGAATCATACTTTGATGTCATTAAGAATTTTTTCTCACATAGATTCAAGATTTGTTTATCTTTTCGTCATCATGAATTTCACAATTTTTCAAACGCTAATATGGGGGCCTTTGTGAGACGAAAGGGTACAGCTAAGAACCAAATAATGGTTGTCGAGTAACATAATACATTTTCACAATGAAAAAAGTAATAAAAAACTAATTTATTTTAACTTCAAGAAATTCTGATATTCCTCAACTTGTGGTGAGCAGCCTGACTTTATGCTTAAAGGAATGGAACTCAAAATATCATAAATGTTGGTGAGATTTATGTCTGGTAAAGTATGACCATTGTGCATTATAGTTATTTAATTGTGCAGGTGTGGTATGTGGAACACAGTTTCTCGGCAATTTTGTAGCTGGCAATCTGGATTCTCAATATTTGGTATGGTCTCTGGTATACCCTTCAGTGTTAAGGTATAATTATGAGCTAGACATATATGGATATTTTTTGTCGCACGAAGTAAGAAACTGCAAGTAAAACAGATTGGTATTTGAAACAATAATGTTTGGCATTTAGTAATAATATTTCCAAATGCTGATGAGTTTAGTCAGTGCATTTTCGACTGGTGTCTGTTTTAGTTGCTATAGTCACTAATGCAAGTTCATGTAAATATGTCATGTTGTTCACTGTATATCTCTTTACTTGCCATATGTGTACCCCAGTCCACTGGTACATATCGAAGAGCTTTTGCCAGTTGGGATATTTCTTACAAAGCTAAATTTAGTGCTTTTATATCCCACCAGAGTATGTTGTGTTTTTGTTGGCAGTGTAGTTGCAGTATTTGTGAGTTAATACGGTTTTGAATTTCAAATGTTTATTCTTACATTTAGACAACTGCTATCTTTACTGGATGCAAAAATTTCTGAAATCACCTCCATGATCATCTACAATTGTTTGCAGTCATCTGAAGTGAACTGTGAAAGTTTTGTTAAAAACATAAATGATGGTGACAGTGGGGCAGTCTTTCTTTTATGTGAAAATTTAACTGTGGTGAATGATCAAGACTGGATGTATGTATTTGTGTGTTTATTAACGCTTCCATTGTGTGTGTATGTGTGTTATTTTATGAATGTTAAAGTATTTTTTGTTGTTTGGCAGAATGTTGTGCATTAATCAACACCTTATTCATGTTGAACTGTTTTTACCAAATGTCTTTGAATATGGATCATACAACTGCAGGTAAAAATTATTGAAACGTTATTTACACCTCAAGCCACTCTTATATAAGACAAGCTTGTCAAACAGCATGAAAAAACATTAACAGGTGCAATGTACTCGATGTTTTGTCACAATCTTGTGAAAATATGCCTAACTATGTGATAAAGTTCATGACCGACCAGTTCATTATTCAATCAGAAGGAATTGATAACAAGGAGAAATTTACCAACACAGTAAGTGCATGTTTTCAAATTACTTTACATAATACTGTGGGTTTTTTTTATCTGTTAACTTCATAAAATATTGGCATTTTGCCATGTGAAACAGAAAGCAAAACATGCTGTTAGTAATTTGTCTGACCTTTAAACTACACCCACAATTGCTGGTCTTGTTTTTGAAATTAGTACATTTTTGGTATTTTTAATTGGCACATTTTTTATACAGCAAGCATATGACTGATCATGATTTAACTTTCTTCTAGGATGAAGTATTGGTGACAGTGAAGGTGCTGGAGGTTTTGTGCGCAGTAACGTCCAAGGATGGTAGTATCAGAAATCTTTTTTCTGCCACAAACCTACTTCCTACAATCATAGGTATGTGTTTGTTTTGAAAGAATTTGAATTTGTTACAAATTCTCTTTTGGCAGCACACAGAAACATACCTTTTTGGTGGCTAGCGACAGTTTAAAGGTTGTGATTGATTTTACAATATTTGATAATTTTCTGATGG